>NC_092336.1:244763125-245411250 GCF_046630445.1 Rutidosis leptorrhynchoides
GCTATCTATAGCAAATGTATGTCAGAATGCAAATGCTAACTATCCGGTTGTAGTCTAGACTCACTAATGCGTCCTAACGACTCTGTTAGACATACTAATGCACGTCCTAGTTCCCTACAACCAACGCTCTGATACCACTTGTAACGACCCGACCAAAACCGTTATTGACGGCGCCGTTAACTTAGGTCCCGTTGCGTGGTCGTAGTCCCTATATGAGACTCGTTTGACCAAAATTATGTCGCATTCATTTGAAAGGTACAAGACTTGCAAGTTTAGTTTACAAAACCGTTCGACAACAAGTCTAAGTTTACAAAAGTCATAAAGTATAAATGAAATAACTTGCGACATAATTAGTTTAAAAACACAGTTGCTATAAATAGCGTAAGTATGTAAACAAAAGTTTGAATCCAAAGGTGCTATCACTAGCGTATGTATGTATGTATCTTGACTCCAAGCAAATAATCAGAGTGTATGCATGTATGCTTGACCCCAAGCAAGTATGAGTGTACGCGGAAGCATGTATCAAATAGCCAAGTATGAACCTGAGAAACATATAGAAATCTGTCAACGAAAAAACGTTGGTGAAATCATAGGTGTTTGTAATAAACGTTGTTTTTGAACCACAAGATTTAGTATTCCCATAACGTTGATTATCATAATCGTTTGCATTCCAAAAGTATTGTTCGCGAGCACCCAATTATCAAGACTTAACGTTTCCTTCCATAGAACCCCATCACAATAGTGTTAGAACATACACTGTTTCTCGAAAATATATTTCATCCGTAGACGGTAGCGAACCGTCCGTAATGAGGGTTTGTCAAACCCGTATGGCCACACAATATAAGTTCTCGCTTACACCCTGCAAGTGTAACTAATGATAATCGAATTGAGGATTTTTGTTCTAACTCGCTGTGGAATGTTTGTTTCCTTGTACTTGTGTTCAAAGTAATAAAGTATGTAGTATAAAACTGTATATGTTTCTCATCCCATAATTTAAAAGTATAAAAGTTGTTGAAAGATGGGACTATGATCTCACCTCGAGTGCACGAGTATAAAAGTACTTCACAAAGTAACGTATGCATGAAAGTTGCTTAGCCTTGACCTAAACAAGTAAGTTGTATCAATTAACCGGTTACGACACAAGGTCGGGTGAAATGTGTTCAATTAGTCCTATGGCTCGTTACGACTCGATTAGTATAGCATGTGAATCATGTTGTCAAGTTTCATGCAAGAATCACGTATAAAAGCATGTTAGAACATTTGCATAAAAGTTTGGTTAAGTTTGACTAAAAGTCAAACTTGGTCAAAGTCAAAGTCAACGGGGTCGGGTCGGGTATCCGACAATTTTCCCCTGATGAGAAATCATATATGAACACAATAGCCGATTTTCATGTTAATCGGGGTTACGGTTAAGCGAGAAACATTTTGAGAACATTTAAAAACACAAGAGCCTGGCCTGGGGGTTTTGCGCGGTGCGCAATGGGTTGCGCGGCGCGCACCCAAGTGTAAAACCAGGTCAGAACTTGACTTAAAGGGCCATTCATCTGGGATTTTGGATTCGCGCGGCGCGCGGTGGTATGCGCGGCGCGCATACCTGGGAAAAATGCTGTTTGCAGAAAAATGGTCCAAGTCACGAACCAAAACATTTTCCAACCCAACTCTTGACCCGCAAACACTTATAATGCCTATCATATATCGTCGAAAAGGTATTTTGACGAGGAATAAAACTAACTACCTTTCACAAGCAAAAACATCAATTACAATAATCGAAAACTCGTCAATTGATCAAGAAAGGTTTATTTTCAAAGTTTCAAGTTCGTAAAACGTATTTTATGATTCGGGAATCCAATTTACACATACGATATGCCGTTTCGAAGGTAATTAAGCATACATTGCATCTAAACACTTACTAATAACATTTCATGGCATTTGAAACATCAAAAGCTTGTTTTAAGTCTATCAAACCCTAACCAAAATCCGCAAAAATCAATATTCATGTTTTTGAAGTTTCCTTAATCAACCTACGCATCAAAACGAAGCTAGTGATACTAGTAACACAATTAAAACATGAACTTTAACAATCAAACAACATTTAATCTTCCAAAATGCAAGATTAAGCAAACCCATTTCCAAGTTCATACTAGTTACTCCAAATCAACAAATCGAGCAAACAAAACATATATTCATGTTATACACGAGCCATAGACACTAACTAACACAATTTCAAGTCAAAAACACGAATTTATAGAAATCTAGAGTTTTTAGAAAGTTACCCAAACTTGATGAAATTGGTATCAAAATGTAGAGGATGAAGAGAGGATCACGAAAATGTAATTTGTTTTGTTGCTAGCTCCCTAAACCGAATTTAGATGATGATTTTGTGTTTGAGGTTTTGAGAGAATAAAAATGGAAGTAATGAAATGGGGAGGTTGAAATGAATGGAGGAGGGTGAAGGTTGACTAGTTGACCTAGTCATCTCTTTGCCCTCTTGGCAAGTTTAGTCCCTCAAGTTTCAAAGCGGGTGCGGGAATTAACCAAACGAATATTTTAAAAACGCTCGAGTAAACGAGTGATGTTATAATTAAATAACGGGAAAATTAAGAACGTTGGTCAACGGAAACTACGAATTTAAATAACGAAAGGTATTATTTTTTAAAAAAAATAGTGTCGCAAATAAATTTAACGGAAAAACGCGGGATGTTACATTACCTACACCTTAAAAGAAATTTCGTCCCGAAATTTAGTTGGAAGTAGTAGTCGTTGAATCTTCCTCGAGATCTTGCGTTGTAAATTCTACGGATAAGTGAAGGTACGTCCTTGGGCATTTCAAAGAACTTCGACGGTCGGGATTTTTACGTTGGATTGAAGTTTGGTTTCACGATTCATAATTTCAACCGGTTCTCCTAGGAAGTGGAGTGTTATCGTCGATAGTGAGTTCATCAAAGGAGATAACAAGTTCTCGTTTCGCAAAACACGTCTTTGAGTTGATACATCGAATGTAGGATAAACGGAGACCCAAAATGAGTCGGAAAAATCTAAACGGCTAGCGACGGGTCCAAAACACCCCAAGAATTTAAAGGATCGAAATATAGCGGATTTAGCTTCCTACGTTTCCCGAAACGGATTGCACCTTTCCAAGGTGCGACTCTTAACGTGACGCGGTTTCCCATGGAATTCGAAAGGTTTACGTGTAACATCGGCATAGCTCCTGGTGATTACGAGTCGCGTTGGGTCTTGCTTGAATATGAATAAATCCTCTCGATTGCTCATGAATAAGCTCGGCCCCTGTGAATTGATCATCGTTTACTTTGTTCGACAAAAGAGAATGACGTTTCCAGTCACATGTGATTTCAAAAGGTGTGACGTTAAGAATCGAATGATAACTATCGTGGTAAGAGATTTTGGTTAAAGGCAAGACTTTTCTCAAGTGGTTTGAAGTTGGTAACACAAATTCGTATTACGGTTTCCAAGGTTTGAATCGTATGTTTGTTCGGTCCGTCGGGTTTTGGATGGTACGCGGTACTCATGTCTAAACGTGGTCCCGAGGCTTTTTGTAAGGCACTCCGAAATCTAGAAGTGAAACGAGGATCTCGATCCGAAACAAAGTACATTCCGTAAGGTATATTTGAACAAGTTTGTTAGGACAAGTTTCTCAAGAAAAATTCGCGTCGCGGAAGATTTATCTGTTTCCAAAAACGTTTGTCGGAGCAAGTTCTCATCGGTTTCTGAAAACGTTCGTCGGGGCTATTCACCCTCGAGGCGAGTACTAGTATAACGTGAAGAGTCTATCTCTCCATTGAAAATTTAGAATCAAAGATTTCCTTATACGGAAGTACGAGTGTAATACGAGAGAAGTTTCCACCTCGGTGTGAGCATAACAGGTATATTGTAGTTCGTTGATAAAACTGTGCGAGGACGAGATAGTATTCATGTATAACGTATGTTTGAAGTTGAAAGAATTCGTCATTCATTCGGAAGCATAAATATGGTTCGACAACATTCGAAGGTGTGTCCCCGGTATGGTTGTTGTCAGTACTTTCAGAGTTTTCAGATGTCCAAACATGAATAGATGAAGTCATGTACATGGCACATGGTGGTGTTTAGGTTGATCGAGTCTAACCACCATCACGCGTCACTAGAACTTTGGTATGTCTTACCGTAATATAACCACGTTGATCGAGTGTCGTTATATTACGCTAACTCATACCTCCATCCCCACATCACTCTATAGATTCAAGTTCGTGTAATCGTGAAGTTTAAAATAAACAAAGTGTAACGACGTCTCTAACGTGACTCGTATTGAATCGAAAGAATTAGTGCAACTATAAAGAAGCGTTCCCCGAGGGAAGTGTATAAATGATTGTTCACGTCAATGTGGTTCGAGTCAGACAATAAGGTATTCAGGTATGAAAAGAGTAACGAGTCATGATAACGAGTAGCACGCAACCGTAGTGATAAATGTTGATGACGATACTCACCTAGAGTAGTGATGGTAGTAACACCAAAAAGTAGATAGTAAGAAACACCAGTGGGAAACCGATAGTAAGTTGAAACGGTGGCAAATAACAATCCGGGAGACAGAGTTCCCGAACAAGTGTGACTAATGCAGTCGTCGTCATCCATACGTGTATGAATCATGAATTTACGTGTGTTACCAAAAAGTGGCAGAATACGAGTTCGTATGATGAAGGTTGGGTACCATTAAAAAGTTTGCCTAAGAATGATTCAAGTATAATGCACAAGTAGTCAAGTAAGTGCTATCTATAGCAAATGTATGTCAGAATGCAAATGCTAACTATCCGGTTGTAGTCTAGACTCACTAATGCGTCCTAACGACTCTGTTAGACATACTAATGCACGTCCTAGTTCCCTACAACCAACGCTCTGATACCACTTGTAACGACCCGACCAAAACCGTTATTGACGGCGCCGTTAACTTAGGTCCCGTTGCGTGGTCGTAGTCCCTATATGAGACTCGTTTGACCAAAATTATGTCGCATTCATTTGAAAGGTACAAGACTTGCAAGTTTAGTTTACAAAACCGTTCGACAACAAGTCTAAGTTTACAAAAGTCATAAAGTATAAATGAAATAACTTGCGACATAATTAGTTTAAAAACACAGTTGCTATAAATAGCGTAAGTATGTAAACAAAAGTTTGAATCCAAAGGTGCTATCACTAGCGTATGTATGTATGTATCTTGACTCCAAGCAAATAATCAGAGTGTATGCATGTATGCTTGACCCCAAGCAAGTATGAGTGTACGCGGAAGCATGTATCAAATAGCCAAGTATGAACCTGAGAAACATATAGAAATCTGTCAACGAAAAAACGTTGGTGAAATCATAGGTGTTTGTAATAAACGTTGTTTTTGAACCACAAGATTTAGTATTCCCATAACGTTGATTATCATAATCGTTTGCATTCCAAAAGTATTGTTCGCGAGCACCCAATTATCAAGACTTAACGTTTCCTTCCATAGAACCCCATCACAATAGTGTTAGAACATACACTGTTTCTCGAAAATATATTTCATCCGTAGACGGTAGCGAACCGTCCGTAATGAGGGTTTGTCAAACCCGTATGGCCACACAATATAAGTTCTCGCTTACACCCTGCAAGTGTAACTAATGATAATCGAATTGAGGATTTTTGTTCTAACTCGCTGTGGAATGTTTGTTTCCTTGTACTTGTGTTCAAAGTAATAAAGTATGTAGTATAAAACTGTATATGTTTCTCATCCCATAATTTAAAAGTATAAAAGTTGTTGAAAGATGGGACTATGATCTCACCTCGAGTGCACGAGTATAAAAGTACTTCACAAAGTAACGTATGCATGAAAGTTGCTTAGCCTTGACCTAAACAAGTAAGTTGTATCAATTAACCGGTTACGACACAAGGTCGGGTGAAATGTGTTCAATTAGTCCTATGGCTCGTTACGACTCGATTAGTATAGCATGTGAATCATGTTGTCAAGTTTCATGCAAGAATCACGTATAAAAGCATGTTAGAACATTTGCATAAAAGTTTGGTTAAGTTTGACTAAAAGTCAAACTTGGTCAAAGTCAAAGTCAACGGGGTCGGGTCGGGTATCCGACAATTTTCCCCTGATGAGAAATCATATATGAACACAATAGCCGATTTTCATGTTAATCGGGGTTACGGTTAAGCGAGAAACATTTTGAGAACATTTAAAAACACAAGAGCCTGGCCTGGGGGTTTTGCGCGGCGCGCAATGGGTTGCGCGGCGCGCACCCAAGTGTAAAACCAGGTCAGAACTTGAATTAAAAGGCCATTCATCTGGGATTTTGGATTCGCGCGGCGCGCGGTGGTATGCGCGGCGCGCATACCTGGGAAAAATGCTGTTTGCAGAAAAATGGTCCAAGTCACGAACCAAAACATTTTCCAACCCAACTCTTGACCCGCAAACACTTATAATGCCTATCATATATCGTCGAAAAGGTATTTTGACGAGGAATACAACTAACTACCTTTCACAAGCAAAAACATCAATTACAATAATCGAAAACTCGTCAATTGATCAAGAAAGGTTTATTTTCAAAGTTTCAAGTTCGTAAAACGTATTTTATGATTCGGGAATCCAATTTACACATACGATATGCCGTTTCGAAGGTAATTAAGCATACATTGCATCTAAACACTTACTAATAACATTTCATGGCATTTGAAACATCAAAAGCTTGTTTTAAGTCTATCAAACCCTAACCAAAATCCGCAAAAATCAATATTCATGTTTTTGAAGTTTCCTTAATCAACCTACGCATCAAAACGAAGCTAGTGATACTAGTAACACAATTAAAACATGAACTTTAACAATCAAACAACATTTAATCTTCCAAAATGCAAGATTAAGCAAACCCATTTCCAAGTTCATACTAGTTACTCCAAATCAACAAATCGAGCAAACAAAACATATATTCATGTTATACACGAGCCATAGACACTAACTAACACAATTTCAAGTCAAAAACACGAATTTATAGAAATCTAGAGTTTTTAGAAAGTTACCCAAACTTGATGAAATTGGTATCAAAATGTAGAGGATGAAGAGAGGATCACGAAAATGTAATTTGTTTTGTTGCTAGCTCCCTAAACCGAATTTAGATGATGATTTTGTGTTTGAGGTTTTGAGAGAATAAAAATGGAAGTAATGAAATGGGGAGGTTGAAATGAATGGAGGAGGGTGAAGGTTGACTAGTTGACCTAGTCATCTCTTTGCCCACTTGGCAAGTTTAGTCCCTCAAGTTTCAAAGCGGGTGCGGGAATTAACCAAACGAATATTTTAAAAACGCTCGAGTAAACGAGTGATGTTATAATTAAATAACGGGAAAATTAAGAACGTTGGTCAACGAAAACTACGAATTTAAATAACGAAAGGTATTATTTTTTAAAAAAAATAGTGTCGCAAATAAATTTAACGGAAAAACGCGGGATGTTACAATTTCGGTTCAAAGACCTAGTCTTCAACTTACGACGAAGTTTAAAAATCATATTTTTAGCTTAATGAGATAAAGTAAATTTTTGTTTTTAAAGTCACACCAAACTTAAAATAAAAATACATAAAATTCAAAATTAATATTAAAAATTCACAACAAACTTAAAATTTAAAATGCATAAAAATAAAATTCATATTTTAAAAATTAAAAATTCACACCAAACTTAATTTAAAAATTCATATTATAAATTCACACCAAACTTATATTAATTTTTCAAATATTTACAATTTTAAATATATTGTTTTTACAAAGTTTACAATATTAATTTAAGATTTATATATTAATTTTAAAAACATGGTAAAAATAAAATTAAAAATCTTTTTGGCTTTTTATCCCACTTTAATCAATCAAATATTATCAAAAATATGCGCCCCTCTTTTCGGTAAAGTAATTTCGGTTCCATGACCTAATTTAACTCATGACGAATTTTTGAAATATTTTGGGTTGATTGATTAAAGATATTTATACCTTAAGAATAAACGTTAAATTTCGCAGTGATGTAATAAATTTTTGAATGATATCAATAATTTCGGTCGCCAAACCTAATTTTATTCAATACCAATTTAATACTTTATAGCGAACAAATTAGCGTTTATTATCAAAAGGTTAAAAATAAAAATAAATTAAAAAATAAAAACTGTACAGACATACCTGTGAAATAGATTTCTTAGTTATATGATCTATCCCATTCATAAGATAGTCGGTTTAATTGGTTTTCCATGTCTGCATAGGCGTAACCTCGAGCATTCAGTGTTTTTTCTTCTAAACATATGAACGGTCCGTCTCTGCATAAAGTAACAAATTCGGTGTTTGAATAGGTTTGATTATTTGAACATTTACCTCCATGTGACCATTTTCCGCATTTGTGACATCTTTCTAGGTGTCGTGCTCTTCTTTTCGCTGCGGATTTTGATTTTCCTTTACCAAATTGTAACTTATTATCTTCGCAACTGGATTCTTTTCTTACTCCGTCCAATCTTTCTCTGATTACTGATACTATTTCACTTGGAAGTGTCTCATTATTACGTTTAGTGATCAAAGCGTGTAGCATTAGACCATGGTTTAGTTCACAGGCAGTCTTCATTTTGTAAAAACCTAAAAAAATAAAAATTCAGAATGGGGGGAGAAGACTAGTTCTTTAGGGTCTGCTAGGGAAAGACCATTCGGGTTCCATTTTCGAGAACTACACGAAAACAGACAATCTAACTCTAACAGAAATACATAAACCCCCTATACTTAGTTAGCTGTGGTATCGAAATTGTGATTAACTTCATTGTCTTCTTTCATCGGACCATGTATGTAATGTTTAACTCTGTGACCATTAACTTTAAATTCAATCCCATTTGAATTTATTAATTCTATCGTTCCGTATGGGAAAACTCTTTTGACTATGAATGGTCCAGACCATCTTGATTTCAATTTTCCAGGAAATAGCTTGAATCGTGAATTGAAAAGAAGAACTCTGTCTCCTTCCTTAAATTCTTTTGAAGTTCTGATTCTTTTATCATGCCATTTCTTCGTTCTTTCTTTATAGATTAACGAATTTTCGTATGCTTCATGTCTTAATTCTTCTAATTCGTTTAGTTGACTTAATCGTAGACGCCCGGCTTCATGTAAATCAAGATTACATGTCTTCAAAGCCCAAAATGCTTTGTGTTCAATTTCTACTGGAAGATGACATGCTTTTCCATAAACAAGTCTAAAAGGTGTGGTTCCAATTGGAGTTTTGTAGGCTGTTCTAAAAGCCCAGAGTGCATCCTCTAATTTAATGGACCATTCCTTAGGATTTGATCCTACGGTTTTCTCTAGAATACGATTTAAAGCTCGGTTGGTATTTTCAACTTGTCCACTTGTTTATGGATGATATGCGGTGGAGATTTTATGAGTTACTCCATATCTTTTAAGAACTTTCTCAAGTTGATTATTACAGAAATGAGTACCCCGATCACTTATTAAAGCTTTCGGTGTTCCAAACCTTGCAAAAAGACGTTTTAAAAAGTTGACTACAACTCGTGCATCGTTAGTTGGGAGAGCTTGTGCTTCCGCCCATTTAGATACATAATCAATGGCTACGAGAATATAGAGATTATTATGAGATTTTGGAAATGGACCCATAAAGTCAATACCCCAAATGTCAAATACTTCACATACTTGTATGACATTTTGTGGCATTTCATCACATTGACTTATTTTTCTGGCCCTTTGACAAGCATCACAGGATTTGCAAAGAAGGTGTGAGTCTTTGTAAATTGTAGGCCAATAGAATCCAGCATCATAAACTTTTCTTGCTGTTAATTGAGGCCCATAATGCCCTCCTGTTGGTCCTGTGTGACAATGGTTTAATATTTTACTAGCTTCATCTCCAAATACACATCAGCGTATTATTCCATCTGGACAACTTTTAAACAAATGTGGATCTTCCCAGAAATAGTGTTTTATATCACTGAAGAATTTCTTTCGTTTTTGGTACGATAATCCTTTTTCAAGGAATCCACAAACTAAGTAGTTTGCATAGTCTGCAAACCATGGAATTTCTTTATAATCTATCTTCAATAGATATTCATCAGGAAAGTTATCTTGTATGGCCGATTCGTTTAGAACTTCTAATTCGGGATTATCAAGACGAGAAAGATGATCAGCGGCGAGATTTTCTGCTCCTTTTTTATCTCGGATTTCAATATCAAACTCTTGTAAGAGTAAGATCCAACGGATTAATCTTGGTTTAGCATCTTGTTTTGAAAATAGGTATCTAAGAGCAGAATGGTCGGTATAGACCACCGTTTTTGCTAGAACGAGATATGATCGAAATTTGTCAAAAGCAAAGACAATAGCAAGGAGTTCTTTTTCAGTAGTTGTATAGTTCGTTTGTGCTCCTTGTAACGTCTTACTAGCATAATATATAGGTTGAAATCGTTTTTCAATCCTTTGTCCTAAAACGGCTCCCATTGCAAAATCACTTGCATCGCACATTAGTTCAAATGGTAGATTCCAATTTGGTGTTATCATGATTGGTGAATTAGTGAGTTTCCCTTTAAAAATATTAAAAGATTTGATACATTCATCTGAAAAGATGAATGGATCATCCTTTTCTAGGAGTTTATTCATAGGAGTGGCAATTTTAGAAAAATCTTTTATGAAACGTCGGTAAAAACCGGCATGCCCTAGAAAACTCCTAACTCCTCTAACATTGGTGGGATGTGGAAGTTTAGCAATTACATCTACTTTAGCTCTATCCACTTCAATTCCTTCTTTTGAAATTTTATGTCCAAGAACGATGCCTTCTTTAACCATGAAATGGCATTTCTCCCAATTAAGTACTAGATTTGATTATTCGCATCTAATAAGCATTCGTTCAAGATTAACTAGACATGATTCAAATGTATCACCGAAGACTGAAAAGTCATCCATGAAAACTTCCATGCATTCTTCTATCATGTCATGAAAAATCGCCATCATACACCTTTGAAAGGTTGCAGGGGCGTTGTAAAGTCCAAATGGCATGCGTTTGTAAGCAAAAGTACCATAAGGGCACGTGAATGTGGTTTTCTCTTGATCTTCGGATGCTATTGGAATTTGAAAATATCCGGAAAATCCATCTAGAAAACAATAGTAACTATTTCCGGCTAATCTTTCCAACATTTGATCTATGAAAGGTAAGGGAAAGTGATCTTTTCTGGTGGCGTCATTTAATTTTCTATAATCAATACATACACGTCATCCTGTTACAGTCCTAGTAGGAATAAGCTCATTTTTCTCATTTGTAATGACAGTCATGCCACCCTTCTTAGGCACGCATTGAACTGGGCTTACCCATGGACTATTAGAGATTGGATAAATTAGACCTGCATCTAGCAGTTTAATAATCTCTTTCTTAACTACATCTTGCATATTAGGATTTAGTCTTCGTTGGCGTTGCACATACGTTTTATGACCTTCTTCCATAAGGATTTTATGTGTGCAATACGAAGGACTTATTCCTTTAATATCATGAATCTTCCATGCAATGGCTGGTTTATGAGCTTTCAACACAGAAATGAGTTGTGATTTCTCATTTTCAGTAAGAGAAGACGATATTATTACAGGTAATTCAGATTCACCATGTAAATAAGCGTATTCCAAATGGTTTGGAAGTGGCTTTAACTCTAATTTCGGAGGTTCTTCTATCGATGATTTGTATCGATATCTGTCTTCTTCTTTTAGCATTTGAATTTCTTCTGTTGTTGGTTCATATCCATTAGCTATAAGTGTAGCTAACATTTCAGCTTCATCAATTGGTTCATTACTTTCTCCTAAAGAACATTCTCATATTCCTTGTAATTCTGGAAATTCTTCTAATAATTCTGCATGTGCATCTATAGTTTGAATATAATAACATGTATCATCTGCAGATTGTGGTTGTTGCATTGCTCTATCAACTGAAAAGGTAACACTCTCATCCTCTATACTTAGGGTCAATTTCTTACCGAACACGTCTATCATTGCTTTAGCCGTGTTTAAGAATGGTCTTCCTAATATGAGAGGAACTTGAGAATCTTCTTCCATGTCCAGAACAACAAAATCTACTGGAAATACTAAAGTACCAACTTTAACTAGCATGTTCTCCATTATCCCTCTAGGATATTTTATTGATCTATCGGCTAGTTGTATGCTTATTCTGGTTGGTTTCAATTCTCCAAGGTCTAGTTTAGCGTATAGTGAATATGGCATTAGATTTATACTAGCACCTAAGTCTGCCAATGCTTCTATTGAACTAAGACTACCCAGAAAACATGGAATCGTGAAACTTCCTGGATCAGATAGTTTTTCTGGTATCTTATTCAACAGCACTGCTGAACAATTAGCATTCATGGTAACAGCCGAGAGTTCTTCCATTTTCTTTCTATTTGAGATTAGATCTTTCAAGAATTTAGCATATCTAGGCATTCCTGAAATCACATCAATGAAAGGAAGATTTACATTTATCTGTTTAAACATATCCAAGAATTTGGATTGCTCGGCTTCAAGTTTCTCTTTCTTCATTTTACTCGGGTAAGGAAGTGGTGGTTGGTATGGTTTAACATAAGGTTTAGCCTTAACTGTGTTATCTTCATTAACCTTTTCAACTACCGGTTCATTTTCCTTATCTTGATCAGGTTGTGGTTCTTGTGGAGTAGGAATAGCTTCCTCAGAAGTTACAGGTATTTCAGGTGGTTTAAGTGTTGTACCAATTCTTGTGGTAATGGCTTTAGCTGTTTCATTCCGGGGGTTAGCATTTGTATCACTAGGTAGACTTCCCGGTTTTCTTTCACCTATTAACCTTGCTAGGTTACTTACTTCTTGTTCCAGATTTTGAATAGAAGCTTGTTGATTTCTAAATGCTTGAGCATTTTGTTCATTAGTTTGTTTCTGAGATGTGAAAAACTGCGTTTGAGTTTCAACTAGCTTCGTCATCATATCTTCTAAATTCGGCTTTTTATCATCGGTTTGTTGTGGTGGTTTGTTTTGAAAATTAGGTCTTTGCTGATTGTAATTATTATTGGATACTTGTTGATTGCTAGGACCTTGTTAGTTGTTGTATGGAATATTTCGGTTATAATTCTGGTTTTGATTGTAAATCGGTCTTGGCGGTTGATAATTATTCTGATAATTATTTTCAGGCCTTTGGTTTATGTATGAAATATTCTCTCTTTGTTCCATTGTTAATTCAATACTGAGACAATCTTTTGTCAAATGTGGTCCTCCACACTGCTCACAACTAATTCGTATTGAGTGAATATCTTTAGTCATCTTTTCCATTCGTCTCTCGACAGCATCTATCTTTGCGGAAATGGAATCTAAGTCATGGCTAGAATCGGCTCTAGCTGCTTTAGATGATCTAACGATATCTTTTTCTTGGTGCCACTCATGTGAGTGGGAAGCAGTGTTATCAATAATTTTGTAAGCATCAGTTTCGGTTTTCTTCATAATAGAACCACCAGCTGCTATATCTATGTCTTTCCTTGTAGTGATGTCGCATCCTTGGTAGAATATTTGTACTATTTGACAGGTGTCTAAACCATGTTGCGGACATCCTCTTAACAACTTTCCAAATCTAGTCCACGCCTCATATAGAGTTTCATTCGGCTTCTGTGTGAACGTAACAATTTCTGCTTGAAGTCTTACGGCTTTAGATGCCGGAAAGAATTGTTTAAGAAATTTTTCAACTAATACGTCCCATGTATCACTCGCCCCTTCAGGTAACGATTCCAACCAATCTTTGGCTTCTCCCTTTAAAGTCCAGGGAAATAACATGAGATATATCTGTTCATCCTCCACTTCTCGGATTTTAAATAGTGTGCAGATCCTATTAAAGGTACGTAGATGTTCATTTGGATCTTCCTTCGGCGCACCACTAAATTGGCATTGATTAGTCACCATGTGTAGAATTTGTCCTTTGATTTCATAATCTGGCGCATTAATGTCTGGATGAGTAATTGCGTGACCTTGGCCAGTGCGTTTAGCTCTCATTCGGTCTTCCATACTTAAAGGTTCCAGATTCTCCATAATTGAATTTGTTGAATCGGAATCACTAGAGGATTCTGATTTAATGGTTCGTTCCTCAACAATCTCTGTTTGAATGATTGGTGGTTCCGGAGGAAAATTTAATGGTTCAGGATCTACGAATCGTTCCTGAATATTCTCCGGATTCTCAATTGTGAGGTCGGGTTCAAAAAATGGATTATCGGAAATTTGAACTGGAGTACTTGGTCGACTGGATGACGATTCTAAAGAAAAATCAACGGCAGTAATATTTGCTAAATGTCTTAATCTAGTTACAGGTGGTGAACGTACAAAGGTGGTGAACGTCTTGCTCGGTGCATTCACTGAATATCCTATTAGTTTTTAAAAGGAAAGAAAAATTATAATAAGTTATCCAATCAATAGACTTTTCTGATTTTGCCCACGTTTCGAATAGCCAAAAGATGCAGCAGAGGGGCAGGATTCGTTTGGTCTCAATATAATTGAGGACTGTTTGGCTCCAATAACCCGGTCCACGTACAAATCCAACTATTACTACGAACCAGAAAATTTTGATGTCTATCAATTTAACCACTTAAAATAAATTTTCGTAATTTTAAGAAATTTAGATAAGAAGTAGAATAAAAATCTATGTCCTAAAACTAGAATAGCGAGAAATAAGAAAGAAAAAGAGTTCGTCGAAAAAGGTCGAAAAAGAAAAATGGTTGAAAAATAAAAGGTGACGGAAAAATAAAAGAAACTTATAAAACTTAAAAACACTTGACTAACCTAACCTTATTACTACAACTAACTTAAAATTATAATCGCAAATTGAGATTACTAATTGGAATGATAATTGATACATAGGTAAAAGTCGTCTAAAAATATTAAAGCTTACAGGAAAAACTATATCCCAAATGGAAATAACTTAAAAAGAAACTAAAACTTAAAAAGGCGTCGCAAAATTCTAAAGTACCTAAATCTTAGTCTAAAGAAAAACACTTAAGGAATTCTACGGCAAAGCCTAAATATCTAGAAGTAAAAATAACTATGGCAAAAACTAAGTTTAAAACTAAATATGAGCTAAAAATACAAATATTACGCTAAAACAATTAAAAAGGGACAAAATATAAAAATATACAAAAAGTTGTAAAAAGTACAATTTTTATAAAAATATTATTTTTATATTAATTATTTTATAAAACTATTAATTTTATATTTTAATTAAACTAATTTAACTAAATAATTAAATTAAATAAAAAGAAACTTAAAATAAAACTAATTATAATAATAATAAGTAATTAGGGTTAATAATAATAATAATTAAGAATTACTCCGTAATTAATGCTGATTAAGGGTTCCTGTGTGGCGTGTCAGATTGTCTCCGCGAGTTGCGGTATTAGAAGCTGTAAACTCCGCGAGTCGCGGGGTTCCAAAATTCAACTCAGGTACTTTTTAAAATTCGACGCGTTTTTTTTATTTTTTTTTATATTTTCTGTTTTAAAATCTAAAATATTTATATAATAAAAACTTATATTTTAAAAACTAGAATAAAAATAGAACTACTTTATAATTTTATAAATAAAAATCTTAAAACTAGATTTATATATATATATTTTTTTCGGTTTTTTTTTTATGTTTTAAATAAAAACAAAATACTTAAATAAAACTTATATAAAAATAAAGAAACTTTATAAAACTTAAATATTTACCAAAATCTTAAAAATACTTTTATTTTTGTTTTCTTTTTATATTTTCGAATATTTAAAACGTATTTTTATAAAAACAAATTTTAATAAAAGTAAATTAAAAATCTTTTTTTTTAATTAGCGTTGCGCTTCCGGCTTTTAAGCTAGATTGTTCCCAGACAGCGGCACCAAAAATACTTGATAGTTTGAGCAGAGGGGTATAAAATACTATTAAATTTTAGCAGGAAATACTATTAAATACGATACAATTTTACACAAGATATTTATTTATTTATAGAATGGATATACTTAAACCTTGCTACAACACTTATAGGCAGTGTACCTAATCGTACAGTAGTGTAGTTTTCAGTAAGTCCGGTTCGTTCCACAGGGAAAATCTTTAAACAAAGCTTAACGCTATATTAGTTTACTTTTATAGAAATACAAATATATATATAAGTAATATTATTATTATAAAGGGGGGTTTTTACCGTTTAATGACCGGTTTGTCAATTTCAAAACTTTAGTCGCAGTTAAAACCAAATGTAAAATAATAAATAAATACAAGACTTAATTTAAAGCGTAAAGTAAATAACGATAATGAAATTGCGAATAATAAAAGTGCGATAAAATAAACTTGCGATAATTAAAAAGTACGATAATTAAAAGTGCAATTAAATATAATAACAATAAATAAAAGTGCTATAATTAGAAGTGCAATTAAATATAAAATAAAGGAAATTAAATATGAAATAAAAGAATTATGCTTATTTAAACTTCCGTAACCATGATGTTTGAAGTGTTGATTTTAGTTTTATGCTCATGGGTTAATTGTCCTTTGTCCTGGATTATTTAATATGTTCGTCTGGTTTTTGTCCATAACAGTCCAGCAGTCATAAATATAAAGTGCGAGTGTCCTCGTCAAATTATCCTTATACCCGAAATTAAATATTCCAACTAATTGGGGACTTAAACTGTAACAAGATTTTAATACTTTGTTTAATAATTACACCAAGATGTCGACTGAGTGTAACCCAAGGTTTTAATATTTTGTGATCAATTATACCAAGTGTCCTTGTACATAATTTCACCCCTGTTTTAATTATTCTAGTGGCTATTAATCCATTCCCGTGTTCGGTTAAATGAACGATTATTCGTACATATAAATACCCCGCCCATCGTGTCCGATCGAGTGTATATGGTAATTTATAGGGATGCCCAATTGTAAATCTTTATATTAACATTAACAAACTATCATTTAGTTAAACAAATATAAAGCCTATTAATAGCCCATAATCTAATTTCCACAAGTGTCGTTCTTTTGTCCAAACCCCAATGATGGTACAAAGCCCAATTACCCAATTTTAGTAATTAGCCCAACATCATGATTACTTCGGATTAAATAAGCATAATAATAACTTAGCTACGAGACATTAAATTAAAAAGGTTGAACATAACTTACAATGATTAAAAATAGCGTAGCGTTACACGGACAGAATTTCGACTTACACCCTTACAACATTCGCTAACATACCCTTATTATTAGGATTAAAATTAAAATTAAAATTAAAATTAAAATATAAATTATAAATATAAATATTACGTATATAGATAGAGAGATGGATATATATGTTATATTTTGCGATCAGAATTCGTTTGCTTTTATAGGGAGTTTTAGTTTTTGGGGCTCCGCGACTTGCGGCCTTTTCTGCCTTCAAACTCCGCGAGTCGCGGAGTTTGAAATTCCAGCTCACCAACTTTGGAGTCTTTGTTGCCGACAGATTTTTTTATTTATATAATATATAAATAATTATAAGAATTATTTAAATATTATATTATATTTATGTGCATAGTTGACTTGTAATTTTTAGTCCGTTGCGTCGAGCGTTGAGAGTTGACTCTGGTCCCGGTTCCGAATTTTCGAACGTCCTTGCGTACAATTTAATATCTTGTACTTTGCGTTTTGAATCTTGTACTCTTGTAATTTCGAGACGTTTCTTATCAATAATTGGAACCTCTTTGATTGTATTTTGTACTTTTGAGCTTTTTGGTCGTTTGCGTCTTCAATTCGTCGAATCTGTCTTTTGTCTTCACCTTTTAATATTTAAACGAATATCACTTGTAAATAGAACAATTGCAACTAAAAGCTTGTCTTTCTTGAGGAATAATGCTATGAAATATATGTTCGTTTTTAGCATTATCAAACATCATATATCCCTAGAAACTTGGTAAAACGAACCAAAACCGAAGAAGAAGAAGAAACGAGCGAGTCGGAATAAGATAGTTGTATTCGTGTGGTGTAATATATGTAATATAGTGTGCTTATGCTTTATGATATATGTAAAAATTGCTTGTATTAATAAGTATTTTTTTATGAATCTAACTCTTGTCTATTTTACAGTATAAAAACACAAAATGGATAGACAACCCAATATTTTAAGAGATCTACCCGGAGACATGATTGATGAAATCTTGTCTAGAGTCGGTCAGAATTCCTCGGCACAACTATTTAAGGCGAGATCAGTTTGTAAGACATTCGAAGAACGTTCCAAGAATGCCTTGGTTTATAAAAGGCTTTCGTTCGAAAGATGGGGGATATCACATTGGGAAATCCATAAGTTACGATGTGTTTACTTTGACCCATATATTGTGGGGAACCCAAATGCTATTTTACGCAACGGGTTGAGAAATTATTTTGACTCAATATATCCGAATATAGGACTTCGTGATTTAGAAAAAGCGGCTAACATGCAACATAAAGAAGCATGTTATGCTTACGGGTTAGTGATGTTCGCTTCTCACCAAAGTGAGAACAAGAACATCGGGCTACAACTATTACACAAAACGTTCCCACAAGTGACAGAGTCGGTAACTGGGGTAAGAAATGAGGTTTTTAGATTGTTACGGGACTATTGGACATTACGTAACCCTCGTCCCTTTGACGACGTTACAACACGCTGTCTTATTAACGGCCATAATGGTTATGTTCCACAAGACCAAGGATGGGAAGTAGTCCTAGTAAAACCAGAATGCATGACTTGTTTCTGGACGTATGAATTACGTGTCTTTATTGCCTTTGCTGAACGACTTGTGTACTAGCTAGAATTATCTTCACAACTATCTTGTATCAAAGTTATTGTGTGCTATATTTCATGTTATATGTAAAATAAGTGGTATTGTAAGTTTGTAAAATATTGTGAAAAAGTTTGAACGCGAAATATTATTATAATCAATTTTTCATATAGAATTGTAGTAGTTGAATTGTATATTAGCTACTAAGTATGAACTTAACGGGTAGGTACTACCCGAATTTAAACTTATAAAACGCTAATACGAAGAAAAAGCTTTTATAAATGAGTTCATATTATGCTACGAGATACTATTGACTACTCTTAATATTTTGTATGATTAACTTGTTTCATTTGACTATTTGAAGGAAATGGCACCGACTACTCGACCCACCTTGAATATGAGCGAAGAGGAATTTCGTGCCATTCTTGCTTCAAACATAGCCGCAGTACAGGCTGCGCTACATACCAACAATAACCTTGGATCTAGCAGTACAGGAAATCGTGTAGGATGCACCTACAAAGAATTCACTGCCTGCAAACCTTTGGAATTTGATGGAACCGAAGGACCGATCAGATTGAAACGGTGGACCGAGAAGGTCGAATCGGTGTTTGCCATAAGTAAGTGTACTGAAGAGGACAAAGTGAAGTACGCTACGCATACCTTCACAGGTTCTGCGTTAACATGGTGGAATACCTATCTAGAGCAAGTGGGACAAGATGATGCTTACGCACTACCGTGGTCAGCATTCAAGCACTTGATGAACGAGAAGTACCGTCCCAGAACCGAGGTCAATAAGCTCAAGACAGAACTTAGAGGGTTACGAACCCAAGGATTTGATATTAACACGTACGAAAGATGATTCACAGAATTGTGCCTATTGTGTCCGGGAGCGTTCGAACCCGAACCAGGAGAAGATCGATGCGTTTGTGAAAGGATTACCGGAAAGAATCCAAGAAGATATAAGTTCACACGAGCCCGCCTCCATACAACAGGCATGTAGAATGGCTCACAAACTAGTGAACCAGATTGAAGAAAGAATTAAAGAACAGACTACTGAAGAGGCCAATGTGAAGCAAGTCAAAAGAAAGTGGGAGGAAAACGGTGATAAGAATCACCGATACAACAACAACAGCAATTTCAACAATAATCGCAACAACTATCCCAACAATCGCAACATCAATCGCAACTACAACAAACGGCCCAACAACAACAACAACAACAACAACAACAACAACAACAACAACAGCAACTACAACAATCATCCCAACAACAATAATAACCGCAACAACAACAACAACAACAACAATCGGAAGCAGCTATGCCAAAGGTGTGAAAAGTATCACTCGGGGTTCTGCACCAAATTTTGCAACAAGTGTAAAAGAAATGGTCATAGCGCGGCGAAGTGTGAGGGCTACCGACCAGGGGTTAACAGAACGAAAGGAACAAATGGTGTCGGAACGAGTAATGGCGGAGCAAGTAGTGTCGGAGCAAGTTATGCCAATGTAGTTTGTTATAAATGTGGAAAACCGGGCCACATTATTAGAAATTTCCTGAACCAGGAGAACACGAATGGACAAGGCCGTGGAAGAGTTTTCAATATTAATGCGGCAGAGGCACAGGAAGACCCGGAGCTAGTTACTGGTACGTTTCTTATTGATAATAAATCTGCTTACGTTTTATTTGATTCGGGTGCGGATAGAAGCTATATGAGTAGAGATTTTTGTGCTAAATTAAGTTGTCCATTGATGCCTTTGGATAGTAAATTTTTACTCGAATTAGCAAATGGTAAATTAATTTCAGCAGATAATATATGTCTGAATCGAGAAATTAAACTGGTTAGTGAAACATTTAAGATTGACTTGATACCAGTAGAGTTAGGGAGTTTTGATGTGATAATCGGTATGGACTGGTTAAAAGAAGTGAAAGCAGAGATCGTTTGTTACAAAAATGCAATTCGCATTATACGAGAAAAAGGAAAACCCTTAATGGTGTACGGAGAAAAGGGCAACACGAAGCTACATCTTATTAGTAATTTGAAGGCACAAAAACTAATAAGAAAAGGTTGCTATGCTGTTCTAGCGCACGTCGAGAAAGTACAAACTGAAGAAAAGAGCATCAATGATGTTCCCGTCGCAAAATAATTTCCTGATGTATTTCCGAAAGAATTACCGGGATTACCCCCACATCGATCCGTTGAATTTCAAATAGATCTTGTACCAGGAGCTGCACCAATAGCTCGTGCTCCTTACATACTCGCACCCAGTGAGATGAAAGAACTGCAAAGCCAATTACAAGAACTTTTAGAGCGTGGTTTCATTTGACCAAGCACATCACCGTGGGGAGCTCCTGTTTTGTTTGTCAAGAAGAAAGATGGTACATTCAGGTTGTGTATCGACTACCGAGAGTTAAACAAACTTACCATCAAGAACCGCTACCCACTACCGAGAATTGATGACTTATTTGATCAACTACAAGGCTCGTCTGTTTATTCAAAGATTGACTTACGTTCCGGGTATCATCAAATGCGGGTGAAAGAAGATGATATTCTAAAGACTGCTTTCAGAACACGTTACGGTCATTATGAGTTTATGGTCATGCCATTTGGTTTAACTAATGCACCAGCTGTGTTCATGGACCTTATGAACCGAGTGTGTGGACCATACCTTGACAAGTTTGTCATTGTTTTCATTGATGACATACTTATTTACTCAAAGAATGACCAAGAACACGGTGAACATTTGAGAAAGGTGTTAGAAGTATTGAGGAAGGAAGAATTGTACGCTAAGTTTTCAAAGTGTGCATTTTGGTTGAAAGAAGTTCAATTCCTCGGTCACATAGTGAACAAAGAGGGTATTAAGGTGGATCCGGCAAAGATAGAAACTGTTGAAAAGTGGGAAACCCCGAAAACTCCGTAACACATACGCCAGTTTTTAGGACTAGCTGGTTACTACAGAAGGTTCATCCAAGATTTTTCCAGAATAGCAAAACCCTTGACTGCATTAACGCATAAAGGGAAGAAATTTGAATGGAAAGATGAACAAGAGAAAGCGTTTCAATTGTTAATGAAAAAGTTAACTACGGCACCTATATTGTCATTGCCTGAAGGGAATGATGATTTTGTGATTTATTGTGACGCATCAAAGCAAGGTCTCGGTTGTGTATTAATGCAACGAACGAAGGTGATTGCTTATGCGTCTAGACAATTGAAGATTCACGAATAAAATTATACGACGCATGATTTGGAATTAGGCGCGGTTGTTTTTGCACTAAAGACTTGGAGGCACTACTTATATGGGGTCAAAAGTATTATATATACCTACCACAAAAGTCTTCAACACATATTTAATCAGAAACAACTGAATATGAGGCAGTGTAGGTGGATTGAATTGTTGAATGATTACGACTTTGAGATTCGTTACCACCCAGGGAAGGCAAATGTGGTAGCCGACGCCTTGAGCAGGAAGGACAGAGAACCCATTCGAGTAAAATCTATGAATATAATGATTCACAATAACCTTACTACTCAAATAAAAGAGGCGCAACAAGGAGTTTTAAAAGAGGGAAATTTAAAGGATGAAATACCCAAAGGATCAGAGAAGCATCTTAATATTCGGGAAGACGGAACCCGGTATAGGGCTGAAAGGAATTGGGTACTAAAATTTGGAGATATGAGAGAAATGGTACTTAGAGAAGCTCATAAAACCAGATACTCAATACATCCTGGAACGGGGAAGATGTACAAGGATCTTAAGAAATATTTTTGGTGGCCAGGTATGAAAGCTGATATTGCTAAATATGTAGGAGAATGTTTGACGTGTTCTAAGGTCAAAGCTGAACATCAGAAACCATCAGGTCTACTACAACAACCTGAAATCCCAGAATGGAAATGGGAAAACATTACTATGGATTTCATCACTAAATTGCCAAGGACTGTAAGTGGTTTTGATACTATTTAGGTAATAGTTGATCGTCTCACCAAATCAGCACACTTCCTGCCAATAAGAGAAGATGACAAGATGGAGAAGTTAGCACGACTGTATTTGAAGGAAGTCGTCTCCATACATGGAATACCAATCTCTATTATCTCTGATTGGGATGGCAGATTTATTTCAAGATTCTGGCAGACATTACAGCAAGCATTAGGAACTCGTCTAGACATGAGTACTGCCTATCATCCAAAAACTGATGGGTAGAGCGAAATGACGATACAAACGCTTGAAGACATGCTACGAGCATGTGTTATTGATTTCGGAAACAGTTGGGATCGACATCTACCGTTAGCAGAATTTTCCTACAACAACAGCTATCATTCAAGCATTGAGATGGCGCCGTTTGAAGCACTTTATGGTAGAAAGTGCAGGTCTCCGATTTGTTGGAATGAAGTGGGGGATAGACAGATTACGGGTCCGGAGATAATACAAGAAACTACCGAGAAGATCATCCAAATTCAACAACGGTTGAAAACCGCCCAAAGTCGACAAAAGAGCTACGCCGACATTAAAAGAAAAGATATATAATTTGAAATTGGAGAGATGGTCATGCTTAAGGTTGTACCTTGGAAAGGCGTTGTTCGATTTGGTAAACGAGGTAAATTAAATCCAAGGTATATTGGACCATTCAAGATTATTGATCGTGTCGGACCAGTAGCTTACCGACTTGAGTTACCTCAACAACTCGCGGCTGTACATAACACTTTCCACGTATCGAATTTGAAGAAATGTTTTGCTAAAGAAGATCTCACTATTCCGTTAGACGAAATCCAAATCAACGAAAAACTTCAATTCATCGAAGAACCCGTCGAAATAATGGATCGTGAGGTTAAAAGACTTAAACAAAACAAGATACCAATTGTTAAGGTTCGATGGAATGCTCGTAGAGGACCCGAGTTCACCTGGGAATGAGAAGATCAGATGAAGAAGAAATACCCGCACTTATTTCCAGAAGATACGTCAACACCTCCAACTGCTTACAATTTCGGGACGAAATTTATTTAACGGGTAGGTACTGTAGTGACCCGAAATTTTCCATGTTTATATATATTAAATGAAATTGTTATTTACATGATTAAGTGTTTCCAACATGTTAAGCAATCAAACTTGTTAAGACTTGATTAATTGAAATAGGTTTCATATAGACAATTGACCACCCAAGTTGACCGGTGATTCACGAACGTTAAAACTTGTAAAAACTATATGATGACATATATATGGATATATATATATATATATATATATATATATATATATATATATATATATATATATATATATAGTTAACATGATATTATGATAAGTAAACATATCATTAAGTATATTAACAATGAACTACATATGTAAAAGCAAGACTACTAACTTAATGATTTTGAAACGAGACATATATGTAACGATTATCGTTGTAACGACATTTAATGTATATATATCATATTAAGAGATATTCATACATCATATTATCATTATAATATAATAATTTAAAATCTCATTAGATATTATAAACATTGGGTTAACAACTTTTAACAAGATCGTTAACCTAAAGGTTTCAAAACAACACTTACATGTAACGACTAACGATGACTTAACGACTCAGTTAAAATGTATATACATGTAGTGTTTTAATATGTATTCATACACTTTTGAAAGACTTCAAGACACTTATCAAAATACTTCTACTTAACAAAAATGCTTACAATTACATCCTCGTTCAGTTTCATCAACAATTCTACTCGTATGCACCCGTATTCGTACTCGTACAATACACAGCTTTTAGATGTATGTACTATTGGTATATACACTCCAATTATAAGCTCTTAGTTTCCCATGTGAGTCACCTAACACATGTGGGAACCATCATTTGGCAACTAGCATGAAATATCTCATAAAATTACAAAAATATGAGTAATCATTCATGACTTATTTATATGAAAACAAAATTACATATCCTTTATATCTAATCCATATACCAACGACTAAAAACACCTACAAACACTTTCATTCTTCAATTTTCTTCATATAATTGATCTCTCTCAAGTTCCATCTTCAAGTTCTAAGTGTTCTTCATAAATTCTACAAGTTCTAATTTCATAAAATCAAGAATACTTCCAAGTTTGCTAGCTTACTTCCAATCTTGTAGAGTGATCATCCAACCTCAAGAAATCTTTCTTATTTACAGTAAGATATCTTTCTAATATAAGGTAATACTCATATTCAAACTTTGATTCAATTTCTATAACTATAACAATCTTATTTCGAGTGGAAATCTTACTTGAACTTGTTTTCGTGTCATGATTCTACTTCAAGAACTTTCAAGCCATCCAAGGATCCTTTGGAGCTAGATCCATTTTTCTAATTTCCAGTAACTTTATCCAGAAAACTTGAGGTAGTAATGATGTCCATAACATCATTCGATTCCTACATATAAAGCTATCTTATTCGAAGGTTTAAACTTGTAATCACTAGAACATAGTTTAGTTAATTCTAAACTTGTTCGCAAACAAAAGTTAATCCTTCTAACTTGACTTTTAAAATCAATTAAACACATGTTCTATATCTATATGATATGCTAACTTAATGATTTAAAACCTGAAAACACGAAGAACACCGTAAAATCGGACATACGCCGTCGTAGTAACACCGCGGGCTGTTTTGGGTTAGTTAATTAAAAACTATGATAAACTTTGATATAAAAGTTATTCTTTTGGGAAAATGATTTTTATTATGAACATGAAACTATATCCAAAAATCATGGTTAAACTCAAAGTGAAAGTATGTTTTCCAAAATGGTCATCAAGATGTCATTTTTTCAACGGAAATGACTACCTCTTTAGTAATTGACATGTAACTTAAATTTTCGACTATAAACCTATTCCTTTTCTGTTTAGATTCATAAAATATAGTTCAATATGAAACCATATCAATTTGATTCACTCAAAACGGATTTAAAACGAAGAAGTTATGGGTAAAACAAGATTGGATAATTTTTCTTGTTGTAGCAACGTGAAAATTGGTAACAAATCTATATTAATCATATCCTAGCTAACTTATATTGTATTATACATGTATTCTAATATATTATGTAATCTTGGAATACCATAGACACGTATGCAAATTTTTTGACATATCATATCGACCCATGTGTATATATTATTTGGAACAACCATAGACACTCTATATGCAGTAATGTGGGAGTTAGCTATACAGAGTTGAGGTTGATTCCAAAAATATATATACTTTGAGTTGTGATCTAGCCTGAGACGTGTATACACTGGGTCGTGGATTGATTCAAGATAATATATATCAATTTTTTTTTCTGTACATCTAACGTTCGACAACAAGTTGTAGGTTACTAACGAGGACAGCTGACTTAATAAACTTAAAATATCAAAATGTATTAAAAGTGTTGTAAATATATTTTGAACATACTTTGTTATATATGTACATATTTGTTATAGGTTCGTGAATCGACCAGTGGCCAAGTCTTACTTCCCGACGAAGTAAAAATCTGTGAAAGTGAGTTATAGTCCCACTTTTAAAATCTAATATTTTTGGGATGAGAATACATGTAGGTTTTATAAATAATTTACAAAATAGACACAAGTACGTGAAACTACATTCTATGGTTAAATTATCGAAATCGAATATGCCCCTTTTTATTAAGTCTGGTAATCTAAGAATTAGGGAACAGACACCCTAATTGACGCGAATTCTAAAGATAGATCTATTGGGCCTAACAAACCCCATCCAAAGTACCGAATGCTTTAGTACTTCGAAATTTATATCATGTCCGAAGGGTGTTCCGGAATGATGGGGATATTCTTATATATGCATCTTGTTAATGTCGGTTACCAGGTGTTCACCATATGAATGAATTTTTATCTCTATGTATGGGATGTGTATTGAAATATGAAATCTTGTGGTCTATTGTTACGATTTGATATATATAGGTTAAACCTATAACTCACCAACATTTTTGTTGACGTTTAAAGCATGTTTATTCTCAGGTGAATACTAAGAGCTTCCGCTGTTGCATACTAAAATAAGGACAAGATTTGGAGTCCATGTTTGTATGATATTGTGTAAAAACTGCATTCAAGAAACATATGTCGATGTAATATATTTCTATTGTAAACCATTATGTAATGGTCGTGTGTAAACAGTATATTTTAGATTATCATTATTTGATAATCTACGTAATGTTTTTAAAACCTTTATTGATAAAATAAAGGTTATGGTTGTTTTAAAAATGAATGCAGTCTTTATAAAAACGTCTCATATAGAGGTCAAAACCTCGCAACGAAATCAATTAATATGGAACGTTTATAATCATTATGAACGGGACATTTCAGTGGTGTTCTCGGTTATCAACCCTAAACGGGTAAAGATATAAATGGATTTTTTTTATGTGAGTATGTATATGTATATAATAGAGATATAAATGGTTGATGGTATTCTTGTAGTGATTTATTTGAAACTCTGGCCAGTAACGATTAGAAACAGAAAAATACTCATAGCAGCAGCGAAAAATTAAGGTGGTTGCTGTGGGTTCGTGGTATTGGCTGCACAAAAATATGTGAATTGCAGCAGCAGGAGATAGCAGTGGTTGTCGATCATTTAGTGGGTTTTGTGATGGTTATCGGTGGAAGATGATTTGGGTGTTGATAATTGATAAGGAGATTGAAAGAATCAACTGAATTTCTATCACTGATTTAAAGACGACAGATCTATATAAAATGGTATACGGACAGTCATCATATTCGAGCAGGTGTTTAAAGGAATAAATAAATAGAACTTGATAAAGACTCACAACAAACTTTGTAATTTAGTGGTTGGATCGAATTTTCTCACATGGGGACAGATTTAAAGTTTGACAATGTGTGTGCTATGAATCACATAATCTCCTATATTAACTGTATTCATATATGCGAGTTTATATCTATCTGTATAAACTTTATAATTTTTGGTTATTAATAAATATTACTATATTATTACTAATAATAATATTTCTAATAATATTAGCATTATTGATGATTGAACTAGTAATAATAAAGAATAAATAATATAATAATATTACTTACACAATTATTATAATCTACTCTTAATGAAACAATTAATAATTAATAATAATAATAATAATAATAGAAACAATAATGTTTATAGTAATAATACCAAAATAATACTAAGAATGATAATAATTAATGATTATAATACTATATTAATTATAATAATTATTTATATTATAAATGATGAGAATATTAATGGTATTAATATTATAATAATTTATATATATGTCAAGTTTCCTATTTGTATGTTATATTGATAATAATAATTTTGATATTATTATTGAAAAAAATGATAATATTATTATGACGTTTATTTCTAACTTGTATTTACATTTAATGTATTATTATTACAATTATATCTTATTTACTAGTTATCTAATGTATCGAATATTTAATATTTTTATATATTATGTATTTTACAATATACATGTAATCTTACTTGTATATAGAAGTCGTATATATATTTATTTCAATATCAACTTAATTATTATATATATTATTTTGTATTTTAATTCAAATGATTAAAGTATACTTTATTAATTTTTAAAATATTATATACTTACCTATATTTATATTTGTGTGTATATATATATATATATATATATATATATATATATATATATATATATATATATATATATATATATATATATATATATATATTTACACCCAATTGTTCGTGAATCGTCGAGAATAGGTAAGGGTTAAATGTATACATGAACACAGTTCAAAGTTTTCAACACTCAACATTAAAAGTTTTGCTTATCATATCGAAATCATATTAAGATTAAGTTTAAATTTGATCATAAATTTCCGGGTCGTCACAGTACCTACCCGTTAAAGAAATTTCTTCCCAAAATTTGAGTGAGGTTGTCATGGCTAACAATAAAAATATTTTCATGATGAATATGAGTTGATAAATAGAGTTTTATCATTATTGAGTAATACAGATAATATAATTCGATTACTCGGAGCGTACGAGTGAAGCTATCACTAAAGAGTGAAATGAGAAAGACAAGTTTCATCATAACTTTTTACTAGTCATGGTTGAATTTAGAAAATAAGGTGCGTCTTAACTTTTGACATTTTCTGGATTGAATTTCGAAATTCAAGAGATTTAAAAGAAAATCTTGGAAATCTATAAGATCTGATTCTTCGAGATTTATGGAAATTAGGATCTCTTTTAATTAAATGTGATGATCTGCCTCGATTGCTCTGTCTGATTTTTCTATTATAAATTAAATTCTTCCGTTCCATTATTCTCATTATTCCTATACTTTCTTTCTTAGTTAATACATCCAAATGATTGTGAAAATGCTTAATCCAGTTCTGATCCTTGTCCTCATCCTTACTATCGCAACAATCATTCTCCTTTTCTAACTTCCACCAGAGGAATCTGCTTTCTTCTACTTCGCCTTTGGGGTTATAGTGTTTTTAATTCTCCCGTGTCTTTATGTTGCGATAAACATTGATATTCACGGTTAGTAATTTATGTGTTGTTATCGGGCTTTATATTCTCCCTTATATTTTGAAGCTCTATGCTTTTGTTTTCTCTTCCCGACTTTAAGTCAAGCGAATAATGGTTTAGAATTTGTAGATATAGAGTTTCGAATGATTATAATGTTCTAAGCAGGAAGGGACGTGATAGCACGATTTAATTTGTCAAATTACTAGAATATCCGAGAAAGATGGAACTATCAAGTAATTATATTCTTGATATGTTTAGAGGTTAAATAGAATGAAAGAGTTATGTCACATGACACATGATGATGGTATAATCTGTGAATAATCATGTTCCAATAGAAACTCAGCATGACTTACTGTAATATAATTACGTTGGCCAAGCGTCATTATATTATACTAACACATGCTTCAATTCCCAACACTTCTCCATAATTCATTCATAATTTATACTTAGATTTTTACAGAAGTTTCCAATATAATGAAATACAGAAAACACGAAGAGGTAGATAATTTCGGACGAGAATATTTATGAAAATATCCTCAAAAATATCGAAGATATTTATGATGATATTTTGGAATTTCTAAGTTCGAGAGTTGATGAAGAAAAACTTTCCGCAAGATTTTAACATGACTTCGGAGCAAGATATTCTCTAAGATTTCAACGGATCAAGAATTACCTGGATTCCTTGAATATAGGGTATGGTCCTTGTATTTGTCCTTGATCTCCTTCATGGTTAGCTCAATCCGTTTTTTAGTACTAAATTTTCTATCGAGCGTTCCTAACACTTCCTTCTTTACAATCAAACTTTTGGCCGTTTAGACCATCTAAAATTTTTCTGTTTCCTCTGCATTTAATGCTACGATATCTGAATCATCAGTTATCAATACGAGGTGGTTTCAGGAGAATTATGTTTTAGATGGTTAAACGCTGATGGTAATATGGTGGAATGTAAAAGGTTCCCCGATAACGATGACGACAGGCATACTTATATATCAAGGCTATAATAAGGCCAATCCGAATGAAAACCGAAGTTGATTTGCTGGAGCTGTGACAAAATTGGCTAATTTGGAAAGGAATCGCAAGGTTATTTTTGGTAATAACAACGCCAAAGGAGCTAACATAGATTCGTGTTAAACGTTTACTCAGGTTCTGAGTGTTTTTAGGTGTATCACTATATGTATCAATCTTTTCTTCCGTAGATGAAGTGCGGTTGGTTCATTCTCTCAATTGAGGTGTTCTCAAGAATCGTGAAACGTTTTGAACGCAGATTGTAATCGTCAAAATACAAATGAGGTTTAAGATGAAATCAAGTGACAAACTTGAAGAATTGTTTAGTTTCATATGTTATAATCAATATTTTAATTCATTTTAATTGTCCAATATTGGCAGTCCACAGTTGATAGTCCACAGTTAGCAATTCAATAATTCATATATAATATTTGACTTAATTAATAAGTATCGTGAACCGTATTCGTCTCAGACTCGATCATAACTCAAAGTATATATATTATTGTAGAATCAACCTTAACCCTGTATAGAGAACTCGATCATTACTGCATATAGAGTGTCTATGGTTATTCTAAATAATATATATATATATATATATATGCGTCGATATGATATGTCAAAACCTTGTATATGTGTTGTAGTGACCCGAACCTTTCCATGTTTATATATATTAATTGAGATTGATATTTACATGATTAAATGTTTCCAACATGTTAAGCAATCAAACTTGTTAAGACTTGATTAATTGAAATATGTTTCATATAGACAATTGACCACCCAAGTTGACCGGCGATTCACGAACGTTAAAACTTGTAAAAACGACATGACGATATATATATGGATATACATATGGTTAACATGAGATTATGATAAGTAAGTATCTCCATAAGTATATTAACAATGAGTTATATACATATAAACAAGACTACTAACTTAAGGATTTCGAAACGAGACATATATGTAACGATTATCGTTGTAACGACATTTAAATGTATATATATCATATTAAGATATATTAATATATCATAATATCATGATAATATAAAAATTTAACATCTCATTAGATATAATAAACAATGGGTTAACAACATTAATTGAGATCGTTAACTTAAAGGTTTCAAAACAACACTTACATGTAACGACTAACGATGACTTAACGACTCAGTTAAAATGTATATACATGTAGTGTATTTAGATGTATTAAAATACTTTTGGAAGACTTCAAGACATATATCAAAACACTCATACTTAACGAAAATGGTTACAGTTACTTTCCCATTCTTTTCTTTCATCAAGAATTCTAGTCGTATTCTTACCCGTGTTATACACAGCTTCAAAACGTACTTACTATGGGTATATACCAATAGGAACTAGCATGGGATTCCACTCTTGATTATGTCATGTATGACTAATCAATTTTAACTTCTACCATGAGCTAGTCAACTAACTAGAACTCCTTTTAACCCCACTCACCACTCACCAATTACCACTCATCATTCACTCCATTTCACTTCCAATTCTCTTTCTAATTCTCTCTCAACACACCCACACTATTATGAACGTATTTTTCCAGTAGTTAATCATCATCTTCATCAAAAATCACTTCAAGAATCAAGCTATAATCATCATAGGAAGAACACTTCAAGAACACTTCAAAAATCCCTTCAAGTTTACTAATTTACTTCCAAGCTTTCTAATCCATTCCAAGTAATCATCTAAGATCAAGAAACCTTTGTTATATTCAGTAGGTTATCTTTCTTATTCAAGGTAATATTCATATTCAAACTTTGATTCAATTTCTATAACTATAAACTATCTTAATTCGAGTAAAAATCTTACTTGAACTTGTTTTTGTGTCATGATCCTACTTCAAGAACTTTCAAGCCATCCAAGATCCATTGAAGCTAGATCATTTCTTGTCACTTCCAGTAGGTTTACCTACTAAACTTGAGGTATTAATGATGTTCATAACATCATTCGATTCATATATATAAAACTATCTTATTCGAAGGTTTAAACTCGTAATCACTAGAACATAGTTTAGTTAATTCTAAACTTGTTCGCAAACAAAAGTTAATCCTTCTAACTTGACTTTTAAAATTAACTAAACACATGTTCTATATCTATATGATATGCTAACTTAATAATTTAAAACCTGGAAACACGAAAAACACCGTAAAACCGGATTTACGCCGTCGTAGTAACACCGCGGGCTGTTTTGGGTTAGTTAATTAAAAACTATGATAAACTTTGATTTAAAAGTTGTTATTCTGAGAAAATGATTTTTATTATGAACATGAAACTATATCCAAAAATTATGGTTAAACTCAAAGTGGAAGTATGTTTTCTAAAATGGTCATCTAGACGTCGTTCTTTCGACTGAAATGACTACCTTTACAAAAACGACTTGTAACTTATTTTTCCGACTATAAACCTATACTTTTTCTGTTTAGATTCATAAAATAGAGTTCAATATGAAACCATAGCAATTTGATTCACTTAAAACGGATTTAAAATGAAGAAGTTATGGGTAAAACAAGATTGGATAATTTTTCTCATTTTAGCTACGTGAAAATTGGTAACAAATCTATTCCAACCATAACTTAATCAACTTGTATTGTATATTATGTAATCTTGAGATACCATAGACACGTATACAATGTTTCGACCTATCATGTCGACACATCTATATATATTTTGGAACAACCATAGACACTCTATATGTGAATGTTGGAGTTAGCTATACAGGGTTGAGGTTGATTCCAAAATATATATAGTTTGAGTTGTGATCAATACTGAGATACGTATACACTGGGTCGTGGATTGATTCAAGATAATATTTATCGATTTATTTTTGTACATCTAACTGTGGACAACTAGTTGTAGGTTACTAACGAGGACAGCTGACTTAATAAACTTAAAACATCAAAATATATTAAAAGTATTGTAAATATATTTTGAACATACTTTGATATATATGTATATATTGTTATAGGTTCGTGAATCAACCAGTGGCCAAGTCTTACTTCCCGACGAAGTAAAAATCTGTGAAAGTGAGTTATAGTCCCACTTTTAAAATCTAATATTTTTGGGATGAGAATACATGCAGGTTTTATAAATGATTTACAAAATAGACACAAGTACGTGAAACTACATTCTATGGTTGAATTATCGAAATCGAATATGCCCCTTTTTATTAAGTCTGGTAATCTAAGAATTAGGGAACAGACACCCTAATTGACGCGAATCCTAAAGATAGATCTATTGGGCCTAACAAACCCCATCCAAAGTACCGGATGCTTTAGTACTTCGAAATTTATATCATATCCGAAGGGTGTCCCGGAATGATGGGAATATTCTTATATATGCATCTTGTTAATGTCGGTTACCAGGTGTTCACCATATGAATGATTTTTATCTCTATGTATGGGATGTGTATTGAAATATGAAATCTTGTGGTCTATTATTATGATTTGATATATATAGGTTAAACCTATAACTCACCAACATTTTAGTTGACGTTTTAAGCATGATTATTCTCAGGTGATTATTAAGAGCTTCCGCTGTCGCATACTTAAATAAGGACGAGATTTGGAGTCCATGCTTGTATGATATTGTGTAAAAACTGCATTCAAGAAACTTATTTTGTTGTAACATATTTGTATTGTAAACCATTATGTAATGGTCGTGTGTAAACAGGATATTTTAGATTATCATTATTTGATAATCTACGTAAAGCTTTTTAAACCTTTATTGATGAAATAAAGGTTATGGTTTGTTTTAAAATGAATGCAGTCTTTGAAAAACGTCTCATATAGAGGTCAAAACCTCGCAACGAAATCAATTAATATGGAACGTTTTTAATCAATAAGAACGGGACATTTCACGTGTCCCGATATTTAAAGTGCGTAAAATAAATAACAGAAATTAAATGACGCTAAATTAAATGCGTAAAGTAAATAACAGTAATTAAATGACGATAAATTAAATGCGTAAAGTAAATAACAGAAATTAAATGACGATAAATAAAATGCGTAAAGTAAATAACAGAAATTAAATGACGATAAATAAAATTGCGAGAATATAAATTGCGATAAATTAATTGTGATAAATAAAATGTAATCAGTTAGCTAGGAACAGTTACCTAGAAACAGTTAGCGTGGATTCTTAACAAATTTCTCATAGTTAATTTGTTTGTTTCTAAGAAATTATATTTTGTCAAATGTTTTCTTCATTATGCCACTTGTTGGATTCTGATAGGTCAAAATTCAAATATGAAATTGAATGGAAATGGTTATTCTGCGGTGAACGGATACGCATATCGGTGGTTGTAAGTAGGATAGTAAACGACTGTTGAATCAGCTTCGAAGAATGTACATTGTAACTTATTAATGTGAAATCTGAATATTCCTCGGGTATTACCTACCCGTTAAAATATTTTCACAATTAATACTTTGTACGAAAGAATTTTTAATTACAGTCTTTATGAAAACATATATACATATATATTTTTTTCAGATGTAATCATGGATTCATTGAGTTAATATGATATTAAACTCATTTGGTTTACCGTTAGAACTAGAATACATAATCTCTAAAACATTTAGAGATTACCAAATTGTCATAAGAACGAAGATAATCGATGTAGAACGATACGTAGGACGATGATTATACTCGAGGTATAGAATGAGATGTTGAGGCATGAATTGTTGATGGTACTGGTGCTGTTACTAATGATACTATTGGTGCCGTTGATGTTACTGAAGCTGGTACGTTTTGCACCATATTTTTCAAGGCTACAATTCGGGCGCGTAGTTCGTTGACTTATTACTCCGGGATGATTGTCAGTAAGAACAGGCGAATGAATAAGGTTTAGAATCTGAGTTATGATATAGTCTTGGCGAGATATTAGGGAAATGAATGCGAGAATGGTGTTTCGAATAGGTTCGCCGGTAAGTGCTTCAGGTTCTTTCGCCAAGAGGTGATTTCGGTTGATGGAAAGGATCACATTCTTCTTGTCTCCATTGATTAAGTCGACTACGAACCCATCAGATGAATTGGGGATGGCTGATTGATTCATTCATTCTGATGACACCGCTTTCGGAGCTTAGGTGAATATCCATATCAGAATAGCTGTCGGAATAACTATCGGAATAGCTATCGAAATCTGAGGGACTCGAACTGGTTGAGGGATTCATTTCGTACGATCAGATGAAGGATTTTCGATAAGAAATAGATTATAGGATGTAGATTAGTACCCTGCAATACATAATTTACATATGCATATATAACACTAAAATCCCATAAGTTACGGAGAAATCTACGGAATATGTCAGGCAAAGTTACAGTAACAGATACGCTAAGATATGGAGTAGCAGATACGCTAAGATATGAATTTATCTATACACTGTCTATGCAATAGAGGCAGTAAGACGTGTCTAGACTAAGAGTGATAAGCAAGTGATTCCCTAAGAATGATAAGCAGGCAATTTTCGACATGAAATGATAAGCAAAACTTTTGACATGCTGAAACGGTCGAAGTCCAGACTCACTAATGCATCTAAACAACTATCAGTTAGACACACTAATTCAAGACTTGGTTCGCTAAGACCACCGCTCTGATACCAACTGAAATGCCCCGTCCTAATCCATCTGGACGAAGTCTTCAACAGTTGGTCCCATTGCGAGGTTCCGACCTCTATATGCCATGAACGACTCCATGTAATATGAGCAAATGCACAGCGGAAGATTTCTTTCTTACCTGAGAATAAACATGCTTTAAAGTGTCAACCAAAAGGTTGGTGAGTTCATAGGTTTATCATAAAACAATAAAATTCATCATTTTGATAGACCACAAGATTTAAATGCTGCATGGTACAAATGGGCCCGAATCCTATACCCACCTCTAATGTACATGCTATATCTTTTAAATACGGTACATCTTTCTCGTGTACGAAACCATTTTCATAAATCATAGTAACCGTACACATATCTTGTGCACAAAAATAACATACACATAACCTGTGTATAAAATCATTCTCTCGATATATAACATTCACATCAACTGGTGGCAATTATCATGTCCACATAATTCAATGGTGGCAATTATCATGTCCACATAATTCAATGGTGGCAATTATCATGTCCACATAATTCAATAATAATCCGCAGAACTTCTGTCTGCATAATAATTCATTCGAGGAATGTTTTGCTTGTGTCTATCTCGTCAAACATTTATAAAAGCATTTCATGTATTCGCAGTTCAAATATATTTCAAAAGCATTTAATAAAGCAATTGTAAAAACAGCGCATGTATTCTCATTTCTCAGTCTCAAAAATATAAAGAGTAAAAAGGGATTCAAATGAACTCACATAATGTATTTTGTAGTAAAAATACATATGAAGATACTGAACAATGCAGGGTTGGTCTCGGATTCACGAACCTATATCATTTATATATCAGATAATATCATAAACGTATAATGATAATAAATCAAATATTAATTATATTATATTTATAAAAGTTTTATGTTAAATTCCAATATGTACTTTATTTATTTATTACATCCTTAATTTATATGTTGTATATGTATATTTAATATATTTATTTTATATACTATAGTATTAAGTTATCATAATATTCAATTATTAATACTAAGATAGAAATTCTTTGGTAAAATATTTTAATAATTTTATTTGTAACTTATTATAATATATTTATGTTTATGTTATTGATACTTTATTATATTTTAATGTTTATGTAGGTTATATAATGTTTTAATTTATATCTATAAAACTTTATAATAATGTCTAATTAATATTATATCAATGTTTTATAATATATATTACAATTTAACTTTTATGAATATATATAGTTAATATATAATAATTATATACATGTCATTAATAATAATATATGCAAATTTAAATAATATTAACGTATTAAATATAATAATTTGTAATGTATTTTAAAATCTTTATATGAAATTTTTTAATAATAATAATAATAACTATTATAATGATACAAATTTTAGTGATAATTATATTAGTAATGTTTATAATAATTAATAATAATAATAATTATAATTATAATAACAACAATAATAATAATAATAATAATAATAATAATAATAATAATAATAATAATAATAATAATAATAATAATAATAATAATAATAATAATAATAATAATAATAATAATAATAATAATAATAATAATAATAATAATAATAATAATAATAATAATGATTTGTACGCGTTTTATATATCTGTTCCCAAATCAGATCGAGATAACAGGGATAAAAAGAAAAGCAGAGAAGAAACGTATCACGATTTTTAGGGTTTTTAGATTCTTCAATAAATCAACCAATCAAAGATTCTAAATGTTTAATAGTGAATCAATTCATTTTCATCATCGTTCAGTCGTTATCATCAACCCTAATTATCTTCGTCATCGAACAATAATCGGAGAAATTGAAGCCGTAGTTGATGTTTAGTTGGTGTTCGTTCAAATTAAGAAGGAAGATTTATCACTGCATCGTGTAGTAACAAGGATTTCATCAAATCATCATTATCATCAGGTATGACAATTATGTTCATTTTATTTGAATTCGAAATTGATCTCATAGTTTAAAACTGCATATTTCAAAATCATTTATTATATCGACAACTCAACAAGCTCTTCGATTATTACTTCTCACGGACATATTTTTTGGAGGTGAAATTAGGGTTTTGAATTGGATACTATTCGAATTAAGTAAAAAAAAAAAATTGTGTTTCTATATGTATTTGTTCATATTTAAATTTATATTTTCTGATTTGATGTTAATGAAATTGATGATTTATGTTGTTAAGTTCTAGGTTCTGATAGCTTCATAGTTATAATAAGGAATTCAGATAAATAGTTAATCATACACATAGATTTAAAATTATACCAGCTTTCTCTTGCTCTCCACTTTGGATTAGATCATTACCAGTAACAGAATTGTACATGTGTTATTTGAAGGAAAAATTCGAAGAGCTGGTTCAATAAATTTGCACCCTTCGGTATATTGTTCTTCTTAACTCTCTCTAAGTATAATTCTAAATATCTTGCTCTATTGTCATGTATTTCTTTGATTGCTTGTGAATATTCTTGACCTGGGTTGTTATGGTTGTGGGTGGTAATAACTAAATGATATTTTTTTTTTTTGAATGGAACAGAGAGCGTTTAGCAGCAGTAGACTTTCGATGGTTTGGTAATGGTGGTGTTCTCGGTTATCAACCCTAAACGGGCAAAGATATAAATGGATTTTTTATGTGAGTATGTATATGTATATAATAGAGATATAAATGGTTGATGGTATTCTTGTGGTGATTTGTTTGAAACTCTGGCCGGTAACGATTAGAAACGGGAAAATACTCATAGCAGCAGCGAAAAATTAAGGTGGTTGTTGTGGGTTCGTGGTATTGGCTGCACAAAAATATGTGAATTACAGTAGCAGGAGATAGCAGTGGTTGTCGATCATTTAGTGGGTTTTGTGATGGTTATCGGTGGAAGATGATTTGGGCGTTGATAATTGATAAGGAGATTGAAAGAATCAACTGAATTTCTATCACTGATTTAAAGACGACAGATCTATATAAAATGGTATACGGACAGTCATCATATTCGAGCAGGTGTTTAAAGGAATAAATAAATAGAACTTGATAAAGACTCACAACAAACTTTGTAATTTAGTGGTTGGATCGAATTTTCTCACATGGGGACAGATTTAAAGTTTGACAATGTGTGTGCTATGAATCACATAATCTCCTATATTAACTGTATTCATATATGCGAGTTTATATCTATCTGTATAAACTTTATAATTTTTGGTTATTAATAAATATTACTATATTATTACTAATAATAATATTTCTAATAATATTAGCATTATTGATGATTGAACTAGTAATAATAAAGAATAAATAATATAATAATATTACTTACACAATTATTATAATCTACTCTTAATGAAACAATTAATAATAATAATAATAATAATAATAATAGAAACAATCATGTTTATAGTAATAATACCAAAATAATACTAAGAATGATAATAATTAATGATTATAATACTATATTAATTATAATAATTATTTACATTATAAATGATGAGAATATTAATGGTATTAATATTATAATAATTTATATATATGTCAAGTTTCCTATTTGTATGCTATATTGATAATAATAATTTTGATATTATTATTGAAAAAAATGATACTATTATTATGACGTTTATTTCTAACTTGTATTTACATTTAATGTATTATTATTACAATTATATCTTATTTATTAGTTATCTAATGTATCGAATATTTAATATTTATATATATTATGTATTTTACAATATACATGTAATCTTACTTGTATATAGAAGTCGTATATATATTTATTTCAATATCAACTTAATTATTATATATATTATTTTGTATTTTTATTCAAATGATTAAAGTATACTTTATTAATTTTTAAAATATTATATACTTACCTATATTTATATTTGTATATATATATATATATATATATATATATATATATATATACACCCAATTGTTCGTGAATCGTCGGGAATAGGCAAGGGTTAAATGTATACATGAACACAGTTCAGAGTTTTCAAGACTCAACATTAAAAGTTTTGCTTATCATATCGAAATCATATTAAGATTAAGTTTAAATTTGATCGTAAATTTCCGGGTCGTCACAAATACCATATCAGGGCACCCATCCACAGGTAGAGATGGGTTCAGATGAGGAGATGGAGGAAGCAGATGACATCAGGGATGTCATTAGGGATAGTTTTACTGACGTTTTTCAGCGTATAGATGAGGTGAAAATGAGTAATGAGGATAGGCATCGTCAGTATGAGCAGTGGCAAGCCGCGAATGCGTATGAGACTTCCAGGCGACGCCAACACGATAGCTGGCAAGTTCATCAGCACCAAATCATGAGCCAGCTATCATATCAGGTACCAAATAACTACATCCCGACTCGACCTGCTTACTATCCACCACATCAGCCCGACATGCGACCACCCTTTGACCTGTACGACCCAAACCAAGCCTACCAGAACACCTATCACCAACCATGGAACCCGAGCGATGATATGAACTGGAACCCCTATCCAAATCAATAGTGTTCCATTGGTGATTTATTATCTTTTATTATTTTTATCTATTTATGTTAAACATATAACATTTTGATACTTTTATGTAATATTTAACATTTTTATTATTTTGTACTAATATTTCATTTTTGTAATTTGAAAGTGGGATATTAAGTCCCATTTCAAATTACCATGCATGTTTATATTTGTATTGTATGTATTTTATCTCATGTACATAACAGGGTAAAACAACACATTTTCAAAGACTGGCATTAAGTTCAGCAAAAGCAACTAATTTTGACGACAAGATGTAAAATATATGCGAAATAACAACTGCATGAATAAACAAATGATGTGCACCATTTATCATTCAACACAAACAACAATATGTTTAGAAACTTTGGTAAAATTTAATCATTTTTTTACGCTAATCACCCTCAATAATTTAAATTGCTACTGATTTCTTGCAAATGAGGGCATTGCAAGATCTTTAGTGTGGGAAGGGATTAAATTCTTTCGGTTTTAAATTTTTTTGACTTATACACTTGGTTTAATAGCCACCGTTAAAATACTAGTAACGTAGTAGTTGTATTAGAATCTAGTGCTCTCTGATAATAAAGAACAACCCTAGTCTTATATACTGACTACCCACTTCTAGTAAAAATTTTAAAAATTTCAACTAAATGAACTCAAAATCATGTTTATACATATTTATGAACGATAAACCTATGTGTTAACACCGAAATTATTGTTACCTCGGAAAGGACATAAATTAAGAAACAACCTAAAACGATTGAATTTATTTAAAATGGAATAGAGGAGAATAAAAAGGCAAAGAAAGAAAAATAAAAGCCAAGTGTGAGAAAAATTTACCAAGTTATTTAAAATATATTACATATTTTTGTACAAGTAATTGAAGATACTTTTGTTTTGGACAATATTAATATGTTTTACCCAGTTTATTGTAATATAAATGGAATTTAAAAGGAAGTAAAGTCTTCCAAGAAAAAGACACGCGCTTCTTGATTTAGGTCAGAAAGTTGTTGTCCATACCAGTTGTAGAGACTACGAAAAGCCTTGAAAAGTTTTCTCGAAAATCAGCTGAAAATCCACGGACCTCAGCATCAAATAGGGTCGCCAAGTGGTCAGACTTATCCTAACCATGAGAGGATTTGTCTCGTACAATGGGGGGCACCGTGCAAATTAGCTTATAGACTAATGAATCAGATCCCCAGAAAGGATCATCTCCTTAAAGATCAAAAATCAGCTTTTAAGCCTGATATTACTCAATCCTTGAGATTGACCTTAAAGATTGAGAATTACAAACTCATGGAATTCAATGATATCTAAACTCGAGCTTGAACGAGAAAATATTTTGATCAAAATTACAAACTGATTTGTTTTCTGAAACCCTATTTTCAATGCGTTCATTACCATTGAATGTAAAATCCTAGGAATTCACCTGGAATTCATTAGGTCACCTGAACCAAATCAGGTGTCAACCGTAAGAACGGTGGTTGCATAGCATGGTCGAAGACAGGACCTTGTGCCAGACCAAAAAATTATAGGGTGATCTTTACTATTGCTCCTACAAAGGATAGTAATTGCATCCAACACGATATAGACCATAATCAAAAGCATGTCATTAGACATTGCCTTAACAGTTGCTTGTTCAACACTTTCCATTACAACCGGACGGTAGTTTACCGAAAGGTAATATACGGAGCAAGTATACTGGACGTGTTGCTTCCCTAATACAAAGTTAGCAAGTGGGTGACACAAAACCGTAAGTTTTGAGCTAAAATTTTCAAATCTGAAACCTACAAAACCCGCAAAAACATTTTGCAAACACCGGTGAAGGGTTATTTTGGAAAACTTATCTAGGGTAAAAGCTAGATTGAATTTTCAAAAGATCAAATACTTTCATAAAAGATCCAATTTCCTAAAGGATCTAAATTTTTATAGTCATGTGGGACTATAAACCACATCGTTACTATCATTGTTCATACCGCCATATTAAAATCACTGATGTACCAAGTGTGAAGAATAAAGAAGTGATTCTAGTAAAGTTATATTCAAGTTCTATATTGATTGAGGACAAGCAACGCTCAAGTGTGGGAATATTTGATAATGCTAAAAATGAACATATATTTCATAGCATTATCCTTCAAGAAAGACAAGCTTTTAGTTGCTATTGTTCTATTTACAAGTGATATTCGTTTAAATAATAAAAGGTGAAGACAAAAGACAGATTCGACGATTTGAAGACGCAAACGACCAAAACGCTAAAAGTACAAAGTACAATCCAAGTGGTTCAATTTATTGATGAGAAACGTCTCAAAATTACAAGAGTACAAGCCGCAAAACGCAAAGTACAAGATATTAAATAGTACGCAAGGACGTTCAAAAATCCAGAACCGGGACATGAACCAACTATCAGCGTGCGACGCAACGGGCCTAAAATTATAAGTTAACTATGCACATGAATATAATATAATATATAAATAATTCTATAAATTATATATATATTATATTTATATATTAAAATAAAAACCGTCGGCAAGCTAGCAAACAAAGACATGTGAGCTGGGACAAGGGGCCATGCGATCGCATGGCCAGCATGAGTAAAACTCATGCGATCGCATGAGCCAGAAAACATGGCCAGGTCCTATAAATACCACGAATTTGGACGAGTAAATTACACCTTCATCAATCATCAACTCTATGTCTCTCATATTAATATTAAGTTAATAATAATAAGGTTATAGTGGCGAATATTTTAAGTTTGTAAGTCGAAATTCTGTCCGTGTAACACAACGCAATTAATACTCATTGTAAGTTATGTTCAACCTTTTTAAATTAATATCTCGTAGCTAAGTTATTATTATGCTTATTTAAGCTGAAGTAATCATGATGTTGGACTAAATATTAAAGACGGAGTTATTGGGCTTTGTACCATAATTGGGGTTTGGACAAAAGACCGACACTTGTGGAAATTAGACTATGGGCTATTAATGGGATTTATATTTGTTTAACTGAATGATAGTTCGTTAATTTAATACAGAGATTCACAATTTAACGTATCTATAAATAACCACATACACTCGATCAAATACGATGGGCGGGATATTTATAAATACTAATAATCGTTCATTTAACCGGACACGGGGATGGATTAATAGCCAATGGACTCATTAAAACAGGGGTGGATTACATATAAGGACACTTGGTGTAATTGTTAATAAAGTATTAAAACCTTGGATTGCACACAGTCGATAACCTGGTGTAATCATTAACAATGTATTAAAACCTTATTACAGTTTAAGTCCCCAATTAGTTGGAATATTTGACTTTGGGTATAAGAGTAATTAGATGAGGACACTCGCACTTTATATTTATGACCAATGGACTGTTATGGACAAAAACCAGATGGATGTATCGAATAATCCAGGACAAAGAACAATTAACCCATGGTAATAAATTAAAATCAACACGTCAAAGATCATGATTACGGAAGTTTAAATAAGCGTAATTCCTTTATTTTATATCTCATCGCACTTTTATTTACTGTCATTTTATTTATTGCACTTTTAATTATCGCACTTTTAATTATCGCACTTTTATTTATCGTCATTTACTTTACGCTTTAAATTAAGTTATATTTATATTTAATATTTTACATTAGGTTTTAATTGTGACTTAAGACATAAAATCGACAAACCGGTCACTAAACGGTAAAACGCCCTTTTTATAATAATATATATATATATATATATATATATATATATATATATATATATATATATATATATATATATATATATATATATATATTTATTTATTTATTTATATACAAATATAGTTTAAAATATAATATAGCGTTAAATTTAGTTGTATCCCTGTGGAACGAACCGGACTTACTAAAAACTACACTACTCTACGATTATGTACACTGCCTATAAGTGTTGTAGCAAGGTTTAGGTATATCCCATTCAATAAATAAATAAATAACTTGTGTAAAATTGTATCGTATTTAATAGTATTTAGTAGTAAAATATAATCTATATCGTATACTACCCTGCACACATCAGTGTGTATGCACATTCAAGCTCCACCTAACAATAAAAGACAAAACAGCATGCTTTTGTTTAACCCAACATGTACGTGGGTGAGGAAGTAATAGAAAGAGCATGCTTTGTTTTTTTTATGTGTAACCCATACTTCTCAATCTCAATAAAAGAACCATTTTTAGTATTCTCTATTCCTAATCTTGACCAAAGACTTTCATTGTGGGGATAGATAATACGTTTTTTTGTTTTGGGTACTTGGTACTCTCTGCAAAAGAAATAAAGGGAACCCCACATAAGAAAAGATATTTTAATCCTTTGATCATTAAAAGCCTTTTATTTGAAGATTTTAAAGGAAAGGGTTTAGTGAAATAGAAGGTATAGATCAAAGCAAGGTTGAAACTTTGGGTGTCAATCGTTTAGAGGAGCTCTCCTTTGGGTTCTCTCCAAGCTAGGATCTTCAACAAAGTCTACAAAGGTTGTAATCTAACCTCTTCTTGTTCGATTTTAATTTTGTTTGCTAAAAGTTTTGTACATGGTTCCTTGGAAGAGTATGATTTTGTAAAATTTTAAAATGCTTCCGCTCACTATATTTTGGTATCATACTCCAACAAGTGGTATCCGAGCCATCTTGTACAAATTTTAGCAAACTTTTCTTATGATATTTAGTTTTGATGGATGCGTTGCGCATGATTCTTGGAGACGATCATGCATAACAAACATGCAAAACAAGTATCATGATTTATGTTTTATGTTTCCTAAATACTAACTTGAATCTTGGAATTTGGCAAAATGTAAAATGGGTTAAACTCATTATTTTCATTTAAGAAATTTTTTTTCTAGCTTGGACAATCCGTCTTTGATGGACTGTTTCGGGGCTTTAAACTCAATATTGCATTTGAAAACTAACTGAAAGAACCTAAATTTGAAAAAAAAAAAAAAGTCATCAAAAACGGATTAGAAATGAGTAAGATATGACCATTTAAAGTTGCATGTATGAATCTGGCAAAATCCGAAAATTTTAATGGTAACTTGCATGTTGACTATTAAAGATTCAATATTTAAGAAAATAAAGTATATGAATTTTAGACTTTATGCTTTGTTGAAGTGAATAAATCTCCAACATGTTTTAATTCACTTGATATGTTCGTTTGAATGGTTTTGGCATGAAAACTATACTTACAAAATATGAAGTGGATTTACATACATATGTTATGTAAACAAGGATTGAATATTATAAGTGCCATTAAGTGTTATTTCAATCAATCCTTATCAAAACATGTAATATGAAAATGGACGATTGGCACTCCATTTGTTATGTATGTGACTGTTGTATGAAATCGGTAGTATTTGCCTCAATAAGACCCCTGTGTGGATGTTTGGTTGTATGATTTAATTTATTATTTATTCAGGATGAATGTAATAATTTATAAAACAGCTTGCATGTCATGTTTATTATTTATTCGAGATGAATGTAATAATTTATTAAACGACTTGCATGTCGTCTTTCTGTTCATATTGTATTTGCAATAGTATAGAAAATAGAATAGTTTTTTTTTAAGATAATGAAACCAAGAATGGAATCAAGAAGACGATGTTCACAAGGCGGCCCATCCGAGCATTTAATGGAGATGACAGTTTTAGTGGGAGTCAATTCTCACACAAGGTTATGTCCCTAGTTGACCATGTTTTTTCGTGTGTTGGCTCACCGAAAAAACGCATAGGACTCGAGGCATACTACCGATAATTGCGTGTCATGATTATTATTGTGTTCTTATTTGTCTATGCCATGCTAGCTAGAAAATTAGTATAGAAACAAAAGACAATAATCACTTAAAATGGTTAAGTTAAAATTAGTTTAACAAACGCAACACGCAATAAATAATTAGCAAATGTTTTAAAATGGTGTAAACTACTTTTTCTAAAAGAAAACAAAAAACCCGTTTTAAATGTAAACTTTACGCTATCCATGAGTAGTACACAAATCTGAACCTTCTACCTGTTAGAGTTTGCGATACCCGAGAGTCTTGGGCCGAACTTTAATTGGGTGTTGGGAAGGGTGAGGTGAATTTTGCGATACCCGAGAGTCTTGGGCCAGATTTCACGTGTATCTATCATGGACGGTTTACAATCTGAAATCGTGGTTCGCAGTAAACCCGCCACGAGGAAGGATTAGCATTGAAGGGATTAAACATGCCAAGTGAAATAATTGATCATCACTAAATCCCGCAGAACCTAAGAATTTAATAATGGATGAAATTGGTAATATAGTTACCTACCTAAATAGCTTATGGTTGGCGATCCGCGGCAAACCCGTCGTTGCCATAAGTGAAATATGGATCGTAGCCTTGTTAATTATAATTGTTTGAATATTGAACACACTTGGGTAATTATCTTAACAAGGATTAAACATATCAAACTAACTAATACAACTTACTTTAAAAATATGACAGATGTCTGCAACAAACACAAATCCTACTCCGTCATCAATCACTAATTTCTGCCTTAAAGGGCTCCTCGAAAAGACAAGCTTACGAGCTTGAACTACATGGACTGGCTTCGTAACCTAAGAATTGTTCTTAGGATGGAAGGAAAGATCAGGACAATTGAGGAACCCTTACCGACAGAACCCGGATAGAGAGCTACTCAAGCGGCTAGGGACGAGTTTGAAAAACGGCGTTCCGAGTCTAATGAGGTAGCATGCTTGATGTTGGCGACCATGTCTCCAGAGCTCCAAAAGGGCATGGAGAGCTTAGGGTCGTATGACATGCTTAACCAACTCAAAGACATGTTCCAACAACAAGCAAAGCAAGAAAGGTTTGACACTGTGAAAGCTCTCGTATCTTGCAAAATGGCAACGGGAAGTAGCGTTAGTGTCCATGTACTACAAATGAAAGGGTACATAGACCGGCTGGAGTGCCTTGGTTTTTCCATAAGTCATGAGCTTGCAACAGATTTTATCCTGAACTCGCTAACTAGTGCATATGAAGGATTCATTACGAACTATAATATGAACAATATGGAGAAAACAATCATGGAGCTCCATGACATGTTGAAAACCGCTGAGGCTAACATGGCCAAAGCTAAACCCGCAACTACCGTCCTAGCCATTTGTGAAGGTGGGATCAACAAGAAGAAGAAAAATAAAGCAAAGGGCAAGAACAATGGCAAGAGTAAGGTTGGCACACCCAACTCCAAACCTAAACCTAAGGGCATTGCTAACTCTTCCTCTTCAAAGATCCCGCAAACCAAGTCTCCTGAAGAAGCAATATGCTTCCATTGTGGGGATAAAGGACATTGGAGGTGCAATTGTACTAAGTATTTGAAGGAACTTAATGAATTATGGGCTAAAGGAGTCGCCGTACCTTCAGGTTTGTTCATGATTGAACTAAACAATACTTCTATGTCTAATTCCTGGGTATTGGACACAGGATGTGGTACTCACATTTGTACTAATGTGCAGGGATTCACAAGAAGTAGGAAGCTGAAGACCAGAGAGCTTAATCTAATCATGGGAAACAAGAACGTTGCCTCTGTTGATATGATTGGAGAATATAAGCTCACTTTTGATTCTGGTCTATGTATTGTTTTATCTAATGCTTGCTACAGTGCTGAAATGGCAAGAAACATTATATCTTTTGATGCTTTATTTAATGATGGTTCTAATTTTAGTTTTGATAATGGATCAATACTTGTTCACAAAAATGGGATGTTTTATTTCAAGGCTAGTCCTTGTAAAGACATCTTGGAAACAACAGCAAAGCTAAATGATAGTTCAATCTACAATGTTGATTCATCCAAAGATGTTTTGGATACAACGTATCTATGGCATTGTCGTTTAGGCCATATAAACAAGAAACGCATAGTAAAACTCCAGTCAGATGGAATTTTAGAATCATTTGATGTTATATCATATGACGAATATGAATCTTGCTTGTTAGGAAAAATGACAAAAGCACCTTTCACAGGAAACTGTGAAAGGGGTAAGGATCTGTTGGAGTTGGTACAAACTGATGTGTGTGGTCCGTTCAGATCGCCTACTAGACACCAGGAACGATACTTTGTTACATTTACTGATGACTTCAGTAGATATGGTTATGTTTATTTAATTAAACAAAAGTCTGAAACTTTGGGAGTGTTCAAGGCATACCAAAATGAAGTAGAAAATCAACTGAACAAAAGAATTAAGATCCTCCGATCTGATAGAGGTGGTGAATATCTTAATGACGAATTTCATGATCATCTAGGGGTTGTGGGATAATCTCACAATTAGCTCCTCCTAGAACATCATAGCATAATGGTGTGGCTGAAAGGAGGAATCGAACATTACTTGATATGGTTGGATCCATGATGAGTCGTGCAATGCTTCCAATCAGTTTTTGGGGTTACGCCCTACAAACTGCCGCAAGGATCCTTAACCTTATCCCAACCAAGAAAGTTTCCAAAACACCTTATGAGATATGGCATGGTAAAACTGTGTCTCTCTCATATCTTAGAATCTGGGGTTGTGAAGCTTACGTTTGTCGTGAAGCTCAGTATAAACTTGAACCCAGATCCGAAAAGTGTTTATTTGTTGGATACCCGACTGATTCTTTTGGATATTTGTTTTACAACCCTACTGAGAACAAAGTATTTGTGTCTCGAAGGGGAGTCTTCCTTGAAAAGGATCTCATATCAAAAGGAACCAGTGGGAGCAAAATTGACCTTGAAGAAATTCAAGAATCAACCGACATGGAAACCGATATTGGAACCAATTCTCCTCAAGAGGTCGACGAGCCTGTTGTTGAGAGAGAAACTGACCTACAGCCACCACCCATACGTAGGTCTGATAGAGTGCGTCAAACACCAAAGAAATATAGTTTACACATATTTGAGGGTGATGACGAAAATATAGATTCTGATGAGCCTATTACCTATCAGGAAGCGATGACAGGCCCCGAGTCTGCCAAATAGAAGGAGGCTATGGACAACAATATTCAATCCATGAATGATAATCAAGTCTGGACCTTGATTGATCATACACCAGGAATTAAAACCATTGGGTGTAACTGGGTCTTTAAGAAGAAAACTGACATGGATGGAAATGTACACACATTCAAAGCCAGACTGGTGGCTAAAGGTTACACACAACAACATGGTGTAGACTACGATGAAACTTTTTCACCAGTGTCTATGTTGAAATCCATTAGAATACTTCTTGCCATAGCTGCATTTTATGACTACGAAATATGGCAAATAGATGTAAAAATAGCTTTCCTTCATGGTAAGCTAACAGAGGATGTGTTTATGACACAGCCTGAGGGTTTTGTACATCCTAAGTATCCTAAAAGTGTGTGCAAGCTTCAAAAGTCCATGGACTTAAACAAGCTTCTCGTAGCTGGAATCTTTGCTTTAATGAGAAACTCAAAGAATTTGGTTTTATCAGAAGCGAAGATGAGCCATGTGTCTATGTTAGGTCTAGTGGAAGTGTTGTAGTCTTCCTTGTACTATATGTCGATGACATATTACTCATGGGAAACGATATCCCAACATTGAAAGATGTCAAAGCTTGGCTAGGGAAATGTTTCTCCATGAAAGATTTGGAAGATGCATCGTATATCTTTGGGTAATAAGATCTATCGAGATAGGTCAAGGAGATTGATTGGGCTAAGCCAAAGTGCATATGTAGATAAGATACTGAAGAAATTTGGCATGCACAACTCCAAGAAAGGGTGTATTCCTATGAACCCTGGAATGATATTGAGCAAGTCTCAATGTCCTAATTCTGACTTGGAATCAGCTACCATGAGTCGGACTCCATATGCTTCAGCTGTAGGGTCAATCATGTATGCCATGATATGCACTAGGTCTGATGTATAGTATGCACTAAGCATGACTAGTTTTTATCAGGCCAACCCTGGTGAAGCTCATTGGATAGCAGTTAAGAACATTCTAAAGTATCTTAGGAGGACTAAAGAGATGTTCTTGGTCTATGGTGGGAATGACGAGCTGAGCGTCAAAGGATACTCGGATGCTAGTTTCCAATCAGATAGAGATGATTGCTCTTCGCAATCTAGATTTGTATTTATGTTGAACGGTGGAGCCGTCACTTGGAGAAGGTCCAAGAAAAGTACTATTGCTGATTCTACGACAGAAGCCGAGTATATAGCGGTAAATGAAGCTGCTAAAGAGGCCATGTGGATAAAGAAATTCATCCGGGGATCTAGGTGTGGTTCCTATAATTCATGATCATGTTGAGATTTTCTGCGACAATGTGAGTGCGGTTGTCTTGGCTCAAGAACTGAGGTCACAAAAGTGCACACGGCACATACTCAGAAAGTACCATTACATCCGTCAACTTGTAGCAGAAAATGACATATTATTAAGTAGAGTAGACACGACTAAGAACTTGGCTGATCCTTTCACCAAGCCTTTGCCACAGACTAAGAATGATGCTCATAGCATGTCTATTGGCGTTCGTATCATTGATGATAAAGTTTGATTGTATTTATTATGTTAAGTTTGAAACTTTAAACATTCGGCAATAATATATGTTGCAATTGATCTGATGATTAATATATTGAGATTATATTATACGCACGATGCGATCATTTCATTGTATATTGCCATATTTCATTTTGCATGTTTTAACTTCCAATGAATATTATTTCATAAACCTCCACAGTCGGTCATTCTCTACGGAAGAGAGAATTGAATTAAGGCTGCTATGAAGTGTAGTAATATAGGCTTATATGAAACTACATTCATGATAAACTTGATAGTTGATTCAAGGTTTTGGAATGACCACGCTTAGACGCTACTTCATGGTTTTAAGTCACAAGTAAGCTCTAAGATGGCAACATCATTTATCCTAGAGTGGATATGTATGAGGAATCCTGACACAAACTGTATTGCACTTTGACCTGTTTCTAACGCTGTGCGTAAATGCCAGTCATAAGGGAACAGATCGGGTACATTATGGAATGTGATGGATGTCTATACAGTTGAAGCAATTTGTTCCTTCTTCTCTTAGCAAGTTGAAGCGATATCTCTGGGACCCTCGTTGATTTGTGCTGAATTAAATGCATGGCCATGCAACGACTGAATTAATGCAATTGCAGTCTATTTGATCACCACAAATCTCAATCGGGAAACATAATCTTGAACGATGATGATTGACACTTAACCATGTCACACGTTCATATAGATATCTAGAACAAAAGGATGATTGATATAAATCAAAATATAGGAATGTAACTTAACTAACTAGTTGTTACACATGGTATGTCTTTTAAGACTAACCAATATTATTAATGTCAGTGCAAGTGGGAGTCTGTTAGAAATATGTTCTCGAGTTGGTTACGGTTCAAAAGTAATTTGACCGTGGTACATATATTCCGAAGGTATGCCCATGACATTAAATAATATAAAGTCCATTTATCCTATTCGGTCACACACAAAGGACAATCATAAATTGTTTGATACAGCTTCTAATCGGGAATTAAATTATTAATCATTAGTTAATGGTTTAATAATTTAAATAAATTTTGAGATTAGTTAATTGATTAGTTAATTTATTAACTAGTAATTAATCAAATGTGTGGATTATATCATGTTAGTGTGTATGCACATTCAAGCTTCACCTAACAAGAAAAGACAAAACTGCATGCTTTTGTTTAACCCAACATGTACATGGGTGTGGAAGTAATAGAAAGAGCATGCTTTGTTTTTTTTTATGTGTAACCCATACTTCTCAATTTCAATAAAAGAACCATTTTCAATATTTTCTATTCCTAATCTTGACCAAAGACTTTCATTGTGGGGATAGATAATACGTTTTTTTGTTTTGAGTACTTGGTACTCTCTGCAAAAGAAATAAAGGGAACCCCACATAAGAAAAGATATTTTAATCCTTTGATCATTAAAAGCCTTTTATTTCAAGATTTTAAAAGAAAGGGTTTAGTGAAATAGAAGGTATAGATCAAAGCAAGGTTGGAACTTTGGGTGTCAATCGTTTAGAGGAGCTCTCCTTTGGGTTCTCTCCAAGCTAGAATCTTCAACAAAGTCTACAAAGGTTGTAATCTAACCTCTTCTTGTTTGATTTTAATTTTGTTTGCTAAAAGTTTTGTACATGGGTCCTTGAAAGAGTATGATTTTGTAAAATTTTAAAATGCTTCCGCTCACTATATTTTGGTATCATACCAACACAATCAACATAATCAAAACTAGGATAATGCTAGCAACTATCAATTTAATCTTCATAATCTGAATCCACATCTTCCTTTTCATCTTGGTCCCTTTTTCTTGAAATCATTCGCCTAATAAAAAAATCGATCATCCAAAATCACATAACCTTTTTGGTAGAGTTCAATCGCGTAAGGACAAGATTGATTTTGCACACAAACCTGATTACGAAGGTTGTCACTTTTATCGACCAGTAGTTCAATCTTCTCTCCACGATCAAGGACCTGCGCAAACCATCAACAAATATACATACATGATCAGATTTAAAATGTAACACTAATATCTCCTCATTGCAAATAAAATAATAAAAAAAACTAAACCTACTATCTTCTCAATGTTATCCATCATAACTCCCTTAACTTCAGAAACTTGTGCTTTCGCCTTAGCAATCTTGTCGATTTCTTCGGGAGAAGTAGCACAGTATACCATCTGCTCCTTCATTTTTGGCCTTAAAACCACCGAATGTTAGTAACAATACTTATCTCAAATAGTACACGCTCATCATAAAAAGTTTTGGTACCCAAATGATTTGCTTAGGCTCTTGGCAACTGCAGTTGAAGCTTTACCTCCTGCATATTTCTTAATAAAGTCATCTTTGATACGCTCCAAAAAGGCCATCGGAAGTTGCCTGCCAGCAGACTCCACTGCTACAATACAGAATACTGCAACAACCAACCGTATAAAACCTAGGTGAACGCATAATGCAAGTCTTTTAATCTGAGTTCTTCCAAAAGAAATCAATCATTTCTCTTTTGTGTAAAGCTATGAACCTACTTTTATTCTTCTATTATAGCAATTATTCTTTGAATCGATAACAATGATTATTGTCCAATTTTTTTGTTTGCAAGAAATGCAGACTTCACATGTTTTAGGATAATATTTGTCTCAATTGCACCACAATATAACATCTGAACATGGAAAACCTCTTTTCTTTTTGGTAGCTTAGTTTGCTCCTACCACTTTATGTAACATTTGAATTGAATTCGATATACTCAGCTAGGATCACCGTGCCTCGAGCCACAAAGCTGTATATCTAGGATTTTTGTCCCATTTCTTGTTCTCAAAATCCCAAAACCTTCAGAATTTCGAAAGTTACAAAGTAAAAACATCAAATTGTTGATATATAGGTTAATCATGCATTTATATGTATCAATCAAATTGTGGCAGATTATGTTGATATTTAATAATCTGAGTTTTGATATGATTTCAGAAAATGATACGGGAGATCATCTTTGTGAACAGAAATTTTGTTGGAATTATTATAAAAACTATAGATGAATTTTGTGATCCAATTTGTGTATGTTTTAATGGTTATGGACTTATGGTGGGCTTGCATATTAATAATAATACTTAATTAATGAAATATGATAAATTGTTTTTAAGATACAACATATGTTGAAGGTCAACTATGTAGTTAAGATATTAATATACTTCCTCCGTCCTATATTAATTGTTTTGTCTTTTATCTTAAATGTAAACTTCGACAAAAAAAACCTAATTGTGAACCAGTGTAAGACCCAAATATTTATTGTACATAATGTATTTATGGTGCACGATGCGTGTGTGAAGTGTACGAAGCATGTACGTGTCGCTTGCTCGAACGTCGAAGGAAACGGGACGTGGTCTGAAGTACCAAGGTGTGTACGTATCTTTTCAACCCCAAATAAAGTTTGTGTTGATGTTTCAAAGCCTTACCATTGGAAAGAAAATCTTATTACGTTTCCAACGATATTTGATTCATCGAAAACGGAGCTACGGACAAAAAGTTATGGCCAAAACAAGTTTCTGAAATCTGACCTGCAGAGTGGAGCGGCGCTCCACATAGTGGCGCGGCGCGCCGAATGGGTCAGAAGCAATTTTCAGCCTTTTTAAAGGCTTTAAATGAAGGGTACTTTGGTCTTTTCACTTGGGGTCGGTTTAGGGTCATCAAAACTGATCCTTTGATCAGTTTGGATCAAATTCTCACCAACCAAAACACTCTCAATCATTTTTAGAGAGAGAGTAAGGGTTTAGAGAGAGAGGGCTTGATTTGGGGAAGAAGGAGTCGATTTCTCACCAAAGCTCGGGTTCTAAAGTTGTTCCTTTCGTTCTTGGCTACGCGGTGATAGTATTGGTAAGCTCAAACTCCGAGTTTCAATTATTTGATTTGATATTCAAGTTAGGGTTTGAGTAAATTTGTTGTGAAACCCTTTTAGGTGATGAAATGGGTTTAGTGATGCTAGTAATCGGGTTTGTTGTTAATTGTTGGTGGATTTCGGATTGGTGAACTATTTGGCCATGTTTAGAACTTGAAATTTAGTTTAATCACTTAAGTTAGTGATTATGGAAGTATTGGAACCCATTTAGGGTTATTTGGTTGACTAACTTTGACTTTGGGTCAAATTAGGGTTTCGTGGTGATTATGACCCAATTGGCGATTTAATGAAGTTTATAAACTTAAAATGGATTAAGTTGAAGTATAAAACCGAGTTAAATGTGTTTTGGTGTCAAAACTTGCAAAGAATGAGATTTTGACCTTTATGGGTCAAAATTAGGGTTTAAGTGTCAAAATGGGTATGACACGTGTTTAACACTTGAGTTCGGGTTTAATTGACATATTAGGACCATTCTCACTTGTGTTAGTGACTATTGGTTAGTTTGGGCACGGTTTGTGCTTGGAAGTGCATTTGGGTCGAAATTGCACTTAGTGACGATTTGGGTTGATTTGTAAATCCACTCTAAGTGTATTATTGTAATTGTGGTAATGGAATAGGTACTTTCCATTGGCGAGTTGCGGATTACTTGGAAGCATTCTTCAAGACTTCAAGGTGAGTGGAATATCTATATATGTATGTATATGATTTATGTGCCCGTGGAAATGGTGTCACATAGCCGTTTGGTGACCATAGTTGTGGGATATAGCCGTTTGGTGACCATAGTCGTGAGATATAGACATTTTGTCCACATTGATAGTTGCCCGTAGTAATGATGTCACATAGCCGTTTTTGTGACCGTAGTGGTGGGACATAGCCGTTCTTGTCCATAATGATTATTGTGAGTGGAATATCTATATATGTATGTATATGATTTATGTGCCCGTGGAAATGGTGTCACATAGCCGTTTGGTGACCATAGTTGTGGGATATAGCCGTTTGGTGACCATAGTCGTGAGATATAGACATTTTGTCCACATTGATAGTTGCCCGTAGTAATGATGTCACATAGCCGTTTTTGTGACCGTAGTGGTGGGACATAGCCGTTCTTGTCCATAATGATTATTGTGAGTGGAATATCTATATATGTATGTATATGATTTATGTGCCCGTGGAAATGGTGTCACATAGCCGTTTGGTGACCATAGTTGTGGGATATAGCCGTTTGGTGACCATAGTCGTGAGATATAGACATTTTGTCCACATTGATAGTTGCCCGTAGTAATGATGTCACATAGCCGTTTTTGTGACCGTAGTGGTGGGACATAGCCGTTCTTGTCCATAATGATTATTGTGAGTGGAATATGTATATATGTATGTATATGATTTATGTACCGTGTTGATGGTGTCACATAGCCGTTTTGTGACCAAGGTTGTGGGACTTAGCCGTATTAGTCCATGTTTTGTACTAAGGCACATAGCCGTGTTTGTGCATTTAGTGGCAAGTAATAGCCGTGTTTGTGTATTTAGTGGCAAGTAATAGCCGTGTTTTACTCCCACGTTGTTATTTGAGTTACCCGTACACATAGCCGTGTTGGTGTACGAAAGCGTGAGTAATAGCCGTGTTCTACTCACATTGAGCAAGTGATGCCATAGCCGTTTTTGGAACACTTGAGGGGTGATGCCATAGCCGTTTTTGGAACACCTCGGGGGGGTTAGCATGCCATAGCCGTTTTTGGAAGCTAACGAATGTTATGAACATCGATGACTTGATTCGCGAAGTCGTTCCCCTAGCGAAGAGATTGGTTAACCATGAATTGTAATTGTTGATGCTAGCATTTAATTTGATTTATTATATATATTTATTTATGCTAATGATGTTGCTAGTTGTACGGTTTGACGTTACTAGCTATTGATTGCTTATGAGGTTGCTAGTTATACGATTTGATGATACTAGCGTTTGGTACGATGAGGTAAGTGATTTATGTGTATTTATGTGATGTCGTGGATGCGAGTAGGTAAGTTGTATATGCATGTATATATTTATTCTACTCACTAAGCATTAGCTTACCCTCTCGTTGTTGACTCTTTTTATAGATTGCATGCGGATTGGTGGCTCGGGTAAGCGCGAGGACTAGAAGACTTGCATAGTTTGCTTTAGAGACTTGCTTTTGGATTGTTTAGGATTGGGTAGCGTATCCCCAATCGCCATGCTCGGCTTCGTTTTGTATTAAAAGTCTTATGGTCAAATATTGCATTTTGGTACTCAAGGGGTAATTTGGGTCGATGTGGGACCCGCTTCGTAAATTTGATTTTATTAATTAAACGTGCTAGTTTTTCATATATGAAGTCATGGTTAAAAGCGTTTTAGCTAAATGTGTCGGGAACTAGTCAAACATTTTCATTAAATTGACTTCCGGGGACAGCGGGCTGTCCAGGTGGTTTGGCGCGCCGCGCGGCCACCTGGCGCGCCGCGCAGATGGCCTGCACCAGAAAATTTTTTTTTGTTTGAAATTTCGTCGTGTTTGGTCGGTTACGGTTTGGGTTGTTACAAGTGGTATCAGAGCATGGTCTAAGGGATTTAGGTGACTTGAGATAGGTGCCTAGACTTAGACTTTGTGTGTGCTTACTTTGTTGCGGGACTTGTAGGATTACGGGTCAGGAATAGGTTTAGTTAGTGCCTTGTTATAGGTTGACTAACGTTTGTATTAGTAATGCGGATATTATTAATATGTTATTTGTGTTGTGAAAATAATTCTCGCGTATGTTTGTATCGCGTAGAATCTTGATGTGTTTGTTTATGTGATCGAGCGAGACGGTCGTTGTACTAACAAGTCGATGCGGCGTGCGTGCGTAATAAGAACTTGCAAACCTTATTACGGGTGCAAATCGCGTCTAACGAGTGATGTACGACGAGTGTTTAGCAAGATGGGACGGGTTGTGCGTGCGATTTTATACGTTCGTGATCTAATCGTTTTGCATTTTGAGATTGACGACGCGAAACGAGATCGAGGCGAATAACGTGGAGTTTAACGCTAGAGTTGCGGCAGCCGTTGCGGAGCAAATGAGAGCGTTTCGAGAAGAAATGGATAGGAAGTATTCCAAACTTCAAAGTAGTGGCGAAATGAAGCGTTATCTTAAGAGCTTCATGAGGACTAAACCACCGATGTACGACGGGAAACCGGATCCATTGGTAAGCACAACTTGGATTTCGGATGTCGAAGGGCGTTTTCGCACGAGTGATTGCCCTCCCGAGAAGAAGACGAGGCTCGCAACTAGTTTGTTGCGGGGTAGGGCAAGGGATTGGTTGGATGGTAAGATTGATCTTGTTGGTGGTGAAACGTTTATGGTCTTATCGTGGGACGAGTTTAAGGAGGAATTCTTCGAGGAGTTCCGGACTTCGGCCGATTTGTGGGAATTGCGTAATGAGTTGCGAAACTTGCGACAAGGATCTATGGATTTGAGTACTCTCAAGACGACCTTTATGGCGAAGGCTCGTTTTTGTCCGGAGTATTTGGGAAGTGATCGTTTGTTAATGGGGGATTTCTATTGGACTTTGAATGACGACTTGAAAAGTAAAATTAGTCGTGGTCAAGCGAAATCGTTTTTGGAATTATTCGACTTGGCTAGGGGTTTCGAGTCGCATACACGATCGAAGAAGGGTGAACCTTCAAGGGAGATAAGGGTTGTTTCTTATGGTGCTCCGAGTAAGAGGACTAAGGGTCCGAGCGTAAGCACGGGTGGTACACGGACGGGTATATCGGATTCTAGTGCGCCTAGGTGTTACAATTGTGGCGTGAGGGGTCACAAATATTGGAAATGTTCGGTACCAAAGGGTGGTAGTATGGTGTGCATTAATTGCCAAAAAGAAGGACATCGTAAGTCGGAACGTCCCAAGTTAGCGGGGACGGGTGCGGCGAGGAGACGTTAAGGCACGTTTCATTTTAATAAATATGTCTTTTGATTGTTTATCGAGTGCCGTTTGGAAGTGAGTTGTTAAATGCCTTGGTTTATGCATATTGTTGTTATGGGTGACGTTCCTAATGGAAGTACCCTATGGTGACGTTTTAATTGATTGGTGAAGGGCGTAAGACTTGGTGCAACCAAGCATTCCTTATTGTTTGGGAAATGTTTCTACCAAGCCACGGAAATGGTTTTGGTGTCCGATTGTTAAGCGCGTGTTCGCTTTTATGTTGAAGTGATGAACCATGAGGTTCGCCGGGTGATTGGAACCCTTGAGATCGAGTGTTTGAAATCTCGATGTATGTCGGTAATGGAGTCATTATGACGCGACATTAGGTGCCTCTTTTATACCTACTAGCGTGGTGTTCGACTCCGACTAGGTTATGGTTGTGGTTGCATTGTACTTAGGGTACCGGAGTAAAACCCTTAGATACATGAGTGACTAGGTGGAATTTGACAAACTAATGAAATTGGATGATTGCGAGGGTATAGTTTGGGTATTTGTGGTACACTTTTCGTTCGAAGTGTTTAAGGATTGGTCAAGTCCTTCGTGTGCTCAAGGTTTGGAGCAAGGTATGGTAACGGGTCGTGTGAACCCAATTGTTTGTAAAGTCTACCTTTGGTAGCATTGTACGGTTGTACGAGTTGTGGATATGGAACGTAGTTCCAAGTGAGGGAGTGGCACTCCCGCACGAGGAGGCTTTAGTGTGAGATTTCGGATGATGCTTTTGTTAGATCCGGAAATTTGGTCGAGACCTAGTTTTGGTCAATTGGTGGTAGAGTACAATTTTTGGCTCATTGGTACTTATGATATTGGATTTGTAAATTACCACCGAGGTGGTAAGTTTAGTGAATCTCGTCGAGAGATAATGGACGTGTTTTGGCGAGCAAGGTGAAATCCCTCGGTTAAGGGATGTGCGTATCGGATTCTCTTCTAGAGAAATATTGTTTTGTGCCTATGTTTGATATAGGTGGTTCTTGCTCGATAGTGTGGACGGTTAGCGGTATCCGTTAGGGTTCACTATAGTGTAGCGGAGCGCGATGTTGCACTACTCATAGTGCGAGGTATTGTTATAGTGGTGAAGCATGACTTTCGGGGTCCGCTGACTTCATCATGAGGTATTGTTATATCGGTGAAGCATGACTTTCGGGTCCGCTGACTTCATCCGGTGTTGAGTGATCTATCAGTTGTTTTATACTCCTATGGTGGGATCGTGAGGACCGTATTGTGTGATTACTGATGCGATAGCCGTATTTCGCTCACATGTCGTTACGGGCGTGACAATGGTCGATTTTGTACGCCTAGGGTTTTAAGTTGTTATAGTCGATTGGACGCTAGCGGTTCTAGTCGTTCGCTTATGATGTTACGGTAGTTGCGTATTGGTTGTATTATGCGCTACAAGGGATGTTTAGTGATTGGTGTTATCCGTAAGGATTCGTTTGGTTCGGTCTTCATCGTTTCGGGTTGTTGACCTTAGGTTGAGACTTGGTTGCTTTAGCACGGTACTTGGTAATGGTACGCTAGAGGAGTGATATCTCGGTTAGAGATGGGATGAGTTTCCCGATGCGAGGGAATGAGTATGGTTTTAGTGCTCGGATTGTGGATTTGAGAAAAATCGTGGATGACGATTTAGTTGTGGAAGGCGATTCGTCGGGAAGAATTGCTTAGGAAAGTCGGATTGGGACTTATGTTGAGGACCGTGGAGTGTGGTCCGTTTGGTTAAGTGACGAGGATCACGAGGACGTGATCGATTCTAAGTGGGGGAGAGTTGTAAGACCCAAATATTTATTGTACATAATGTATTTATGGTGCACGATGCGTGTGTGAAGTGTACGAAGCATGTACGTGTCGCTTGCTCGAACGTCGAAGGAAACGGGACGTGGTCTGAAGTACCAAGGTGTGTACGTATCTTTTCAACCCCAAATAAAGTTTGTGTTGATGTTTCAAAGCCTTACCATTGGAAAGAAAATCTTATTACGTTTCCAACGATATTTGATTCATCGAAAACGGAGCTACGGACAAAAAGTTATGGCCAAAACAAGTTTCTGAAATCTGACCTGCAGAGTGGAGCGGCGCTCCACATAGTGGCGCGGCGCGCCGAATGGGTCAGAAGCAATTTTCAGCCTTTTTAAAGGCTTTAAATGAAGGGTACTTTGGTCTTTTCACTTGGGGTCGGTTTAGGGTCATCAAAACTGATCCTTTGATCAGTTTGGATCAAATTCTCACCAACCAAAACACTCTCAATCATTTTTAGAGAGAGAGTAAGGGTTTAGAGAGAGAGGGCTTGATTTGGGGAAGAAGGAGTCGATTTCTCACCAAAGCTCGGGTTCTAAAGTTGTTCCTTTCGTTCTTGGCTACGCGGTGATAGTATTGGTAAGCTCAAACTCCGAGTTTCAATTATTTGATTTGATATTCAAGTTAGGGTTTGAGTAAATTTGTTGTGAAACCCTTTTAGGTGATGAAATGGGTTTAGTGATGCTAGTAATCGGGTTTGTTGTTAATTGTTGGTGGATTTCGGATTGGTGAACTATTTGGCCATGTTTAGAACTTGAAATTTAGTTTAATCACTTAAGTTAGTGATTATGGAAGTATTGGAACCCATTTAGGGTTATTTGGTTGACTAACTTTGACTTTGGGTCAAATTAGGGTTTCGTGGTGATTATGACCCAATTGGCGATTTAATGAAGTTTATAAACTTAAAATGGATTAAGTTGAAGTATAAAACCGAGTTAAATGTGTTTTGGTGTCAAAACTTGCAAAGAATGAGATTTTGACCTTTATGGGTCAAAATTAGGGTTTAAGTGTCAAAATGGGTATGACACGTGTTTAACACTTGAGTTCGGGTTTAATTGACATATTAGGACCATTCTCACTTGTGTTAGTGACTATTGGTTAGTTTGGGCACGGTTTGTGCTTGGAAGTGCATTTGGGTCGAAATTGCACTTAGTGACGATTTGGGTTGATTTGTAAATCCACTCTAAGTGTATTATTGTAATTGTGGTAATGGAATAGGTACTTTCCATTGGCGAGTTGCGGATTACTTGGAAGCATTCTTCAAGACTTCAAGGTGAGTGGAATATCTATATATGTATGTATATGATTTATGTGCCCGTGGAAATGGTGTCACATAGCCGTTTGGTGACCATAGTTGTGGGATATAGCCGTTTGGTGACCATAGTCGTGAGATATAGACATTTTGTCCACATTGATAGTTGCCCGTAGTAATGATGTCACATAGCCGTTTTTGTGACCGTAGTGGTGGGACATAGCCGTTCTTGTCCATAATGATTATTGTGAGTGGAATATCTATATATGTATGTATATGATTTATGTGCCCGTGGAAATGGTGTCACATAGCCGTTTGGTGACCATAGTTGTGGGATATAGCCGTTTGGTGACCATAGTCGTGAGATATAGACATTTTGTCCACATTGATAGTTGCCCGTAGTAATGATGTCACATAGCCGTTTTTGTGACCGTAGTGGTGGGACATAGCCGTTCTTGTCCATAATGATTATTGTGAGTGGAATATCTATATATGTATGTATATGATTTATGTGCCCGTGGAAATGGTGTCACATAGCCGTTTGGTGACCATAGTTGTGGGATATAGCCGTTTGGTGACCATAGTCGTGAGATATAGACATTTTGTCCACATTGATAGTTGCCCGTAGTAATGATGTCACATAGCCGTTTTTGTGACCGTAGTGGTGGGACATAGCCGTTCTTGTCCATAATGATTATTGTGAGTGGAATATGTATATATGTATGTATATGATTTATGTACCGTGTTGATGGTGTCACATAGCCGTTTTGTGACCAAGGTTGTGGGACTTAGCCGTATTAGTCCATGTTTTGTACTAAGGCACATAGCCGTGTTTGTGCATTTAGTGGCAAGTAATAGCCGTGTTTGTGTATTTAGTGGCAAGTAATAGCCGTGTTTTACTCCCACGTTGTTATTTGAGTTACCCGTACACATAGCCGTGTTGGTGTACGAAAGCGTGAGTAATAGCCGTGTTCTACTCACATTGAGCAAGTGATGCCATAGCCGTTTTTGGAACACTTGAGGGGTGATGCCATAGCCGTTTTTGGAACACCTCGGGGGGTTAGCATGCCATAGCCGTTTTTGGAAGCTAACGAATGTTATGAACATCGATGACTTGATTCGCGAAGTCGTTCCCCTAGCGAAGAGATTGGTTAACCATGAATTGTAATTGTTGATGCTAGCATTTAATTTGATTTATTATATATATTTATTTATGCTAATGATGTTGCTAGTTGTACGGTTTGACGTTACTAGCTATTGATTGCTTATGAGGTTGCTAGTTATACGATTTGATGATACTAGCGTTTGGTACGATGAGGTAAGTGATTTATGTGTATTTATGTGATGTCGTGGATGCGAGTAGGTAAGTTGTATATGCATGTATATATTTATTCTACTCACTAAGCATTAGCTTACCCTCTCGTTGTTGACTCTTTTTATAGATTGCATGCGGATTGGTGGCTCGGGTAAGCGCGAGGACTAGAAGACTTGCATAGTTTGCTTTAGAGACTTGCTTTTGGATTGTTTAGGATTGGGTAGCGTATCCCCAATCGCCATGCTCGGCTTCGTTTTGTATTAAAAGTCTTATGGTCAAATATTGCATTTTGGTACTCAAGGGGTAATTTGGGTCGATGTGGGACCCGCTTCGTAAATTTGATTTTATTAATTAAACGTGCTAGTTTTTCATATATGAAGTCATGGTTAAAAGCGTTTTAGCTAAATGTGTCGGGAACTAGTCAAACATTTTCATTAAATTGACTTCCGGGGACAGCGGGCTGTCCAGGTGGTTTGGCGCGCCGCGCGGCCACCTGGCGCGCCGCGCAGATGGCCTGCACCAGAAAATTTTTTTTTGTTTGAAATTTCGTCGTGTTTGGTCGGTTACGGTTTGGGTTGTTACAACCAGGTTAAGTATTCGGTTCTTTTACTCGATGTGCTCCCAATTATAGACACGAAGATTTCAAGTTTTTTTGATTTCGTGCAAGGCACACGTTGCTCATTTGAGCAAATTCGGGTCATACATATGTTTATGTATCTGTGGGAACTTTGAGAGTTACAACAATATAATTAATTCTAGGTCAAACGATTTTATGGTGATCTCGCGGATAAGGCTAATTCCTTCCATCGCTATGCTTGGATTGAGATTTTGGGTGTTCTGTTTTCTTGTGTGTTGTATGAAAGTGCTTCGAAGGTCGCCGTGTTGGTTGGGGAAGTTATTAAAATCGCCATAGTTTCTTCCTCTTTAGGAAATGTGCGGTCCCTTTTCGCATTCATTAAGTTGGGTAGTGAGAAACATATACATGACTAAGTTGAAGCCGACTTGGAAATCGAAGATTCGGTGTACTGGAGATGCAATGTTTGGGTGTCCGAGGTGACGGAAGCTAATGTGTTGAATCGTTTCTTTAATGACGTTTTTGACAATGATTCGATGGTGTCAACAAATCGTTTCATTTTGTCTTCTGGTTTGGGTATTATAGACAATTTTGCTCGAGATGTGGATGCAACATCGGGTAAAGTCACTAATTCAGTTTATGATTCACGTGCTGTTGTTTGTAAGTGTTCTAGTCCTGTTTTGGCTTATGGTTCGACTTGTTGAAGACCCGACTGTTAACCCGAGTATGGCATCGGGTGTTTGTCCTCCGAAAATTTTTAATGAGGGTGGTTTTGATCGGGTCAATGAAGTTCAACGCAATCATTCTTCTCCTCTTGTTGGCAGTTGTTTGTCCGAGAGTTTTGGATTTTGCGTCATCCCCTATTGGGCTTGTTGATGCTCTTTTATGTCCTCTGTTTCTTATTCTGTTCCGTTTTTGAAGGATGTTACTGGACCCGGTTCGGTTGATGTTGAATCAAGGATTAAGTTTGGCTCAGTTGGTGATTTTGTTGGCCCAAATGATGTGGCTAATGACGTTTCTATTAGTGTCTCGGAGCCGAATGATGATAACATTAATTTTGTAGTTAGATTAGATCGATTGACAAATGAGAAGAAGAAAATGAAAGAAGTTTTGTTGGTAAAATGTAAGGTAGATTCGAAGGTTAAAGGCCTAAACTGATTCTGATTGGTCGTAGTGGAAGATGTTTGTGATTGCGAGAAACCTCGTGCGAAGGTTTCTGTAGAGCGTGGTATGTTATGAATAGAGATGTTCCAAGAGATTTTCTTTGTGATGCTAACCCGATGTCAAGGAAGAAGGCGAACGAGGCTTCCACTTAGGGTTCTTTTAAGCTTAAAGATAACGTTGACGACTTGGATTACGAAAACGCTATTTAAAACTTGTTTATGGGTCCTAAAGATGGAAGAGATGGCGGTTCATTGGGTATCGGGAGAGGAGTTATATCCGTTGAGGCTTTCACGGCATTCGATGATATGATTGTAACGACCCGACCAAAACCGTTATTGACGGCGCCGTTAACTTAGGTCCTGTTGCGTGGTCGTAGTCCCTATATGAGACTCGTTTGACCAAAATTATGTCGCATTCATTTGAAAGGTACAAGACTTGCAAGTTTAGTTTACAAAACCGTTCGACAACAAGTCTAAGTTTACAAAAGTCATAAAGTATAAATGAAATAACTTGCGACATAATTAGTTTAAAAACACAGTTGCTATAAATAGCGTAAGTATGTAAACAAAAGTTTGAATTCAAAAGTGCTATCCCTAGCGTATGCATGCATGGTTGACTCCAATCAAGTAATCAAAGAGTGCGGAAGCATGTATCAAGTAGCCAAGTACGAACCTGAGAAAACATGTAGAAAACTGTCAACGAAAAACGTTGGTGAGATCATAAATGTATTTGTAAAAGTATATTTTGAACCACAATAGTTTGTATAGATGATTATCCAAATCGTATTTATTCCGAAGAATGTAGTTTGTATTGCGAGCACCCAATTACCAAAGCTTAACTGAATCTTCCCTCTGAATTTTGAATATAGTGTTAGAACATACACTATGCACGTTGAAATTATATTTCATCCACTAACGGTAGCGAACCGTCTGAATGAGGGTTCGTTAAACCCGTATGGCCACACAACATAATCACTCGCTTACACTTACACCCTGCAAGTGGAACTAATGATAATTGGATTGAGGACTTTTGTTCTAACTCGTCTGTATCTTTGTATTCGTATTTGTGTTCAAAGTATAAAAGTATGAAAAGTATATATACATGTGAAATGTATATAAGTATGTAATGTATATGTTTCTCAGCCCACGATTTAAAAGAATAAAAGTTGTTGAAAAGGTGGGACTATGATCTCACCTCGAGTGCACGAGTATAAAAGTACTTCACAAAGTAACGTATGCATGAAAGTTGCTTAGCCTTGACCTAAACAAGTAAGTTGTGTCAATTAACCGGTTACGATACAAGGTCGGGTGAGATGTGTTCAATTAGTCCTATGGCTCGTTACGACTCGATTAAATATAGCATGTGAATCAATTTGTCAAGTTTCATACAAGAATCACGTATAAAAGCATGTTAGAACGATTGCATAAAAGTTTGGTTAAGTTTGACTAAAAGTCAAACTTGGTCAAAGTCAACGAAAAAGTCAACACGTCCGGGTCGGGTCCCGGACTATTTTTCTATGCTAGTTATTCATATACAAGTATATTAGAACAAGTTTCATGTGAATCGGAGATCGATAGCTAGTCAAACATTTCACGTGAAAAGGGACATAATGAGCAGAATCTGGCCAGGCCAGTTCGCGCGCCGCGCGGGGATGGGGCGCGCCGCGCCACCATCTGGGCAGACCCTTTTCTGTTTTTCAAAGTATGCGCGAACTAAAACTCCTTCCAACCCAATTCTTGACCCGCAAACACCCAAAACATGTGTCTTATATCATCGGAAAGGTATTTTTACAAGGAATACAACTAAACACAATTCATCAATCACAAACATCATTTACAATAGCCGAAATCTCATTAAGTGATCAATAAATGTCCATTTTCAAAGTTTCAAGTTCATCAATCGCATTTTAAGTTTCGGGAATCCAATTCACACATATGATATGCCGTTTTGAAGGTAATGAAGCATACATTACTACTAAACACTAACAATTAACATTTCATGGCATTCAAGCATCAAAAATTCATGTCAAGAACTATCAAACCCTAGTCAAACATCACAAAATCCTTAATCGGGTTTTTGAAGTTTTCTTAATCAACCTACACATCAAAATGTAGCTAATGATACTAGTAACACAATTAAAACATGAACTTTAACAATTAAACAACTTTTAATCATCCAAAATCAAAGATTAAGCTAACCCACTTCAAAAGTTCAAACTTGTTACTCAAATCAACAAATCGAGCAAACAAAACATATATTCATGCTAGACACGAGCCATAGACACTAACTAACACAATTTCAAGTCAAAAACACGAATTTATAGAAATCTAGAGTTTTTAGAAAGTTACCCAAACTTGATGAAATTTGTATCAAAATGTAGAGGATGAAGAGAGGATCACGAAAATGTAATTTGTTTTGAAGTTTGCTTCCAATCCCGAATTTAGATGATGATTTTATGAAGTTGGGGTTTGTGTTCAAAAATGAGAAGTAGAGAGAAAGGGAAGGATGAAGGTGGGTGGTGATAATGAATGGATGAGATGGGGTTTGACTAGTTGACCTAGTCACTAGTTAGGCCCCTTTGCAACTTTGGTCCCTCGAGTTTCAAAGCGGGTGCGGGAATTAACCAAACGAATATTTTAAAAACGCTCGTGTAAACGGGTGACGTTAAAATTAAATAACGAGGGATATTATTTAAAAAAAAAAAGACGGTGTTAAAATAAATTTAACGGAAAAACGCGGGATGTTACATTATCCACACCTCAAAAGAAATTTCGTCCCGAAATTTAGTTGGAAGTAGTAGTTGTTGAATCTTCCTCGAGATCTTGCGTTGTAAATTCTACGGATAAGTGAAGGTACGTCCTTGGGCATTTCAACGAACTTCGACGGTCGGGATTTTTACGTTGGATTGAAGTTTGGTTTCACGATTCATAATTTCAACCGGTTCTCCTAGGAAGTGGAGTGTACCATCGATAGCAAGCTCATCGAAGGGAATAGCAAGTTACGTCTTCAGGTTCTATGTAGGATGAACGGAGACTCAAATGAGTCGGAAAATCTAGATGACAAGCAACGGGTACAATACGCTCCATGGTTTCAAAAAGGATTAGTATATCGCGGATTTAGCATTCTTATGTTTCCCGAAACGGTTTACACCTCCTCAAGGTGCGACTTCTAACGTGACGCGGTTTCCCACATGGAACTCGAAAGGTTTACGTCTAACATTGGCAAGCTCTCTGGGTGACTACGAGTCGTGTTGGGTCTTTCTTGAATATGAATAAATTTTCTCAGTTGCTCATGAATAAACTCGGCCCCGGTGAATTGATCATCGTTTACTTTGTTCGACAAAAGAGAATGACGTTTCCGGTCACATGTGGTTTCAAAAGGTGTGACGTTAAGAATCTAATGATAACTATCGTGGTAAGAGATTCTGGTTAAAGGCAAGACTTTTCTCAAGTGGTTTGAAGTTGGTAACACAAATTCGTATTACGTTTTTCAAGGTTTGAATCGTATGTTTGTTCGGTCCGTCGGGTTTTGGATGGTACGCGGTACTCATGTCTAAACGTGGTCCCGAGGCTTTTTGTAAGGCACTCCGAAATCTAGAAGTGAAACGAGGATCTCGATCCGAAACAAAGTACATTCCGTAAGGTATATTTGAACAAGTTTGTTAGGACAAGTTTCTCAAGAAAAATTCGCGTCGCGGAAGATTTATCGGTTTCCAAATACGTTCGTCGAGACTATTCACCCTCGAGGCGAATACTAGTATAACGTGAAGAGTCTCTCTCCATTGAGAATTTAAAATAAAAGATTTCCTGAACCAGAATTACGAGTGTAAGGCGAGAGAAGTTTCCGCCTCGATGCGAGCATAACGAGTAAATTGTAGTTAGTCAATAAGACTGTGCGAGGACGAGATAGTATACACGTGTAACATACGGTTGAAGTCGAAAGGAATCGGTAATTCATTCGGAAGCATAAGTATAGTTCGACAAAAATCGAAGGTGTGTCCCCGGTATGGTTGTTATCAATATTCTCGGAGTTTTCAGATGTCCAACATGAATAGATGAAGTCATGTACATGGCTCATGGTGGTGTTTAGGTTGATCGAGTCTAACCACCATCACGTGTCACTAGAACTTTGGTATGTCTTACCGTAATATAACCACGTTGATCGAGTGTCGTTATATTACGCTAACTCATACCTCCATTCCCACATCACTCTATAGATTCAAGTTCGTGTAATCGTGAAGTTTAAAATAAACAAAGTGTAACAACATCTCTAACGTGACTCGTATTGAATCGAAAGAATTAGTGCAACTATAAAGAAGCGTTCCCCGAGGGAAGTGTATAAATGATTGTTCACGTCAATGTGGTTCGAGTCAGACAATAAGGTATTCAGGTATGAAAAGAGTAACGAGTCATGATAACGAGTAGCACGCAACCGTAGTGATAAATGTTGATGACGATACTCACCTAGAGTAGTGATGGTAGTAACACCAAAAAGTAGATAGTAAGAAACACCAGTGGGAAACCGATAGTAAGTTGAAACGGTGGCAAATAACAATCCGGGAGACAGAGTTCCCGAACAAGTGTGACTAATGAAGTCGTCGTCATCCATACGTGTATGAATCATGAATTTACGTGTGTTACCAAAAAGTGGCGGAATACGAATTCGTATGATGAAGGTTGGGTACCATTAAAAAGTTTGCCTAAGAATGATTCAAGTATAATGCACAAGTAGTCAAGTAAGTGCTATCTATAGCAAATGTATGTCAGAATGCAAATGCTAACTATCCGGTTGTAGTCTAGACTCACTAATGCGTCCTAACGACTCTGTTAGACACACTAATGCACGTCCTAGTTCCCTACAACCAACGCTCTGATACCACTTGTAACGACCCGACCAAAACCGTTATTGACGGCGCCGTTAACTTAGGTCCCGTTGCGTGGTCGTAGTCCCTATATGAGACTCGTTTGACCAAAATTATGTCGCATTCATTTGAAAGGTACAAGACTTGCAAGTTTAGTTTACAAAACCGTTCGACAACAAGTCTAAGTTTACAAAAGTCATAAAGTATAAATGAAATAACTTGCGACATAATTAGTTTAAAAACACAGTTGCTATAAATAGCGTAAGTATGTAAACAAAAGTTTGAATCCAAAAGTGCTATCCCTAGCGTATGCATGCATGGTTGACTCCAATCAAGTAATCAAAGAGTGCGGAAGCATGTATCAAGTAGCCAAGTATGAACCTGAGAAAACATGTAGAAAACTGTCAACGAAAAACGTTGGTGAGATCATAAATGTATTTGTAAAAGTATATTTTGAACCACAATAGTTTGTATAGATGATTATCCAAATCGTATTTATTCCGAAGAATGTAGTTTGTATTGCGAGCACCCAATTACCAAAGCTTAACTGAATCTTCCCTCTGAATTTTGAATATAGTGTTAGAACATACACTATGCACGTTGAAATTATATTTCATCCACTAACGGTAGCGAACCGTCTGAATGAGGGTTCGTTAAACCCGTATGGCCACACAACATAATCACTCGCTTACACTTACACCCTGCAAGTGGAACTAATGATAATTGGATTGAGGACTTTTGTTCTAACTCGTCTGTATCTTTGTATTCGTATTTGTGTTCAAAGTATAAAAGTATGAAAAGTATATATACATGTGAAATGTATATAAGTATGTAATGTATATGTTTCTCAGCCCACGATTTAAAAGAATAAAAGTTGTTGAAAAGGTGGGACTATGATCTCACCTCGAGTGCACGAGTATAAAAGTACTCCACAAAGTAACGTATGCATGAAAGTTGCTTAGCCTTGACCTAAACAAGTAAGTTGTGTCAATTAACCGGTTACGATACAAGGTCGGGTGAAATGTGTTCAATTAGTCCTATGGCTCGTTACGACTCGATTAAATATAGCATGTGAATCAATTTGTCAAGTTTCATACAAGAATCACGTATAAAAGCATGTTAGAACGATTGCATAAAAGTTTGGTTAAGTTTGACTAAAAGTCAAACTTGGTCAAAGTCAACGAAAAAGTCAACACGTTCGGGTCGGGTCCCGGACTATTTTTCTATGCTAGTTATTCATATACAAGTATATTAGAACAAGTTTCATGTGAATCGGAGATCGATAGCTAGTCAAACATTTCACGTGAAAAGGGACATAATGAGCAGAATCTGGCCAGGCCAGTTCACGCGCCGCGCGGGGATGGGGCGCGCCGCGCCACCATCTGGGCAGACCCTTTTCTGTTTTTCAAAGTATGCGCGAACCAAAACTCCTTCCAACCCAATTCTTGACCCGCAAACACCCAAAACATGTGTCTTATATCATCGGAAAGGTATTTTTACAAGGAATACAACTAAACACAATTCATCAATCACAAACATCATTTACAATAGCCGAAATCTCATTAAGTGATCAATAAAAGTCCATTTTTAAAGTTTCAAGTTCATCAATCGCATTTTAAGTTTCGGGAATCCAATTCACACATATGATATGCCGTTTCGAAGGTAATGAAGCATACATTACTACTAAACACTAACAATTAACATTTCATGGCATTCAAGCATCATAAGTTCATGTCAAGAACTATCAAACCCTAGTCAAACATCACAAAATCCTTAATCGGGTTTTTGAAGTTTTCTTAATCAACCTACACATCAAAATGTAGCTAATGATACTAGTAACACAATTAAAACATGAACTTTAACAATTAAACAACTTTTAATCATCCAAAATCAAAGATTAAGCTAACCCACTTCAAAAGTTCAAACTTGTTACTCAAATCAACAAATCGAGCAAACAAAACATATATTCATGCTAGACACGAGCCATAGACACTAACTAACACAATTTCAAGTCAAAAACACGAATTTATAGAAATCTAGAGTTTTTAGAAAGTTACCCAAACTTGATGAAATTTGTATCAAAATGTAGAGGATGAAGAGAGGATCACGAAAATGTAATTTGTTTTGAAGTTTGCTTCCAATCCCGAATTTAGATGATGATTTTATGAAGTTGGGGTTTGTGTTCAAAAATGAGAAGTAGAGAGAAAGGGAAGGATGAAGGTGGGTGGTGATAATGAATGGATGAGATGGGGTTTGACTAGTTGACCTAGTCACTAGTTAGGCCCCTTTGCAACTTTGGTCCCTCGAGTTTCAAAGCGGGTGCGGGAATTAACCAAACGAATATTTTAAAAACGCTCGTGTAAACGGGTGACGTTAAAATTAAATAACGAGGGATATTATTTATAAAAAAAAAGACGGTGTTAAAATAAATTTAACGAAAAAACGCGGGATGTTACAATGATGACACGTTTGGCCGAGTAGAGCGTATCAGGCGGTGGATCCGCCAATGTGTTATCGGTGATAATTTGAAAGAGACGGTCAATGGTAGACTGAAAAGGGCGGGTCCTAGAGGTTGATTGTTGTGATTCGTCTTGTGTACTTCGTTTGTTTTTGTACTTTTATATTTATGTAGTTTTCGGTTTATATTAGTTAGTTAGTTAGTGTGTTTTTAGGTTACAGGTTGTTTGAGATGCTCGTTTATAGATAATTTACGTGTAGATGGTTGCTTTCTAGGTGCGAGCTTCCTCGTTTCTCTCTGTGTTTTTGTAATCTGCTGAGGTTTTATTTGAGTATTCGTTATTTTTGAAAAATAAAAAATAAAAAGGACATTTGAGTATGAAAATTTGTAACATTCCAAGAAGGAATACAAGGGACGGAGTACATTTTTATGACTCTATTAGCAGTATAGTAGTGTGAACGAATGAAATTAAATAGAGACCCGACTGAATATATTTGCTAAAAATTGATTTTCACTCACGAAAAGAGAATGTTGTATATGGGATCTGGGCAAATAATAATGACGATTGAATTTGAAGGCGGGTTTTCAGAATTATCAACTTCTTTGATATTCTGTTGGTGCATATTGTTAATTTTCATCAGTCTTATACACTTCATCATGCAATAACAGTTGTGACTATTGAATATTTGATATTGTGAGTAAACGTTTTAATCAACAGTTAAACTGACCACTGACAGACGTTGTCAGTCGATCGACTGTAGCCACTGTCGACCGACAGTGCTAGGTCGGTGTAAGTTGATCAACGATCAACTAAATAGGACAGTCGACCGACTGTCCCTGCAGACAGTGTATATACGGGTTTCTTGTTTCATTCTTAGGTTACGCATTCCAATCAACCTAATCGACCCTATCTACTCTGTAAAAGTCTCCTACCTCCAACCCCCCGTACAACGTTTAGGCATCGTTCTAATCTAACTAGAAGTCTAGGTTTGGCTATTTCTGTCCCGATAACGACCCGTAACTCGATTAACCCTCGTTCTATTGAATTTGGTGTTTAGATCGAGTCTAGACCATTATAAGATCCTTAATAATTCGTTTGCATATTCAACTAATTTTGTGTTATTATCATAAGTTTTCCCACAGACTAAAGTAATGAATTTGTCGATTTAATTAGTCAATGTCGTAACGTTACCAATGCTCATGTAGTGTAGAGCTTCTTCTGTTGACTGTCTGTAGGGGTGTTAAGTTGATTGCTACAGTAATTCTGATGCTGTTTGGGAACGCTATTTGCCGACTGGATATCGTTACACCCTCCGTTTCTCCCAGTGGTTTTTTCATCTAAGAAAGAATTGTATTTTCGTTTGTGTGATTCTCCCCTTCTTCTTTATGTTGTAAAGATGGTATGCCTTCCAGTTAGTGCTGCAGACCACCCTGTTTGATGAAATGATTTAGGTAATATTTTAGATTTTATGTGAACTATATGGTCTATGGATACCTTAAGTAGAAACGGAAAAACATATAAGTTTGTTTAGGCTATTCGGGAGCGTCAATAGTTAATAGTTATCCACGCCCTAAGCGATTATTCCAAAACTGTTGCCCACACTATCACCTTATAAAATAAAAGTGAAAGTCATGATTGGTTAATTTGTTTTGAGGTGTAAAAAAATAAAAAATAAGTACACAATTTTAACTCTGGACAAACGTTACATATCAGTAGATAAAAAAGTGCATACATCCTTTTATTACGATTTTACGAACCAAGTTTTTTTTATTGCCGTTTTATGTTACTGTGTGCTTATATGTGTACAGTTTTTACACGTTAATAATTGCCAGTAACCTCTTAAAGTGTATGCATTTTTGTAAACATGGGAAGTTGGGAACATATACGTGTAGCATATATATTTTTTTTGTAGCATCTATAAAGAGCACCCCCTACCCCGCTCAAGTTCATGATGTCATTGTTAGGCGTGACTGCGTGAGCAAATTTCCTTAGTCGCTCTTGAGAGATGGATTACTCCGATCCTACTATGACTAGATACTTGACACGATGCGTAATGCGTAAATTAGAAGCAATAGTTCCGCATGTTACAAAAACCCTGCTTAAGTTTTCAAAGAGAAAAAAGAATCCCAAAGACATCGTAACATGCACAAGTTTTGTTGAGGACCAACACTTCGTAGTACTACTTGTGCGTTCAAAACCCGAAGTAACAAAATTTTGAGTTGTGAAGTAACTTATTTATTAACTAAAATTGAGGTGGATTTAATTAGTAGCAAAGCATCTCAAATAATGTGAGATATGGAATGTAACTGTCACACATACAGTATGACTTAAGCTAACTGCGCCAGTTCAGCCTAGTACATTTTGTTGATTTGTTTAATGCGTAATATTCGTTTTGGTTGAATCTTATTATGATTATATCTTGATTGATTAGTTGGAAGTGAAGTTTGTGGTATTGTGTTCATTATGTGAGAACATGATGTATTGAATTAGGTGATCTACCTCATCATATTACATAACAATGTGCCCTCTTGAAATGATCAACATAAATAACTTAGGGAAGGATAATTTACTTTTTCTCTCGGGGTATGGTATATGATTTTTTAACCCTTTGTTAGCAGGAAATTAAAGGAAATGAATTTCATTTTTGTGCCCCTAGGTTAAATGCATCACTCTGTACTATGGATATGACCTGCCTTCTACACAGTGACCTCTGCTTTTATCCAAGTTTGTAAAAGTGTTAGTTGGGACCAGTCAGTCGAGATCTTATGGGGATTAATTGGCCAAGTCAAAGATTAGGCGAACGTTGACCAACTTTGACTATGATTGTATTGACACACTTTAACCGATTTTGATCAAATTAATCCGGCTTTGAACAAAATAAATCCAACTTTCTAGACAACTTTGACTGAATAAATCGGACAGGTCGAAGACTAGTCGGGGACTTGTCAGATTAGTTCAAAATCTCAATTAGTCAGGGACTAGTGGGACAAATTGGTGCGTTTCCAAACATGCTTTTACCAAGGAATTCAGAAAATAAATATAGGAATTGAATGTTGAACATAAATTACTTGTCACCAATCATGGGGGTGGTGGTGAAGTAGTAAGACCCTAGTCATCCAATGTGGAGGTCAAGAATTCGATTCCATGCAACTACAAAGTTATTCTCCCTCTTGGCACAGAGGTTCGCCTGGAATGACTCCGGGCTGCTCGCAAAGCTGATAGTCGCCCTGGATTAGTCAGGTCAAAATATGTTGGATAATGACGTGAATAAAAAATAGAAAGAAGCTATTTGTCACCACCAGATGGTGGCGATGCATGGCAGATAGTTTCTAACAAATTTTTGTCTTTTCACTGATAGCTAGTCTCGAAAGAAAGAGGGAGGGAGAAGGGATGGGTGACGTAACACATTCATATAGAAACATGTTTATTTAAAGGGTTGGAGAGCAAATAAACATAAACACCTATATATATAAAAGAAATAGAACATCGATAACCTATTTCTTACATGTTCTTGTTAGAATGTTATAATTCACACATGATTCTTATTGATAAAAGAGACCAAATATATAGTACATGATCTGATCTCATATCCCTTGATTTTAGGGATCCTACATTTAATATGAGATATGGATAGATATGCCTACATTTAATGCTAGATATTACATAAGATATTGTCTACGTCTAATATCCGTTAACATCCCCCCGCAGTTTGAGCGAGAGAGGAATGAACGGTCAAACTGGATTAAAACGCTAAAAACTAAATAACATTCTTCTTTTCGAGCAGACTGATATTCGTTGATGTGGTTGCGTATTGCTTGATTGCGTTTCCTTTTCTGTAACGTTTTTTTTACGTCGTGGCTTGCTTTGCCTAAGGATTTAGCAGGACTTGGGCATTGAACTTTGTCGAAGATAACCAGTCTTTATCGGAAGAGATTATTATTCTTATTATTATTATTTTTTCGAGGTTTGGAACCTAGTCTAGCTAGGCGGCTCATCCTCACGCCGATTATGAATGAAAAAGTTTCACTAGATTCACGAATGATGAAAAAAAATTAATGATAATAAGGTTGGAGAAGAGTACGTAAAAAATAGAATAATAGATATAAGAATAAAGGATAAAGAGATGTTATGTAGATATAAAGGTGAGTTAGCAACTAGGAAATAAGGAGAAAACAATAAAGTTGGCATGGAAAAAAAAAATACAAAAAAAGAAGACAACAAAGTGGGCCTGAAAAGTTGATCAATAGCCTCACTGTTGACTAATAGACGCCCCATTCATTCCATAATTTGAGATTGCAATTTACAATTTTCATTATTTATGCCTCCATTATTACTACCACTCCATATTTTACCTTCCACCATATTATTAGCGTAATTCAATTTCAAGCATTCTGGTGCTCAAGTTTTAAGAACTGATGGTCAGAAATATTGCAAAATCATGGGTTTTGCAATTCGAGGTGTTATGATGGAGATGACATTTCAAATTGATTACAGAAGGGGTGATGATTTAGAGAGTCTGGAGCTAAAACGGTGTATATTTCAACCGTGATTTGAATGCTCCGGTGGTGAGATGACGGTGTAGATTTCAACCGTGATGTGGATGCGTTTTGAAAGAAATTGAAAAACAAAAGAAAGATAGATAGAAGACCGAATTAAAGGTTTGGTATTGATGGTGGATAGGAAGAAGATTTGCAACGGTGTATATTTCAACCGTGAGTTTTGCAAGAAACAGAAGAAAGATAGATAGAAGACCGACTTAAGAGGTTCAATATTGGTGGTGGATAAGAAGATTGATGGGTGGTAGAGCAGAAGCGACACACATTCGGCCGATTAGGTTTTGGATCAAACCCTCTGATACCATGTTAGAATGTTATAATTCACCCATTATTCTTATTGATAAAAGAGGCCAAATATATAGTACATGATCTGATCTCATATCCCTTGATTTTAAGGATCCTACATTTAATATGAGATATGGATAAATATGCCTACATTTAATGCTAGATATTACATAAGATATTGTCTACGTCTAATATCCGTTAACATACATGTTCTCACTTGCTACAACACCTATTTTTGCAACGATTGCAAATGACTAGAACTAAGGTAACAAATGTACCATTAATCAAAGTTACCACAAATGCTAAACCTGACTAAGTTGACTGATAAGAGTTAAAATCCTTTTCCATTGCTTACCTGAAGTAGCTCCTGAAAAAAAAAATTAAAATTAAAATAAAATAAAGGTGTTAGTGATCGACTTAGTTCTAAAGTTAAAGATTCATTCTAGTGACGTAGGATCTTTTTTTTTTTTTTTTACTATAACAATAATACTCGCCCTCTTTAGATAACCTGAACAAGAAAAATCTTCCACGTTATCATTTAATAAAAGTAAGGCTTTTGCATCATGACTTTTGACCGTACATTTTGAAATAATGGGTTTTTTTTAACAGCAATTCGGGATCACCTAGTGACTAAATCACCCACGCGTTCATCTCCCGCAGTTGCATCACTCGCCCCCAACTGCTGTCAAGGAGGAAACCCAGCCAAATCCGAGGGCATGGGCGGTAAAACCCCCTCCCCCACTATCCCCACAACGCGATATGCGGAAGGCACCATTGGGTAAAATTCAAGAGTTAATGGACAACCTTGTGTGAAATGCTGCACCCCACGGGAGTTGAACTCCTGACCTCTGCTAAGAGAGGCAGACCACTACCACATGACCATATGGTCAAATGCCACTTATTTAGTTATGTCCTTATTTAGTTGTGTGTGGCTAAAACTGATGTTGTGCACATATATATAACCTTCGGAAAAAAGAAGTGTATATGATGAAAGAATATGTTTAGCTTACCTCTTCTTGTTGAACATGAATGTCCTGCTCAAACGAAAATCCCAGTAAACCACCATCATCTTCATTGACGAATTCATTGTTCGGTATACAAACAACTGGAGCACAAAAATTGGACTGAAGGGGTTCCCTACTTTGGTTCCATGCGAAATGCGGAGGCATATTTGTTGCACAAGGAAAATTTATATCTTGAACTACAGGCGTGTAGTTTAAATAACTCGTTTGATCTTCATGATTCGAATCTTGCTCATTTCGATCATTATGAAATGTGCAAGCCTCCGAAAGATTGAAAATAGAAGTTGTTGCATTTGGAAGTAGAAGCTCATTAAGATGATGATAATCATCAACATTAACTAAATGCTCAATTGCATTTTTAGCTTTTATCATCAACCAATCAATTACATTACTGGGTCGATCATATCCTAGACGATCTTGCACGTCGTAGAACTGAATGGCTGTGTTGGCTGATAAGCGTATGCGTCGGTCTTTTGCTCCTTTTGATGTACAGATTTTACTGTGTTTATCTTTTCGCTTATCAATGGACCGAATGATCCTTTGTGTTCCTATTTGAACCATATCTTCTTTGGCTCTATTTTCCCTCATTCTCAAGTTGCATATAAGCTTTGTTGAACTATAGCTTCTTTGGCTCTATTTTAGGTAATATATTTTGCATGTGTATCTTATGATGAAGAAATGCGTGTGGAACTGATATTGAATTATGGGTGTTTGTTAATTTGTTGAAATGATTGTTGGGAAACAGAGTTGTACGTTAAAAGCCACGTGACATGTTAAATACAAAAATAAATAAATAGGGAGTAAATAAATAGCTAATGCGCCTTATAAATGGTTTTTATGAATGATTCAGAGTCTCTGAATAAATTTGGTTCTGAATGAAAATTTAGGAATAAATTTGATTCTGAATGAAAATAAGCTGTGTAATAATCATTTTGAATGAACGATATGAAATGGGTAAAATTACCTTAATAACGTGTTACACGAATAAAAAATTCAATATACTTGTTTGTTAAGTGTTTTGGTTATGATTAGATGAGGATATTACATAGAATTTATGTGCTTAATGGTTAAGAGAATGTTTCAACTATGATCGGTTAACCATTTAGAGGTTATAAACAGACGCACTAAATGCTGAATGGTTCAACATTCAACGCTGAACCATTCAGTTAATTAGAAACAGACGCACTAAATGCTGAATGGTTCAACATTCAACGCTGAACCATTCAGTTAAGAGTTAAACAGACGCACTACGTTTTAAAGGTTTTATTGAAGAAACGAACAAAAACAAACAAATTAACAAACTAATCATATTGTTAGAGAATAGCCAACTTGTGTCCTTAGAGCATAAGATAAGAATGATGCCCTTAGGCCATAAGAAAACAATTGTTAAATTTACTTAAACTTTCCGATTATAACGTAATATGCATTTAATAATCTCCTTGTATTTTATATATTAATCGTAAGTTTACAATTAGTATTATATAGAGTATATGAAAAAACTTGCTTCAATGAATGTTTCTTATCATGTGCTCTAGGACACATATTAGAAAATCAAGAAACCATACATATAAACTCACATGTTCGGGGGCTTGATTATCCGAGATTTTTACTTTTTATGGAGGAGCCAATATATTCGTTAGGAGGGTTTTCTCGCTTATTAAAAAAAAAAAATACATACGTATCATATTTTTCCATGTTTTACTTTAATTCAATACTCCCGATTACGGAGTATTTATTTTTCAATAAATTTAGCTAAATGTATATATGTATATTGAATATAAGGTAAAACTAATATTTATAAAATATATTTCAATTACAATAAAAATTGTTGGGATAATATCTTGGTCTGCGGATAATTCGTCCATTCTCCTTTTTGTTTAACTATGTTAATTATGTAATTCAATTTACTTAGATGAGCTGTATAGTTTTCATATATAGGTCCTAATGTATCTATTATATTAATAAAGTTTTCTTGCTTTTAAAAAAAAAAAAAAAAATTTTTTTTTTGAGAAGGATAAAGTACGTAATACTAGCTAAATCAAGCTCGGATTTCAGTTATTGTCGGTTAAAGTGAACTATGCATTTTTGGGAGTTAAAAACTAAAAAAGCGTGGATGATTACAATGCACATGATTCAACATGGTAAGAAAAGTTTGTGGGTTAAATGATTAGGGGCATGATCTATTGGCTTTGACTTAATTGGCATGTGAGATAGGAACTAGGAACCCACTCATGCACAAACATAAAGTTTATAAAGAGCTTAAAAGTTTGAAAGTGACGAAAGCATATAATTTTGTTAAATATGTCATGATACCACAATGAAATTTTTTTTCTACAAAGTTTGCATTAAGTAATTTAATTTTTTTTAGACGATCATGTATATAAAAAACGAGCAAAGTTTTTATCCGAATGAAGAAACCTGAAACAACTCAAACCCGTTTATCCGAAAACGAGAATATTTTTTTATATAAACAGCGTTGTTATACGTACATTGCTCTTTCGACCCAAACCGTTTAACCTCATTTGATTCCAAATAAGTCATAAACAGTTTTGACGTATTCAAATAACAACTATACAATGAAACACGTGTTCAACATATGACCAAATCCAAAACATTCAATTCGACACCTTTCGACCCGTTACACAACAAGTGGGTAATTACGACCCATTTACGTTACAAACCGGGTTAGGACTCGATAACCCAACCCGATACCAAGAGCATATTCCCGGATATTTACCAAGTCCCCAATCAACGTTCGAATATCCAAAAGTTACCCCATCAAGCTCAAGCAACCCAACAGCAACTAGTCTAGCAACTAGCAGTCTTCTCGTTAACAAATGGTGCCTATAAAAAGGTAACAACAACGAGGGGTAAGCTTACGCTTAGTGAATGCAATAATTATACATATACATATATAATCTACTTACTTGCAAACACTTACACAAACAACCGCATACGAGCTAGCAATTCAATAACCATGCAATCACAATGCATAAACTAAATATCCACAATTCACAATAAGCTAGCATCGCCAATAGCATATAGTTCACAATTTAATATGCTAATACAAAAATCACACAACCATGGTTAACCAATAGCACAAGGGAATGGTACTCGCGAAAGACCATCGATGTTCACAATATCCATTAGTGTACTTAACACCGCGCATCACCAACCCCTGGGTGGTGTCTTAATACCGCGAATAACCCACTCATCACGACAAATGTGGTGGCTTAACACTGCGACTAAACCCACACGTCACTAACCCCAGAGTGGTGTCTTAACACCGCGACTAACCCACCCATCACGTAAAATGTGGTGTCTTAACATTGCGACTAAACCCACATTTCACGCCGCACAAGTAAATGCATCATATACATACACGTATAATTATTCTACTCACCTTGGAATGCCCGCACAAGTCATGTATAACATGATCTTCGTCCTCATATCCGAGCAACCAACCACCTATATCACACATAGGCACAATATCACATAAATATACATTCTCTAAAAGAGAATCCGACACAATCATCCCTTAGCCGAGAGATCACACCTTGCTCGCCAAAACCCGTCCATTTGACACATAATGGACACAATTCAATTACCATTTCGGGTGATAATTCAAACCCACACAACAACAAAGTACAATTTAACCCAAATCATACTTGTCACTAATTTGACCAACCTAGGTCCAGACACTAGATTACTACTTAGGTAGTGATCATTTCAAACCGTCGTTTACACCAAAACTACAACATGTGCAATATTGACCCATATCACACTTGACCTCCTTTGACTTATGTCAAATTCAATCCAAAATCAGTAATGGCTAGTGATTAGGCCTTAAACCACCAATTAACAACATAAACCAAGTACTTGAGTACTTATTACAACAAAACTAGCATCAAATCCTAGTTTGACACCAAATCGAAGTCAACACCTATTTTGACTAACAAACATGTTCTTATGAACATCAAAATCACTAACACACTTACAATCTAGTGGTTAACACACAAACCATGACAAATACTTCCAAATTCGTCATCTAACTCTAAACCCACAATAATTGGATTTACTTACACAATACATACAATAAAATCACCAATTTCATGAGAAATGGGGTTTATAACCCAACACTACTCAAACCCTAGCTCAAAACAAGAATCAAACACTTACAATTCGGATTAGGGTTTACCTTAAGCACCAAACGAGTCCTAGTAGCTAGAAACATCAAGATGCACCAAGATTCACTCCAATTCGAGCAAGAATCACCACCATCTTCACCCACTCAAGCTTCCTCTCTCAAGAAGCTCTTCTCTCTCTCTCTCTCTAAGATTGTGAGTGTTTGAATGAATAAGAAATGAGCTCTAGATGAGCCTTGGGTTAGTTTTGTGGCCAAAAACCCGACCCCAAAGTGTAAGACCAAAATACCCTTCAAAAACCCCTTAAAAACAACATAAATGACCCATGTCTGACTAACCTTTCGACCGTGAGCTTGTGAAAGGACCCGTTCATATACATTATAAACGATTCACAATAGTTGATTACATCGTGAGGTATTTGACCTCTATATGATACGTTTTACAAACATTGCATTCGTTTTTAAAAGATAAACTTTCTTTACATCAAAAATTGACGGCATGCATACCATTTCGTATCACATCCAACTATAATTGACTTAATATTAATCTTGATGAACTCAACGACTCGAATGCAACGTCTTTCAAAGTATGTCATGAATGACTCCAGGTAATATCCTTAAAATGAGCTAATGCACAGCGAAAGATTTCTTTAATACCTGAGAATAAACATGTTTTAAAGTGTCAACCAAAAGGTTGGTGAGTTCATTAGTTTATAATAATCAATCTTTCTGTAATAGTAATAGACCACAAGATTTCATTTTCCATAAATATCCGTACACTCGCAAGTGTTTAAAAGTATTCTATAAGTTGTAGGCACCCGGTAACAAGCCTTAACATTCATGTTTTACCCTCTGAAGTACACCAGATCAGGTGTGTTTAAAATAACCTCGAAGTACTAAAGCATCCCATAGTCAGGATGGGGTTTGTCAGGCCCAATAGATCTATCTTTAGGATTCGCGCCTACCGTACATAGACAAGTAGTTTAATGTTACCAAGCTAAGGGTATATTTCTGGTTTAAACCCACGTAGAATTAGTTTTAGTACTTGTGCCTACTTCGTAAAACATTTATAAAGCAGCGCATGTATTCTCAGCCCAAAAATATATATTGCAAAATCAATTAAAAAGGGAGCAAATGAAACTCACAATACTGTATTTCGTAGCAATTATGTATATGACGGCACTGAACAAGTGCAGGGTTTGTCTCGAATTCACGAACGAATCAATATTGTGATTCAATATTGCAGGAAAGTACGTAGACGCAACGAAAATGATAAACGTTAGGTTGACCTCACGAGCAATACCCTCGATCAATACCCATAACCTCCATAGCTATAACCCATAATTTCCTTAGCTCTATCCCATTTGAAAACTTATTTTGAAATCATCTGAGTATAACTCCGTCGTAGTATTTTATGTATACTAATAATATCTTGAAATAATACAAAGAAAATATATATATGTAATTCGATTGAGAGAGTTTAGAGAAATATATTTTCAAGTTTCTATAAAATAATGAAACCTATTCAATTCTATTTATAATAGATTTTTGAATTATTAAAGTGAATTATTAAAGTATGAATTATTAAAGTATGAATTATTAAAGTTAAAGTAAAGTAAAAGTAAAGTAAAGGTAAAGTTAAAGTATAGTAAAAGTATAAAACTATATACGTATAATACGCGTATAAATATATATAATATTAATTTAAATCGTTATATATATTTAATAAAATAAAATATAAATATCGTTATCTTTATCATACTGGTTAAGTAATGAGTTGTCAAAAGTGGTTCTAGATATTTATAAAAGATATATACGTTTTAATAATAAAGTTCTTTTTAAACTGAAAACGTTTTTTGTACTTTTGAAACTAAATCAAATAAATATGATAATTTTGTTTCCCAAAAATAAATATATTTAAGAATCATTTTGTTAAAAGGTTAAAATAATGGAAATCGTTATATCATAAAACATTTTAGAAAAGTAGAATTATATATATTCATAATAGGTTTCAAGTTTTTAAATTACAGTCTATTGGTGAAGCATGGGATAAAGTCCAAAGGTTAAATAAACGTATGAAATCATTTTAATGAAAAATATCGAGTTACTTAACTTGTCGATATCCAACATCTAAGTTATTTACACTCCACGTTCTTATTTTCATATTAAATAAAATGAAAGTTAACATAGTTATCTTATCAAGGTCACGAGAAAAATATTATAAAACATGCCTTGGAAATTAAACAGGAATTTCCACTAACCCTTGTCTAGTTCCCGTTAATTGACACATTTGTTCTTATTTATAAATCACTTTACCATTTTCCGAATGTTGTCAAAAAGAATAGACTTCTTAAATCACAGTGGACCTCATAACATAGGCCCGTAATCCTATCATAATGTATCTGATAATTCAATCATTTGATATTATCTCTTAATTATGTCGATAAATATATCGAAACAAATACGTTCATGTAAAGTATCATATATTTAATACTTTGTTAATGTTTTCAGTTAATATTATATTTTATATATGCATATCTATATACTCATAATTGTTCGTGATTCGTCGAACACGGTCAAAGGGTAATTGATTACATGAATGTAGTTCCAAACTTTTTGAGATTCAACATTACAAATTCTGCTTATCGTGTCGGAAACATATAAAGGTTAAGTTTAAATTTGGTCGGAAATTTCCGGGTCGTCACAGTACCTACCCGTTAAAGAAATTTCGTCCCGAAATTTGATCGAGGTCGTCATGGCTAACTATAAGAATGTTATTATGACGAATATAAGTTGATTCATAGGGTTTTATCATGATTGAGAAATATGGATAAAATAATTCGATTACTCGAAACGTATGAGTAAATCTATCGTAAAAGAGTGAAATGAGAAAATAGGGATTCATCTTATCTTTTGACGTCATCACGGTTGATCTCCGGATTAAAGAAAATCTTTGTAATCTACATAGGATTTGATTCTTCGGTGATTAAGGAAATTATGATCCTCTTCGATTTAATGCGATGATTCATCTCAATTTTTCTGTCGGATATTTCACTATAAATCCACCTCCTTCGTTTCCTTTTAATTCACACCTTCTATTCTTTCTCCCTCAATTCTTACTTTAAAATTATTCGTCAATATGCTTCATCCAGTGCTGATTCTCGATATATTCCTCACTTTCATATCTTTCGTTCTTCTTTTTCATCTACCTCCAGAAGAATCTATTTACTTCTACTATACTCTTGGTTTTATAGTGTTTTTAGTTCTCCCGTGTCTTTATATTGCTATATGCATCGATATATACGGTTTATAGTTTCTGGGTTGTTGTTGGGCTTTATATCTTCCCTTATATTTCGATGTCCCTGCTTCTATCTTCTATAATCATTGTCATCCCCAATCAATGCTCTCTTTTATTTGCTGCGATTTATACCCCAATTTCTATTTCGGAGTTTTGTCCTTTCGTTTCTTCTTCTTGCGATTAAGCACAGCTTGTAATGGTCCAGAATTCGCATATATGAATTTCGGAATGAACATTGTTAATGTTCTAAGAAGGAAATTGTAATGGCACGATCTTGACTTGTCAAATTACTAGAATACCTCAGAAAAGGCCGAATCATCAAGAAATATTTTCTTGAAATTTTAGAGGTTAAAGAGAATACAAGAGTCGTGTAACATAGCACATGATGACGTTATGATCTGTGAATCATCACGTTCCATTTAGAAACTCAGCATGACTTACTGTAATATAATCACGTTGATCAAGTGTCATTATATTATACTAGTTCATGCTTCAGTTCCCAACACTACTTCAAAAATATTCCTATTTTAAATTCAAAAGTTTCAGAATTTAAAAACTAAAATAGTTTCTTTTATGATGTAATACAGACAGCACGAAGAGGTAAATGATTTTCGATAAGAATAATTATGGAAATATCTTCAGAAATATGGAGAATATTTATAATGAAAGATACGATGATATCTTAAAATTTCTAATATCAGAGGATGATGAAGAATATTGTCCGTAAGGGTTTAGAGTCAGGAGCAAGGTATTCGATAATGACTTCAGCAGACACTGAATCATTTGGATTCTTTGAAGGTAGATTTCGTCCTTGTGATTTATCCACAGCCTTCTTCATGGTTTGCTCAATCCGTATTTTTCAGTACCAAATCTTCTCTTTTTCTGAGCTTTGCCAACACACTACTCTTTATCATCAAACTTTTTACTGTTAAGGTCATTTATAGTTTTTGCTGCTTCATCAGTATTTCGAGAACTAGTTTGCAGTTTAGGGTGTTTTTCAGAAACTTCACATTCAAAGTATATAAGTCCAGAAGATATACACATATAATTGTTAGCGTAAACATGCTGCGAGATTTCAAAATACTGATTGCTAATTTCCGATGATTCGTATGGCAATTCTCTTTACAAGATGCAGATGAGTAAATGATGGGGTTTTGATAAATATAAAGATTTTTCGGAAAGTCAAAGATCAATGAAGTTGTTAATAAGTTTACCGCTAATGTGGCGAGATATGAAAGGTTCCCCGGTAATAATGATGAAGGGGTAATCATTATAATAAGGCTTATTTGAATGAACAATTGAAGTTGGTTTGTTGGAGCTGTGACAAAACCGTCTATTTTTAGAAGGGATTGAAGAGTTATTTTAGCTAGTAAATGCCAAAAGGTCTGACATGGATACATGTTAAATTATGACTTTGGTTTCAAGAGTTGTTCAGGTACGTAACCGTGGATAACATGTGGTTGGATCATCATCTCGATTGTTCATTATTGGAAGTGTCTTCAGGTATTTCGAAGGGCTTGAACACAGATTATAATCGTTAATATACATATGATGTTCTAACACAGTTTTGAAGTTAAAGTATAGCTTTGAAAGATGTAAGAATCTAAGAGTGATGATACCGGTTATAACTTGAATTGAATTCAGCGATTTCAAAATCAGAATATGTAATTACATTTTTGAATGAGTATGGTTGTTTTGATTTCTATAAAAGAATGTATATTGTTGTGAAAGTAGGGAGTATAATGGATGATTTGCTGAATCAGATTCGAAGAATGTAACATATTAATTGTGAATTTATATATCTCTCGGGTATTACCTACCCGTTAAAAAAATGTAATATCTTGTACAAAAGAATTTTATTACAGTCTTTATAGAAATATATGTGTATATTTCTTCAGATGTAATATAGATTTAATGAGTTAATATTAAATTAAACTCACTTGATTTATGGTTAAGGCTAGGATAGATAATTTCTAAACTTTAGAAATTACATAATTGTCGTAGAATGTTTTCCCAATGAAGTTATGAATCAATACTTCATCGTTGTGGTATTCCTTAGTATCTATAGGGCGTATGACGTCGATGCTCATGGGACAGATTGTGAAGTTGAGGTTTGCGATGCGGTTGTTGTTGGTGGTGGTAATGGTACTGTTGATGTTGTTGATGGTGGTACTGGTTATGTTGCTGGTGCTGCTGCTGGTGTTTGTAACCTTTGCACCATATTCTCCAAAGCCACTACCCGAGCGCGAAGCTCGTTGACTTCTTCTATTACACCGGGGTGATTGTGGACGAGCGGATAAATAAGATCTAGAATTTGGTGTAGTATATAATCATGACGAGATACTCTGGAAATGAGAGAGAAAATGGTGTTTCGGACAGGTTCGCTGGTAAGTGCTTCAGGTTCATTGCCAAGAGGGCAATGTGGTGGATGGAAAGTATCGCCTTCTTCTTGTCTCCAATGATTAAGGAGGCTACGAACCCATCCCCAATTCATCCAGAATAGATGATGGCTGATTGGTTGATTCATTCCAGTCACACTGCTTTCGGAGCTTGAGTGGGATTCCATTTCAGAATTCGAGGAACTTGAACTGATGACGAATTCCATTTCGTACAATTTGATAAAGGATTTTTCGATACGAAATGATTTTCTGGCTATCGGGTGGTATTCTAACTACATAGAATATCTATATATATAGATCAAAAGATTTCATAGATTACGGAGGAATTTACGGAATATGTCAGGCAAAGTTTACGGTAATAGATACGATAAGATATGATTTAGCAGATACGCTAAGATATGAATTTTGTCTATACACTATTCATGCAATCAATGCAGCAAGACGTGTCTAGACTAAGAATGATAAGCAGGTAATTTCCTAAGGATGGTAAGTAGATGATTTCCAACTAAAAATGATAAACAAAACTTTTGACATGTAGACACGGTCGAAGTCCAGACTCACTAATGCATCTTAACAACTATCAGTTAGACACACTAATGCAAGACCTGGTTCGCTAAGACCACCGCTCTGATACCAACTGAAAGGACCCGTTCATATACATTATAAACGATTCACAATAGTTGATTACATCGCGAGGTATTTGACCTCTATATGATACGTTTTACAAACATTGCATTCGTTTTTAAAAGACAAACTTTCTTTACATCAAAAATTGACGGCATGCATACCATTTCATATTACATCCAACTATAATTGACTTAATATTAATCTTGATGAACTCAACGACTCGAATGCAACGTCTTTCAAAGTATGTCATGAATGACTCCAGGTAATATCCTTAAAATGAGCTAATGCACAGCGGAAGATTTCTTTAATACCTGAGAATAAACATGCTTTAAAGTGTCAACCAAAAGGTTGGTGAGTTCATTAGTTTATAATAATCAATCTTTCTGTAATAGTAATAGACCACAAGATTTCATTTTCCATAAATATTCGTACACTCGCAAGTGTTTAAAAGTATTCTATAAGTTGTAGGCACCCGGTAACACGCCTTAACATTCATGTTTTACCCTCTGAAGTACACCAGATCAGGTGTGTTTAAAATAACCTCGAAGTACTAAGGCATCCCATTGTCAGGATGGGGTTTGTCAGGCCCAATAGATCTATCTTTAGGATTCGCGCCTACCGTACATAGACAAGTAGTTTAATGTTACCAAGCTAAGGGTATATTTCTGGTTTAAACCCACGTAGAATTAGTTTTAGTACTTGTGCCTACTTCGTAAAACATTTATAAAGCAGCGCATGTATTCTCAGCCCAAAAATATATATTGCAAAATCAATTAAAAAGGGAGCAAATGAAACTCACAATACTGTATTTCGTAGCAATTATGTATATGACGGCACTGAACAAGTGCAGGGTTTGTCTCGAATTCACGAACGTATCAATATTGTGATTCAATATTGCAGGAAAGTACGTAGACGCAACGAAAATGATAAACGTTAGGTTGACCTCACGAGCAATACCCTCGATCAATACCCATAACCTCCATAGCTATAACCCATAATTTCCTTAGCTCTATCCCATTTGAAAACTTATTTTGAAATCATCTGAGTATAACTCCGTCGTAGTATTTTATGTATACTAATAATATCTTGAAATAATACAAAGAAAATATATATATGTAATTCGATTGAGAGAGTTTAGAGAAATATATTTTCAAGTTTCTATAAAATAATGAAACCTATTCAATTCTATTTATAATAGATTTTTGAATTATTAAAGTGAATTATTAAAGTATGAATTATTAAAGTATGAATTATTAAAGTTAAAGTAAAGTAAAAGTAAAGTAAAGGTAAAGTTAAAGTATAGTAAAAGTATAAAACTATATACGTATAATACGCGTATAAATATATATAATATTAATTTAAATCGTTATATATATTTAATAAAATAAAATATAAATATCGTTATCTTTATCATACTGGTTAAGTAATGAGTTGTCAAAAGTGGTTCTAGATATTTATAAAAGATATATACGTTTTAATAATAAAGTTCTTTTTAAACTGAAAACGTTTTTTGTACTTTTGAAACTAAATCAAATAAATATGATAATTTTGTTTTCCAAAACTAAATATATTTAAGAATCATTTTGTTAAAAGGTTAAAATAATGGAAATCGTTATATCATAAAACATTTTAGAAAAGTAGAATTATATATATTCATAATAGGTTTCAAGTTTTTAAATTACAGTCTATTGGTGAAGCATGGGATAAAGTCCAAAGGTTAAATAAACGCATGAAATCATTTTAATGAAAAATATCGAGTTACTTAACTTGTCGATATCCAACATCTAAGTTATTTACACTCCACGTTCTTATTTTCATATTAAATAAAATGAAAGTTAACATAGTTATCTTATCAAGGTTACGAGAAAAATATTATAAAACATGCCTTGGAAATTAAACAGGAATTTCCACTAACCCTTGTCTAGTTCCCGTTAATTGACACATTTGTTCTTATTTATAAATCACTTTACCATTTTCCGAATGTTGTCAAAAAGAATAGACTTCTTAAATCACAGTGGACCTCATAACATAGGCCCGTAATCATATCATAATGTATCTGATAATTCAATCATTTGATATTATCTCTTAATTATGTCGATAAATATATCGAAACAAATACGTTCATGTAAAGTATCATATATTTAATACTTTGTTAATGTTTTCAGTTAATATTATATTTTATATATGCATATCTATATACTCATAATTGTTCGTGAATCGTCGAACACGGTCAAAGGGTAATTGATTACATGAATGTAGTTCCAAACTTTTTGAGATTCAACATTACAAATTCTGCTTATCGTGTCGGAAACATATAAAGGTTAAGTTTAAATTTGGTCGGAAATTTCCGGGTTGTCACAGCTTGCAACCTCAAATAGCTGAATTCCTAACTGAATCTCGCAATCGCAAGTTATATCTCGTGCACGCAATGTTTCTTGATCAATTTTAGATTAAAGAGTTACTTAATTAAGGATTGAGTGCAATGATAATAAGATGGAGAATGAGATGTTTGATGATTGTTTTGGGCCTTGATGATCGTCTTTCACTTTATCAATCAAGTGATCAACCACCCCGACCCGGTCTTGATTATTAATTAGCATGATTCACCTTATGTCAATGTAAATGTTCCTTGGGCAAAGTCACAAGTGAAAATTACAGAGGTCTAGGCAAATTACAGAGAATCAACAACCTATAAATGAGAGGCCTCTATTTATAGTTTCCAGAATATTCGCGGTATGCGGATTGTCTAACTATCCGCGCTACCTTAGCGAAAATAACCCGCAGTCTTTTATTAATGCGCCATAATCCGCAAACTTAACTTTCAGCGGATATGTCAAGCCTTTTGAATATACTTCAGGCAACTTCTGTTTTTAGCCTTTAGCAAATAAAATATACATTTCTCATTTCAGCATTTTTGTGAAACTTGTTTTGGACGTAACTTTCAGACCGTAACTCCGTTTTCGATGAATCAAATATCCTTGGAAACGTAATAAGGTCTACTTTCCAATGGTAAGGTTCTAAAACATTAACAAAAACTTTATTTGGGGTCAAAATATATGATTACATACCTTGTGACTTAAATGACGTCCAAAATAACATGTAACTGAAAAATGGGGTGTTACAACTCTCCCCCACTTAGACTGGACCACGTCCCCGTGATCCTTCGCATTTACCTAGAGGCAAGTGCTTCAATGCCTTCACACTTACATACAATAAGAACCACGTCCTACAATCCTACGAAACACAACCAAGTCCGACGTCCATAATATCTTCCGTTAATCTAAATATCTCACCACACGCTAATAATTACTAGCGTGCATCGCCGCAAAAAACGGTATCTCATACACTCAACATCCGAGAATGTCCACTTAAGAAATACAAAAAACACCATATATCTCTTTGAAGTTCTCTCGGGCTACAACCCGCAACAAGCTACGTTCATAACTATATCGCCCAATACGATATACTAGGTTCATTACGCCGTGAGCCGAGCCTTGCATTAATCCAAATCGAGAAGGATTCATGACACATTAAAACTCCGTACTTCATCGGTTCATAAAAGCACCACTCAACCGGTCAATCATGAATATTCTCTAGTTCGAAAACTAACTTCCCCCGTCACCACAACCGGGTTATTCCTTCAACGAAGAAATTTCGGTATCACCCAATAATCACGCTAGGGACACAAACTTTCCCATCAGTTGATCCGCACATGACCATTAGTTACTGGATTAATCCAAGACGACAATAATACACCACGAGCTAGACAATACATCAGCACTTGTCACATGGTTTCTCCTCTAAGCCCTACAACACAACCACATAAGACGGCTTCCTAGTACTAGTATGGAAACTATTCATATACTAGAATCCCGTCAACAGCGAATTATCATCGCAACAAATTCGCAATCCGCCACACGACCCACAAAATACCCACTAACGCCTTGTGAATCCTCTTGCCTCGACCGTCCGTTAAGGATGACCTCAACATTTCAATGCAACTAACGGGTCGCATCACTAGGGAACACACCCTCACAAACAAACAACATCTGCGTGTCTCGATGTGAGACAATCAGAACGGAACTCCTCGTCTCACAAACGTCCATAAAGTGGAATAATCTACTGACAATTTCCACGATCACGTTTCCCGATAGGGAAAATATATCAACCACCACAATATCTAACTTGTACCTACTCAATAGTACTATCCGAGTTTCATAGAAACCCATATTTACATTAAAAGCACCCGCAACGATAACTTCATTCTATCACTCTGGGATCTCAAACTTCACATTTGCTCTCATACCGCACATTGGTAATACACAACCACCTTACATAAGAAGACTTACACTTTATTCGATCCCATCATCACAAACTCCACACGTAACATTCCGGAATTGTAATTCACAATCGTAATGCACGATCTCGAGTCGATATCAACAACCCGTCACTCTTCCTTGTTAGGAACTCTTAATCCCTATCGAGGCCTAGCACTGTACACCCCGACACTTCACTAGATTTAACACCACCTGAGCTTCCTCGGGCAGCCGTAAGAACTCCCCCACTTAGGATTCAGCTCCTCACTCTCACCGCCAAGATGATAACATCCCGCGGAATTGTCATTCCACGAAACACATGACCGTTTTCATCGTTGGTCATATACAGCAAATCATTGCGAATTCACTTCAGGCGCTCAGAGCTGACATACATAATCACTTGAGATGTCATACAAGCGACGACATCGCACCTTCATAACATAATCACAATTAACAGCCCTTCATCGTTCGCAAAGCGAACTCCACCAAAGTCCTACATACTCCTCTAAGCCTAGGCATATGCCACTCCACTTAATCAGTCATGCTTCTCAGTCGAGATCACCCGACCTCCCTCTCAACGAAACTTTATCAACAATTGCTCACTCTCATGGATAAGAGTAACCAATCCGACACAATAATTGCGTCGACCGCAATATCAACACTTCATCATAACGTTCGGTCTAACCGACCATTAAGTCTATCACCGGCTCACCGGTCATCTTTACCCGTCTATCACTTAAGAACAACAAGATTTGCTCATCCGTCACTTCGTAAGAAGTATTACCGCAATGCTCTTAAACTTCAACTTTCGTAACTGTCGAATTACTATCGCCCGTTGATCATTATTGTAAACTCCGATGCTTGCAAGGGTATCTCACGGGCACCTTAAGCACAAAGTGATCACACCATCACCAGATTTGAACATTACACTAGCAGGTATAAGAAGGCACCTGATGCAGTGTCATGTAGACTCCCTCCACTATCTATCGAAATTTAAAGACCGACCCATGGGTTCCATACCCCCGATGTCACCCATCTCTCCACAATAATGACCTGAAGTCATACCTACCCGACAAACCTTACGGTTTATTATCTTGTCAATAGTTCTTAGGATCACACACTACCCGCAATTTCCACAAGGCCAAACGATATAGCCTAACGAAACGTTTCATCTAACACTAAGGAGATGCTTGGGAACACCAAGTCTTACACCCTTCCACACATCAACACAAACACTACTACAAGGGATATTCCGTTAGGAATGTTACCTAATAATCCACAACACGCTAACATAATAACTCAATCATCGTCATACGGGTCCCACTCCCATGAGTTTAAGGACCCGAATACTCCTTGATTCGCCAATTCGAAGGCGACTCACAACTATAATCCTTACACGATTCTTTAACCACACACTCTACCGAGTGTAACCCAATACTACAATCATTAGACTTGTCGCATCCCATTACGGAATTCAAGTCATCGTCGCACACACACGCACAAAATAATCGGTCCTCCTAGTTACGATTGGTAACTATAACCAATGACAATCTTAATAGTGCACCCACTACTTAGGGTGACTAAGCACGGACCAAACTCGTGAGTCCACCCACTCACCTTAGATAACCAAATCCTCTGTAACACTTCCCGACTCATAATGAACCCGATGTGACAACAAACACATCACCCGAGACAACTATATGTTAGGAACTAATAAAAGATTCCTAATTCGTCCCGAATCTACCCCAACCATGCCACGTTTCCTCCGTTCGGTACTAGTCATGTCATGCTTGGTGTCAAGATACACTTTTGTAATAATGGTGATCAGTCACTATTACAATTGTGTACCTTACCATTTCCACATGGTCACGCAAAGTACTTTATCCGGACCGACGCAACATTCACACAATACAAAATACAATACCATTAGTGCCTTTGAACCATCAAAGTCCCGTCGTTAGACTGGACTATCCCAATACTCCCGAATACCCGAGCCCCACCACTGGACTCACACTAAGGCACCGCACACTATATATAGTATAATAATATATGCATATACGTACAACACAATAGCAATTCAACCTACTACCTGGGTGACTAGTGGAATAACAACGTCTAAGTCTGCCTACTTACATTAGGCATTAGCTACGTAAGGCACTAACTTACACACAAAATAAGGCTCCACATAATCACACTTTGGACAACACAAGTCCTAGTTAGTGTACCTACTCTAAGGCACTAACTATTTCAAGTCCTGCACACAATAATTCCACAATTCAGTCTAAGTCTAGACTCCTATCTCAAAATAACCTAGATTACTTAGACCATGCTCTGATACCACTTGAAACAACTCAAACCCGTTTATAAGAAAACGAGAAACATTTTTTTTTATAAACAACGTTGTTATATGTACATTGCTCTTTTGACCCAAACTGTTTAACCCTATTTGATTCCAAATAAGTCAAAAACAGTTTTGACGTATTCAAATAACAACTATACAATGAAACAAGTGTTCAAAATATGACCAAATCCAAAACATTTAATTCGACACCTTTCGAACCGTTACACAATAAGTGGGTAATTACGACCCATTTACGTTACAAACCGGTTTAAGACTCGATAACCCAACCCGATACCAAGAGCATAATCCCGGGAATTTACCAAGTCCCCAATCAACGTCTGAATATCCAAAAGTACCCCATTAAGCTCAAGCAACCCAAAAGCAACTAGTCTAGCAACTAGTAGTCTTCTCCTTAACAAATGGTACCTATAAAAAGGGAACAACAACGAGGGGTAAGCTTACGCTTAGTGAATACAATAATTATACATATACATATATAATCTACTTACTTGAAAACACTTACACAAATACCGCATACGAGCTAGCAATTCAATAACCATGCAATCACAATGCATAAACTAAATATCCACAATTCACAATAAGCTAGCATCGCCAAATTTATATAGTTCACAATTTAATATGCTAATACAAAAATCACACAACCATGGTTAACCAATAGCACAAGGGAATGGTACTCGCGAAAGACCATCGGTGTTCACAACATCGATTAGTGTACTTAACACCGCGTATCACTAACCCCTGGGTGGTGTCTTAACACCGCGACTAACCCACCCATCATGAAAAATGTGGTGTCTTAACACTGCGACTAAACCTGCACGTCACTAACCCCGGAGTGGTGTCTTAACACCACGACTAACTCACCCGTAACGTAAAATGTAGTGTCTTAACACCGCGACTAAACCCACATTTCATGCCGCACAAGTAAATACATCATGTACATACACGTATATTTTTTCCACTTACCTTGAAATGCCCGCACAAGTCATGTATAACATGATCTCCGTCCTCATATCCGAGCAAGCAACCACCTATATCACACAGAGGCACATTATACACATAAATATATATTCTCTAAAAGAGAATCCGACACAATCATCCCTTAGCCGAGGGATCACACCTTGCTCAACAAAACCCGCCCATTTGACACCTAATGGACACAATCCAATTACCACTTAGGGTGGTAATTCAAACCCAAACAACAAATTATAATTTAACCAAAATCATACTTAACACCAAATTGACCAAACTAGGTCCCGTCACTAGTTTACTACTTAGGTAGTGATCATTTCAAACCGTCGTTTACACCAAAACTACAACACGTGCAGTATTGACCCATATCACACTTGACCTCCTTTGACTTATGTTAAATTCAACCCAGAATCACTAGTGGCTAGTGATTAGGCCTTAAACTACCAATTAACAACATAAACCAAGTACTTGAGTACTTATTACACCATCACTAGCCCCAAATCCTAGTTTAACACCAAATCGAAGTCAACACCCATTTTGATTAACAAACATATTCTTATGAACATCCAAATCACTAACAAACTTACAATCTAGTGGTTAACACCCAAACCATGAAAAATACTTCCAAATTCATCATCTAACCCTAAACCCACAATAATCAGGTTTACTTACACAATACATAAAACAAAACCAACAATTTCATGAGAAATGGGATTTATAACCCAACACTACTCAAACCCTAGCTGAAAACAAGAATCGAACACTTACAACTCAAATTAGGGTTTAAATTAAGCACAAAACGAGTCCTAGTAGCTAGAAACATCAAGATGCACCAAGATTCACTCCAATTTGGGCTAGAATCACCACTATCTTCACCCACTCAAGCTTCCTATCTAGAAGCCCTTCTCTCTCCCTCTCTAACTAAGATTGGGAGTGTTTTAATGTATAAGAAATGAGCTCTGGATAAGCCTTGGGTCAGTTTTGTGGTCAAAAACCCGACCCCAAAGTGAAAGGACCAAAACACCCTTAAAAAACCCCTTAAAACTACTTAAAGTGACCCCTGTCTGACCAACCTTGCTACCGCGAGGTCTGGGATCACGATCGCGAGCTTGCAACCTCAAATTGCTGAATTCCTAACTGAATTTCGCGACCACGAGTCAAAACTCGCGTCCACAGTATCCCCCGTTTCAGCATTTTTGTGGAAGTTGTTTTGGTCGTAACTTTCAAACCGTAACTCCGTTTTCGATGAATCAAATATCATTAGAAACGTAATAAGGTCTACTTTCCAATGGTAAGGTTATAAAACATTAACACAACTTTATTTGGGGTTAAAATATATGATTACATACCTTGTAACTCAAATTACGTCCAAAATAACATGTAACTGAAAAACGGGGTGTTACAAAAGTTTTTACTATGAATAAATTAGAGAAATCATTTATCACTTTTATTTAGTACTTTTGTCGTCTCAATTTTATCTTCCAGCTTGTCAAATTCAATAAATAAATAGAAGTAATTAGGTAGATCCAATTTATATTCTTAAGGTGAGAACTAAACATTACGGGTACCATGAGAATTCAAGGGCGAACATAAATATTTATTTTTTGTTAAAATTGACTCAAAATTGTTCGACTTCAAGAATTTTAGAACAATGGCCTTTTTATATTGTTCGAATTGCAAATTTTAGTTCAAACTCGGGAAATGACAAAAAATGTGTAGACACAAATTGTTCGAACACAGTGTAAAGTTTGTGTTCGTACTAACATCAAATTGTTCGAATTCAGAATTTGTAAAATAAGAATTGTAGATTAGAAAAGTGTTCGGACACAGTGTAAATTTGTGTTCGAACTCAGAATGTAGGACATAAATTATTCGAGATCGGATTTTGTAGAATATAATGTAGAACAAAAATTGTTCGAACACACCACAAATTTGTTCGAACACACCACAAAATTGTTCGCACTTGTTAAAAATTGGCAAGAATTTGTAGAACGAAATGTGATTTCATGAGCATTTCAAAAATTTTCGACCAGGCCATCAAATTTTACGCCCGTTGATCACGCCTAAATCTATTTTGGTGAACTTCGAATTTAGGCTTGAATGCTTAAATTGGGAAAACATGTATTGATCGATTGTTTTAACTCCAATAACTGGGCAAACCCTGTTTGAAATCTGGATTCCAATGGCGTAAAATAAACGATTGGATTAACCTTAATCGATTAGATCGAATAAGTTAATATCTTAGGTATTGATGAACTCCGATATCGATCGAAATCTCAATCGGAGTTGTATTTTCTGCTGAACAATGCTACAATATGATTTCGGCAGAGTAACAGTACGTGTTCATTGTGTTGTAATGAATGACCCATTGGGTGTATTTATAGGTGTTTTGAGGAATTGTTGACGTGGCACATGTCCCTTTCATAATTGTAACAAACTTTTACCAGATTCGTGGGCTGACATGGCACATGTCCCTTTCATTAGCATTACAAACAAATCCTAACAAACTTTCCTAGATTCATGGGCTGACGTGGTATACGACCCATTCTTGTGTTTGTTCCGGGACCAAAATCTTGTTTCGAGACCATGTTGTGTTCCGGGACTGTGTGATTATTCCATAATGGCGTGACTATTCTGAAATGGTGTGGCTATTCGGAATGGTGTGGCAGGTCCATCTATTGTGTGACGGATGCACGCCACACCTTTGGCTAAGTAAAAAGGTCTTACATATGGGCAATACACGATATTTATTCAAGTGCTTCTTCGCGGTACTTCTCTTGTTCGGGTAAGGTTATAGCCAGTTTACATATTTGTTCGTAATATTTTTGTAGAGGTTATTGGGTGACCAGCGTGTTTTGGCAAAGTAGTCCTCTATGTGGAAATATGGTTCTTCGTACCCGGGTAAGCGGTGCCGGTGTGTGACATTCTTGTCCGGGGTAGGATGGGTTTGTGTAAAATCACGTCCAGCTTTTATTCGGGACATTTCTTTCTACATGTGCGTTTGAATAACGATTTTCTCGCGCATGACCGGGAAAAGGTATTACTTCCTGGACCGTTATGTCGGTTAATTTCTAGACGGAACTTCATCAAGTTGTGGAAAAAAGACCTTTTTGATACGAATCGATATGTGTATCATCAAGTCCCCCCCCCCCCCCCCCCCCCAAGTTTGGTGATGCCAACCAAAATGGCTGCGTTACTAAACTTAAAAGATGAGCCCAATTAGCCTGTTGGCATTCATCAAAATGTGTTTGTCTTTTGAAAAGAAACTTTTTGCAGACACACCCCTTCTGATGATTATTTTCTTTTTCCAAATTTCGAAACGATTCCCGAGGAGTGGTTTTTGCAAATTTTCATCATTACCTTTTTGGATACATGTTTTTGATCACCACCGTTAGATTAAAATGCTTTACACCTATAAATCGAGACTGCTCCCATTCTTCTCACTTTTTACAACTTCCACACTTTCAAGCACTCGTCATCTGCTAAAAAATCGCAATTTGCACGAAAAGGTAACTGCTTTCTTCTGATCTTCCTCTTTATTTTTAATTATTTTTAATTTTATTTTGAATTAATGGCGGATCAGTTCTCTACTTCCACTAGTGTAGACATTGTAGTGACCCGAACTTTTCCATAATTATATATATTAAATGATATCTAATATTAACATGATTAAATGTTTCCAACATGTTAAGCAATCAAACTTGTTAAGACTTGATTATTTGTTGATAATGCTAAAAACGAACATATATTTCATAGCATTATTCCTCAAGAAAGACAAGCTTTTATTTGCAATTGTTCTATTTACAAGTGATATTCGTTTAAATAATAAAAGGTGAAGACAAAAGACAGATTCGACGAATTGAAGACGCAAACGACCAAAAAGTTCAAAAGTACAAAAGACAATCAAAGAGGTTCCAATTATTGATAAGAAACGTCTCGAAATTACAAGAGTACAAGATTCAAAATGCAAAGTACAAGATATTAAATTGTACGCAAGGACGTTCGAAAATCCGAAACCGGGACATGAGTCAACTCTCAACGCTCGACGCAACGGACTAAAAATTACAAGTTAACTATGTATATAAATATAATATAATATATAATTAATTATATTAATTATATATATATTATATTTATAAATAAAACCGTCGGCAAGAAAGACTCCAAAAGGGACTGAGCTGTAATTTCAATCTCCGTGACTCGCGGAGTTTGAAGGCCAAAAATGCCGCGAGTCGCGGAGCCCCAAGTTTTGAAAATCCCTATAAAAGCAAACGAATTCTGATCGCAAAAATCCATCATATATATCTCTCTCTCTCAATATATCGTATATATTTTAATTTTAATTTTAATTTTAATTTTAATCCTAATAATAAGGGTATGTTAGCGAATGTTGTAAGGGTGTAAGTCAAAATTCTGTCCGTGTAACGCTACACTATTTTTAATCATTGTAAGTTATGTTCAACCTTTTTATATTAATGTCTCGTAGCTAAGTTATTATTATGCTTATTTAATCCGAAGTAATCATGATGTTGAGCTAATTACTAAAAATTGGGTAATTGGGCTTTGTACCATAATTGGGGTTTGGATAAAAGAACGACACTTGTGGAAATTAGACTATGGGCTATTAATGGGTTTTATATTAATTAAACAATACCTTGTTAATTTAATATACAAACTTATAATTCGACGTATTTATATATAACCACATACACTTAATCGGACACGATGGGCGGGATATTTATAAGTACGAATTATTGTTCATTTGACCGGACACGGGGATGGATTAATAGTCAATGGACTCATTAAAACAGGGGTGGATTACATTCAAGGGTAATTGGTGTAATTATTAAAAAAATAGTAAAACCTTGGTTTACACGCAGTCGATAACCTGGTGTATTCATTAAATAAAGTATTAAAACCTTGTTACAATTCGAATCCCCAATTAGTTAGAATATTTGACTTCGGGAATAAGAATAATTTGACGAGGACACTCGCACTTTATATTTATGACTGATGGACTGTTATGGACAAAAACCAGACGGACATATTAAATAATCCAGGACAAAGGACAATTAACCCATGGGCAATAAAACTAAAATCAACACGTCAAACATCATGATTACGGAAGTTTAAATAAGCATAATTCTTTTATTTCATATTTAATTTCCTTTATTTTATATTTAATTGCACTTCTAATTATCGCATATTTATTGTTATTATATTTAATTGCACTTTTAATTATTGTACTTTTAATTATCGCAAGTTTATTTTAGCGCACTTTTATTATTCGCAATTTCATTATCGTTATTTACTTTACGCTTTAAATTAAGTCTTGTATTTATTATTTTACATTTGGTTTTAACTGCGACTAAAGTTTTAAAAATCGACAAATCGGTCATTAAACGGTAAAAACCCCCTTTATAATAATAATATTACTTATATATTTGTATTTTTATAAAAGTAAACTAATATAGCGTTAAGCTTTGTTTAAAAAGATTCCCTGTGGAACGAACCGGACTTACTAAAAACTACACTACTGTACGATTAGGTACACTGCCTATAAGTGTTGTAGCAAGGTTTAAGTATATCCATTCTCTAAATAAATAAATATCTTGTGTAAATTGTATCGTATTTAATAGTATTTCCTGTAAAAATTAATAGCTATTTCGTACACACCTCTGCACACATCAAGTTATTTTTGGCGCCGCTGCCGGGGAAAACTCTTAAACGCCGGAAGCGCAACGCTAATATATAAAATAAAAAAAAAAATTTAGTTTACTTTTATTAAAATTCGTTTTTATAAAAATACGTTTTAAATATTCGAAAATATAAAAAGAAAAACAAAAATATAGGTATTTTTAAGATTTTGATAAATATTTAAGTTTTATAAAGTTTCTTTAGTTTGTAAAAATATAAGTTTTATTTAATTTATTTTATAAATATATTTTATAAATATAAAAAAAAACCGAAAAATATATATATATATATATATATATATATATATATATATATATATATATATATATATATATATATATATATATATAGCTTTAAGATTTTTATTTATAAAATTATAAAGTAGTCTATTTTTTTTTTGTTTTAAATATAAGTTTTTATTATACACATATTTTTTTTATATAAACAGAAAAATATAAAAACAGAAAATAAAAAAAAGGAAAACTCGTCGAATATTTAAATCTGTCAGCTGAATTCTGGAACCCCGTGACTCGCGGGGTTTGATGCTTTGAATACCGCGACTCGCGGAGTGACTCTGACACCGACAGAAACCCTAATTCATAATTAATTACGGGTAATTATTAATTATTATAATTATAAACCCTAATTATCTATTATTATTATAATTAAGTTTTATTTTAAAGTTTCTTTTTATTTAATTTGTTTTATTTAGTTAAATTAGTTTTATTAAAATGTAAAATTAATAGTTTTAATAAATAAATAATATAAAAATAATATTTTTATAAAAATTGTACTTTTTACAACTTTTTGTATATTTTTATATTTTATCCCTTTTTAATTGTTTTAGCGTAATATTTGTATTTTTAGCTCATATTTAGTTTTAATTCATGGTTTTTGCCATAGTTATTTTTACTTCTAGATTTTTAGGCTTTGCCGTAGAATTCCTTAAGTGCTTTTTCTTTAGACTAAGATTTAGGTGCTTTAGAATTTTGCGACGCCTTTTTAAGTTTTAGTTTCTTTTTAAGTTATTTCCATTTGGGATATAGTTTTCCCTGTAAGCTTTAATATTTTAGACGACTTTTACCTATGTATCAATTATCATTCCAATTAGTAATCTCAATTTGTGATTATAATTTTAAGTTAGTTGTAGTAATAAGGTTAGGTTAGTCAAGTGTTTTTAAGTTTTATAAGTTTCTTTTATTTTTCCGTCACCTTTTATTTTTCAACCATTTTTCTTTTTCGACCTTTTTCCGACGAACTCTTTTTCTTTCTTATTTCTCGCTATTCTAGTTTTAGGACATAGATTTTTATTCTACTTCTTATCTAAATTTCTTAAAATTACGAAAATTTATTTTAAGTGGTTAAATTAATAGACATCAAAATTTTCTGGTTCGTAGTAATAGTTGGATTTGTACGTGGACCGGATTATTGGAGCCAAACAGTCCTCAATTATATTGAGACCAAACGAATCCTGCCCCTCTGTTGCATCTTTTGGCTATTCGAAACGTGGGCAAAATCAGAAAAGTCTATTGATTGGATAACTTACTATAACTTTTCTTTCCTTTTAAAAACTAATAGGATATTCAGTGAATGCACCGAGCAAGACGTTCACCACCTTTTGTACGTTCACCACCTGTAACTAGATCAAGACATTTAGCGAATATTACTGCCGTTGATTTTTCTTTAGAATCGTCATCCAGTCGACCAAGTACTTCAGTTCAAATTTCCGATAATCCATTTTTTGAACCCGACCTCACAATTGAGAATCCGGAGAATATTCAGGAACGGTTCGTAGATCCTGAACCACTAAACTTTCCTCCGGAACCACCAATCATTCAAACAGAGATTGTTGAGGAACGAACCATTAAATCAGAATCCTCTAGTGATTCCGATTCAACAAATTCAATTATGAAGAATCTGGAACCTTTAAGTATGGAAGACCGAATGAGAGCTAAACGCACTGGCCAAGGTCACGCAATTACTCATCCAGACATTAATGCGCCAGATTATGAAATCAAAGGACAAATTCTACACATGGTGACTAATCAATGCCAATTTAGTGGTGCGCCGAAGGAAGATCCAAATGAACATCTACGTACCTTTAATAGGATCTGCACACTATTTAAAATCCGAGAAGTGGAGGATGAACAGATATATCTCATGTTATTTCCCTGGACTTTAAAGGGAGAAGCCAAAGATTGGTTGGAATCGTTACCTGAAGGGGCGATCGATACATGGGATGTTTTAGTTGAAAAATTTCTTAAACAATTCTTTCCTGCATCTAAAGCCGTAAGACTTCAAGCAGAAATTGTTACGTTCACACAGAAACCAAATGAAACTCTATATGAGGCATGGACAAGATATGGAAAGTTGTTAAGAGGATGTCCGCAACATGGTTTAGACACCTGTCAAATAGTACAAATATTCTACCAAGGATGCGACATCACTACAAGAAAAGACATAGATATAGCAGCTGGTGGTTCTATTATGAAGAAAACCGAAACTGATGCTTACAAAATTATTGATAACACTGCTTCCCACTCACATGAGTGGCACCAAGAAAAAGATATCGTTAGATCATCTAAAGCAGCTAGAGCCGATTCTAGCCATGACTTAGATTCCATTTCTGCAAAGATAGATGCTGTCGAGAGACGAATGGAAAAGATGACTAAAGATATTCACTCAATACGAATTAGTTGTGAGCAATGTGGAGGACCACATTTGACAAAAGATTGTCTCAGTATTGAATTAACAATAGAACAAAGAGAGAATATTTCATACATAAACCAAAGGCCTGGAAATAATTATTAGAATAATTATCAACCGCCAAGACCTATTTACAATCAAAACCAGAATTATAACCGAAATATTCCATACAACAACCAACAAGGTCCTAGCAATCAACAAGTATCCAATAATACTTACAATCAGCAAAGACTTAATTTTCAAAACAAACCACCACAACAAACCGATGATAAAAAGCCAAATTTAGAAGATATGATGACGAAGCTAGTTGAACCTCAAACGCAGTTTTTCACATCTCAAAAACAAACCAATGAACAAAATGCTCAAGCATTTAGAAATCAACAAGCTTCTATTCAAAATCTGGAACAAGAAGTAAGTAACCTAGCAAGGTTAATAGGTGAAAGAAAACCGGGAAGTCTACCTAGTGATACAAATGCTAACCCCCGGAATGAAACAGCTAAAGCTATTACCACAAGAAGTGGTACAACACTTAAACCACCTGAAATACCTGTAACTTCTGATGAAGCTATTCCTACTCCACAAGAACCACAACCTGATCAAGATAAGGAAAAAGAACCGGTAGTTGAAAAGGTTAATGAAGATAACACAGTTAAGGCTAAACCTTATGTTAAACCATACCAACCACCACTTCCTTACCCGAGTAAAATGAAGAAAGAGAAACTTGAAGCCGAGCAATCTAAATTCTTGGATATGTTTAAACAGATAAATGTAAATCTTCCTTTCATTGATGTGATTTCAGGAATGCCTAGATATACTAAATTCTTGAAAGATCTAATCTCAAATAGAAAGAAAATGGAAGAACTCTCGGCTGTTACTATGAATGCTAATTGTTCAGCAGTGCTGTTGAATAAGATACCAGAAAAACTATCTGATCCAGGAAGTTTCACAATTCCATGTTTTCTGGGAAGTCTTAGTTCAATAGAAGCATTGGCAGACTTAGGTGCTAGTATAAATCTAATGCCGTATTCACTATACGCTAAACTAGACCTTGGAGAATTGAAACCAACCAGAATAAGCATACAACTAGCCGATAGATCAATAAAATATCCTAGAGGGATAATGGAGAACATGTTAGTTAAAGTTGGTACTTTAGTATTTCCAGTAGATTTTGTTGTTCTGGACATGGAAGAAGATTCTCAAGTTTCTCTCATATTAGGAAGACCATTCTTAAACACGGCTAAAGCAATGATAGACGTGTTCGGTAAGAAACTGACCCTAAGTATAGAGGATGAGAGTGTTACCTTTTCAGTTGATAGAGCAATGCAACAACCGCAATCTGCAGATGATACATGTTATTATATTCAAACTATAGATGCACATGCAGAATTACTAGAAGAATTTCCAAAATTACAAGGAACAGGAGAATGTTCTTTAGGAGAAGGTAATGAACCAATTGATGAAGCGGAAATGTTAGCTACACTTATAGCTAATGGATATGAACCAACAACAGAAGAAATTCAAATGCTAAAAGAGGAAGACAAATATCGATACAAATCATCGATAGAAGAACCTCCGAAATTAGAGTTAAAGCCACTTCCAAACCATTTGGAATACGCTTATTTACATGGTGAATCTGAATTACCTGTAATAATATCGTCTTCTCTTACTGAAAATGAGAAATCACAACTCATTTTTGTGTTGAAAGCTCATAAACCAGCCATTGCATGGAAGATTCATGATATTAAAGGAATAAGTCCTTCGTATTGCACACATAAAATCCTTATGGAAGAAGGTCATAAAACGTATGTGCAACGCCAACGAAGACTAAATCCTAATATGCAAGATGTAGTTAAGAAAGAGATTATTAAACTGCTAGATGCAGGTTTAATTTATCCAATTTCTGATAGTCCATGGGTAAGCCCAGTTCAATGCGTGCCTAAGAAGGGTGGCATGACTGTCATTACAAATGAGAAAAATGAACTTATTCCTACTAGGACTGTAACAGGATGGCGTGTGTGTATTGATTATAGAAAATTAAATGACGCCACCAGAAAAGATCACTTTCCCTTACCTTTTATTGATCAAATGTTGGAAAGATTAGCCGGAAATAGTTACTATTGTTTTCTAGATGGATTTTTCGGATATTTTCAAATTCCAATAGCACCCGAGGATCAAGAGAAAACCACATTCACGTGCCCTTATGGTACTTTTGCTTACAAACGCATGCCATTTGGACTTTGCAACGCCCCTGCAACCTTTCAAAGGTGTATGATGGCGATTTTTCATGACATGATAGAAGAATGCATGGAAGTATTCATGGATGACTTTTCAGTCTTCGGTGATACATTTGAATCATGTCTAGTTAATCTTGAACGAATGCTTATTAGATGCGAACAATCAAATCTAGTTCTTAATTGGGAGAAATGCCATTTCATGGTTAAAGAAGGCATCGTTCTTGGACATAAAATTTCAAAAGAAGGAATTGAAGTGGATAGAGCTAAAGTAGATGTAATTGCTAAACTTCCACATCCCACCAATGTTAGAGGAGTTAGGAGTTTTCTAGGGCATGCCGGTTTTTACCGACGTTTCATAAAAGATTTTTCAAAAATTGCCACTCCTATCAATAAACTCCTAGAAAAGGATGCTCCATTCATCTTTTCAGATGAGTGTATCAAATCTTTTAATATTCTTAAAATAAACTCACTAATGCGCCAATCATGATAACACCAAATTGGAATCTACCATTTGAACTAATGTGCGATGCAAGTGATTTTGCAATGGGAGCCGTTTTAGGACAAAGGATTGAAAAATGATTTCAACCTATATATTATGCTAGTAAGACGTTACAAGGAGCACAAACGAACTATACAACTACTAAAAAAGAACTCCTTGCTATTGTCTTTGCTTTTGACAAATTTCGATCATATCTCGTTCTAGCAAAAACGGTGGTCTATACCGACCATTCTGCTCTTAGATACCTATTTTCGAAACAAGATGCTAAACCAAGATTAATCCGTTGGATCTTACTCTTACAAGAGTTTGATATTGAAATCCGAGATAAAAGAGGAGCAGAAAATCTCGCCGCTGATCATCTTTCTCGTCTTGAAAATCCCGAATTAGAAGTTCTAAATGAATCGGCCATACAAGACAACTTTCCTGATGAATATCTATTGAAGATAGATTATAAAGAAATTCCATGGTTTGCAGACTATGCAAACTACTTAGTTTGTGGATTCCTTGAAAAAGGATTATCGTACCAAAGACGAAAGAAATTCTTCAGTGATATAAAACACTATTTTTGGGAAGATCCACATTTGTTTAAAAGTTGTCCCGATGGAATAATACGCCGATGTGTATTTGGAGATGAAGCTAGTAAAATTTTAAACCATTGTCACACAGGACCAACAGGAGGGCATTATGGGCCTCAACTAACAGCAAGAAAAGTTTATGATGCTGGATTCTATTGGCCTACAATTTACAAAGACGCACACCTTCTTTGCAAATCCTGTGATGCTTGTCAAAGGGCCGGAAAAATAAGTCAACGTGATGAAATGCCACAAAATGTCATCCAAGTATGTGAAGTATTTGACATTTGGGGTATTGACTTTATGGGTCCATTTCCAAAATCTCATAATAATCTATATATACTCGTAGCCATTGATTATGTATCTAAATGGGCGGAAGCACAAGCTCTCCCAACTAACGATGCACGAGTTGTAGTCAATTTTTTAAAACGTCTTTTTGCAAGGTTTGGAACACCGAAAGCTTTAATAAGTGATCGGGGTACTCATTTCTGTAATAATCAACTTTAGAAAGTTCTTAAAAGATATGGAGTAACTCATAAAATCTCCACCGCATATCATCCACAAACAAGTGGACAAGTTGAAAATACCAACCGAGCTTTAAAACGTATTCTAGAGAAAACCGTAGGATCAAATCCGAAGGAATGGTCCAATAAATTGGAGGATGCACTCTGGGCTTTTAGAACAGCCTACAAAACTCCAATTGGAACCACACCTTTTAGACTTGTTTATGGAAAAGCATGTCATCTTCCAGTAGAAATTGAACACAAAGCATTTTGGGCTTTGAAGACATGTAATCTTGATTTACATGAAGCTGGACGTCTACGGTTAAGTCAACTAAACGAATTAGAAGAATTAAGACATGAAGCATACGAAAATTCGATAATCTATAAAGAAAGAACGAAGAAATGGCATGATAAAAGAATCAGAAGTTTAAAAGAATTTAAGGAAGGAGACAGAGTTCTTCTTTTCAATTCACGATTCAAGCTATTTCCTGGAAAATTGAAATCAAGATGGTCTGGACCATTCATAGTCAAAAGAGTTTTCCCATACGGAACGATAGAATTAATAAATTCAAATGGGATTGAATTTAAAGTTAATGGTCACAGAGTTAAACACTACATACATAGTCCGATGGAAGTCAACAACGAAGCTAATCACAATTTCGACACCACAGCTAACTAAGTGTAGGGAGAATCAATGGGTTTATGTATTTCTGTTAGAGTTAAATTGTCTGTTTTCGTGTAGTTCTCGAAAATGGAACCCGAATGGTCTTTCCCTAGCAGACCCTAAAGAACTAGTCTTCTCCCCCCATTCTGAATTTTTATTTTTTTTAGGTTTTTAGGAAATGAAGACTGCCTGTGAACTAAACCATGGTCTAATGCTACACGCTTTGATCACTAAACGTAATAATGACATACTACCAAGTGAAATAGTATCAGTAATCAGAAAAAGAATGGACGGAGTTAGAAAAGAATCCAGATGCGAAGATAATAAGTTACAATTTGGTAAAGGAAAATCAAAATCCGCAGCGAAAAGAAGAGCACGACACCTAGAAAGATGTCACAAATGCGGAAAATGGTCAAATGGAGGTAAATGTTCAAATAATCAAACCTATTCAAACACCGAATTTGTTACTTTATGCAGAGACGGACCGTTCATATGTTTAGAAGAAAAGACACTGAATGCTCGAGGTTACGCCTATGTAGCTATGGAAAACCAATTAAACCCACTATCTTATGAATGGGATAGATCATATAACTAAGAAATCTATTTCACAGGTATGTCTGTACAGTTTTTTTTTATTTTTTTATTTTTATTTTTAACCTTTTGATAATAAACGCTAATTTGTTCGCTAAAAAGTATTAAATTGGTATTGAATGAAATTAGGTTTGGCGACCGAAATTATTGATATCATTCAAAAATTTATTACATCACTGCGAAATTTAACGTTTATTCTTAAGGTATAAATATCTTTAATCAATCAACCCAAAATATTTCAAAAATTCGTCATGAGTTAAATTAGGTTTTGGAGCCGAAATTACTTTACCAAAAAGAGGGGCGCATATTTTTGATAATATTTGATTGATTAAAGTGGGATAAAAAGCCAAAAAGATTTTTAATTTTATTTTTACCATGTTTTTAAAATTAATATTTAAATCTTAAATTAATATTGTAAACTTTGTAAAAACAATATTTTTAAAATTGTAAATATTTGAAAAATTAATATAAGTTTAGTGTGAATTTATAATATGAATTTTTAAATTAAGTTTGGTGTGAATTTTTAATTTTTAAAATATGAATTTTAATTTTATGCATTTCAAATTTTAAGTTTGGTATGAATTTTTAATATTAATTTTGAATTTTATATTTAAATCGTGTGAATTTAAAAACAAAAATTTACTTTAACTCATTAAGTTAAAAATATGATTTTTAAAAATTCGTCGTAAGTTGAAGACTAGGTATTTGAACCGAAATTGCTTTACCCGAGGGAGGGACGAGAACTTTTATTATCATTATTTTTAATCTTATTGAATTAAAGTATGCCAAAAACATTAAAAAACCCAAAAATCTTAGCTTTTAAAACAATCGCTACAAAAAGGCAAATTTTAAAATTTTGTCGAAGGACGGACTAGGACATCGATCCGAAACGACCTCGTCCTAAATAACAAGGGAAACAAAATTTTAAAATTAATTACTTAATTGTTTTAATTAATATAAGATGTAAAAAAAAAAAAAAGCAAACTCCGCGACTCGCGGAGTTTGAAGCCTTAAACACCGCGACTCGAGGAGGGATGAAATTACAGAAAAAAATAAAACAGCCGAACTGATCAGTCCCAACACACCACACTAAAAATACTGAAAAAACAATGCGAAAAACCCGAAAAAATCGAAAAAACCCCAAAATCACAATTTTTAACCGTTAATCATCAAATCTTTTACTAAAATCATGTTGAGAAGGATGCTATCTAGGAATTACTCAAGAAAAACGGTAAATTTCTACACCTAAACACCATTTAATCCGAAATTAGTGTTCTTGAGCAATTTTTTCCCCAATTTGATTTTGATGCTTTTTAGTGTAATTAGGCTTAAATTGTTTATGTATTATGCTTGTATAACCTAGATTGATGCTATTTAACATGATTAGAAGCCTTAAACTTCAAATTTTGAGTAATCTAGGGTTTGTGTTCTTGAGCAAATTTGGGGCTTTTTGATATAAACAGGTTATGGCCGATTTTTGTCATGAATTGTTGCTAAATTAAGTAGTGTAACATGTTTAGGTAGTTAAATGATCCAAACTTTGAGCCTAAACATGATTTTGAGAATTAAAGTGGACTTTTTCAAGTCTAAAAATTCATGAACTTGATTTTTGAGAGATAATGCCATTTGAAACTTGTTTAATTGCTAGTAATGATTATTTTGACATGTTATTTGAGTTGAATGCTTATGAACTTGACGAACATTTTCGTATATGCTTATTTGAAAAAGTGTAGATTTGATAAAAATGTGAAAATGAGCTTAAGTTTGATATAAATTGATCATGTCATTGTAATTATTTTGATTGATGATTTTGCTGACACTAATGCATATTTGGATGCACAAAAATTGTGTTTGATGTGTTTTGCAGACTGAAAGGGGTGAATCTTCATCCCAAGCTCGCAATGCTCCTGCTGAGAATGCAGAACAACAGGAGGTGGATAATTACTACAAGCAGGATATACCTCACCATGTCATGACATTTTCTGATATGCACTTGGAAGAGTTGCACCCGAACCTGAGATTTGACAGACTTTGGATAGATTATCCAAAATACCAAAGGGGTTTGCATACTCTTCATTCTAAAGTTGTTGAGGTACCGAGGGTCATAGAATGGGGACCCTTAGAAGCTGTAGAATTGGCCGGGCCAATTAGGGAATTACTTGTACAGAGGTATGGTAATTCTACTTTTAATGACTGGGTACGTTTATTCACCATGCATAGACCTGTATATAAAGTATGGTGTGAAGAATTGTTGTGTAGTATAGAGTTGAATGATCGGGTAGCTAGTTTAACCGATCGTTCTTTTATTAGATTTTTGTTAGGCGGTTCGATGCGCCACATGTCTTTACTAGACATGGCTCAGGCTTTACGTATATATACGCCTGAGGAGTTAGCATTTGCCGATTGTAGAGGGTTGATACTAAATGGTAGAAAGATAGATAAAAATTTTGATACACACGGTGTGTGGAGTCAAATGACAAGCCATCACCGTTTCAAAGGGGGAAATTACTCTTATTTGGATATAGATAGAGCTGAATTAAGAGTAATTCATAGGTTTTTAGCTAATTCGATTACACAAAGGGGTAAGAACAAGGAAAAGGTAAATGAACAGGATTTGTTTTACCATATGTGTATTCGAGACCCACAAAGCGCTGTAAGTATACCGTATTGTGTGGGTTATTATTTATCAGCTATGGTTCGGGGGATGAGACCGCATAGCATAATAGGAGGTGGTATTTTTATTACTTTGATTGATGAATATCTCGGTGTGGATATAAGTCGGGGGGATTATTAGTCGAAGAACCAGAACCCCGCGATACTATAGGTTTAAATGTATACCATGGTGCGAAAGTTTTGAAGAGGCGAAATAACGCCGCAGTACCATACCATGGTAGACATCCACAGGTTGAGAGAAACCAACAGCAAGGTAATGTAGGAGGGGGAAATGAGATGCAAGAAATGCAAAGGTTTATAGCTTCACAGGAGTACGAAAATGCTAGACAGAGAGCATTTGAAGATTGGCAAGTTCATCAGAACCAAATCATAGCTCATTGCCAACATATAGGTAGAAACTATATTCCTACACCGAAACCCATCTTCCCTCCCTGGTCTATAGAGATGCAACCACCGTATCCTACGTATAACCCTGCCGAAGCATTCTATAGCACCTATGGTTATGCTTGGAACCCCTATTGGTACCAGTATCATCCCTAGTCTACTTAGTTTTATTTATTTTGTAATTTGTAATATTGATACATTTAATACTTATGTTAATATTGTAATAGTTTTTATAATTTTCTAACTTTTATTCCTAGATTTTAATAATTTTTGAATGTAGGGTAATATACCAAACTTCAAAAATATGTATATATGTTTGCAGTTTATCTTATGTACACAACAGGGTAAAACAACGCATTTTCAAAGACTGGCATTAAGTTCAGCAAAAGCAACTAATTTTGATGACAAGATGCAAAATATATATGAAATAACAACGAGACGGAATGAACAAATGATGTGCACCATTTATCATTCAGCAAACAAACGCCAATATGTTTGGAAACTTTGGTAAAATTTAATCATTTTCACACAAATCACCCTCAATAATTTAAATTGTTACTGATTTCTTGCAAATGAGGGCATTGCAAGATCTTAAGTGTAGGAAGGGGTTAAATTCTTTCGGATTTTTAAAAATTTTTACTTTATACACTTGGTTATCATTAAAAATATTAGTAAAGCAGTAGTTGTATTAGAATCTAGTGCTCTCTGATAATAAAGAACAGCCCTAGTCTTATATACTGACTACCCAATTCTAGTAAAATTTTTCAAAATTTTCAATTAAATGAACTCAAAATCATGTTTATACATATTTATGAACGATAAAACTAGGTTTTAACACCGAAATTATTGTTACCTCGGAAAGGACATAAATTGAGAAACAAACCAAAATGTTAAAATTCATTTAAAATGGAATAGAGGACGATAAAAAGGAAAATAAAAGCCAAGTGTGGGAAAATTTACCAAGTTATCTTAAACATTTATCACATATTTTTGTACAAATAACTGAAAATGTTTTTGCTTTGAACTAAACTAAAAAGTTTTACCTGATTTACTGTAAGAAAGATGGATCTACACGATGAATCAATTCCATCATCAAAAGGAAGTAAAGTCTTCCGAAAAAAGAAACGCGCTTCTTGATTTAGGTCAAGAAGTTGTCGTCCAGACCAGTTGTAGGTTGACGAAAAATCTAGAAAAGTCATCACTAAAATCAGCAGGAAATCCACGGACCTCAGCATTAAACAGGGTCGCCAAGTGGTCAGATTTATCCTAACCATGAGAAGGATTTATCTCGTACAATGGGGGGGCACCATGCAAATTAGCTGGATAAGACTAATGAATCAGATCCCCAGAAAGGATAATCTCCTTAAAAGATCAAAAATCAGCTTTTAAGACTGATATTACTCAATCCTAGAGATTGACCTTAAAGATTGAGAATTCAAACTCATGGAATTCAATGATATCTAAACTCGAGCTTGAACGAGAAAATATTTTGATCAAAATTATAAACCGATTTGTTTTCTGAAAACCCTATTTTCAATGCGTTCATTACCATTGAACGTAAAATCCTAGGAATTCACCTGGAATTCATTAGGTCACCTGAACCAAATCGGGTGTCAACCGTAAGAACGGTGGTTGCATAGCATGGTCAAAGACAGGACCTTGTGCCAGGCCGAAAAATAATAAGGGTGAGCTTTACTATTGCTCCTACCAAGGATAGTAATTGCGTCCGACACGTTATAGACCATAATTAAAAGCATGTCAGGGGACATTGCCTTAACAGTTTCTTGTTCAACGCTTTCCTTTACAACCGGACGGTAGTTTACCAAAAGGTAATATACGGGACAAGTAAACTGGACGTGTTGCTTTCCAAATACAAGGTTAGCAAGTGAGTGACACAAAACCATAAGTTTTGAGCTAAAATTTTCAAATCTGAAACCCACCAAACCCACAAAAATATTTTGCAAACACAGGTAAAGGGTTATTCCGGAAAACTTATCTAGGGTAAAAACTAGATTTAATTTTCAAAAGATCAAATGTTTTCATAAAGATCCAATTTCCTTAATGGATCTAAATTTTTATAGTCATGTGGGACTGTAAACCATATCGTTACTACCATTGTTTATACCGCCGTATAGAAATCACTGATGTACAAAGTGTGAAGAATAAAGAAGTGATTCTAGTATTTCAAGACGATATTGCTTGAGGACAAGCAACGCTCAAGTGTGGGAATATTTGATAATGCTAAAAACGAACATATATTTCATAGCATTATTTCTCAAGAAAGACAAGCTTTTAGTTGCAATTGTTCTATTTACAAGTGATATTCGTTTAAATAATAAAAGGTGAAGACAAAAGACAGATTCGACGAATTGAAGACGCAAACGACCAAAAAGTTCAAAAGTACAAAAGACAATCAAAGAGGTTCCAATTATTGATAAGAAACGTCTCGAAATTACAAGAGTACAAGATTCAAAACGCAAAAGTACAAGATATTAAATTGTACGCAAGGACGTTCGAAAATCCGGAACCGGGACATGAGTCAACTCTCAACGCTCGACGCAACGGACTAAAAATTACAAGTTAACTATGTATATAAATATAATATAATATATAATTAATTATATTAATTATATATATATATATATATATATATATATATATATATATATATATATATATATATATATATATATATATATATATATATATATATATATATATATATATATTATATTTATAAATAAAACCGTCGGCAAGAAAGACTCCAAAATGGACTGAGCTGTAATTTCAATCTCCGCGACTCGCGGAGTTTGAAGGCCAGAAATGCCGCGAGTCACGGAGCCCCAAGTTTTGAAAATCCCTATAAAAGCAAACGAATTCTGATCGCAAAAATCCATCATATATCTCTCTCTCTCTCAATATATCGTATATATTTATATTTTAATTTTAATCCTAATAATAAGGGTATGTTAGCGAATGTTGTAAGGGTGTAAGTCAAAATTCTGTCCGTGTAATGCTACGCTATTTTTAATCATTGTAAGTTATGTTCAACCTTTTTATATTAATGTCTCGTAGCTAAGTTATTATTATGCTTATTTAATCCGAAGTAATCATGATGTTGAGCTAATTACTAAAAATTAGGTAATTGGGCTTTGTACCATAATTGGGGTTTGGATAAAAGAACGACACTTGTGGAAATTAGACTATGGGCTATTAATGGGTTTTATATTAACTAAACAATACCTTGTTAATTTAATATACAAACTTATAATTTGACGTATTTATATATAACCACATACGCTTAATCGGACACGATGGGCGGGATATTTATAAGTACGAATTATTGTTCATTTGACCGGACACGGGGATGGATTAATAGTCAATGGACTCATTAAAAACAGAGGTGGATTACATTCAAGGGTAATTGGTGTAATTATTAACAAAGTAGTAAAACCTTGGTTTACACGCAGTCGATAACCTGGTGTATTCATTAAACAAAATATTAAAACCTTGTTACAATTCGAATCCCCAATTAGTTGGAATATTTGACTTCGGGAATAAGAATAATTTGACGAGGACACTCGCACTTTATATTTATGACTGATGGACTGTTATAGACAAAAACCAGACGGACATATTAAATAATCCAGGACAAAGGACAATTAACCCATGGCAATAAAACTAAAATCAACACGTCAAACATCATGATTACGGAAGTTTAAATAAGCATAATTCTTTTATTTCATATTTAATTTCCTTTATTTTATATTTAATTGCACTTCTAATTATCGCATATTTATTGTTATTATATTTAATTGCACTTTTAATTATTGTACTTTTAATTATCGCAAGTTTATTTTAGCGCACTTTTATTATTCGCAATTTCATTATCGTTATTTACTTTACGCTTTAAATTAAGTCTTGTATTTATTATTTTACATTTGGTTTTAACTGCAACTAAAGTTTTAAAAATCGACAAACCGGTCATTAAACGGTAAAAACCCCCCTTTGTAATAATAATATTACTTATATATATATTTGTATTTTTATAAAAGTAAACTAATATAGCATTAAGCTTTGTTTAAAAAGATTCCCTGTGGAACGAACCGGACTTACTAAAAACTACACTACTGTACGATTAGGTACACTGCCTATAAGTGTTGTAGCAAGGTTTAAGTATATCCATTCTCTAAATAAATAAATATCTTGTGTAAATTGTATCGTATTTAATAGTATTTCCTGTAAAAATTAATAGCTATTTTATATACTACTCTGCTAAAACATCATTTGTTATGAGTTTCATGTAGACAATTGACCACCCAAGTTGACTGGCGATTCACGAATGTTAAAACTTGTAAAAATGACATGATGATATATATGGACATATATATGGTTAACATGAGATTATGATATATAAGAATATCACTAAGTATATTAACAATGTGTGATATACATAAAAATGAGAATATTGAATTATGAAGCTCGAAATGATATACATAACGATTATCGTTATAATAACGTCTTACTAAATACATATATATTGTAATAAGATATTGATATACTATATTTAACATGATAAAATGATAATTAAGTATATCATTGAGTGTATTAACAATGAACTATACAAGTAAGATGAGACTACTAACTTAAGGATTTCGAAACAATATATATATGTAACGATTATCGTTGTAATAGTATTTTAATATATATATATATATATATATATATATATATATATATATATATATATATATATATATATATATATATATATATATATATATTCATACACCATGTTATCATATTAACATAACAATTTAACATCTCATTTAAGTATAATAACAATGAATTAATTACATTTAACAAGATCGTTAACTTAAAGGTTTCAAAACAACACTTACATGTAACGACTAACGATGACTTAACGACTCAGTTAAAATGTATATACATGTAGTGTATTTAGATGTATTAGTACACTTTTGAAAGACTTCAAGACACATATCAAAGTACTTCTATTTAACAAAAATACTTACAATTACATCCTCATTCATTTTCATCAACAATTCTACTAGTATGCACTCGTATTCGTACTCGTACAATACCCAGCTCCTAGACGTATATACTATTGGTATATACACATAATAATTCAGCTCTTAGCAGCCCTAGATAGTCAACAAACATGTGAAACCAAACATTTGGCTACTAGCATGAATTATTCACTAAAAATCAAATTACAACTTTCTTAAATGGACACCATGGTTCACGTCCCATTTCACTCACCCACACACTTGCATTTTTCAATTTTCTTTCATCAATTTGAACTCTCTCTTGTTTCATGATGATTTTCTAAGTGTTCTTCATCATATTCATCAAAATCTACATCAATCTAGCTCATAAATCCAACCTTTGATCAACCTACAAAACAACTACTCAAGAACACTTCAATAATACTTTCAAGTTTACTAGTTTACTTCCAAGCTTTCAAATCCATTCCAAATAATCATCTAAGATCAAGAAACCTTTGTTAATTACAGTAGGTTATATTTATTATTCAAGGTAATATTCATATTCAATCTTTGATTCAATTTCTATAACTATAACAATCTTATTTCGAGTGGAAATCTTACTTGAACTTGTTTTCGTGTCATGATTCTGCTTCAAGAACTTGCAAGCCATCCAAGGATCCTTTGAAACTAGATCTATTTTTCTAATTTTCAGTAGGTTTACCTACTAAAATTAAGGTAGTAATGATGTTCATAATATCATTCAATTCATACATATAAAACCATCTTATTCGAAGATTTAAACTTGTAATCACTAGAATATAGTTTAGTTAATTCTAAACTTGTTCGCAAACAAAGTTAATCCCTCTAACTTGAAATTTAAAATCAACTAAACACATGTTCTATATCTTTATGATATGCTAACTTAATGATTTAAAACCTAAAAACACGAAGAACACCGTAAAACCAGACATACGCCGTCGTAGTAACACCGCGGGCTATTTTGGGTTAGTTAATTAAAAACAATGATAAACTTTGATTTAAAAGTTGTTCTTCTGGGAAAATAATTTTTCTTATGAACATGAAACTATATCCAACAATCATGGTTAAACTCAAAGTGGAAGTATGTTTTTCAAAATGGTCATCAAGACGTCGTTCTTTCGACTGAAATGACTACCTCTTATAATATTGACTTGTAACTTGTATTTTCGACTATAAACTTATAATTTTTTTTTAGATTCAAAAACTTAAGTTCAATATGAAACCATAGCAACTTGAATCACTCAAAACGGATTTGAAACGAAGAAATGACGGGTAAAACAAAATTGGATAAATTTGCTAGTTTTAGCTACGAAAATTTTGTAACAAACCTAGACTAAACGTATCCTAATTAATTTATATTGTATTATACATATTATGAAATCTTGGGATACCATAGACACGTATACAATATTTTGACATATCATATCGACCCATCTATATATATATTTTGGAACAACCATAGACACTCTATATGCAGTAATGTTTGAGTTAGCTATACAGGGTTGAGGTTGATTCCAAAATAATATATATACTTTGAGTTGTGATCGATTCTGAGACTTGTAGACACTGGGTCGTGGATTGATTCGAGATAATATATATTGTTTTATTTCTGTACATCTAACTGTGGACAACTAGTTGTAGGTTACTAACGAGGACTGCTGACTTAACAAACTCAAATCATTAAAACGTAATATAAATGTTGTAAATATATTTTGAACATACTTTGATATATATATATATATATATATATATATATATATATATATATATATATATATATATATATTTGTTATAGGTTCGTGAATCGACCAGTGGCCAAGTCTTACTTCCCGACGAAGTAAAAAACTGTGAAAGTGAGTTATAGTCCCACTTTTAAAATCTAATATTTTTGGGATGAGAATACATGCAGTTTTATAAATGTTTTATGAAATAGACACAAGTAATCGAAACTACATTCTATGGTTGAATTATTAAACCGAATATGCCCCTTTTAGCTTGGTAGCCTAAGAATTAGGGAACTGGCCCCTAATTGACGCGAATCCTAAAGGTAGATCTACGGGAACTAACAACCCCTATTCTGAAATTTGGAATGTTTTAGTACTTCGAGTTTATCATGTCCGATGGGTGTCCCGAAATGATGGGGATATTCTATATGTATCTTGTTAATGTCGGTTACTAGGTGTTCACCATATGAATAATTTTTGTCTCTATGCAGTTTGCGAATTGCCTGATATGAGATGTGTTATAAAAATGAAATCTTGTGGTCTATTATTATGATTTGCTAATATATAGGTTAAACCTATAACTCACTAACATTTTTGTTGACGTTTTAAGCATGTTTATTCTCAGGTGATTATTAAGAGCTTCCGCTATTGCATACTAAAATAAGGACATGATTTGGAGTCTATGCTTGTATGATATTGTGTAAAAACTGCATTCAAGAAACTTATTTCGATGTAATATAGTTTTATTGTAAACCATTATGTAATGATCGTGTGTAAACGGTATATTTTAGATTATCATTATTTGATAATCTATGTAATGCTTTTTAAACCTTTATCGATAAAATAGAAGTTATGGTTGTTTTAAAAATGAATGCAGTCTTTGAAAAACGTCTCATATAGTGGTCAAAACCTCGCGACGAAATCGATTAATATGGAACATTTATAATCTATATGAACGTGACATTTCAATCGGTATCCGAGCGTTGGTCTTAGAGAACCAGAAATTGCATTAGTGTGTGTTTAACCGAGTTTGTTAGGATGCATTAGTGAGTCTGGACTTCGACCGTGTTTTCTTTAAGAACGATTGCTTAACACTTTTTGTTGGAAACTATATATTATTAACATGTAAATATTATGTGATATATTAATCTCTTAACGTGTTTGATATTGTGTGATAGATGTCTACCTCTAGTACAAATCCCATCGACTCACCTAATAATAATGAAGAGTCGAATATATTTTGGGAAGATTCACAAATTCCCGAAGAGGAACCGGAAGAAGAGGAACCGAAAGAAGAGGAACCGGAAGAAGAGGTTCCGAAGGAGGAAATATTAGGAACCACAGAAAAACATATAAATAAAAGAAAATCCTCAACCAATGGACCAAAGTTAATAATGGTCAATGGTGTTTGCGCCGAGGAAGAAAAATATTGAGAAGATTACCAATTTTCCGATGAATCGGATCCTGATGAGGATTCCGATGATGTTATAGAAATTACCTCGACCCAATTTGAAAAAGCAAAAGAAAATAATAAGGGAAAGGGCATCAAAATAGAGAAACCTGATTCCAACCCCGATGAACTCTATATGTATCGTCAACACCCGTATTTCTTAAGTTGTAATAATAACCCGAGAACCTCTAAGCCACCAGGTTTTTCTAAACCATATGTGAAAACAACGGCTCATTGATATGGCCGAAACGGATGGTTTTATTTTCGCGGTGTCGTCAGGTCGCGGCATGTCAGAATCAGCTACCACGAGGGCGAGTAGTGGGTTGTTTTATTATTTATATTTAGATGGGGTTCCAAGCTATAACTCACCTACTTGTCTTCCTTTTAACGAGTAAGTGGTAAATATAACTCAGGTACGTATTTTTGTATGTTTATTCAGTAATGTGGGACAAAAGTGCCTATATAGTTAACCCTAGTGACAAGAGGTGATAGATTAAGATTAACTAGATAAAATAGTAATTAGACAATAAAAGTAAAGATAGGTATGAAGAATAGAATCCTGAAGGGGAATTATCGCAAGAGTTTAACTTCATGGGATAAACACTAAACCTCAATCAACTGGGCTGTGAACCTAACTGATTTGTCACTAAGAGTTTAGGCTTTGAAGATTCTAACTAAGACAGGTATCCCTACTCCCAACGTTAACCTGAAAGGTTTGAACGGCCTTATGGATGGAATCCTAGGTACATGAACAAAGTGGTTTACCCAATAAAGGAACGTCTCAGCTTTTCTTAATCCTAGTTTGTCTGACTAAAGCAATATCCTACCACTAAATCACTATGTTATACCTCAACATTAACAGATGTGAAATCTTAGATATCCTAAGGTACTGCTAATTGGGATAGAAGTCTCTCCTTTGCGATCACTTATTCAACCCCGGATCATCTTACAATATCTCAAGAACATTGCTTCTGACGCGAATCATGCTTCTGAGTAAGCTAGTGTTCACTGAACTCTCTATCGCTAACTCTAACCACAATCTAAATGGGCAGCTCTTCTATGATGAACAAATGGTTATTCATACATAGGTACTATATCCCTATTGTGACGTTAAACACACATAACTACTTACCTCGTATCCTAGGGTTGATCAGGTCCTAATACTAGGTTATAGCCACGTGAATAAGCGAAAAGGGTGATCCGTAAATTAAACCTCTAAACCGTCAAGGTTTCAGCATAACAATATGATAAGTTTCAGATAAAATATTTAACACATAATAGACAATTGTAACAGATAGATAATCATGTAAGATGAAAGCAACTCAAGATAATAACTTTATTAAATTAAGGAAAGCGCTCACCATTTATAGACGAGATCTGGACCATTACAAGTGCTGACAACCTCTAGCCCGCTCTAATTACAATCTTCGGCGTTCGCCTCCGGGTACTTAATTTCCCGCTCGGAGGTGAGAAGGCCTTGAAAGCTCTAGTGGGAGAAAGTGTATTGTAGTGAGAGAGTGAAGAGAGATGTGTGTTGGAATGAATGACAAAGACCCTTTAAATAGACTTGAAAATTGCCAAATACATCTGGTAGGCCGTTTGGCAGGCCGTATGGCAGGCCGTATTTGGCAGGCCGTATTGCTGGCAGGCCATTTGGTGGCTCGTGTGGCGGCACGTATCTGGCAAGCCGTTTCCATACTGGCAGGCCGTATGGCAGGCCATATGGCAAGCCATATGGCTTGCTGGTCAGCCTTGATTCCCTGGATCGTAACTTGATTTCTTGTCTTTCACCGTTTTCGCTCTAGAATCTACGTTTAGCCTCTGTTTCTCTTGATTCTTTTTGCATTGTCTTTGTAATTACTTTACCTACAAGTTTAACCGAAAAAGCAATTATTTTGCCGATAAAGCTTTGAACTTTATGCTTTTGGGACTCAATATCGGGGGTAAAAACGTGACTTTTTAGCCGATATCAAATATCCCACACTTAGACTTTGCTTGTCCTCAAGCAAACTTCCGAACTTAAAACAGTGAGGAATTTAATTCGTAGAGATCAAGCTGTTTTGTTCAGCAAGACGGAAGAGCGGAAACTTGGCTTTTATTCTTTTTGCTATTCTCGAATCTTTTCCTGCAAGCATGAGAGGAGGTTACATAACTGAGGCTATCTCACTCGGGTCACTCATTTCACTAAAGTATTTAGGGTATCCTAAAGTTCTAAGAAATGAAGTCACTCTTAGCCAGTCATGCTTACATTCTTCGTCATAGGCTTGATCAAGACTCAAATCTCCATCACTTATTTGCGAGAATTTTCGGTTATCGACTCAGCTTGAATTTGTGAAGAGATGGGGGTTTGGAAGTTTCTAGAGTACGAAGGGTTTTGATAGATAGGAGTTTTCTTTTTCGAAAGATTGATTTCACAATTCCTTTAGCTTTTATCAGGAATTTCTTGGTGAGCATCCTTCTTTTTGACTGTCAGGAGTTCTTTTCTCGAATCTTTGCTGGTTCTGCTCCCTTTCTCAGAGCCTTTATTCGTAGAGCTTGCTCTAGTTTTTTTTTTTTTTTTTGAAAGCAACTTTTGCTTTTCTCTTCGAGGTCTCCTTTTGGGCGATCTTCTTTGATAATTGGCTTGGATGCTCGCATTTTTCTAGTGCGATTTTGGAGGTTTTCCCAAAGAAGAGTGATTTAGTTGGGATTTATTTATTTATGAAGCGAATAGAGCAAATAAGAAAAAGTGAAATGGATTTGTGGAGCGAAAAATGGAAACGAATGTGTGTAGCGGAGGTTGTTTTTATCTTTACGAATAGCTGAGGTTTTCACTTAGTCATCCTCGTCAAAGTGTGTGATTCCGAAATGTAGATCAAGAGCAAGTTCTGATTCCGAGATGTTAACATCGGCGCGCTCAACGGAAATATAGTGAAGCGCTAAAAATGAGTGCTTATAAAGCCTTATTTGGGGGTGCCTCACAACAATTATAGCAGGTCGAATTGCGCCTTTTGTTATGCAATGCTCTATTGGGAGAATTGATTTTGATTTTTCGCAAAAAGTTTTCAACCTTGTTTTTACCCTTTTTGTCTATTTTGTAGCAAAGAACTTTTTGATCTTTTATAGAATTTTATCATCCTTGGCGTTTTATAATTTGAAAAGTTTTAAATTTTGTGAAAAACTTGAGGATTTTACAAGAATCGTTATGTGCAACATTTGCTATCCCACACTTTAAAATAACATTGTCCTCAATGTTAAGGATACGGAGTATCCCACACTTTAGTTTTTAAAAGAGGCGTTGTATTATTAAAAGTTTATGTCGGTGGGGTTGCCAATCCCACACTTAGTTTTTAAAGTGGTATAGTAATTGCGTATATTCTATTTAAAAAGGTGATGAAGACGTAGTACTCCCCTATGGTTTGAAGACGTGCAATCGGATGGCGCGCTGATTATGGATTCTTCAGTTTTTACGCCGGCGCCATCCTTGTTCAAGTCGTCTTTGCCCCAGTATCCACCTCGTATGGTCTCGATCGTTGTTTGCTTTGTGACGTTTATTCATGCATTATTTATTCTAAAAACAACCATACATGCTAAAACATAAAAGTAGTTATGCCCGAAATCGGGCGTACAGAAACATAATGTAATGTAATGTAGCATCAGTAATAAAATTAGAATGTTCCAAAAGATAATCAGGGTTACGGCTGAGGTGCTGAATATGGGGGGAGAGTAGATAATGCTGGTACGGGCCCTGGTTGGGTTCCTCAGTCTAGATTGACCCTCGCTGGTCAGTTCCTCGTCTGTGGCAAACTGGTCTGCCAACTCTGCTGTGTTCATACCCGAGGATATCCTAAATTCTATCTCATCCAATCTAGCGATTAACCCAGTTAACGATGATGTGCTCGTATGAACCATCGGCCCTGCCTGCCAACCCATACTATCCTGTAAATCTCTACCTCTTCCCCACTGCTGGTTCACATCCATACTATCGATACCCTGCGCAATCCTTGCAGTCGTACGCTGCTCCAACGCCTGTTCCCACCTAGGGTCCTGACCAACAGTAGACGTGTTAACGTTGAACAACTCTTCAACAAAATTCTCGGGCCCTGTAGTCTCTGGAGGTGGCGGTAGAGGTGTAGATGTAATGACTGTACGCTGCATGTAGTGATGAGTAGGTGGAGGTGTAGGCCCTGAAAACTAATGGCTCGGGCCTGCTCCCCTTGGATCACGGTGGGCTTGCATTATCGAATACTCATGTGGGTATGGTGGGATGTCAAACTGCCTCCCCGCATAATGCGCAAAGTGATCCAAATTCTCAAGGATCGCGTGCTGGGAAAACCAACTCTCATGCCCAGGTAAATCTCCCATATGGTACTGGTAGCCGTACGGTGGATATCGTGGACGATCACCCTCGCCAACTGATGAGTGACGGCGAGTGTCAGTGGGCCGTCCATGGGCTGTGGGGTCATCCTCATCCCTAGGTTCCTGGGAACCTCGTCTCCTACTACCATCCCGTGTCCGAGTGTCAGTTCTGAATCCCTGAATTCTCACCCTTGGTACCGTCCGCTCTTCGGAACCGGGTATCTCTGGGTTCGCCTGGATGATCAACTGCTCACCCTCAACGCGAATATATTTCCAGTAGCTCAACAACTTATACCCAATCTCCTCTGATACGGCCCCAATCGTATAGTTAAACAATGCAACATCCCCCAAAACACGCATGCTCTTGAGCAACTTAGTCACAACACCCCCTAAAACTGGCACAACCGAGCTTGCCGAATTCTTCTCGCTGGTGATGGCCTGAGCTAGGAGATGCGCCACCTGTAGATTCTGGTTGTTCATTATGGCGTGCATCAGGCGCATGTCTCTGATTGTAACAGCACCGCCAAATCTGGCTTTAGGATGGAGGGTTTTGGTGATTAGGTGGTGGAGGATTCGGAGTACGGGGTTGGTGAATTTTGACGCCTTTTTACTTGACTACCATGGCCCGTTATCTGTGGTGTGCTCTTGCCAGAAAGTCTGATGATCCATGTAATTCAAGGTGGTCAATCCATCCCTGAATATTGGCCGGGTGAGCTGTGATGATTTGTACAACTCAAGGTGTCTCGCAAACCGTGCGAGAGTCAAGTGATACATTCGGTTTTGATGTCGAAAATGGATGCATTCTTGATTATTATAATCCGTCGGATCAACCGTTGAATCAAAACTCCAGGTAGCCATAAACTCCGCATATGGCTCGTTATATGTTGTTTCGTTTAACTCAAACAACATTTTCCAGGCCCGGTGCGTTCTTCCCGCGGCTTGGAAAGTCAACATTCTTCCGAGATCATCAGCCCAACCACACTGTTCTAATATCGTCCAGTTGATGTATTTATTTCCCGCTTTTTCTCGGTTAACCCAAACTCTCATGAAGGGCTCATTTTCCTCCGGGTTATCCTGCCCACGAAGAGAATGGGGCAACTCAACATCATTTCGACGATTGGCCATCTGCAAAAATCAAGTAAAATAGGTTATGCTCCAAAAATTAAGATTTAAAATCCAAAAATGCCTATATATTTTTTCAAAAAAAATTCGAAATGAGGGCTTTAAAAATGGGGTTTTCCAAAATCCTGTTATAGTCAAATATAGCCAAAATTACCACAAACAACATTTAAATGAACTACAATCTTACTTTTGAACAAAATTCAAAGTGTACCCGTGATTACAATAAATAATGCAATAAATAATAATTATAGTCATTTAGTCGTAATAAGCAATTTTTAACCAAATGTGATGATTTTTAAGCATACAATGATCCTAACAACCATTTTTAATTACCTTAAATATTTTTAAACATCAAACTTGAGCTATAACATGTTACAGTCAAAGATTAGAGCCGTTTGACCGAAAAATATTCATTTTGTTCAAAACGTACAAAATAAGGAAAATCAAGGATTAAGCTACATTTTCACGAGCAAATCAATGATTCCATCATTTGAACTAGTTTTAAGGCAATCCTAAGTTTTAAAAACGTTTTAACTATAGAAAAAACCGAAGTCCTAATTACGTGTAGTTTGACCAAAATACCAAATTCAAGCAAACAAGCCTTCTTTGTTCCAAATTCAGTTTCTAAACGTTCCTAATGAATCACTAAGTCTAACTAAGCTAGCAAAACATCAAATTTCCAAGAATTTCACCAAATTTCACCCTAAAATCTCAACTAACTAGTCTAGAGCCAGAAACTATCCAAAATATCTCAATCAAGCCTAAAAACTAACACAAAGTAATCACATTATCTATCTAAGCATAAGGGAATCCAAAATTGAATCAAAAACAAAGTTTTTCTAAAAAGTCAAAAATTTGACCCTAAGAGAAAATTCGAATTTTCTTCAAGAAAGAGTACCTTTTGTTCGAAATTGATGATGGAATCGCGTTTAGGAGGCTAGAGAGAACAAGTTTCGAGCTTTGATTCGTTGGATTTGGTTGATTTTTGAGGGTTTTGGGGTGAGGTGGTGGTGCGACGGTGAAGGGGACAGAGGGAGAAGAAGAAGCACAAAAAAAATAAAAGAGAAAAAAGGAAGAAAGGAAAGAAGAAAGGAAAAAGAAGTGGCCCGTGTGGCTCGCAGGCTTATTTCCCCGACCCAACTTGCACAATTTTTAAGTTTTTATGATTTTAAAATTTAAAGGGTTTTAAGAGAAGATAAATAAAATAAAACCTCGGATTTTGATCCGGTTATTTTTATATTATTTTTATATTTTCTAAGATGTATTACTAACTAGAATAAGAAAAGAAAAGACAACTAAAAATTAAAATATTTTATTTTTATTAAAAACACAAATTACACAGGTTCTACAACTAAATTCCAGAAATGACGCGAAAAGAAAGACAAGTTTAAAGCTTCTTTGACCATCCAGAGTAAATCAGCGGAGTGTATTGAGAATATTTTGAAATCACTTAACATTTTACGCTCGCGCTTCTGTAAATCTCTGATATCGTCCATAAGTTTAACCAAAGCCCTTTTTACTTTCTTAGTATTTGAAATTCCATCCCTTGGCCCAGTATCTCTATAATTTAGTTCAAAAAGAAGTTTTGCCACTGTATCTTGAAATAAAAGATCTTCCGCGCAGTCAGGATCGCCGATAGTAAATTTAAAGTTTGAAGATATTTCTCGAATGATATTCCTTTGCGGGTTTGTAAGCAGAAATTTTGACATAGTGAGGATTTGCATGAGTTCCGAATATACTTCCTTTCTTTTTGCGAAGAAATTCTGATGTATTCTTTCCTCGGTAGAATCCGAAAAAGCTTCAATTAATCTTTTGATGAGAAATGAGGCTGGATCAAAGTAAAAGAAATCTCGGTTTTCGTAGGTTGAAATAGGGTTAGGTGTCTTGCTTTCAATCCAAAATTCTAATTCAGAGATCATTGTCGAGACGTAACGGTTTATATGAATTGGAGAAACTTCCTTATTGGTGAAATGAGCGAGAAAAGCGACGAATGACTCTAAATTGAATTTGAAATTAATTTCTGCATCCCGATACTTGACGAAAAGGTCATCCCCACATTCTTTTAACAGTTTGTGAAGAGAACGAGTCTGAGAACGCAGCTCTTTTAACAGATTGATTTGAAATGTTGAAAATGATAAGTCTGAGGAATAGAGGTGCCTAACGAATTCTCTATAGATGTCTAACCTTCTGCTAGGATTTAACAGATTTCCAATAAACGGAGCTTTTGTTTTATCAGGGCTCCGTATCTCTTTAGGATTAAATTCGAACAAGTCTGGATAGTTGAAAATAGTTGGATATTCTTCCCTTATCTCATCTTCCATTATCAGGAGTTCGTTAAGACTGAGACTCCCTTTTGGATCGTGAAGAGGGTCGAATCCTGGTGTATTTGAGTAAAATTTGTCCAAAAGCAATGAAATCTCTAAGTCAGATGAAATTATCCGGCTTCTTGGACTACAAGAATCAAGAACTAAGTCTTGATGAGATTCATCAGGGTTTAGATTTGTTTTAGGTTTATAAAGAAAAACTTTGCCGGTTTCAGAAGTCGTGGGAGAGAAACTGCCATTCACACTTTCTTCGTAGACGGTTAAGTTTGAACTGGAAACTACAAAAATTAATATTTTTGTTTTTATAATTTGAAAAGGGTTTATTGTAATGGCGACTTTCAATCCTATACCGACAAACTCTCTGCTTGTTAAGCATGTGAGATTCTTGTCAGTTTATCTTTTGAAACAAGTGGCCAGGCAGACAACGGAGAGGCAGGATCCTTTTGTTTCCAATATAATTGGAGACTGTTCGGAAAATCCAATAACCAAGTCCATGTATAATTGTCTTTCTTAGACACCACTCAAGAATCTCAGATATCTTGATAGAATCAACGATTACCTTAACAGACAGAAAATAAGTCCCCGGCAGCGGCGCCAAAAAAACTCTACTTACTCTCGTGATATGGCCGAAACGGACGGTTTTATTTTCGCGGTGTCGTCAGGTCGCGGCACGTCAGAATCAACTACCACGAAGGCGAGTAGTGGGTTGTTTTATTATTTATATTTAGCTGGGGTTCCAAGCTATAACTCACCTACTTGTCTTCCTTTTAATGAATAAGTGGTAAATATAACTCAGGTACGTATTTTTGTATGTTTATTCAGTAATGTGGGACAAAAGTGCCTATATAGTTAACCCTAGTGACAAGAGGTGATAGATTAAGATTAACTAGATAAAATAGTAATTAGACAATAAAAGTAAAGATAGGTATGAAGAATAGAATCCTGAAGGGGAATTATCGCAAGAGTTTAACTTCTTAGGATAAACACTAAACCTCAATCAACTGGGCTGTGAACCTAACTGATTTATCACTAAGAGTTTACGCTTTGAAGATTCTGGCTAAGACAGGTATCCCTACTCCCAACGTTAACCTGAAAGGTTTGAACGACCTTATGGATGGAATCCTAGGTACATGAACAAAGTGGTTTACCCAATAAAGGAACGTCTCAGCTTTTCTTAATCCTAGTTGGTCTGACTAAAGCAATATCCTACCACTAAATCACTATGTTATACCTCAACATTAACAGATGTGCAATCTTAGATATCCTAAGGTACTGCTAATTGGGATAGAAGTCTCTCCTTTGCGATCACTTATTCAACCCCGGATCATCTTACAATATCTCAAGAACATTGCTTCTGACGCGAATCATGCTTCTGAGTAAGCTAGTGTTCACTGAACTCTCTATCGCTAACTCTAACCACAATCTAAATGGACAGCTCTTCTATGATGAACAAATGGTTATTCATACGTAGGTACTATATCCCTATTGTGACGTTAAGCACACATAACTACTTACCTCGTATCCTAGGGTTGATCAGGTCCTAATACTAGGTTATAGCCACGTGAATAAGCGGAAAGGGTGATCCGTAAATTAAACCTCTAAACCGTCAAGGTTTTAGCATAACAATATGATAAGTTTCAGATAAAAGATTCAACACATAATAGACAATTGTAACAGATAGATAATCATGCAAGATGAAAGCAACTCAAGATAATAACTTTATTAAATTAAGTAAAGCGTTCACCGTTTACAGACGAGATATGGACCATTACTAGTGCTGACAACCTCTAGCCCGCTCCTATTACAATCTTCGGCGTTCGCCTCCGGGTACTTAATATCCCGTTCGGAGGTGAGAAGGCCTTGAAAGCTCTAGTGGGAGAAAGTGTATTGTAGTGAGAGAGTGAAGAGAGGTGTGTGTTGGAATGAATGACAAAGACCCTTTAAATAGACTTGAAAATTGCTAAATACGCCTGGCAGGCCATTTGGTAGGCCATATGGCAGGCCGTATTTGGCAGGCCGTATTGCTGGCAGGCCATTTGGTGGCTCGTGTGGTGGTACGTATCTGGCAAGCCGTTTCCATACTGGCAGGCCGTATGGCAGGCCGTATGGCTTGTTGGTCAGCCTTGATTCCCTGGATCGTAACTTGATTTCTTGTCTTTCACCGTTTTCGCGCTAGAATCTTCGTTTTAGCTCCGTTTCTCTTGATTCTTTTTGCATTGTCTTTGTAATTACTTTACCTACAAGTTTAACCGAAAAAGCGATTATTTTGCCAAAAAAGCTTTGAACTTTATGCTTTTGGGACTCAATATCGGGGGTAAAAACGTGACTTTTTTTGCCGATATCACTCGTATTAGAGGAACATCATATATCCCCAGAAAATTAGCAAAACGAAACAGGTCCGAAGAAGAAGAAACTAGTGAGTCAGAATAAAGAGTTGTAATCATGTGGTGTAAAATTTGTAAAATAAGTGTGCTTGTACTTTTCTTGTTGTATGTGAAAATTGCTTGTATTATTTGATAATTATCTTTTACGAATCTAATTCTCGTATGTTTTACAGTATAAAAACACAATGGACGTTAAGGATAGACAACAAAAAATTTTAGAAGACCTATCCGGGGACATGATTGATGAAATCTTGTCTAAAGTCGGTCAGAATTCGCCGGCATAATTATTTACGGCGAAATTAGTGTGTAGAACATTTCGTGAACGTTCCAGGCATGCCTTAGTTTATAAAAGGCTTTCATTTAAAAGATGGGGTATATCACATTGGGGAGACCATAAGTTATGCCATGTTTTCTTTAAAGCGTTAAATGCGGGGAACCCAAATGCAAATTTACGCTACGGGTTGAGAACCTATTTTGACTCAACATATCCCAACATAGGACTTCATGAGTTAAAAAGAGCTTCTAACATGCAACATAAAGAAGCATGTTATGCTTACGGGTTAGTGATGTTCGCTTCTCACCAAAGTGAGAAAAAGAACATCGGATTACGACTGTTAAATAAAACATTCCCACAAGTGACGGATTCAATAGTTGGGGTGAGAAACAAGGTTTTTAGATTATTACGGGGCTGTTGGGCATTACGAAACTCTCATCCTTTTGACAACGTTACAACATGCTGTCTAGCCAACGGTCATAACGGTTATTTTCTACAAGACCAACGATGGGAAGTAGTCTTAGTAAAATCAGAATGCATGACTTGTTTCTGGACTTATGAATTACGTGTTTTTATTGCCTTTTCTGAACAGCTTGCGTATTAACTAGGATTATTGTCACAACTATTTTGTATCAAAGTGATTGTGTGCTATATTTCATGCAATATGTATAATAGCGGTATTGTAAGTTTGTAAATTTTTTTTGTATAAAAGTTTGAATGCGAAATATTATTATAATCATTTTTTCATATAGAATTGTAGTAGTTGAATGGTATATTAGCTACTAAGTATGAACTTAACTGGTAGGTACTACCCGAATTAAAACTATAAAACGCTAATATGGATAAAAAGCTTTTATAAATGAGTTCATATTATGCTACGAAATACTATTGACTACTCTTAATATTCTATATGATTAACTTAATTCTTTTGGGCTATTTTTGAAGGAAATGGCACCGACGACTCGTCAAAATTCGAACATGAGCGAGGAAGACTTCCGTGTTTTCCTTGCAGCAAACATATCCGCAGTACATGCTGCAATGCAAAACAACAACAATAACTCTGAATCTAGCAATGCAAATAATGCCACAAGAAATCGTGTAGGATGCTCCTACAAAGAATTCATTGCCTGTAAACCTCTGGAATTCGATGGAACCGAGGGTCCAATCGGATTGAAACGGTGGACCGAAAAGGTTGAATTAGTGTTTGCCATAAGTAAGTGTACTGAAGAAGACAAAGTAAAGTACGCTACGCATACCTTCACAGGTACTGCGTTAACATGGTGGAATACCTACCTAGAACAAGTGGGACAAGATGCTTCGTACGCACTACCGTGGTTAGCATTTAAACATCTGATGACTGAGCAGTATCGTCCCAGAAGCGAGGTCAACAAGCTAAAAGTAGAGCTTAAGGGATTACGAACACAAGGATTCGATATTACCACATACGAACAACGATTCATGGAGTTGTGCTTATTGTGCCCGAGAGCGTTCGAAGATGAAGAGGAGAAAATTGACGCATTTGTAAAAGGGTTACCAGAAAGGATCCAAGAAGATATAAGTTCACACGAGCCCGCTTCCATACAAAAGGCGAGTCGAATGGCTCATAAACTCATAAATCAGATTGAGGAAAGAGTTAAAGAGCAGGCGGCCGAAGAACCCAACACGAAACAAATCAAAAGAAAGTGGGAAGAAACCAGTGACAATGGTCACAATTTTAACAATCAACACAACAATCACAACTTCAATCGCACCAATTATCGCAACAACAAATGCAACAACAATCGTTCCAACAACAACTACAACAACCATCCTTAACAACAATAACCACCACAACAATCGTCCCAACATCAATAACAACCGTAACAACAACAACAATTCCTATAACAACAATAATCAGAAAAAGCCATGCCAAAGGTGTGAAGAGTACCACCCGAATGAGTTCTGCACGACATTTTGCACCAAGTGTAAAAGAACTGGCCATGGTGCGAGAAAGTGTGAGGTCTATGGCCCAATGAATAACAGAAATAAAAGAACAGATAATGTCGGAACAAGTAATGCCGCCTTTGTTTGTTATGGATGTGGAAAACCAGGCCACATTAGGAGTAATTGCCCGAACTCATAGAAAAATAATGGGCAAAGTCGTGGAAGAGTTTTCAATATTAATACGGCAGAAGCGCAGGAAGACCCGGTGTGACGACCCGGAAATTTCCGATAAAATTTAAACTTAATCTTCATATGCTTTCGACACGATAAGCAAAGTCTGTAATATTGAGTCTCAAAATTTTTGAACTATTTTATTAAATCATTTAAATTTCGACCAGTTCTGACGATTTACGAAAAATTAATTGTAACTTGATAGGTGTGTGTGTATGTGTGTATATATATATATATATATATATATATATATAATAATTGAAAACATAATTTTAAATATTGTATGTTGTTATTGCTAAAATTTATTTACGTAAAGTAAAATAAAAATAGGATATTATAATGATTATTATTTAAAAAGTATCTATATATATATATATATATATATATATATATATATATATATATATATATATATATATATATATATATATATATATATATATATATATATATATATAGTTTTGAAATTATTTGAAAAAAATGATAGTAACACTCAATTATCATTCGATTGATAATAAACAAGTTATAAACGAACTTATGTGATTTTAAAATAAACGGCGATACGAAAATGAGTTCTATAAATTTTAGGCTTATTAAAAATGTATTTAGGAACTATTTGTTAAGTTTTAACTTTTTTTATATTTTACCCATAAATGAGAGGGACAATTGATGTAATTTTTATTTAATAAATTAATGATCGAATTTTATACCATAATGACTGAAATAAATAAATATAGTTAATATAAAAAATTGGGATTTTTCTGTGTACTTTTATCTGCTACTGATTAGCAAAGGAGTACGAATTTCAGTCCCTAAATGAAATAGTAAACGACGGCTAACAATTCATACGTTTTAATTTCATTTGATTATTACAATTATTATTATATTATTATTATTACTACTTTATGATTGATGAGATAGCCGGCTGCTACGCTATTCCAAAATTGATTTATTGAATTCACTGTTTCACTGTTTCACTTTCAGTTACACCTCACAATCATATTATGTAAGTACTTAATATATATAAATATAGATATAGATATTAGTTAGATCAATATCACACCCGCAGTTGTTTCTTTTCCATCTACAATCAACCACCACCATCACCAAAGCTTGATCACCATGTTAACCATAACCGCAACCGCTACCACTTCATCTCCCTCATCCTCTCTCTATTTATCTCTCTACTTACTACCTTTCATTCCTATTCTTTTGTTTTCTATAACCTTTATGATTGAACACCATCTCCATCACAAACCATTCTTGGTTCACCATTACAATCCACCTGTGCTATTCCTACTGCTGCAATTATTCTTTCAAGTTTCAGTCTAGTACCATAGGTAAACTATCTATCTATCTGGGTTTTCTTTTTCTCGTATATTGATCCGGTCCATTTAAATGCTGTTCATCTCTTAAACAAACATATAAATCCACTTCTCTTATTGCTACAACCACTCAAACCATTGAGAACAATCACCACCAATTACCACCATGATCACTACAACACCATCTTCTACCACCTTGAACACTTCTCTCTCTACTCTCTCTCTATATATATTTTTCTCGTAAACACCATGGATACAACCCACCACCAATTATCACCTTTAAACAACCACCATTTATCTCCCTCTCTATCTCTCTCTATTATTCAAATAAAACAATCACCTTCAACATTCGAGAACCTACAACTACTAACGATCTTCTTCTATTTTCTGACCCATAAACCTGCGTGCAAATTATTTGTTGCTACTGTAATAGTTTCCTGTTCCAAATGACGAGTGCCATGTTTCTGCTTAAAGAATAAATATATTAATACGGGTGTAATAATAAATAATGATGATAGTAACGAGAACTATATATGAATGATTGATTAAAGTGAATTGCAGGTGGAGCCTAGTAGGGCTACACGTTCCACTTTCTTTTCTATTTCTATACAATCTAACCGCCGATACAAACACAGATAAATCTAACGGGCCAATTGAAGACAACCTAGACTAAATGGGCTTGTGAACTTGTTCTATTTGGTCTTATGTATTAATTGTTAATGGGCTTTTAATATGATTCAAACTACTACTGCTAAATCTCATTGGTCTAGTAATCGAACCAGACTGCTTTTTACACAAAGAATGATGATGATGATGAAAAGTACCTGTTATAGCAGCCTACTCGCTGCCACTTCCTGTTTTCTGTTTCCTTTTCGGTTTAAACAGCCACGCAACAAAGAAGGATGATGATGAGATAATACGTGATGTGATGGAATGTTACAGATAAAATAATGATGATTTAAATCTGCTAGATGCCATTGAAACGAATACAAAAAAAGAAAAAGAAAAGAGAATACCGTAACCCTTTTTGATATAAGTTGGGTTATTTAGGATTTTTAAATGGATAGATTGATTTGGGCTTCCATGTTTTTATGATTGGGCCGTAGCCCTGTGTATGATGTTAGGCCCAAAAATCCGTCACATGTTGCTGTACGATGTAATTGTTCTGGTCGACTAGTACCATGAAGAAGCTGACAGATAGTATGGCTTATATTTATTTTTTTTGGGAATAAATCAGAAAAAGCACCGATGGAGTAGTGGTTGGGCGTGTTGTATATAAACGAGGGGTCTCGAGTTCGAACCCGGGCAAAGGCAGTTATATTTTTTTAGAACTTTTTCTTGTAAGGTAGTATTATTATTACTCTTATTGCTACTTTTATTATTATTATTATTATTATTATTATTATTATTATTATTATTATTATTATTATTATTATTATTATTATTATTATTATTATTATTATTATTATTATTATTATTAGTATTATTATTATTATTATTATTATTATTATTATTATTATTATTATTATTATTATTATTATTATTATTATTATTATTATTATTATTATTATTATTATTATTATTATTATTATTATTATTATTATTATTATTATAAGTATTAGTATTATTAGTAGTAGTAGTATTATCATTATAGTTATTAAGTATAAATATTAGTATCATTATCATTATTAGTAAAATCATTATTTTTATAGTTATTATTATTATTAATATATCAAATAAAGATTTCTATATAAAAATATATTTATAACATAAGACTTAACTACATTAATATCAATATTACATATTAAATAATATTTTAATGAGTAATTACTATATTAAAATTTAATGAGATAAGCATTAGTTATATAAAATATATAGATTAAATATAAATATATATATAACATATAATATAACAAGTATATTATTAATAATATTATGTATAAACTTATTCGATTACTATTTGGTGTTAATATATATACTTGATATAGGTTCGTGAATCCGAGGCCAACCCTGCATTGTTCAGTTCCGTCGTATGCATATTTTTACTACAAAATATCGTATTGTGAGTTTCATTACTCCCTCTTTATATATATTTTTGGAACTGAGAATATATGCGCTGATTTTACTAATGTTTTACGAAATAGACACAAGTGATCAAAAACTACATTCTATGGCTGGATTATGAATATTGAATATCACCCCTTTTTATCTTGGTAACCTAATAATTAGGAAACGGGTATGACCCCTAAATAGACGCGAATCCTAAAGATAGATCTATGGACCTCGACAAGTCCCATCCAGGGTACAGATGCTTTAGTACTTCGAGATTATTATTGTTATACAGACGAGAGGTTCTGTTTGGGGATATTCTATGCATTAAAGTTAACTCGGTTATCAAGCGTTCACCATATGAATGAATTTTAATTCGCGGGTTACGCGTGTTATTATGTACTCGGGTTACGTGTACAATTAAATATCTGAAATCTTGTAGTCTATTAAAATGATGGAAATGAATGTTTACGATAAACTAATGAACTCACCAACCTTTTGGTTGACACTTGAAAGCATGTTTATTCTCAGGTATTAAAGAAATCTTCCACTGTGCATTTGCTCATTCTAGAGATATTACTTAGAGTCATTCATGACATATTTCAAAAGACGTTGCATTCGAGTCGTTGAATTCATCAAGATTATTATTAAGTCAATTATAGGTGGATATATTATGAAATGGTATGCATGACGTTAACATTCGAGGTAAAAAAAGATTGTCTTTTAAAAACGAATGCAATGTTTGTAAAATGTAGCATATAGAGGTCAAATACCTCGCGATGTAACCAAATGTAATGTTTTCGTCCAGATGGATTAGGATGGGTCGTTAAAGTTGGTATCAGAGCGGTGGTCTTAATGAACCAGGTCTTGCATTAGTGTGTCTAACTGATAGTTGTTTAGATGCATTAGTGGGTCTGGACTTCGACCGTGTCTGCATGTCAAAAGCTTTGCTTATCATTTAGTGTCGAAAATTATTTCCTTAACATCGTTAAAGTCTAGACACGTCTTACTACCTCTATTGCATAGACAGTGTATAGATAAATTCATATCGTAGCATATCTGTTATTGTTTCCTTTGCCTGACAGCTTCCGTAGATTTCTCCGTAACTTATGGAATTTTAGCATTATATATGTATATGTAAATTATATATTGCAGGATACTAATCTACATCCTATAATCTATTTCTTATCGAAAATCCTTCATCTGATCGTACGAGATGAATCCCCTCAACCAGTTTGAGTTTCTCAGATTCCGATAGCTATTCCGATAGTTATTCCGACAGATATTCCGACATGGATATTCACCTAAGATCCGAAAGCAGTGTAAATGAAATGGATCAACCAAACTAGTCATCTTCAATTCTGTATGAATTGGGGATGGGTTCGTAGACGACTTAACCGATGGAGACGCGAAGAAGGCGATACTTTCCACCAACCGAATTCACCTCTTGACGGAGAACCCAAAGCACTTACCGGTGAACCAGTCTGAAACACCATTTTCACCCTCATTTCCGAATACCTCGCCACGATTATATTCTATCTAAAATTCTAAACCTTATTCATTCACTCATTCTGATCGACAACCATCCCGGAATAATAGAAGAAGTCAGCGAACTTCGCGCTCGAGTAATCAATTTGGAGAATATGGTGCAAAATTTACCAGCCTCAGCAACATCACCGACATCAACAGTACCATCAACAATCCATGCCTCAACATCTCATTCTGTACCTCGAGTATAATCATCGTTCTACGTATCGTTTTACATCAATTATCTTCGTTCTTCATGGCGATTAAGTAATCTCTAATGTTTTAGAGATTATATTATTTCATTCTAATGGTAAATCAAATGAGTTTAATATCATATTGACTCATTAAATCCATGATTACATCTGAAGAAAATATATGTGTATATATGTTTTCATAAAGTTTGTAATTAAAAATTCTTTCGTACAAATTGTTAATGGTGAAAATATTTTAACGGGTAGGTAATACCCGAGGAATATTTAGATTTCACATTAATAAGTTACACTGTACATTCTTTCAATCTGATTCAACAGTCATTTACTATCCTACTTACATTCACAGATATACGAATCTGTTCATCGCAGAATAACTATTTTCATTCAATTTCATATTTGGATTTTGACCTATCAGAATCTAACAAGTGGCATAATGAAGAAAATATTGGACAAAAATAAAATTTGTTAGAAACAAACAAATTAACCATGAGAAATTTTGTTAAGAATCCACGCTAACAAAATCCTAGCTAACTGTTCCTAGCTAATTGTTAATTCCTTATTACATTTTATTATCGCAATTTATTTATCGCAGTTTATTTATCGCAATTTATATTCTCGCAATTTTATTTATCGTCATTTAATTTCTGTTATTTATTTTACGCACTTTATTTATCGTCATTTAAATACTATTATTTACCCATTTTAAATATCGGGACACGTATACAATGTTTTGACATATCATATCGACGCATCTATATATATTATTTGGAATAACCAAAGACACTCTATATGCGGTAATGATCGAGTTAGCTATACAGGGTTAGGTTGATTCTATAATAATATATATACTTTGAGTTATGATAGAGTCTGAGACATGTATACAATGGGTCACTATACGTATTAATTAGTTTGAATATTATATATTAAACTATATATGAATTATTGAATTACTAATTGTGGACTGCTAACTGTGGACTGCCAACATTGGACAATTAAAATGAAATAAAATATTGATTATAACATATGAAACTAAACATTTCTTCAAGATTGCCACTTGATTTCATCTTAAACCTCATTTGTATCTTGACGATTACAATCTGCGTTCAAATCTTTCATGATTCTTGAAAACACCTCAATCGAGAGGATGAACCAACCGCATTTATCTACGGAAGAAAAGATTGATGCACATCGTTATGCACCTGAAAACACCCAGAACCTGAGAAAACATTTAACATGTATCTGTGCTAACTCCTTTGGCATTGTTATTACCAAAAATAACATTTCAATTCTTTTACAAAGTAGTCAATTTTGTCACAGCTCCAGCAAATCAACTTCGACTTTTCGTTCGAAACAACCTTATTATAAGCTTGATATATATGCGTGTCCTTTTATTGTTATCGAGGAACCTTTTATATTCCACCATATTACCAACAGACGTACCAGCAACCTCGTTGCTCCTTGGCTTAAATCTCTCTGACAAATCACTATATTTATCTATTGAAGTCTTATCATGAACTCATCGGCATATTGTAACGATAATTGCCATACCAAATGCCGGGAAGCATTAATTATTAATTCTCGAATTTTGCAGCGTTCCTACGTCAACAGTTATATATCTATATATAACATATATCTTCTGGACTGATGAATTTCAATTCGGAATCTCTAAATTCTTGAAAAGCACCCAGTCTACGAATCAACACTCTGGATTTTTAAAAGTTTAATGAAGCAATAAAAACTGCAAACGACCTTAACCGTCGAAAGTTTGATGAAAAAGAATAGTATGTTGGCAAAGCTCAGAAAAGTTGAAACTGAAAAATGGATTGAGCAAACCATGAAGGAGACTCTGAACAAATCACAAGGACTAAACTTGTACATAAATAATCCTGATGAAACTATTTCTGATGAAATCTTTAGCGAATTCCTTGCTCCTTAATCACTCTAAATCATTGTGAATGAATTTCTTCATCACAATTTGATTCTAAAATTCTAAGACATTATCGTATCTTTCATTATTAATATCCTCAATATTTCTGAAGATATCTTCATAAATATTCTCGTCCGATATTATTTATCTTCTCACGTTATTAGTATTACATCATAAAAGAAACTGTATAGTTTCTATATTCTGTAAACTTTCGAGTTTAAAATATAAATTTTTTTGAAGTAGTGTTGGGAACTGAAGCATGAGTTAGTATAATATAATGACACTTGATCAACGTAATTATATTACAGTAAGTCATGCTGAGTTTCTAATGAAACGTGATGATTCACAGACCATAACGTCATCATGTGCTATGTTACACGACTCTTACATTCTATTCAATATATAAACATATCGAGAACATATCTTCCTGATAGTTCTATCTTCTCTCTTGAATTCTGATAATTTAACCTATCAAGATCGAGCTATTACAATCTCTCTCAGAACATTAGTCATGTTCATTCGAAACTTCAGATCTACGAATTTTGGACCATTATTCGCTTGACTTAAAGTCGCGAAGAGAAAATAAAATTATGTAACTCCAAAATAATAAGGAAACGAAGGGGGTAGATATATAGTAGGATATCCGACAGAGAAATCAAAACAGATTATCGCATTTAATCAAAACGGATCCTAATTTCCTTAATTACCGAAGAACCAAATCTTATCACGAAGATTTTCTCTAATCCCTTGAATTCCGGAAATCAACCGGGACAATGTCATCAGTTAAGACGAACTTGCATTTATACATTTCACTCTTTTGTGATAGCCTCACTCGTACTCTTCACAAAATCAAACGGTTTTATCTATATTACTCAATGATGATAAAACTCTAATTTTCAGCGTGTATGTGTCATGAAAAACATATTTATTGTCAGCCATGACCATCCCAATCAAATTTCGGGATGAAATTTCTTTAACGGGTAGGTACTGTGACGACCCGGAATTTCCGATCAAATTTAAACTTAATCTTCATATGGTTTCGACACGATAAGCAAAGTCTGTAATATTGAGTCTCAAAATTTTTGAACAATTTTATGAAATCATTTAAACTTCGACCAGTTCCGACGATTCACGAATAATTAATTATAACTTGATAGGTGTATATAATAATAATAATAATAATAATAATAATAATAATAATAATAATAATAATAATAATAATAATAATAATAATAATTGAAAACATAATTTTAAATATTGTATGTTGTTGTTGCTAAAATTTATTTATGTAAAGTAAAATAAAAATAGGATATTATAATGATTATTATTTAAAAAGTATATATATATATATATATATATATATATATATATATATATAGTTTTGAAATTATTTAAAAAAAATGATAGTAACACTCAATTATTATTCGATTGATAATAAACAAGTTATAAACGAACTTATGTGATTTTAAAATAAATGGTGATACTAAAATGAGTTCTATAAATTTTAGACTTATTAAAAATGTATTTAGGAACTATTTGTTAAGTTTTAACATTTTTTTATATTTTACCCATAAATGAGAGGGACAGTTGATGTAATTTTTATTTAATAAATTAATGATCGAATTTTATACCAAAATGACTGAAATAAATAAATATAGTTAATATAAAAAATTGGGATTTTTCTGTGTACTTTTATCCGCTACTGATTAGCAAAGGAGTACGAATTTCAGTCTGTAAATGAAATAGTAAACGACGGCTAACAATTCACACGTTTTAATTTCATTTGATTATTATAATTATTATTATTATATTATTATTATTACTTTATGATTGATGAGATAGCCGGCTGCTACGCTATTCCAAAATTGATTTATTGAATTCACTGTTTCACTGTTTCACTTTCAGTTACACCTCACAATCATATTATGTAAGTACTTAATATATATAAATATCGATATAGATATTAGTTAGATAAATATCATACCCGCAGTTGTTTCTTTTCCATCTACAATCAACCACCACCATTACCAAAGCTTGATCACGATGTTAACCATAACCGCAACCGCTACCACTTTATCTCCCTCATCATCTCCCTATTTATCTCTCTACTTACTACCTTTCATTCCTATTCTTTTGTTTTCTATAACCTTTATGTTTGAACACCATCTCCATCACAAACCATTCTTGGTTCACCATTACAATCCACTTGTGCTATTCCTACTGCTGCAATTATTCGTTCAAGTTTCAGTCTAGTACCGTAGGTAAACTATCTATCTATCTGGGTTTTCTTTTTTTCGTATATTGATCCGGTCCATTTAAATTCTGTTCATCTCTTAAACAAACATATAAATCCACTTCTCTTATTGCTACAACCACTCAAACCACTGAGAACAATCTCCACCAATTACCACCATGATCACTACAATACCATCTTCTACCACCTTGAACACTTCTCTCTCTACTCTCTCTCTATATATATTTTCTCGTGTACACCATGGATACAACCCACCACCAATTATCACCTTTAAACAACAACCATTTGTCTCCCTCTCTATCTCTCTCTATTATTCGAATAAAACAATCACCTTCAACATTCAAGAACCTACAACTACTAACGATCTTCTTCTGTTTTTTGACCCATAAACCCGCGTGCAAATTATTTGTTGCTACTGTAATAGTTTCCTGTTCCAAATGATGAGTGCCATGTTTCTGCTTAAAGAATAAATATATTAATACGGGTGTAATAATAAATAATGATGATAGTAACGAGAACTATATATGAATGATTGATTAAAGTGAATTGCTGGTGGAGCCTAGTAGGGCTACATGTTCCACTTTCTTTTCTGTTTCTATACAATCTAACCGCCGATACAAACTCAGATAAATCTAACGGGCCAATTGAAGACAACCTAGACTAAATGGGCTTGTGAACTTGTTCTATTTGGTCGTATGTATTAATTGTTAATGGGCTTTTAATACGATTCAGACTACTACTGCTAAATCTCATTGGTCTAGTAATCGAACCAGACTGCTTTTTACACAAAGAATGATGATGATGATGAAAAGTACCTGTTATAGCAGCCTACTCGCTGCCACTTCCTGTTTTCTGTTTCCTTTTCGGTTTAAACAGCCACGCAACAAAGAAGGATGATGATGAGATAATACGTGATGTGATGGAATGTTACAGATAAAATAATGATGATTTAAATCTGCTAGATGCCATTGAAACGAATACAAAAAAAAAAAAAAAAAAGAATACCGTAACCCTTTTTGATATGAGTTGGGTCAATTAGGATTTTTAAATGGATAGATTGATTTGGGCTGCCATGTTTTTATGATTGGGCCGTAGCCCTGTGTATGATGTTGGGCCCAATAATCCGTCACATGTTGCTGTACGATGTAATTGTTCTGGTCGACAAGTACCATGAAGAAGCTGACAGATAGTATGGCTTATATTTATTTTTTTGGGAATAAATTAGAAAAAGCACCGATGGAGTAGTGGTTGGGCGTGTTGTGTATAAACGAGGGGTCTCGAGTTCGAACCCTGGCAAAGGCAGTTATATTTTTTTGGAACTTTTTCTTGTAAGGTAGTATTATTATTACTCTTAGTATTATTGTTACTCTTATTGCTATTATTATTATTATTATTATTATTATTATTATTATTATTATTATTATTATTATTATTATTATTATTATTATTATTATTATTATTATTATTATTATTATTATTATTATTATTATTATTATTATTATTATTCTTATTATTATTATTATTCTTATTATTATTATTATTATTATTATTATTATTATTATTATTATTATTATTATTATTATTATTATTATTATTATTATTATTATTATTATAAGTATTAGTAGTATTAGTAGTAGTAGTAGTAGTAGTAGTAGTAGTAGTAGTAGTAGTAATAGTATTATTATCATCATTATAGTTATTAAGTATAAAAATTAGTATCATTATTATTATTAGTAAAATCATTATTTTTATAGTTATTATTATTAATATATCAAATAAAGATTTCTATATAAAAATATATTTATAACATAAGACTTAACTACATTAATATCAATATTACATATTAAATAATATTTTAATGAGTAATTACTATATTAAAATTTAATGAGATAAGCATTAGTTATATAAAATATATAGATTAAATATAAATTTATCTATAAAACGTTTAACATAGCAAGTATATTATTAATAATATTATATATAAACTTATTCGATTACTATTTGGTGTTAATATATATACTTGATATAGGTTCGTGAATCCGAGGCCAACCCTGCATTGTTCAGTTCCGTCGTATGCATATTTTTACTACAAAATATCGTATTGTGAGTTTCATTACTCCCTCTTTATATATATTTTTGGGACTGAGAATACATGCGCTAATTTTACTAATGTTTTACGAAATAGACACAAGTGATCAAAACTACAATCTATGGCTGGATTATGAATATTGAATATCATCCCTTTTTAGCTTGGTAACCTAATAATTAGGAAACGGGTATGGCCCCTAATTGACGCGAATCCTAAAGATAGATCTATGGACCTCGACAAGTCCCATCCGGGGTACGGATGCTTTAGTACTTCGAGATTATTATTATTATTATACAGACGAGAGGTTCTGTTTGGGAATATTCTATGCATTAAAGTTAAGTCGGTTATCAAGCATTCACCATATGAATGAATTTTAATTCGCGGGTTACGCGTGTTATTATGTACTCGGGTTACGTGTACAATTAAATATCTGAAATCTTGTGGTCTATTAAAATGATGGAAATGAATGTTTACGATAAACTAATGAACTCACTAACCTTTTGGTTGACACTTGAAAGCATGTTTATTCTCAAGTATTAAAGAAATCTTCCGCTGTGCATTTGCTCATTCTAGAGATATTACTTGGAGTCATTCATGACATATTTCAAAAGACATTGCATTCGAGTCGTTGAGTTCATCAAGATTATTATTAAGTCAATTATAGTTGGATATATTATGAAATGGTATGCATGACGTTAACTTTCAATGTAAAGAAAGATTGTCTTTTAAAAATGAATGCAATGTTTGTAAAATGTAGCATATAGAGGTCAAATACCTCGCAATGTAACCAAATGTAATGTATTCGTCCAGATGGATTAGGACGTGTCGTTAAACCCGGAGCTTGCTACGGGTACATTTCTCATTGTCAATAAATTTGCTTATGTTTTATTTGATACGGGTGCGGATAGGAGCTATATGAGTAGAGTTTTTTGTGCCAAATTAAGTTGTCCATTGACGCCTTTGGATAATAAATTTTTACTCGAATTAGCAAACGGTAAATTAATTTCGGCAGATAATATATGTCGGAATCGAGAAATTAAACTGGTTAGCGAAACGTTTAAGATTAATTTGATACCAGTAGAGTTAGGAAGTTTTGATGTGATAATCGGCATTGACTGGTTGAAAGAGGTGAAAGCAGAGATCGTTTGTTACAAAAATGCGATTCGCATCATACGAGAAAAAGGAAAACCCTTAATAGTGTACGGAGAAAAGAGCAACACGAAGCTAAATCTTATTAGTAATTTGAAGGCGCACAAACTAATAAGAAAAGATTGCTATGCTGTTCTAACACATGTCGAGAAAGTACAAACCGAAGAAAAGAATATCAATGATGTTTCCGTCACAAAAGAGTTTCCCGATGTATTTCTAAAAGAATTACTGGGATTACCTCCACACCGATCCGTTGAATTTCAAATAGACTTGGTACCAGGAGCTGCACCAATAGCCCGTGCTCCATATAGACTTGCACCCAGCGAAATGAAGGAACTCCAGAGCCAATTACAAGAACTTTTAGAGCAAGGTTTCATTCGACCAAGCACGTCACCGTGGGGAGCCCCTGTTTTGTTTGTCAAGAAGAAAGATGGTACATTCAGGTTGTGTATCGACTACCGAGAGTTGAACAAACTTACCATCAAGAACCGTTACCCACTACCGAGAATCGACGACTTATTTGATCAACTACAAGGTTCGTCAGTTTATTCAAAGATTGATTTACGTTCCGGATATCATCAAATGCAGGTGAAGGAGGATGATATTCCCAAGACTGCTTTTAGGATGCGTTACGGTCATTACGAGTTTATGGTTATGCCGTTTGGTTTAACTAACACACCAGCTATGTTCATGGACCTCATGAACTGAGTGTATGGGCCATATCTTGACAAGTTTGTCATTGTCTTCATCGATGACATACTTATCAACTCAAAGAATGATCAAGAGCACGAAGAACATTTGAGAAAAGTGCTAGAGTTATTGAGGAAAGAAAAATTGTACGCTAAGTCTTCAAATTGTGCATTTTGGTTGGAAGAAGTTCAATTCCTCGGTCATATAGTGAATAAAGAAGTTATTCAGGTGGATCCGGCAAAAATTGAAACCATTGAAAAGTGGGAAACTCCGAAAACTCCGAAGCATATACGCCAATTTTTAGGACTAGCTGGTTACTAAAGAAGATTCATCCAAGATTTTTTCAAAATAGCAAAACCCTTGACTACATTAACGCATAAAGGGAAGAAATTTGAATTGAAGAATGAGCAGGAGAAAGCGTTTCGATTGTTGAAGAAAAAGTTAACTACGGCACCTATATTATCATTGCCTGAAGGGAATGATGATTTTGTGATATATTTTGATGCCTCAAAGCAAGGCCTCGATTGTGTATTAATGCAACGAACGAATGTAATTGCTTATGTGTCTAGACCATTGAAGATTCACGAGCAGAATTATACGACACATGATCTGGAATTAAGTACGGTTGTTTTTGCATTAAAGACTTGGAGACACTACTTATATGGGGTCAAAAGTATCATATATACCGACCACAAAAGTCTTCAGCATATATTTAATCAGAAATAACTGAACATGAGGCAGCGTAGATGGATTGAATTGTAAAATGATTACGATTTTGAGATTCGTTACCACCCGGGGAATGCGAATGTGGTAGCCGACCCTTTGAGTAGAAAGGACAGAGAACCTATGCTGGTAAAAGCTATGAATATAATTATTCGTACTAACCTTACTACTCAAATAAAGGAGGCACAATAGGGAGTTGTAAAAGAAGGAAAGTTGAAGAATGAAATACCTAAAGGATCAGAGAAACATCTTAATATTCGAGAAGACGAAACCCGGTATAGGGTTGAAAGAATTTGGGTACCAAAGTTTGGAGATATGAGAGAAAAGGTACTTAAGGAAGCACATAAAACCAGATATTCAATACATCCCGGAGCGGGAAAGATGTACAAAGATCTCAAGAAACACTTTTGGTGGCCGGGTATGAAAGCCGATATTGCTAAATACGTAGAAGAATGTTTGACGTGTTCTAAAGTCAAAACAGAACATCAGAAACCATCGGGTCTACTTCAACAACCTGAAATCCCAGAATGGAAATGGGAAAATATTACCATGGATTTCATTACTAAATTGCCAAGGACTGCAAGTGGTTATAATACTATTTGGGTAATAGTCGATCGTCTTACCAAATCAGCACACTTTCTGCCAATGAGAGAAGATGATAAAATGGAGAAGTTGGCACGATTATATTTAAAGGAAGTTGTCTCCAGACATGGAATACCAATCTCTATTATCTCTGATAGGGATGGCAGATTTGTTTCAAGGTTTTGGCAGACACTGCAACAAGCATTGGGGACTCATCTAGACATGAGTACTGCTTATCATTCACAAAATGATGGGCAAAGTGATAGGATGATACAGACCCTTGAAGACATGCTACGAGCATGTGTTATCGATTTCTGAAACAGTTGGGATCGACACCTACCGTTAGTAGAATTTTCCTACAACAACAGTTACCATTCGAGTATTGAAATGACGCCGTTTGAAGCACTTTATAGTAGAAAGTACATTTTTCCGATTTGTTGGAGTGAAGTGGGGGATAGACAGATTACGGGTCCAGAGTTAATACAAGAAACTACCGAGAAAATCATCCAAATTCAACAACGATTGAAAATTGCCCAGAGTCGACAAAAGAGCTACGCGGACTGTAAAAGAAAAGATATAGAATTTGAGATTGGAGAAATGGTCATGCTTAAGGTTTCACCTTGGAAAGGCGTTTTTCAATTTGGTAAACGGGGGAAACTAAATCCAAGGTACATTGGACCATTTAAGATTATAGATCGTGTCGGACCACTAGCTTACCAACTTGAGTTACCTCAACAACTCGCAGCTGTACATAACACTTTCCACGTCTCGAATTTGAAGAAATGTTTTGCTAAAGAAGATCTCACTATTCCATTAGACGAAATCCAAATCAACGAAAAACTTCAATTCATTGAAAAACCCGTCGAAATAATGAATCGTGAGGTTAAAAGACTTAAGAAAAATAAGATACCAATTGTTAAGGTTCGATGGAATGCTCGTAGAGGACCCGAGTTCACCTGGGAGCGTGAAGATCAGATGAAGAAGAAATACCCGCACCTATTTCCAGAAGATTCGTCAACACCTTCTACAGCTTAAAATTTCGGGACGAAATTTATTTAACGGGTAGGTACTGTAGTGACCCGAACTTTTCCATAATTATATATATTAAATGATATCTAATATTAACATGATTAAATGTTTCTAACATGTTAAGCAATCAAACTTGTTAAGACTTGATTATTTGTAATGAGTTTCATGTAGACAATTGACCACCCAAGTTGACTGGCGATTCACGAACCTTAAAACTTGTAAAAACGAGATGATGATATATATATGGACATATATATGGTTAACATGAGATTATGATATGTAAGAATATCACTAAGTATATTAACAATGTGTGATATACATAAAAATGAGAATATTGAATTATGAAGCTCGAAATGATATACATAATGATTATCGTTATAATAACGTCTTACTAAATACATATGTATTGTAATAAGATATTGATATACTATATTTAACATGATAAAATGATAATTAAGTATATCATTGAGTGTATTAACAATGAACTATACAAGTAAGATGAGACTACTAACTTAAGGATTTTGAAACAATATATATATGTAACGATTATCGTTGTAATAGTATTTTAATATATATATATATATATATATATATATATATATATATATATGATGTTAAGATATATTCATACACCATGTTATCATATTAACATAACAATTTAACATCTCATTTAAGTATAATAATAATAATAATGAATTAATTACATTTAACAAGATCGTTAACTTAAAGGTTTCAAAACAACACTTACATGTAACGACTAACGATGACTTAACGACTCAGTTAAAATGTATATACATGTAGTGTATTTAGATGTATTAGTACATTTTTGAAAGACTTCAAGACACATATCAAAGTACTTCTACTTAACAAAAATACTTACAATTACATCCTCATTCATTTTCATCAACAATTCTACCAGTATGCACTCGTATTCGTACTCGTACAATGCCCAGCTCCTAGACGTATATACTATTGGTATATACACATAATAATTCAACTCTTAGCAGCCCTAGATAGTCAACAAACCTGTGGAACCAAACATTTGGCTACTAGCATGAATTATTCACTAAAAATCAAATTACAACTTGCTTAAATGGACACCATGGTTCATGTCCCATTTCACTCACCCACACACTTGCATTTTTCAATTTTCTTTCATCAATTTGATATCTCTCTTGTTTCATGATGATGTTCTAAGTGTTCTTCATCATATTCATCAAAATATACATCAATTTAGCTCATAAATCCAACCTTTGATCAACCTACAAAACAACTACTCAAGAACACTTCAATAACACTTTCAAGTTTACTAGTTTACTTCCAAGCTTTCAAATCCATTCCAAGTAATCATCCAAGATCAAGAAACCTTTGTTAATTACAGTAGGTTATCTTTATTATTCAAGGTAATATTCATATTCAAACTTTGATTCAATTTCTATAACTATAACAATCTTATTTCGAGTGGAAATCTTACTTGAACTTGTTTTTGTGTCATGATTCTGCTTCAAGAACTTGCAAGCCATCCAACGATCCTTTGAAGCTAGATCTATTTTTCTCATTTCCAGTAAGTTTTCCTACTAAAATTAAGGTAGTAATGATGTTCATAACATCATTCGATTCATACATATAAAACCATCTTATTCGAAGATTTAAACTTGTAATCACTAGAATATAGTTTAGTTAATTCTAAACTTGTTCGTAAACAAAGTTAATCTCTCTAACTTGACTTTTAAAATCAACTAAACACATGTTCTATATCTTTATGATATGCTAACTTAATGATTTAAAACCTGGAAACACGAAGAACACCGTAAAACCGGACATACGCCGTCGTAGTAACATCGCGAGCTGTTTTGGGTTAGTTAATTAAAAATTATGATAAACTTTGATTTAAAAGTTCTTCTTCTAGGAAAATGATTTTTCTTATGAACATAAAACTATATCCAAAAATCATGGTTAAACTCAAAGTGGAAGTATGTTTTTCAAAATGGTCATCAAGACGTCGTTCTTTCGACTGAAATGACTACCTCTTATAATATTTACTTGTAACCTATATTTTTGACTATAAACTTATACTTTTTCTGTTTAGATTCAAAAACTTAAGTTCAATATGAAACCATAGCAACTTGAATCACTCAAAACAGATTTGAAACGAAGAAATGACGGGTAAAACAAAATTGGATAAATTTGCTAGTTTTAGCTACGAAAATTTTGTAACAAACCTAGACTAAACATATCCTAATTAATTTATATTGTATTTTACATATTATTGAATCTTAGGATACCATAGACACGTATACAATGTTTTGACATATCATATCGACCCATCTATATATATATTTCGGAACAACCATAGACACTCTATATGCAGTAATGTTTGAGTTAGCTATACAGGGTTGAGGTTGATTCCAAAATAATATATATATATATATATATATATATATATATATATATATATATATATATATATATATATATATATATATATATTGAGTTGTGATCGAGTCTGAGACTTGTAAACACTAGGTCATGGATTGATTCGAGATAATATATATTGTTTTATTTCTGTACATCTAACTGTGGACAACTAGTTGTAAGTTACTAACGAGGACTGCTGACTTAACAAACTCAAATCATTAAAACATAATATAAATATTGTAAATATATTTTGAACATACTTTGATATATATATATATATATACATATTTGTTATAGGTTCGCGAATCGACCAGTGGCCAAGTCTTACTTCCCGACGAAGTAAAAATCTGTGAAAGTGAGTTATAGTCCCACTTTTAAAATCTAATATTTTTGAGATGAGAATACATGCAGTTTTATAAATGTTTTACAAAATAGACACAAGTAATCGAAACTACATTCTATGGTTGAATTATTAAATCGAATATGCCCCTTTTAGCTTGGTAGCCTAAGAATTAGGGAACTGGCCCCTAATTGACGCGAATCCTAATGGTAGATCTACGAAAACTAACAACCCCCATTCTGGAATTTGGAATGCTTTAGTACTTCGAGTTTATCATGTCCGATGGGTGTCCCGGAATGATGGGGATATTCTATATGCATCTGGTTAATGTCGGTTACCAGGTGTTCACCATATGAATGATTTTTGTCTCTATGCAGTTTGCGAAATGCCTGATATGAGATGTGTTATAAAAATGAAATCTTGTGGTCTATTATTATGATTTGATAATATATAGGTTAAACCTATAACTCACTAACATTTTTGTTGACGTTTTAAGCATGTTTATTCTCAGGTGATTATTAAGAGCTTCCGCTGTTGCATACTAAAATAAGGACAGGATTTGGAGTCTATGCTTGTATGATATTGTGTAAAAACTGCATTCAAGAAACTTATTTCGATGTAATATATTTTTATTGTAAACCATTATGTAATGGTCGTGTGTAAACGGTATATTTTAGATTATCATTATTTGATAATCTATGTAATGTTTTTTAAACCTTTATCGATAAAATAGAAGTTATGGTTGTTTTAAAAATGAATGCAGTCTTTGAAAAACGTCTCATATAGAGGTCAAAACCTCGCGACGAAATCAATTAATATGGAACGTTTATAATCTATATGAACGGGACATTTCAGACATCGCAGAATCATCATCTAGGGATTCGGTAGACGTCGATAGTGTTATGAGTTGCGTGTGTCATGAATATCTTGTAGAGGTAGTAGAAAAGTATCATTTTCTTGCTGGATATGTTTTGGCAGTTCCTGATGCCATCCATCGAGCCCATAGGCCTCCGCCAAACATGGTGACCATGTATGGAGCGGCCATCACGGTGGGCAACTGCCGATTACCTTATTCGGAGTTCATGTATTGATTTTTTGAGCATTTTAGGATAGCTCCTGCCCAGTTACATCCTCAAGCGTACCAGAAGCTGGTGATGTGGGAAATGTATTTTAATTATTTTCATATCTTTCCCACCGTTTGTATGTTCCGTTATTGTTTCACTGTATCGCAATTGGATGTGGGTCCATTCACCATCAAACGAAGAGGTTTCTTCGCGTCTACTGGTGATATGGATACGTTGATAGTGCTCCAAATGAAAATATATTTAGTCGCTATATCCTTCCAATATGTAAAGTTTTTAGTTGTAATTGTTCTATTTTTAAGTTGTAATTGTTTATATTAAATAAGTGCGAAGACGGAAGACGAAAATGAAGATTTGAAGACGCAAACATCCAAAATTCTCAAACGTACAAGTTACACTCCAAGTGGTATAATTTATCGATGAATAACGTCTAAATATTGACAAGAGTACAAGCCGCGAAACGCAAAGTACAAGATATTAAAGCATACGAAAAGACGTTCGAGAAACCGAAACTGAGACATAAGCCGGACGTAAATGTACGAAACAACGGAGCTAAAATTACAAGTCAACTATGCACAAGAATATAATATAATATATATATATATATAATTAATATAAATTATAAAAATTATATATATATTTAATATCTATGTCAACGAGCAACTATGCTAAAAGTACATGAGCTGGAAACCAAGCCCATGCAAATGCATGGCAAATACACTAAAACCTCATGCACTTGCATGTGGATCAAAATCAGAAATTATCCTATAAATACCAGGCTTCTGTTCGACGAATTACACACACTGTAACGACCCTGGATTTTCCAACGTTTAATTTATAATATTTATTATTAATACTTGTGATTAAATGAATGTATGTTATTACATTTACTTATTACCGCAATTAACTTTGAATGCCCCGATTAGTCTTTGTGACACACGAAACTTTCACGAATAATATTTAGGATATTATTTGCATGCATGATTAATTTTTATTGATCATTTTAATTAACTAAGGGTACTAGTTAGTTACTTGGGCTTTTATTGGATTAATTTGTTAATTAATGGAACTTGGGCTTTTATTAGTGTTAATGGACTTAAGAAGCCCACCCTAATTCTTTAATGGACTAGTTAGCCCATTTCTTTATGGAAGTATTACTTTCTAACTTAACTAGATGGATTAAGTTACATAAGGAATCTAGTTACATGATAATTGCACCTTATCCCCATGAACACACCCCTAATGACCAACTTTTAAGACATTTACATGCAAGTGACTAGTGAGTATTCTCCTTCCCCCTTTTCTTTTTTGAACCCTCGGCTAGCAAGGAAAAAGAGAGAGATCAATTTTTTTTTTTTTACTTATCTACTTGTATTATCTCATTTCTCACACACACACTTCACTTCATACTTGCATTTTCCTCTCAATTTTCTCTCATCTTTCCTCTACATTTTGTAAGTAACAAGAACTACTTCTCCTTCCTTTTCTTGTCTTCAAAACCGTGACATACATACATATACATCATCATCTTTTGTTCTTTGTTGTTGTTTAATTCTTTGTAATTGTTAGTTGTTGTTGTTTACTTACTAATTATTAAGAATCAAACTTGTTAGTTTGATTCTTCATATCATCTTGTTCTTACAAGACATACAAGAACATAAACTTTCTAGTTTATGTTCTACACTTAATGTTTTAAAAGATTAAAGTTCATGTGTTGTAAAAACCATACTTATAATTCATGTTTGTAAACTTAAAGTTTACATTCTTAAAGATCAAGCTTTGGCTTGAATCTTTAAAGTATGAACAACCATGAACCTTTTGCTTGTTCATTTAGCTTATTACTTCATTTTCTTGTACATTAAAATCGTGATTTTGGTTGTTATTGGTCAAGTGTTACTAGTTAACTTTGATCTCATTTTTCTTGAACTAAAGTTAACTTTATGATTTCAAGAACATGGAAGTATAACTTTCTAGTTATAACTTCACATACTTATGAAAGATCTAAGTTCTATAGCTTATGGTCTACTTATTTTGTCATTAACAAAAGCTTGTAAGCTTACATACACTTTGCAAGATGAAAATCTAAGTTTTGTAGTTTATGGTTTCATTAAAGTAAAGATTTAAGTGTTATTACTTAGGACTTAACTTAATAACTTTAGATCTAGACCTTTGGGTCTTGGATCTTCAAGATCTAACTAAAGAACTATGTTCTACATCTTAAGATCTTTATTAGTTGGTTTACTTTCAAGTTTGTAGTTCATGTATGTGTCGGATCTAAGATTTTGATGTAACTTTGGTTCATCAAGCTACTTGCAACACTTAAATGAGTTGTGCTACATGTCTTAGACTTACACAAGTGTTATGATGGTCAAACCTTGGTTAATATGATGCAAACGCATCAATGAGTTGTACACTTGAAGCTATATGCATCAAGGATGAGAACCGTGATAAGCATCGAACACCAAGAACCCACCGGAACCTACTGTTTACTATTTTCTGGAACAGACCCGAATACCTGGGCTACTGTAAAGTTGATTTTCAGTTATCTATGTTCGAGTAGATAATTTTTCATTTAAGACTCGTCTTAATCCGAGTTACGGTTTAGGATTTAGGGCCCTCCGATCGTCACTATGTCCTTTTAACGTTGTGCTGAAAATTCTGACCTACTCGTACTTAGACCGTCGCCACGGTCAAACGAAGACGAGTTTACTTCTGTAATTTTTACCACAACTAGAGGACTCATATACGGAGCCATGGCCACTGGTCTCACCTTATTTCAGTAGGTATAGAGGCTGTGGTGACTGATCCAAATCAGCCTTTGTTTTAAACTTCTTTCATGAACGAAACTTACTTTACACCTTTTGTTTGATGATGAATGATGATGACCTTTAAGACCTAATTTACATACATTTAAACCTATTGGAACAATTTACTGACTTAGTACTATTTGACTTAGGTTGAGGACTTTCCGAACCTACGTACTTGCTTACTTCACGACTCGACTTTACCACTACTTTACCACTGTGAGTTATAGCATCCCTTTTACTTTAACTATTTTGGGGCTAAGAATACATGCGCATTTTACATTTTACATACTAGGCACGAGTACTTAAACTTTATATATGTGTGGGTTATACAACGGCATAAACATTCCCTTTAGCTCGGTAACGTTTAGTCATTGGTTTTTGAACCGGTGAACGCGAATCTTAGATATGGATTCATAGGGTTTGACATCCCCACTCGGGCTAGTCGCGCTAGCATTTAACGAGTGTTTAATACTTCGTAAACATATGCACTCGCCAAGTGTACTTTCAGGGGGTTATAAACGTTAAGTTAGTTACCAAGTGCTCACGGTTAACCATATACTTTATCATACTGTTTTGAAACGCTCTTTGTAGCACTGGAATCTCGTGGCCTACCTTACATTACTGTTATACTTAAACTATAGCTCACCAACCTTTGTGTTGACGTTTTTAAGCATATTTTTCTCAGGTGCTTAAAGTTGCTTCCGCTGTGTACTAGTCTTGCTGTATACACCCGCTGCTTTAGAGATGTCACCGCATGAACGTTTATCTTGCATTCATAAACATTATTACTTTTGAAACTATGATTTGTAACGACCTAAGGGTCATGCACTATTATATTTGCTTCTGTTCATATAAGCATACTTTGGTTGTAAAACATTCGACGTTAGTTATGACGTCACCTTTTATCATGAATGCAAACTTGTTTTGAAAACGCATATAGTGTTTGACCTTGTAATGATCCTGTTGTTGATGGTCCGTACATGATGATTTAGTACGGGGCATCACATTTGGTATCAGAGCCTTGGTTGTAGGGAATTAGGTTGCATTAGTGAGTCTAAGACCGACCCGAGTAGGATTCACTAATAGGACTAATCTACAACTTGCTAGTTTACTTGTTTTCGCTGAACTTACTGCATGCTGCTGCTTACTTTTACTGCTATATGCCGTATGCTACTATATGATTTCACTACTGCATGCTATTATCTGCTTCCGATTGCATGATACTTGTCGTTATTGCCATGCTACTTACTGTTACACATGATCTAGACTGTCGTAGTTATTTGGCCTAATACGTGCTTACTTTATGACTTACTGACATGGAAAATTTATTTTTCCTTGTTCAGATGTCAGATATTCCACCTGCTATCATTTTGGGCAGCGATTCAGACACTTCAGCCACTTCACATGCCACTGTTGCTGATCCCCCGATCCTGTCGGTGACACACTTTAGTGACCCAGGCGCTTCATCCTCTGGTGCCAGTAGTCATACGCCTGCCCCAGTGGGTACTGTAGACGGAGCCCAGGACCTCCCGGAGATTCCAGCTCCACTTGCCCCGGTACCTCAGGAGCCACAGCACCATCCCGGTGGTGTTGTGATTCCCGCGGAATTTGAGGAAGGTCCATTCCGTAATCAGTATCGTCATTGGTGCCGATGCGCTCCCGATGGACGACTCGTGCTGATCCCACCTTTTAGATACCGACAGATGATGGCCGCCCGAGGAGAGCCAGTACAGCCACCCGTGCAGCCACCTCCACATGATTCTGATGACCCTTCATCCGACGACTCATCCACAGATGACTCTAGTGACGATGACTCCGACGAGGAGGACTCTGATGATGCACCTGTACAGCCATCCTCTACCCCGCCGAAGAAGCGGTACCATTTCGATGGTACCGTCATTCCAGGGATTAATGGAGGTCGAGCATTCACTGACGCATATGGTCGGCGTCGTAGGGTTACCGCCCGTAAGCGGCTTGTGCCGTATCCTGCTGATCCCTTCATCCGTAAGTCTTACCGCTTCGCAGCCTCTACTTCTGGAGCTGGACCGTCTGCACCACCAGCTCCACCAGCATTACCCGTACCGACTGCATCGCCTGCCCTACCATCTCCCACTGTCGAGGAACTGACTAGGGAGGTGGAGATCCTCCGTGCTCGGGTAACTGAGCTCGAGGACCAGATGTCTCATGTATTGGACATCCTACACCCACCTTCACCGTAGGGCTTTTGTAGTAGATTTCATTATGTAATCTAGTTGTAGTTTTATGTATTACTTATGTATTGTACGAACCTATATAGATGTATGCAACTTATTAATAATGAATGGAACTTTGTGTTGTTTACTTTTTGCACAAGTGTTCTGTTTACGTTACTGTACGATGGTTTTGTGATATCGGTATCTAGTTGCTCTACTTACTTAACATGTGATGTGTTGATTCCATGTTGGTTAGCATATACTGTATTATTACTATTTGAATACTGGATTTTGACTAGAGTCAAAATTTTTGTTTAGAACACCATGGCCAACGGACGATCAACACCTACCGCAGCCCAAATCGAGGAGATGATCAATGAGCGAGTCACCGTAGCTTTAGCAGAAAGGAACCTCCAAGCTCCACCGCCACCACCACCGGTTATTCAACCCATTCGTAATGGGTGCACGTATAAATAGTTCCAAAGCTGCAAACCCCACAACTTCAGTGGAACAGAGGGGCCGGTTGGTCTCACTAGATGGTTCGAGAAGTTAGAATCTGTGTTTCGAGTAGTAACTGTTCAGAGGAGATTAAAACCAAGTTTGCTTCATGCACGCTGTCTGACGGCGCACTAACATGGTGGAACACGTTGGCTCAAGCAAAGAGTATCGATGAGGTGTTTGCTACCCCATGGGAGGAATTCAAAGGGGCCCTGATTGAAGAATATTTCCCTAGGACCGAGATCCAGAAGATGGAAATTGAGTTTATGCAGTTGAAGGTTGTGGGAAACGATCTCGATGGGTACAATCGTAGATATTTGGAACTAGCCCTGATGGGTCACCCCGAAATTCAAGCATATGGAGAGATATCTGTAGGGACTTCCTAAGTCCATTAAGGGAAACGTCACCTCGTCCAAGCCACCCAATGTCCCAGAAGCGATGCGCATGGCACATACTTTAATGAATCAAATCATCATCGATGAACTGGAGAAGGCTAAGTCCGAAGCGGGTAGTAGTGAGAAGCGCAAATGGGATAACAACAGGGGAAGGACCTATGATCAAAACCCGGCGAAACGACATGAGGGTTTCAGAGGAAACAACAACGGTGGAAACCCCAATCCGAACACCAACTCAAACCGCAACTACAAGGGAACCTTACCACAATGCAAGAGGTGCTATAAGCACCATACTGGGTATTGTAACGTTGTTTGTGAAAAGTGCCAACGGACTGGACATATCGGTAAGGACTGCAAGGTCACCACTTTGAATGGGAAGCCGAACACCAATGGACCGAAAAAGTGCTACGAATGCGGACAAACGGGCCATTTCAGAAATGCGTACCCCAACAAACGAAAAGACGGCGGACCACCGCGTGGTAGAGCTTTCAACGTTAATGCAAGGGATGCACGCGAGAATCCCGACTTGGTGACAGGTATATTCACTATCAACAATTTATTAGCTTCTGTCCTATTTGATACTGGTGCCGATAGGAGTTATGTATGTAGACACTTTTGCGATAAGATTAATTGGTCGTTAGTCCCGTTAAAAGAGAGTATGCTTGTCGAGGTCGCCAATGGAAAACTTGAAAAAGTTGACCATATTAGTCGAGGAGCTATTATAAACATAGCTGGTGCGGAATTCGAAATTGACTTAATACCTATCAAATTGGGAAGTTTTGATGTTATTGTCGGAATGGATTGGTTGACCAAAGTAAGAGCCGATATTATTTGTGGAGATAAAGCTCTTCGTATACCACAAGGAGATGGTGAGCCACTGATCATTTACGGAGAGAGATGTACCTCGAAGCTGAACCTCATTAGTTGCGTGAAAGCGCAAAAGATCATGAAGAAAGGACGTCTTGCAGTGCTAGCACATGTGAAAATGGTAGAAACCGAGGTGAAGAGTGTGAACGACGTTCAAATTGTGAACGAATTTTCCGATGTCTTCCCTGAAGAATTACCTGGATTACCGCCACCGAGAGCAGTAGAGTTTCAGATCGATTTAGTACCAGGAGCTGCACCTGTAGCTCGTGCACCTTATCGACTCTCACCTTCCGAGATGCAAGAATTACAGAGCCAATTACAAGAACCGCTAGACCATGGATTCATCCAACCAAGTTTCTCGCCTTGGGGCGCACCTGTTTTGTTTGTGAAGAAGAAGGATGGATCCTTCCGTATGTGTATCGACTACCGTGAACTCAACAAATTGACAATCAAGAATCGGTATCCTCTTCCCCGCATTGTCGATCTTTTTGATCAACTTCAAGGATCGAGTGTTTACTCCAAGATCAATTTGCGATCCGGTTATCACCAGTTGAGGGTGAAGGAAAACGATGTGATGAAGACTGCATTCAGAACTCGTTATGGTCATTATGAGTTTCTCGTAATGCCATTCGGTTTAACCAACGCACCTACCGTGTTCATGGATCTCATGAACTGTGTCTGCAAGCCATACTTGGATAAGTTCGTTATCGTCTTCATAGATGATATCCTCATCTACTCTAAGAGCGAAGAAGAGCATGAGCAACACCTCCGACTAGTACTTGAACTCTTGAGACAAGAGCAACTTTATGCGAAATTCTCCAAGTGTGAATTTTGGTTGAAGGAAGTCCAATTTCTGGGTCATGTTGTGAGCGACCAGGGTATCAAAGTTGATCCCGCTAAGATTGAAGCTATCAGCAAGTGGGAAACCCCCAATACTCCGACGCACATTCGCCAATTTTTAGGTCTCGCCGGTTACTACCAAAGGTTTATTGAAGGTTTCTCTCTGATTGCGCGTCCTTTGACTGCGCTGACTCACAAAGGGAAGAAATTCATTTGGGAACCTGCACACGAATCAGCATTTCAAACCTTGAAGAAGAAGTTGACCACCGCACCTATCTTATCTCTTCCTGAAGGCAGTGACAATTTCGTCGTTTATTGCGATGCTTCGAAAAGTGATTTTGGTTGTGTACTGATGCAAAGATCAAAGGTTATCGCCTATGCTTCTCGTCAACTGAAGATTCGCGAGCGGAACTACACTACTCACGATCTCGAACTTAGAGCCGTTGTCTTTGCGCTCAAATTATGGAGACACTATTTGTATGGAACTAAGAGTACTATCTTCACCGACCACAAAAGCCTCCAACACATCTTCGATCAGAAGCAACTGAATATGAGAGAGTGTCAGTGGATCGAGATGCTGAACGACTATGATTGTGAACTTCGTTATCATCCTGGCAAGGCCAATGTTGTAGTTGACGCTTTAAGCCGAAAGGAGAGGACGACACCTCTTCGTGTTAGGGCTCTGAACATCACCATTCATTCGAATCTCAACAGTCAGATCCGAGTAGCCCAAGATGAGGCTCTCAAGGAGGAGAATATATCTCACGAACATTTGAACATTCTTGTTTCTCGATTCGAGGTTAGGGATACTGGACTCCGATGTTATGCCGGAAGAATTTGGGTACCTTGTTATGGAGATCTACGAAACCTTATACTTGATGAAGCCCATAAATTGAGATATTCGATTCATCCCAGAGCGGGCAAAATGTACCACGATCTTAAGGAACAGTATTGGTGGTCCAATCTTAAGAAGGACATTGCAACTTATGTTGGTAAGTGTTTGACTTGCTCAAAAGTTAAGGCCGAGCATCAGAGGCCCTCTGGATTACTTCAATAACCGGAAATCCCACAATGGAAGTGGGAAAGGATAACGATGGATTTCATCACCAAGCTACCAAAGACGGTGGGCGGATACGATACCATTTGGGTTATTGTTGACCGTCTTACCAAATCTGCACATTTCTTAGCTATGAAGGAAACGGATACGATGGAGAGACTTTCTCAATTATACATCAAAGAGGTTGTATCTCGTCATGGTGTACCTTTATCGATCATCTCAGATCGCGATCCCCTTTTTGCTTCCAGATTTTGGCGTTCTTTGCAAGAAGCCATGGGAACTCGTCTCAACATGAGTACTGCTTATCACCCATAGACCGACGGGCAAAGTGAACGAACGATTCAGACATTGGAAGACATGTTGCGTGCATGTGTTATTGATTTCGGAAAGGCCTGGGAAAGGCATTTGTCACTCGTCGAATTCTCTTACAACAACAGTTATCACACGAGCATTAATGCTGCACCTTTTGAAGCGTTGTATGGCCGCAAGTGCTGATCTCCTATTTGTTGGGCCGAAGTAGGCGAAAAGCAAATCACCGGACCCGAGGTAGTACACGAAATAACGGAGAAGATTGCTCAGATTCAAGCGAGACTTTAGACTGCCCGCGATCGTCAAAAGAGTTATGCTGATCTTAAATGTAAAGACTTTGAATTCAACGTTGGTGATCGTGTAATGTTGAAGGTTGCACCTTGGAAGGGTGTAATTCATTTTGGAAAGCGCGGAAAGTTAAATCCGCGATATGTTGGTCCTTTTAAAATTTTGGAGCGTGTTGGACCCGTTGCTTACCGTTTGGATCTACCAGCACAATTGAGCTCAGTTCATCCTACCTTCTACGTGTCAAACTTGAAGAAGTGTCTTGCTGCACCCGAACTTATCATACCACTTGAAGAACTTACTATTGATGACAAACTCCACTTCGTGGAAGAGCCTGTTGAAATTATGGACCGTGAGGTCAAAACTTTGAAACGCAACAAGATTCCGATCGTCCGAGTACGATGGAATGCCAAACGAGGACCTGAGTTTACCTGGGAGCGAGAGGATCAAATGATGCAGAAGTATCCTCACCTTTTCCCGACTCCTCCATCTACCTCAGCTTAAAATTTCAGTACGAAATTTTCTTTAACAGGTGGGTAAGGTAACGACCCTGGATTTTCCAACATTTAATTAATAATATTTATTATAAATACTTGTGATTAAACGAATGTATGTTATTACATTTACTTGTTAGCGCAATTAACTTTGAATGCCCCGATTCGTCTTTGTGACACACTAAACTTTCACGAATAATATTTAGGATATTATTTGCATGCATGATTAATTTTTATTGATCATTTTAATTAACTAAGGGTACTAGTTAGTTACTTGGGCTTTTATTGGATTAATTTGTTAATTAATGGAACTTGGACTTTTATTAGTGTTAATGGACTTAAGAAGCCCACCCTACTTCTTTAATGGACTAGTTAGCCCATTTATTTATGCAAGTATTACTTTCTAACTTAACTAGATGGATTAAGTTACATAAGGAATCTAGTTACATGATACTTGCACATTATCCCCATGAACACACCCCTAATGACCAACTTTTAAGACATTTACATGCAAGTGACTAGTGAGTATTCTCCTTCCCCCTTTTCTTTTTTGAACCGTCGGCTAGCAAGGAAAAAGAGAGAGATCAAAAAAAAAAAAATTTTACTTATCTACTTGTATTATCTCATTTCTCACACACACACTTCACTTCATACTTGCATTTTCCTCTCAATTTTCTCTCATCTTTCCTCTACATTTTGTAAGTAACTAGAACTACTTCTCCTTCCTTTTCTTGTCTTCAAAACCATGACATACATACATATACATCATCATCTTTTGTTCTTTGTTGTTGTTTAATTCTTTGTAATTGTTATTTGTTGTTGTTTACTTACTAATTATTAAGAATCAAACTTGTTAGTTTGATTCTTCATATCATCTTGTTCTTACAAGACATACAAGAACATAAACTTTCTAGTTTATGTTCTACACTTAATGTTTTAAAATATTAAAGTTCATGTGTTGTAAAAACCATACTTATAATTCATGTTTGTAAACTTAAAGTTTACATTCTTAAAGATCAAGCTTTGGCTTGAATCTTTAAAGTATGAACAACCATGAACCTTTTGCTTGTTCATTTAGCTTATTACTTCATTTTCTTGTACATTAAAATCGTGATTTTGGTTGTTATTGGTCAAGTGTTACTAGTTAACTTTGATCTCATTTTTCTTGAACTAAAGTTAACTTTATGATTTCAAGAACATGGAAGTATAACTTTCTAGTTATAACTTCACATACTTATGAAAGATCTAAGTTCTATAGCTTATGGTCTACTTATTTTTTCATTAACAAAAGCTTGTAAGCTTACATACACTTTGCAAGATGAAAATCTAAGTTTTGTAGCTTATGGTTTCATTAAAGTAAAGATTTAAGTGTTATTACTTAGGATTTAACTTAATAACTTTAGATCTAGACCTTTGGGTCTTGGATCTTCAAGATCTAACTAAAGAACTATGTTCTACATCTTAAGATATTGATTAGTTGGTTTACTTTCAAGTTTGTAGTTCATGTATGTGTCGGATCTAAGATTTTGATGTAACTTTGGTTCATCAAGCTACTTGCAACACTTAAATGAGTTGTGCTACATGTCTTAGACTTACAAAAGTGTTATGATGGTCAAACCTTATTTAAGATGATGCAAACACATCAACGAGTTATACACTTGAAGCTATATGCATCAAGGATGAGAACCGTGATAAGCATCGAACACCAAGAACCCACCGGAACCTACTGTTTACTATTTTCTGGAATAGAACCGAATACCTGGGCTACTGTAAAGTTAATTTTCAGTTATATATGTTCGAGTAGATAATTTTTCATTTAAGACTCGTCTTAATCCGAGTTACGGTTTAGGATTTAGGGCCGTCCGATCGTCACTATGTCCTTTTAACGTTGTGCTGAATATTCTGACCTACTCGCACTTAGACCGTCGCCACGGCCAAACGAAGACGAGTTTGCTTCTGGAATTTTTACCACAACTAGAGGACTCATATACGGAGCCATGGAGACTGGTCTCACCTTATTTCAGTAGGTATAGAGGCCGTGGTGACTGATCCAAGTCAGACTTTGTTTTAAACTTCTTTCATGAACGAAACTTACTTTACACCTTTTGTTTGATAATGAATGATGATGACCTTTAAGACCTAATTTACATACATTTAAACCTATTGGGACAATTTACTGACTTAGTACTATTTGACTTAGGTTGAGGACTTTCCGGACCTACGTACTTGCTTACTTCCCGACTCGACTTTACCACTACTTTACCACTGTGAGTTATAGCATCCCTTTTACTTTAACTATTTTGGGGCTGAGAATATATGCGCATTTTACATTTTACATACTAGGTACGAGTACTTAAACTTTATATATGTGTGGGTTATACAACGGCATAAACATTCCCTTTAACTCAGTAACATTTAGTCATTGGTTTTTGAACCGTGAACGCGAATCTTAGATATGGATCCATAGGGTTTGACATCCCCACTCGGGATAGTCGTGCTAGCATTTAACGAGTGTTTAATACTTCGTAAACATACGCACTTGCCAAGTGTACTTTCAGGGGGTTATAAACGTTAAGTGAGTTACCAAGTGCCCACGGTTAAACATATAATTTATCATACTGTTTTGAAACGCTCTTTGTAGAACTTAAATCTCGTGGCCTACCTTACATTACTGTTATACTTAAACTATAGCTCACCAACCTTTGTGTTGACATTTTTAAGCATGTTTTTCTCAGGTGCTTAAGGTTGCTTCCGCTGTGTACTAGTCTTGATGTAGACACCCGCTGCTTTAGAGATATCATCGCATGAACGTTTATCTTACATTCATAAACATTATTACTTTTGAAACTATGATTTGTAGCGACCTAAAGGTCACGCACTATTATATTTGCTTCTGTTCATAGAAGCATACTTTGGTTGTAAAACATTCGACGTTAGTTTTGACGTCACCTTTTATCATGAATGCAAACTTGTTTTGAAAACGCATATAGTGTTTGACCTTGTAATAATCCTGTTGTTGATGGTCCATACATGATGATTTAGTACGGGGCGTCACACACACCATCACATATCTCTTACTCTCTCTCTCTATATATATATATATATATATATATATATATATATATATATATATATATATATATATATATATATATATATATATATATTAGTTTAGTTTTATATTAGTTAGTTTAGGTAATGTAAAGGTTATTTTACGTGTTTTAAAGTCGGAGTTCTATCCGTGTAACACTACGCGATTAATAATCACTGTAAGCTAAATTCTCCTTTTTAAATTAATGTCTCGTATTTAAGTTATTATTATGCTTATTTGAGCGAAAGTAATCGTGATGTTGGACTAAATATTAAGACGGGGTTTTGTACTTTGGACCATAATTAGGATTTGGACAAAAGACCGACACTTGTGGAAATTGGACTATGGGTTATTAATGGACTTTATATTTGATTAATATAGAGATTTACAGTTTGACGTATTTATAAATAGCCACATACGCTCGATCGGGTACGATGAGCGGGATATTTATAAATACTAATAATTGTTCATTTGACCGGAGATGGGGATGGATTAATAGTCAATGGACTCAATAAAACAGGGGTGGATTACATTCAAGGGTAATTGGTGTAATTGTTAACAAAGTATTAAAACCTTGGATTACACGCAGTCGATAACCTGGTGTAATTATTAACAAAGTATTAAAACCTTTTTACAGTTTGAATCCCTAATTAGTTGGAATATTTAACTTTGGGTATAAGGTTAATTTGAAAAGCATTTTATAATTATGACCGATGGACTATTATGGGCAAGAACCAGATAGGTTTCAAATAAATCCAGGATAAAGGACAATTAACCCAGGGTAATAAATTAAAACCAAAACGTCAAACATCATGATTACGGAAGTTTAAATAAGCATAATTATTTTATTTTATTTCTTATCGCAATTTTAATTATCGTCATTTAAATATCGTTATTTATTTTACGCATTTCAATTATCGTCATTTATCTTTACGCTTAAAATATAAAATCGACAAACCAGTCATTAAACGGTAAAACTCCCATTTTATATTAATAATAATTGTAATATATATATATATATATATATATATATATATATATATATATATATATATATATATATATATATATATATATATATATATATATATATATATATATATATATATATATATATATATATATATATATATATATATATATATAGGGGCAGGATCAATGGGGAAGTAACCAATCGGGGGGAAGCGGGGGGAAGCAAAATTTAATTTTTCTTGAAATTTTTTTTGAAATTTTTTTTTTCCGGCATCAAGATCACACGAAAATATGAACATTTAGAAGAGACACTTCGTGATGAATGTTATTATTTAGGCGTCAAAACGATCGACAAAAATAACATTCAAGATAATATTGTTCGTGAAGAATATGAACGTTTTTTTTTCATGTTTTGTGAAGTAAAATTTAGCCCGATTTAGAGTTTAGGGTTTAGGGTTTAGGGTTTGGTGTTTTGAGTTTATTCCATAAACCCAAAACACCAAACCCTAAACCCTATGTTTTTTTTCATGTTTTGTGAAGTAAAATTTAGCCCGATTTAGGGTTTAGGGTTTAGGGTTTAGGGTTTGGTGTTTTGGGGTTATTCCATAAACCCAAAACACCAAATCCTAAACCCTAAACTCTAAACCGTTCGTGTTAAAAACTCAATCTAAATCCTAAATCTAAACCCTAAATCTAAACCCTAAACCCTAAATTTCTAAACCCTAATATCTAAACCCTATAAACCCTAATATCTAAACCCTAATAGCTAAAACCTCAAAATACGCTCGAAAAACACGATAATTGTTATATATTACTTCTTCGAGCGTTTTCCCGCCAAAATAAAAACCTTTATCACAAAGTGTCTCTACTAAATGTTCATATTTTCATCTCATCTATAATGTTCGTGAACAAAGTTTTTTCAAAAAATGAAAAAAAAAGTTTTTGCTTCCCCCCGAATGGTTACTTCCCTCTTGATCCTACCACTATATATATATATATATATATATATATATATATATATATATATATATATATATATATATATATATATATATATATATATATATATATATATATATATATATATATTATTTATTTATTTATTTATTTATTTTGTACAAATATAGTGTTTAAAATATAGTGTAAAATAAGTCGTCTCCCTGTGGAACGAACCGGACTTAATAAAAACTATACTACTCTACGATTAGGTACACTGCCTGTAGTGTTGTAGCAAGGTTTAGGTATATCCCATCTGTAAATAAATAAATTAAAACTTGTGTAATTTGTATCGTATTTCGTAGTAAAAATATAGTATATTTCGTACACCTCCGCTGCATCATCAAGTTTTTGGCGCCGCAGCCGGGGAGCGCTAAAACGCTATATTTTTAATTTAAATAAAAAAAAATCAGCGTAGTTTTTTCGTGAGTCACACTACATGGTAGTTACATGTTACACCATAGTGGTAGTTACATGTTACTTAATATGAGTAATTATGCTTATTTAAAATATTTAACCGATTATCTATGTAGTAGCCCTTAAATGAAATGCGTAATTATGCTTCCGTGTAAACATTCTTGTATGGTAATTATCTTTGTAACTACTAATATGCACGTAGTCACACTTAAATAATTAATATGCAAGTAGCCCATATAATCATAACTGCTTGCCTTTTATTAACTCAAAAGTTCCCCTTTTTATGACACATTCATGTGAGTGTGTTATGTAATATAAGCTTAAAATAATTACCCCACTATTATAGTTTGATTATAGGGGGCTGATTCGTACACCACCAAATTTAGCCATACACCACTAAATATGCATTACAGTATTGTACAGTACAATGATTTAATGCATTTTAGTGGTGTATGACTAAAATCTAGTGGTGTACGAATCAGCTCCCTTGATTATATAATCAGGTTAAAACAAATTGATTAGGTTTTTATCGGTTAAAGCAAGTTAATTATAAAAGAAAAAAAAATTAGTAACTGGGCCGAACTTAATTTGAAGCCCAATCTAAGCCTACTAGAATTAAAAATTAGGGTATGTTTTTAATATTATTAATATTAGTATTTAGTTTTAATATTAATTTGTAATATTATGTTTTATTATTATTTTTAATTATATAGATTAATATTTTTATATGATAATTTTAATAATATATAAAAATAATATTTTTATTTTAAATTTTATTTTTATCACTTTCATGTATAATTTTTTTTTTATTTTAGACGCTACATTTGTTTTTTAGTTTTTTGACTTTAGCTTTTCGACAAGTTTTTATATTTTGTACAAGCGATTAAATTAATAGACGCCAATTTTTTGGTACTTAGTAATAGTTGGATTTGTTAGTGGCGAGTTGTGGATTTTCCGATTTAAAGGATCCTGCCTACCTGCTACATCTTTTGGCTATTCGAAACGTGGGCAAAGCTGAAAAGTCTATTAATTTGATAACTTATATAATTTTTAGTTTTATAACTAATAGAATAATTAGTAAATGAACCACATTGTAGCTAAAATTTGGTAATAAGCGTATTATGGAAAATCTCGAAAATATTTTGGAAACTCTTTCTGACATATGAAATCAATTACTTCAATACTCTCAAACGGGTGTTGATGACAATTCGTTTGGTCAATCTTGGATCACGAATGACGAAACAATAACTAGTTATGAAATCTGTGGAGATTATCATTCAACATGGGAATGTTATTATTACGTTCCTATGGAAAATTATGCACCCATTGAACCTGAATGGAATGATTATGAAGAATACAATTCAAACTGGAATTACTCCCAAGAATATATCCAAACTCAACAACCAGAGGACGAGGAAAATTATGTGTCTGAAATTTTTTTATATTATATGAAAATCAAAGTCGAAGAACTTGACACTCAAAATGAACAGATAAGAGAGTTTGCAAATTGGCAAGCTGAAACTCTATCAGACTACACACCTTTTGATTTGAGGAGTCATGTACAAGAAAATCTCATATCATCGAATTTTGATGAATTCGAGAGCTCCGAAATCACCAATTATCCCGATGATACTTTTTATTCAGTCTTACCAATTTCACAACATATCGACTCATTAGCCTCTACCGACGAAATCATAGATCCATCAATAGATGAAGAAGAAGTAAGGGTGACAAATTGCTACTCTTGGGAAAACGATAACGTTGAAAATTTTATCCCCGAGACCAAAGTGGTGGGACTGATAAGGACCGTTAATGAAGAAGATTTTGCTTCGATCCCGAAATTCACCATTCCACAACCTTCCAACCCAATATTCTCAATAGACGAGTCATCTACCGAAGATGAACTACGAGCTGTAATAGATATTGACATCTCAGATTTTACCCAATTGGGTAATAGAGGTAAAAACTTTGATCACAAGAATGAACGGAAGGAAATGTTAGGAATTGTCCACCCTATAGAAATATGTATGTCGGTGTATATCGATCCATTTGACCAAGAACCAGAAAAGAGACATATCCATTTACTAAAAACTACACTTAAAAAAGAATTAAGTAGTGACAATCGGGTGGGCCTAAACTTTAAACCCATTGATATATTATACACCACCCGAGATTTAAATAACTGGCTCACTATTTTAATTCTTGGAACTTATTCTACCGACTTCACATGTCGTCAGCCAAGTGTGGGGAAGTCTAACCCCACTTAACGTTAGATTCAGGGTTCGGGTTAGTGCATAACTCGTTAATAAAAATGCATGATAAATTAGGGTAAAAGACGTATTTTCAAAGATTATCAAACAGTTCAGAAAAACAAACATTTTTGAAGAAAAACATGTGTGATAAAACAACAAAAAGAATGAAGAGGAGCGCCATCTATCATTCGACGAGCTTTGTAATTACAAACTGGGTATTTTTAATCACTTTTCTACACTAATCACCCTCATAAATTTATAATTATAGTCTGATTTCATGCAAATGAGGGCATTGCTTGATCTCAAGTGTGGGGAAGGGTTATAAATTCTCTTGGGTTTGCACTTGGTTTATTTGCCAAATTTTGTGAAAATTTGAAAAAATTTCAACTAAATGAATTCAAAATCATGTTTATACATATTTATGAACGATAAAACTAGGTTATAATACCGAAATTATTGTTACCTTGGAGAGGACATAAATTGAGAAACAACCCAAAACGCTTAAATTCATTTAAAATGGAATAGAAGAGAATAAAAAGGCAAAGAAAGAAAAAATAAAAACCAAGTGTGGGAAAAATTCACCAAGTTCTTTAAAACATATATCACATATTTTGTACAAGATTATTGCAGATGCTTTTGTTTTGGACTAAATTAACAGTTTTACCCAGTTTATTATAATATATTTGAAAGAAAAGATGGATCTACACGATGAATCAATTCCATCATTAAAATAAAGTAAAGTCTTCAAAAAAAGAAATGTTCTTCTTGATATAGGTCAGGAAGTTGTCTTCCAGACCAGCTGTAGGTTGACGAAAAATCTAGAAAAGTCATCTCTAAAATCAGCAGGAAATCCACGGACCTCGGCATCAAACAGGGTCGCAAAGTGGTCAGACTTATCCTAACCATGAGAGGATCTGTCTCGTAAAATGGGGAGGGCGCCGTGAAAATTAGCTTGATAAGACTAATTAATCAGACCCCAGAAAGGATAATCTCCTTAAAGATTAAAAATTAGCTTTTAAGACTGATATTGCTCAATCCTTGAGATTGACCTTAAAGATTGAGAATTACAAACTCATGGAATTCAATGATATCTAAACTCGAGCTTGAACGAGAAAATATTTTGATCAAAATTAAAACCGATTTTTTTCTGAAAACCTATTTTCAATGTGTTCATTACCATTGAACGTAAAATCCTAAGAATTCATCAGAATTCATTAGGTCACTTGAACCAAATCGGGTGTCAACTGTAAAAACGGTGGTTGCATAGCATGGTCGAAGATAGGACCTTGCGCCAGACCGAAATATTTATAGGGTGATCTTTACTATTTCTCCTACAAAGGATAGTAATTGCATCCGACACGTTGTGGACCATGAACATCTGCATGTCATTAGACATTGCCTTAACAGTTGCTTGTTCAACGCTTTCCTTTATAACCAGACGGTAGTTTACCGAAAGGTAATATACAGAGCAAGTATACTGGACGTGTTTTTTTTCCTAATACAAGGTTAGCAAGTGGATGACACAAAACCGCAAGTTTTGAGCTAAAATTTTAAAGTCTGAAACCCACAAAACCACAAAAACATTTTGCAAACACCGGTGAAGGGTTATTCCGGAAAACTTATCTAGGGTAAAAGCTAGAATGAATTTTCAAAAGAACAAATGTTTTCATAAAGATTCAATTTCCTTAAAGGATCTAAATTTTCATAGTCATGTGGGACTGTAAACCATATCGTTACCATCATTGTTCAAACCACTGTATCAAAATCACTGATGTATAAAGTGTGAGAATAAAAAAAAGTGATTCGAGTGAAGTGTGATTTATTTTCAAGTTCTGTATTGCTTGAGGACAAGCAACGCTCAAGTGTGGGGATATTTGATAGTGCTCTAAATGATCAGATATTTAGTCGCAATATCCTTCCAATATATAAAGTTTTTAGTTGTAATTGTTCTATTTTTAAGTTGTAATCGTTTATATTAAATAAGTGCGAAGACAGAAGACGAAAATGAAGATTTGAAGAAGCAAACGTCCAAAATGCTCAAACGTACAAGTTACACTCCAAGTGGTATAATTTATCGATAAATAACGTCTAAATATTAACAAGAGTACAAGTTGCGAAACGCAAAGTACAAGATATTAAAGCATACGAAAAGACGTTCGAGAAACCGTTACCGAGACATAAACCGGGCGTAAATGTACGAAACAACAGAGCTAAAATTACAAGTCAACTATGCACAAGAATATAATATATATATATATATATATATATATATATATATATATATATATATATATATATATATATATATATATATATATATATATATATATATATTTAATATCTATCTCGACGAGCAACTATGCTAAAAGTACATGAGCTGGAAACCAAGCCCATGCAAGTGCATGGCAAATACACTAAAACCTCATGCACTTGCATGGGGATCAAAATCAGAATTATCTTATAAATACCAGGCTTCTGCTCGACGAATTACACACACCATCACATATCTCTTACTCTATATATATATATATATATATATATATATATATATATATATATATATATATATATATATATATATAATATAAATTAGTTTAGTTTTATATTAGTTAGTTTAGGTAATGTAAAAGTTATATATATATATATATATAATATAAATTAGTTTAGTTTTATATTAGTTAGTTTAGGTAATGTAAAAGTTATTTTACGGGTTTTAAAGTCGAAGTTCTGTCCGTGTAACACTACGCGATTAATAATCACTGTAAGCTAAATTCTCCTTTTTAAATTAATGTCTCATATTTAAGTTATTATTATGCTTATTTGAGCGGAAGTAATCGTGATGTTGGACTAAATATTAAGACGGGGTTATTGAACTTTGGACCATAATTAGGGTTTGGACAAAAAACCGACACTTGTGGAAATTGGACTATGGGTTATTAATGGACTTTATATTTGATAAATATATAGATTTACAATTTGAAGTATTTATAAATAGCCACATAATCTCGATCGGGTACGATGAGCGGGATATTTATAAATACTAATAATTGTTCATTTGACCGGAGACGGGGATGGATTAATAGTCAATGGACTCATTAAAACAGGGGTGGATTACATTCAAGGGTAATTGGTGTAATTGTTAACAAAGTATTAAAACCTTGGATTACACGCAGTCGATAACCTGGTGTAATTATTAACAAAGTATTAAAACCTTCGTACAGTTTGAATCCCTAATTAGTTGTAATATTTAACTTCGGGTATAAGGTTAATTTGACGAGCATTTTATAATTATGACTGATGGACTATTATGGGCAAAAACCAGATAGGTTTCAAATAAATCCAGGACAAAGGACAATTAACCCAGGGTAATAAATTAAAATCAAAACGTCAAACATCATGATTACGGAAGTTTAAATAAGCATAATTATTTTATTTTATTTCTTATCGCAATTTTAATTATTGTCATTTAAATATCGTTATTTATTTTACGCATTTTAATTATCGTCATTTATCTTTACGCTTAAAATATAAAATCGACAAACCAGTCATTAAACGGTAAAACTCCCATTTTATAATATATATATATATATATATATATATATATATATATATATATATTATTTATTTTTTTTGTACAAATATAGTGTTTAAAATATAGTGTAAAATAAGTCGTCTCCCTGTGAAACGAACCGGACTTACTAAAAACTATACTACTCTACGATTAGGTACACTGCCTATAGTGTTCTAGCAAGGTTTAGGTATATCCCATCTGTAAATAAATAAATTAAAACTTATGTAATTTGTAATGTATTTCGTAGTAAAAATATAGTATATTTCGTACACCTCCGCTGCATCATCATACGTCATTAAAGGAATGGCTTGAATCTTTCTTTTTTGTTGGTAGGAAAGAGTTTCCGAATCATTCTGTTGCCTTGTGTGAATGGACATAGAAAGTGAAGAAAGGGGCCAATAGGGTTCAGGTATTAAATGATGTCGAGAAGGCATGTGTACTGGCTATTCAGAGCTTCTGAATCCCCCAACATCTGTATCCGGAACCTATGCTTGTTATGGGGGTAGTAAGCCGTCAATGGCCGGATTAAAGTGTAACATCCTGTTATCGGGCCTAGCTGAAAAGATCCTTTTGACCTTGGGTGTGTTTGCATATTATTTAATAATTATATGTTTATAATTATTTGGTTATTTAGTTGAGGCCAGTTTGTGACAAGAGTCACAGAACATGTTCGTTTATTTAATTTAGACTCCGTTAGGGCAGCCTAACGAGGTACGTAAGATTTTAGATAACTGATAAATACCTGTGTGTTGAGGGGTATGGGTTTTAATCCAAATAAGTGACCATGAGCTGGTTGTTCATCTCATTTCTCTCCTTTTCTCTAGAAACAACCCGTACTTAATTTTCCCTCGTTCTTGAAAACCCTAATCTCTTGAATCTCGATTTAGAGTCTAAATTGTGTTGTGTAATCAGTTGCTACTGATTTTGTGGTCATAACAAGGTAAGAATCATTCATTTTCGTGTTGTAATCTGAGTTCAAATGGAGTTTTTGGTTATGTTTTGGTACAAAAGGATTTTGGGTCAAAATCAAGTGATTTAGGGGTTGTTTTGATGTAATTCGTTGGGGTTTAAGTTTCTATAAATGTTATAAATGTTTCCAAAACAGATTTTGGTGTCAAAACGTTTTGAAATCGTGATTTTGGTAATTTTGGCTCAAAACTCGTAAGTGAGCTGCTGCTGTTGCTGAAGAACACAACCGTACGGATGCACATAACAATAAGTGCTTTGATGATGACATATGCACATAACTAAAGGTGATGGTAGAAATCTTGACATAAATACATACAAGTTCACTAAGCCACACTTGCTCTAGCAAAAGACCAAAACCAAAAGAATGCTTAAAATGAAAAACAGGGTACACGGCTAAACCATGGTTGACCGCAGGTCAGACCATGGAGACTTGCACTCAGATTTATGAAACCTGAGATACACGATCGACACCTTGGCTGACCGTAGATCGATTGCAGAAACCTGCTGTCCGATTTTTGATCAAAAAATGTTTGGCCATTTTCGGGCATCTATAATTCATGAAACCTATTCAAACATGCTTAGGATAGTTGTCTCCTTCATTTTCAAAAGAGTTTTGGTCACTAGAACACTAATATTGGTTAATCACGCCTAATGACACCTTAATGACGATTAAGCCTTGATTAAGGAAAAGACATAAGTGTTTTAGGAAAACATGTGCATCTAAAATATATCTAGACATTCTTAGGATGGTCACCAAGTCCCAACCAAGAGTTTCTCTTTCCTTGTACATGTGTTGGACATTAATGTATGCTTATACATTAATCTTGCAAATGTCACTTTGTAAGTAAAACTTACATAATCTTAGTTTCAGGCTATGTTATCACTATCTACTTAATTCTAAGATTACTTAGTGATCTCTTGCTAGTCATTACATGTATATTACTTGACTACTTGCAATTAGTACATGTGTATTAATTGACAATGTGATATGTAGTTATTTAATATGTGTATGTATGAACCATGTCTTTCTATGTGTTACAAGTTGGATTTCACCAACTAGTATTTGGACTACTTCATTATATGCTTGTGTTACTTGGATAAGATTTAGAATGTCATAATCTAGTAAACTTGAAAGGTAATAGAACATTAACACACATAGATTTGCTTAAGTCTAAAATTAAGTTTATAAATAAGTTTAAACTTGATTAACTTAATGTCTTGCAACATGCTTAATTATTATTACTTGTTTAATTTGTCAAGACATCATTAACACACTTAATTAATTACAAACAAGTTCAAATTTGAATACTAGCATGCTTTGTGATTAAAGTAGGTTTGTGTCATCAATGATATGTTGACCAACCAATAGAGATTTAGCGAACGTGTTAATTACAAATAAAGGATTATGACAAAACTGGGATTGCATCAAATGATTATCATGACTTGTATCCAAAAATGTTAGACTTTCCACTTTGAGCATAATAAGTCACTATCAAGGCAATACATCCAAGGTAAATGGACATGTAATGCATATAGTACTTGTATAGGATGTTGGGTATCTTTTTGCAGGTGTTAAATGAAGTAAAGTGTCCAAGGAGTGATGTCCAAAACTAATTCAAATGGCTATACAACAGACATATATTTTGGACTGAACCACATGCGGTCGACCTATGGTTGACCGTAGGTCAAGCCGCAGATAGAGCTGACCTTTTTATCTCTCCATATAAATAGCAAGACTTGAAGAACTTTGAAGACTTGGACCTCTTGCATGCTACAATTCAAAATCATCAGAGAATCACAAGAACATAACATTCATACATATGTTTATGATTAGCAAGAGAAGTTTTATAATCTCGTAGATTATAAAAGGGGTGTTTGTAAACTTACCTTATAATTCTAATCTTTGTAAGTTTTCATAGTGTTATAATAATCCTTAGAATTGTCTTAAGATTTTCATCACTAGATAGGGTGAGTCTTTGTACTTTATAATTAGAAGCATATGCTAGCTTAGCTATCATCTTCCTTAAAGGGAACTAGGAAGTTGATTAATCTCATTGGAGATTTTGTCCAAGTTGAAGACAAGTTGATCTAAGTTGGAGGTAATCTTTCAAAGGGATAGAAGGATTAGGTTTATTGTCTAAGGAGAAGTACAAGGCTTGTAAATCGGATCTCCACCAGTTTTGGAGAAAGGTGCTTAGTGAAGCAAGAAATCCCAATTAGTGAATCGGGGGGGGGGGGGGGGGTATTAAGGTGGATTAGTTAACATCCACCCGAACCACTATAAATCCTTTTATTTATGCTCTTTACTTTACAATCCGCACTATTACAAATATAAACACACCACACATTGATTTGAGTTGATTAAGGTGATCAAGTATTGTTCAAATCTTATTGATCATCGAAAAAGTTTTAAAAATCGTATTAAGTAACTATTCACCCCTCCTCTAGTTACTTACAATTGGTATCAGAGCGGTTGCTCATACATTTTCTCTTGAAACATTTTTGATTGAGTCAAAAAACATTTTGGGCAAAAACCGGAGTCAAACGTTCTTGGGATCAACTCAAATAATGACATACATTGAAAGATTGGCTAATGAAGCACCAATTTTTGATAGAGAATATGTCAATGTGTGGAAGATAAGATTCGAGATCTATGTCAAATCTAAGGATTATGACATGTGGAGAATCATCAAGGGAGAAAACCTTGTTTCTCAAGAGTCTTCAAACACGGTGAAATCAACATTCCAAAAGAATGAAGTAGTGAACAAAATTCTAAAGCAATTTGATGCTATATCACTACTTGATGTGTGCAGCGGAGGGGTACGAAATACTATTATTTTTAATACGGAATACGATAATAATTACACAAGTTTTATATATTTAATTTACAGATGGGATATACCTAAACCTTGCTACAACACTTATAGGCAGTGTACCTAATCGTAGAGTAGTGTAGTTTTTAGTAAGTCCGGTTCATTCCACAGGGAGCTAGTGATTACGTACTATATTTTTAACAACTATATTTATATAAAATATATATAATTATAGGTAGTAATAATATTATAAAAAAGGTGGGTTTTACCGTTTAATGACCAATTTTTCGATTTTTTAATAAAGCGTAAAGATAAATGACGATAATTAAAATGCGTAAAATAAATAACAATATTAAAATGACAATAAATAAAATGACAGTAAATGAAAGTACGATGAGAAATACAATAAAAGAATTATGCTTATTTAAACTTCCGTAACCATGATGTTTGACGTTTTAATTTTAATTTATTACTCTGGGTTAATTGTCCTTTGTACTGGCTTATTTGATACCTATCTGGGTTTTGTTCATAATAGTCCATCGGTCATAATTATAAAATGCTCGTCAAATTAACCTTATTCCCGAAGTCAAATATTCCAACTAATTAGGGATTCAAACTGTAACAAGGTTTTAATACTTTGTTAATAATTACACCAGGTTATTGACTGCGTGTAATCCAAGGTTTTAATACTTTGTTAACAATTACACCAATTATCCTTGTATGTAATCCACCCCTGTTTTAATTAGATATGAATATTAATTTACCCACTTGATCAGAATGAATAATCAATTACCCAACCCGAATAATTAATTAAATGATCGTAAAAGATGTCGTATAAACGTCACTAAATAGGACATGCATAATCATTTAATAATTATTAGATTAACAAATTTGAAGATAGGTTCGACAGATTCCAATGAGTTGTCATTCAATTAGACAATACTGAAATGTCCCGTTCTTATTGATTAAAAACGTTCCATATTAATTGATTTCGTTGCGAGGTTTGACCTCTATATGAGACGTTTTTCAAAGACTGCATTCATTTTAAAACAAACCATAACCTTTATTTCATAAATAAAGGTTTAAAAAGCTTTACGTAGATTATCAAATAATGATAATCTAAAATATCCTGTTTACACACGACCATTACATAATGGTTTACAATACAAATATGTTACATCGAAATCAGTTTCTTGAATGCAGTTTTTACACAATATCATACAAACATGGACTCCAACTCTTGTCCTTATTTTAGTATGCAACAGCGGAAGCTCTTAGTATTCACCTGAGAATAAACATGCTTTAAACGTCAACAAAAATGTTGGTGAGTTATAGGTTTAACCTATATATATCAAATCGTAACAATAGACCACAAGATTTCATATTTCAATACACATCCCATACATAGAGATAAAAATCATTCATATGGTGAACACCTGGTAACCGACATTAACAAGATGCATATATAAGAATATCCCCATCATTCCGGGACACCCTTCGGATATGATATAAATTTCGAAGTACTAAAGCATCCGGTACTTTGGATGGGGTTTGTTAGGCCCAATAGATCTATCTTTAGGATTCGCGTCAATTAGGGTGTCTGTTCCCTAATTCTTAGATTACCAGACTTAATAAAAAGGGGCATATTCGATTTCGATAATTCAACCATAGAATGTAGTTTCACGTACTTGTGTCTATTTTGTAAATCATTTATAAAACCTGCATGTATTCTCATCCCAAAAATATTAGATTTTAAAAGTGGGACTATAACTCACTTTCACAGATTTTTACTTCGTCGGGAAGTAAGACTTGGCCACTGGTTGATTCACGAACCTATAACAATATATACATATATATCAAAGTATGTTCAAAATATATTTACAATACTTTTAATACATTTTGATGTTTTAAGTTTATTAAGTCAGCTGTCCTCGTTAGTAACCTACAACTAGTTGTCCACAGTTAGATGTACAGAAATAAATCGATAAATATTATCTTGAATCAATCCACGACCCAGTGTATACGTATCTCAGTATTGATCACAACTCAAACTATATATATATTTTGGAATCAACCTCAACCCTCTATAGCTAACTCCAACATTCACATATAGAGTGTCTATGGTTGTTCCGCAATATATATATATATAGATGGGTCGACATGATAGGTCGAAACATTGTATACGTGTCTATGGTATCTCAAGATTACATAATATACAATATAAGTTGATTAGGTTATGGTTGGAATAGATTTATTACTAACTTTCACGTAGGTAAAATGAGTAGTTTTTATCAATCTTGTTTTACTCGCCATTTCTTCGTTTCTAATCCGTTTTGAGTGATTCCAGTGGCCACGGTTTCATATTGAACTTAACTTTATGAATCTAAATAGAAAAAGTATAAGTTTATAGTTGGAAATACAAGTTACAAGTCGTTTTTGAAAGAGGTAGTCATTTCCGTCGAAAGAACGACATCTTGATGACCATTTTAAAAAACATACTTTCACTTTGAGTTTAATCATGATTTTTGGATATAGTTTCATGTTCATAAGAAAAATCATTTTTCCAGAAGTATAGCTTTTAAATCAAAGTTCTTCTTAGCTTTTACTTATCCCAACCAAAACAGCCCTCGGTTTTACTACGACGGCGTATATCCAGTTTTATGGTGTTTATCGTGTTTCCGGGTTTTAAATCATTAAGTTAGCATATCATATAGATATAGAACATGTGTTTAGTTGATTTTAAAAGTCTAGTTAGAAGGATTAACTTTATTTGCGAACAAGTTTAGAATTAACTAAACTATGTTCTAGTGATTACAAGTTTATAACGTTGAATAAGACAGCTTTTTATGTATGAATCGAATGATGTTATGAACATCATTACTACCTCAAGTTCCTTGGATAAACCTACTGGAAATGAGAAAAATGGATCTAGCTTCAAAGGATCCTTGGATGGCTTGAAAGTTCTTGACGCAGAATCATGACACGAAAACAATTTCAAGTAAGATTTCCACTCGAAATAAGATTGTTATAGTTATAGAAATTGAATTAAAGTTTGAATATGATTATTACCTTGTATTAGAAAGATAACCTACTGTAATTAACAAAGGTTTCTTGATCTTGGATGATTACTTGGAATGGATTTAGAAAACTTGGAAGTAAACTTGCAATCTTGGAAGTATTCTTGATTTTATGAAACTAGAACTTTTGGAATTTATGAAGAACACTTAGAACTTGAAGATAGAACTTTAGAGAGATCAATTAGATGAATAAAATTGAAGAATGAAAGTGTTTGTAGGTGTTTTTGGTCGTTGGTATATGGATTAGATAAAAAGGATATGTAATTTTGTTTTCATGTAAATAAGTCATGAATGATTACTCATATTTTTGTAATTTTATGAGATATTTCATGCTAGTTGCCAAATGATGGTTCCCACATGTGTTAGGTGACTCACATGGGCTGCTAAGAGCTGATCATTGGAGTGTATATATACCAATAGTACATACATCTAAAAGCTGTGTATTGTACGAGTACGAATACGGGTGCATACGAGTAGAATTGTTGATGAAACTGAACGAGGATGTAATTGTAAGCATTTTTGTTAAGTAGAAGTATTTTGATAAGTGTCTTGAATTCTTTCAAAAGTGTATGAATACATATTAAAACACTACATGTATATACATTTTAACTGAGTCGTTAAGTCATCGTTAGTCATTACATGTAAGTGTTGTTTTGAAACCTTTAGGTTAACGATCTTGTTAAGTGTGGTTAACCCAATGTTTATAATATCAAATGAGATTTTAAATTATTATATTATCATGATATTATGATGTATAAATATCTCTTAATATGATATATATATATACATTAAATGTCGTTACAACGATAATCGTTACATATATGTCTCGTTTCAAAATCATTAAGTTAGTAGTCTTGTTTTTACATATGTAGTTCATTGTTAATATACTTAATGATATGTTTACTTATCATAATATCATGTTAACTATATATATATCCATATATATGTCATCATATAGTTTTTACAAGTTTTAACGTTCGTGAATCACCGGTCAACTTGGGTGGTCAATTGTCTATATGAAACCTATTTCAATTAATCAAGTCTTAAAAAGTTTGATTGCTTAACATGTTGGAAACACTTAATCATGTAAATAACAATTTCATTTAATATATATATATATATATATATATATATATATATATATATATATATATATATATATATATATATATATATATATATATATATATATATATATATATATATATATATATATAAACATGGAAAAGTTCGGGTCACTATAGTACCTACCCGTTAAATAAATTTCGTCCCGAAATTTTAAGCAGTTGGAGGTGTTGACGTATCTTCTGGAAATAAATGCGGGTATTTATTCTTCATTTGATCTTCTCATTCCCAGGTGAACTCGGGTCCTCTACGAGCATTCCATCGAACCTTAACAATTGTTATCTTGTTTTGCTTAAGTCCTTTAACCTCACGATCCATTATTTCGACGGGTTCTTCGATGAATTGAAGTTTTTCGTTGATTTGGATTTCATCTAATGGAATAGTGAGATATTCTTTAGCAAAACATTTCTTCAAATTCAAGACGTGGAAAGTGTTATGTACAGCCGCGAGTTGTTGAGGTAATTCAAGTCGGTAAGCTACTGGTCTGACACGATCAATAATCTTGAATGGTCCAATATACGTTGGATTTAATTTCCCTCGTTTACCAAATCGAACAACGCCTTTCCAAGGTGCAACTTTAAGCATGACCATCTCTCCAATTTCAAATTCTATATATTTTCTTTTAATGTCAGCGTAGCTCTTTTGGCGACTTTGGGCGGTTTTCAACCGTTGTTGAATTTGGATGATCTTCTCGGTAGTTTCTTGTATTATCTCCGGACCCGTAATCTGTCTATCCCCCACTTCACTCCAACAAATCGGAGACCTGCACTTTCTACCATAAAGTGCTTCAAATGGCGCCATCTCAATGCTTGAATGGTAGCTGTTGTTGTAGCAAAATTCTGCTAACGGTAGATGTCGATCCCAACTGTTTCCAAAATCAATAACACATGCTCGTAGCATGTCTTTAAGCATTTGTATTGTCCTTTCGCTCTGCCCATTAGTTTGTGGATGATAGGCAGTACTCATGTCTAGATGAGTTCCTAATGCTTGCTGTAATGTCTGCCAGAATCTTGAAATAAATCTGCCATCCCTATCAAAGATAATAGAGATTGGTATTCCATGCCTGGAGACGACTTCCTTCAAATACAGTCGTGCTAACTTCTCCATCTTGTCATCTTCTCTTATTGGCAGGAAGTGTGCTGATTTGGTGAGACGATCAACCATTACCCAAATAGTATCAAAACCACTTGCAGTCCTTGGCAATTTAGTGATGAAATCCATGGTAATGTTTTCCCATTTCCATTCCGGGATTTTGGGTTGTTGAAGTAGACCTGATGGTTTCTGATGCTCAGCTTTGACCTTAGAACACGTCAAACATTCTCCTACGTATTTAGCAACATCGGCTTTCATACCCAGCCACCAAAAATGTTTCTTGAGATCCTTGTACATCTTCCCCGTTCCAGGATGTATTGAGTATCTGGTTTTATGAGCTTCTCTAAGTACCATTTCTCTCATATCTCCAAATTTTGGTACCCAAATCCTTTCAGCCCTATACTGGGTTCCGTCTTCCCGAATATTAAGATGCTTCTCCGATCCTTTGGGTATTTCATCCTTTAAATTTCCCTCTTTTAAAACTCCTTGTTGCGCCTCCTTTATTTGAGTAGTAAGGTTATTGTGAATCATTATATTCATAGTTTTTACTCGAATGGGTTCTCTGTCCTTCCTGCTCAAGGCGTCGGCTACCACATTTGCCTTCCCCGGGTGGTAACGAATCTCAAAGTCGTAATCATTCAACAATTCAATCCACATACGCTGCCTCATATTCAGTTGTTTCTGATTAAATATGTGCTGAAGACTTTTGTGGTCGGTATATATAATACTTTTGACCCCATATAAGTAGTACCTCCAAGTCTTTAATGCAAAAACAACCGCGCCTAATTCCAAATCATGCGTCATATAATTTTGTTCGTGAATCTTCAATTGTCTAGACGCATAAGCAATCACCTTCGTTCGTTGCATTAATACACAACCGAGACCTTGCTTTGATGCGTCACAATAAATCACAAAATCATCATTCCCTTCAGGCAATGACAATATAGGTGCCGTAGTTAGCTTTTTCTTCAATAACTGAAACGCTTTCTCTTGTTCATCCTTCCATTCAAATTTCTTCCCTTTATGCATTAATGCAGTCAAGGGTTTTGCTATTCTGGAAAAGTCTTGGATGAACCTTCTGTAGTAACCATCTAGTCCTAAAAACTGGCGTATGTGTTTCGGAGTTTTCGGGGTTTCCCACTTTTCAACAGTTTCTATCTTTGGCGGATCCACCTTAATACCTTCTTTGTTCACTATGCGACCGAGGAATTGAACTTCTTCCAACCAAAATGTACACTTTGAAAATTTAGCGTACAATTCTTCCTTCCTCAATACTTCTAACACCTTTCTCAAATGTTCACCGTGTTCTTGGTCATTCTTTGAGTAAATAAGTATGTCATCAATGAAAACAATGACAAACTTGTTAAGGTATGGTCCACACACTCGGTTCATAAGGTCCATGAACACAGCTGGTGCATTAGTTAAACCAAACGGCATGACCATAAACTCGTAATGACCGTAACGTGTTCTGAAAGTAGTCTTTGGAATATCATCTTCTTTCACCCGCATTTGATGATACCCGAAACGTAAGTCAATCTTTGAATAAACAGACGAGCCTTGTAGTTGATCAAATAAGTCGTCGATTCTCGGTAGTGGGTAGCGGTTCTTGATGGTAAGTTTATTCAACTCTCGGTAGTCGATACACAACCTGAATGTACCATCTTCCTTCTTGACAAACAAAACAGGAGCTCCCCACGGTGATGTGCTTGGTCGAATGAAACCACGCTCTAAAAGTTCTTGTAATTGGCTTTGCAGTTCTTTCATCTCGCTGGGTTCGATTCTGTAAGGAGCACGAGTTATTGGTGCAGCTCCTGGTACAAGATCTATTTGAAATTCAACGGATCGATGTGGGGGTAATCCCGGTAATTCTTTCGGAAATACATCGGGAAATTCTTTTGCGACGGGAACATCATTGATGCTCTTTTCTTCAGTTTGTACTTTCTCGACATGTGCTAGAACAGCATAGCAACCTTTTCGTATTAGTTTTTGTGCCTTCAAATTACTAATAAGATGTAGCTTCGTGTTGCCCTTTTCTCCGTACACCATTAAGGGTTTTCCTTTTTCTCGTATAATGCGAATTGCATTTTTGTAACAAACGATCTCTGCTTTCACTTCTTTCAACCAGTCCATACCGATTATCACATCAAAACTCCCTAACTCTACTGGTATCAAGTCAATCTTAAATATTTCGCTACCCAGTTTAATTTCTCGATTCCGGCATATATTATCTGCTGAAATTAATTTACCGTTTGCTAATTCGAGTAAAAATTTACTATCCAACGGCGTCAATGGACAACTTAATTTAGCACAAAAATCTCTACTCATATAGCTTCTATCCGCACCCGAATCAAATAAAACGTAAGCAGATTTATTGTCAATAAGAAACGTACCCGTAACAAGCTCCAGGTCTTCCTGTGCCTCTGCCGCATTAATATTGAAAACTCTTCTGCGGCCTTGTCCATTCATGTTCTCCTGGTTCGGGCAATTTCTAATAATGTGGCCCGGTTTTCCACATTTATAACAAACTACATTGGCATAACTTGCTCCGACACTACTTGCTCCGCCATTACTCGTTCCGACACCATTTGTTCCTTTCGTTCTGTTAACCCCTGGTCCGTAGACCTCACACTTCACTGCGCTATGACCATTTCTTTTACACTTGTTGCAAAATTTGGTGCAGAACCCCGAGTGATACTTTTCACACCTTTGGCATAGCTGCTTCTGATTGTTGTTGTTGTTGCGGTTGTTATTGTTGTTGGGATGATTGTTGTAGTTGTTGTTGTTGTTGTTGTTGTTGTTGTTGTTGTTGTTGTTGTTGGGCCATTTGTTGTAGTTGCGATTGATGTTGCGATTATTGGGATAATTGTTGCGATTATTGTTGTAATTGCTGTTGTTTTTGTATTGGTGATTCTTATCACCGTTTTCCTCCTACTTTCTTTTGACTTGCTTCACATTGGTCTCTTTCGCAGTCTGTTCTTTAATTCTTTCTTCAATCTGGTTCACTAGTTTGTGAGCCATTCTACATGCCTGTTGTATGGAGGTGGGCTCGTGTGAACTTATATCTTCTTGGATTCTTTCCGGTAATCCTTTCACAAACTCGTCGATCTTTTCTTCCTCATCTTCGAATGCTCCCGGACACAATAGGCATAATTCTGTGAATCGTCTTTCGTACGTGGTAATATCAAATCCTTGGGTTCGTAACCCTCTAAGTTCTGTCTTGAGCTTATTGACCTCGGTTCTGGGACGGTACTTCTCGTTCATCAAGTGCTTGAATGCTGACCACGGTAGTGTGTAAGCATCATCTTGTCCCACTTGCTCTAGATAGGTATTCCACCATGTTAAGGCAGAACCTGTGAAGGTATGCGTAGCGTACTTCACTTTGTCCTCTTCAGTACACTTACTTATGGCAAACACCGATTCGACCTTCTCGGTCCACCGTTTCAATCCGATTGGTCCTTCGGTTCCATCAAATTCCAAAGGTTTGCAGGCAGTGAATTCTTTGTAGGTGCATCCTACACGATTTCCTGTACGGCTAGATCCAAGGTTATTGATGGTATGTAGAGCAGCCTGTACTGCGGCTATGTTTGAAGCTAGAAAAGTACGGAATTCCTCTTCATTCATATTCACTGTGTGTCGAGTAGTCGGTGCCATTTCCTTCAAAATAGTCAAATGGAACAAGTTAATCATACAGAATATTAAGAGTAGTTAATAGTATTTCGTAGCATAATATGAACTCATTTATAAAAGCTTTTTCTTCATATTAGCGTTTTATAAGTTTAAATTCGGGTAGTACCTACCCGTTAAGTTCATACTTAGTAGCTAATATACAATTCAACTACTACAATTCTATATGAAAAACTGATTATAATAATATTTCGCGTTCAAACTTTTATACAATATTTTACAAACTTACAATACCGCTTATTTTACATAAAGCATGAAATATAGCACACAATAACTTTGATACAAGATAGTTGTGAAGATAATTCTATCTAGTACACAAGTCGTTCAGCAAAGGCAATAAAGACACATAATTCATACGTCCAGAAACAAGTCATGCATTCTGGTTTTACTAGGACTACTTCCCATCCTTGGTCTTGTAGAACATAACCGTTATGGCCGTTGATAAGACAGCCTGTTGTAACGTCGTCAAAGGGACGAGGGTTACGTAATGTCCAACAGTCCCGTAACAATCTAAAAACCTTGTTTCTCACACCAACTACTGAGTCCGTTACTTGTGGAAATGTTTTGTTTAATAGTTGTAGCCCGATGTTCTTGTTCTCACTTTGGTGAGAAGCGAACATTACTAACCCGTAAGCATAACATGCTTCTTTATGTTGCATGTTAGCCGCTTTTTCTAAATCATGAAGTCCTATGTTCGGATACATTGAGTCAAAATAATTTCTTAACCCGTTGCGTAAAATAGCACTTGGGTTCCCCGCAATATATGCGTCAAAGTAAACACATCGTAACTTATGGGTTTCCCAATGTGATATCCCCCATCTTTCAAACGAAAGTCTCTTATAAACCAAGGCATTCTTGGAACGTTCTTCGAATGTCTTACAAACTGATTTCGCCGTAAATAGTTGTGCCGAAGAATTCTGACCGACTCTAGACAAGATTTCATCAATCATGTCTCCGGGTAGGTCTCTTAAAATATTGGGTTGTCTACCCATTTTGTGTTTTTATACTGTAAAATAGACAAGAGTTAGATTCATAAAAAAAATACTTATTAATACAAGCAATTTTTACATATATCATAAAGCATAAGCACACTATATTACATATATTACACCATACGAATACAACTATCTTATTCCGACTCACTCGTTTCTTCTTCTTCGGTTTTGGTTCGTTTTGCCAAGTTTCTAGGGATATATGATGTTCCCCTAATACTAGCTGTCATTTTCCACAACGATTTAGAAAAACCTGGTGGTTTAGAGGTTCCCGGGTCATTGTTACAACTTACGGACTTCGGGGGTTGACGATACATATAAAGTTCATCGGGGTTGGAATTAGATTTCTCTATTTTTATGCCCTTTCCCTTATTATTTTCTTTTGCCTTTTTAAATTCAGTTGGGGTAATTTCTATAACATCATCGAAATTCTCGTCGGAATCCGATTCATCGGAGAATTGGTAATCCTCCCAATATTTTGCTTCCTTGGCAGAAACACCATTGACCATAATTAACCTTGGTCGGTTGGTTGAGGATTTTCTTTTACTTAACCGTTTTATTATTTCCCCCACCGGTTCTATTTCCTCCTCCGGTTCCTCCTCTTCCGGTTATGATTCTTCTTCCGGTTCTGATTCTTCTTCCGGTTCCTCTTCGGGAACTTGTGAATCAGTCCAATATATATTCGACTCTTCGTTATTATTAGGTGAGTCAATAGGATTTGTGCTAGAGGTAGACATTTATCACACAATATCAAACATGTTAAGAGATTAATATATCACATAATATATACATGTTAATAATATATAGTTTCCAACAAAAATGTTAAGCAATCATTTTTAAAGAAAACATGGTCGAAGTCCAGACTCACTAATGCATCCTAACAAACTCGATAAGACACACTAATGCAAATTTTCTGGTTCTCTAACACCAACGCTCGGATACCAACTGAAATGTCCCGTTCTTATTGATTAAAAACGTTCCATATTAATTGATTTCGTTGCGAGGTTTTGACCTCTATATGAGACGTTTTTCAAAGACTGCATTCATTTTAAAACAAACCATAACCTTTATTTCATAAATAAAGGTTTAAAAAGCTTTACGTAGATTATCAAATAATGATAATCTAAAATATCCTGTTTACAAACGACCATTACATAATGGTTTACAATACAAATATGTTACATCGAAATCAGTTTCTTGAATGCAGTTTTTACACAATATCACACAAACATGGACTCCAACTCTTGTCCTTATTTTAGTATGCAACAGCGGAAGCTCTTAGTATTCACCTGAGAATAAACATGCTTTAAACGCCAACAAAAATGTTGGTGAGTTATAGGTTTAACCTATATATATCAAATCGTAACAATAGACCACAAGATTTCATATTTCAATACACATCCCATACATAGAGATAAAAATCATTCATATGGTGAACACCTGGTAACCGACATTAACAAGATGCATATATAAGAATATCCCCATCATTCCGGGACACCCTTCGGATATGATATAAATTTCGAAGTACTAAAGCATCCGGTACTTTGGATGGGGTTTGTTAGGCCCAATAGATCTATCTTTAGGATTCGCGACAATTAGGGTGTCTATTCCCTAATTCTTAGATTACCAGACTTAATAAAAAGGGGCATATTCGATTTCGATAATTCAACCATAGAATGTAGTTTCACGTACTTGTGTCTATTTTGTAAATCATTTATAAAACCTGCATGTATTCTCATCCCAAAAATATTAGATTTTAAAAGTGGGACTATAACTCACTTTCACAGATTTTTACTTCGTCGGGAAGTAAGACTTGGCCACTGGTTGATTCACGAACCTATAACAATATATACATATATATCAAAGTATGTTCAAAATATATTTACAATACTTTTAATACATTTTGATGTTTTAAGTTTATTAAGTCAGCTGTCCTCGTTAGTAACCTACAACTAGTTGTCCACAGTTAGATGTACAGAAATAAATCGATAAATATTATCTTGAATCAATCCACGACCCAGTGTATACGTATCTCAGTATTGATCACAACTCAAACTATATATATATTTTGGAATCAACCTCAACCCTGTATAGCTAACTCCAACATTCACATATAGAGTGTCTATGGTTGTTCCGCAATATATATATAGATGGGTCGACATGATAGGTCGAAACATTGTATACGTGTCTATGGTATCTCAAGATTACATAATATACAATATAAGTTGATTAGGTTATGGTTGGAATAGATTTATTACTAACTTTCACGTAGGTAAAATGAGTAGTTTTTATCAATCTTGTTTTACTCGCCATTTCTTCGTTTCTAATCCGTTTTGAGTGATTCCAATGGCCACGGTTTTGTATTGAACTTAACTTTATGAATCTAAATATAAAAAGTATAAGTTTATAGTCAGAAATACAAGTTACAAGTCGTTTTTGAAAGAGGTAGTCATTTCCGTCGAAAGAACGACATCTTGATGACCATTTTGAAAAACATACTTTCACTTTGAGTTTAACCATGATTTTTGGATATAGTTTCATGTTCATAATAAAAATCATTTTTCCAGAAGTATAGCTTTTAAATCAAAGTTCTTCTTAGCTTTTACTTATCCCAACCAAAACAGCCCTAGGTTTTACTACGACGGCGTATATCCAGTTTTATGGTGTTTATCGTGTTTCTGGGTTTTAAATCATTAAGTTAGCATATCATATAGATATAGAACATGTTTTTAGTTGATTTTAAAAGTCTAGTTAGAAGGATTAACTTTATTTGCGAACAAGTTTAGAATTAACTAAACTATGTTCTAGTGATTACAAGTTTATAACGTTGAATAAGACAGCTTTTTATGTATGAATCGAATGATGTTATGAACATCATTACTACCTCAAGTTCCTTGGATAAACCTACTGGAAATGAGAAAAATGGATCTAGCTTCAAAGTATCCTTGGATGGCTTGAAAGTTCTTGACGCAGAATCATGACACGAAAACAATTTCAAGTAAGATTTCCACTCGAAATAAGATTGTTATAGTTATAGAAATTGAATTAAAGTTTGAAAATGATTATTACCTTGTATTAGAAAGATAACCTACTGTAAGTAACAAAGGTTTCTTGATCTTGGATAATTACTTGGAATGGATTTAGAAAACTTGGAAGTAAACTTGCAATCTTGGAAGTATTCTTGATTTTATGAAACTAGAACTTTTGGAATTTATGAAGAACACTTAGAACTTGAAGATAGAACTTGAGAGAGATCAATTAGATGAAGAAAATTGAAGAATGAAAGTGTTTGTATGTGTTTTTGGTCGTTAGTGTATGGATTAGATATAAAGGATATGTAATTTTGTTTTCATGTAAATAAGTCATGAATGATTACTCATATTTTTGTAATTTTATGAGATATTTCATGCTAGTTGCCAAATGATGGTTCCCACATGTATTAGGTGACTCACATGGGCTGCTAAGAGCTGATCATTGGAGTGTATATATACCAATAGTACATACATCTAAAAGCTGTGTATTGTACGAGTACGAATACGGGTTCATACGAGTAGAATTGTTGATGAAACTGAACGAGGATGTAATTGTAAGCATTTTTGTTAAGTAGAAGTATTTTGATAAGTGTCTTGAATTCTTTCAAAAGTGTATGAATACATATTAAAACACTACATGTATATACATTTTAACTGAGTCGTTAAGTCATCGTTAGTCGTTACATGTAAGTGTTGTTTTGAAACCTTTAGGTTAACGATCTTGTTAAGTGTGGTTAACCCAATGTTTATAATATCAAATGAGATTTTAAATTATTATATTATCATGATATTATGATGTATAAATATCTCTTAATATGATATATATATATATATATATATATATACATTAAATGTCGTTACAACGATAATCGTTACATATATGTCTCGTTTCAAAATCATTAAGTTAGTAGTCTTGTTTTTACATATGTAGTTCATTGTTAATATACTTAATGATATGTTTACTTATCATAATAACATGTTAACTATATATATATATCCATATATATGTCATCATATAGTTTTTACAAGTTTTAACGTTCGTGAATCACCGGTCAACTTGGGTGGTCAGTTGTCTATATGAAACCTATTTCAATTAATCAAGTCTTAACAAGTTTGATTTCTTAACATTTTGGAAACACTTAATCATGTAAATAACAATTTCATTTAATATATATATATATATATATATATATATATATATATATATATATATATATATATATATATATATATATATATATATATATATATATATATATATATATATATATATATATATATAAACATGGAAAAGTTCGGGTCACTACAAATACCCCCCATCTATTAATAGTTCATAGTCCAATGTCCACAAGTGTTGGTCTTTTGTCCAAACCCTAATTATGGTACAAAATCCAATAACCCTATCTTGATTTTTAGTCCAGCATCATGATTACTTCGGCTCAAATAAGCATAATAATAACTTAGTTACGAGACATTAATTAAAAAAGGAAGAACATAGCTTACAGTGATTATTAATCGCGTAGCGTTACACGGACAGAACTCCGACTTTAAAACCCGTAAAACATTTCTTACAATAACCCAACTAAACCATAACTTTATTATTAAAATTAAATTAATTAAAATTATAATATAAATATATATTACATAAGAGAGAAAGAAAATATATGAAGGTGTGTGTAATCTCGTCTGAAAAATGTTGCAATTTATAGACTTGGCCAGGAATTTCACTCCATGTGATCGCATGGAATTTGTTATTCCAGGCCATGCGATTGCATGGCCAGCTGGGTGCAGATATTTTTGCTTCAAAACGTGGGCGGCTCGATTATTTAATATATATAACATAATATATATAATTTTATATAATTATATATATATATATATATATATATATATATATATATATATATATATATATATTATATACTTGTGCAATATTGACTTTTAATTTTAGATCCGTTGACTTGCGCGTTGATGCTTGGTTTATGTATCGGTTCCGGATTTTTGAACGCCTTTTCGTATGCTTAGATATCTTGTACTTTGCATTCCGCGACTTGTACTCTTGTAATTTTTAGACGTTTTTCATCAATAAATTGAACCACTTGGATTGTAACTTGTACGTTTTAGCTTTTTGGTCACTTACGTCTTCAAATCGTCGTTTTCTTCTTTTGTCTTCGCACTTATTTATTTAAACGAATATTACTTGAAAATAGAACAATTGAAACTAAAAGCTTTACATATCGGAAGGATATTGTGACTAAATATATGTTCATTTGGAGCACTATCTGTTGGGATTTTAACAAGTTTGATAAGTCTTAAAACCTTTTAAGAATCATTATGAACGGAAGCGTGTAATTACCAATTAAACTTGTTTAATCTTTAAACCAATTAAAGTTAAATCCCACAAGGATCAAGTTATGAAATCATGCTTACAATTAACAAGAAAAGGAAGAGTTATATACCTCCTTAAAACAAGTTTAAGGGCTGTTCAAAATGGTAGTAAGATGATGAACAAAAGTGTAGAACTTCAAGCCTTTGAAGCACCAAAACCACCCTTGATTTAAGTTAGGATTTAGACACTTAATGAGCTAAATAACCAAGCAAGAACCTCTTCCTTTTGAGTTTACTGATTTGGACAGCAGCTACCTTCAAAAGTTGGTGATGAATGGAGTTCCAAAACTATGGAACCTCAAGAGATAATACCCCAAGCCAACCTCCAACACCTAGTACTTTAGTTAGGATTTAATGACACTTTATTAGAGCTTGCAAAGATCAAAATTTGAACTCCTTTTGACCTCCAAAAGGCCACGGCAGCAGGCAGCAAAAGAGCTGAATTGTGTGCAGTTTTTCTTTGATCTTTTGATATGTGTTACATCCATTACTTGAGTCAAGACCTTGGTAGACTACTTAAGCATGTACCTAAGGAGTTGTGCTATCTTAAAAGTGACAAAACAAAGCATGGGTGTCTCCTTGGAGACTCCAAAATCTGCACACTATTAATTTTATAACAAGGTTTATATTTTATACAACTTGTTATAAAATACTTTGTAATTATATAAAACTTGTTATATAAAGTATGCATTTGTTAAATCACTTATTTTATAAACCAATTTTATAAAATATAACACAACATAATTATTTAAACCTATAAATAATTAAATACAAATTATCCAAATAATTTGTTTCAAGTAATAACATTTCAGAAAACCGATTTCTTAAAGTTCAAGTGTCGCGTATTTATTTAACGATCCAGTCGTTAAGATTAAATACAAATAAAGTGTTGGTAAGCTTGTTATTGGGTATGACCCGACTTGGATCATAACATGTTGGCCACATTAATTTAATATGTCTCTCGGGCATACGAAATACCTTCAATCTCCCACTTGCACGAGAAACATAAGAAATTAATGCAAGTGACGGATACCACCTAACGACCGTCCATCACCCCCAATATGTTATGACTTTGTGCCATTCAATAACATCATCCTTTTCGAGTTCCCGTCTCGAACATGAATAGGTGAATCTATCATTATTTCCTTTCGTCCTAGATGTCATGTTAAATCCAAGAGATACAGAGTGATCACTCTCTTATAGATTTAACTTTATCAGGCCTTAGACATCTGACTCTCAACGAATAAGAGGGACAAATTCCATCTTGACTACATACGTCCTAAATATGTATCTTGCATTGTACCTGAGCTCTCCCTTATGAACTACCATATTTCAGACTAGCGAAGGAAAGAATCAAGGCACAATACTTGGTAAATATCCGAACCCAATATGTATCTCAGGTCAGAGGATACAATGATATTCGCCTTTAATCAAGACTACATGTGATCGACCACAAAGGCTCTATTTAGTAAGTCTTGAGAGCGGGTCTTCCAATATTTGTGTCCCACAAATATCTATGAACCTTGGTTGCAACCTTGCCCCACATTCATCCCGTGAATGTATACCAATCCAAGTTCATAATAGTCTAAACCTCACACTTGTTCCCACGAATGTGATCGACTACGGAATTTTAGAATAATTACTTATTCATGGATAAAATATGCAAAATAGGAACATAACTCAAGATAAATTAATGCCATAATTGTATAAATGAGTTTGAACTACTTCGTTCCGTTACAATACTTAAAACAGATCATGACCAATCACTAGAATATCGAAGCCCTAACGCACAAACATGTCCAGCATGTTTTGATCCATGTAAGAGCTTCGTGAGAGGATCCGCTATGTTAAGATCTGTGTGAACTTTGCGAATACATATCTTTCCCTTTTCAACTTCATCTCTTATGTAGTTGAATCTCCACTCAATGTGACGGGTCTTTTGGTGAGCACGAGGTTCTTTGATTTGAGCAATCGCACCCTCGTTGTCACAAAAGATCTCAAGAGGGTCCTGAATGGATGGGACCACTCCTAAGTCGTCTATGAATTTCTTCATCCATGCAGCTTCCTGAGCTGCCAATGAGGCGGCAATGTACTCCGACTCTGTAGTGGATAATGCAACAACATCCTGTTTTGAACTCTTCCAAGAGACCGCACCACCATTTAATGTGAAGACATAACCGGATTGTGATCGAGAATCATCTCGATCAGTTTGGAAACTCGCATCCATGTAACCTTTTACAGCGAGTTCCTCCTCACCAGACCCATATATTAGAAACATATCCTTAGTCCTCCTAAGGTATTTCAATATACTTTTAACAGCAATCCAAGGACTGTTTCCTGGGTTATTCTGGTATCTACTTGTCATGCTAAGAGCGCATGACACATCCGGTCTAGTGCATATCATTGCATACATGATAGACCCAATGGCAGACGCATATGGGACTTTCTTCATTCTCTCCTGTTCATCTTTCGTGGTGGGGCACTGAGATGAACTGAGAAGTGTTCCCTTTTGAATAGGTACCAAACCTTTCTTAGAGTTCTCCATCTTGAACCTTTTCAAGATCTTTTCAATGTATGCACTTTGATTCAAACCTATCAATTTCTTGGATCTATCCCTGTAGATCCCAATCCCCAAAACGTATTGTGCTTCTCCAAGATCCTTAATGGAGAAGCATTTACTTAACCAAGTTTTAACACCTTGCATTGCCGGAATATCGTTCCCAAATAACAATATATCATCCACATATAATACAAGGAACATGATAGTGCTCCCACTAGCTTTCTTATATACACAAGCTTCATCACCATTTTTAATGAAGCCAAATTTCTCAGCTTCCTCATTAAAACGATGATTCCACATTCTAGATGCTTGTTTCAATCCGTAGATTGACTTCTTTAACTTGCATACCTTTTTAGGATATTTCGGATCAACAAAACCTTCAGGCTGAACCATATAGACATCTTCCATAAGATATCCGTTTAGGAAAGCGGTCTTGACATCCATTTGCCATATTTCGTAATCATAATGAGCAGCAATGGCAAATAATATCCTGATAGACTTTAGCATTGTCACAGGCGAAAAAGTTTCATCATAGTCAACCCCTTGAGTTTGAGTGAAACCTTTTGCTACAAGTCTAGCTTTGTATGTATCCAAGTTTCCATGTACGTCGGTTTTCATTTTAAAAAGCCATTTGCAATCAACTAGCCTAGAGCCAGGGGTTGCGTAACAAGTTCCCAAACTTGGTTGTCATACATGGATTGCATCTCAGATTTCATGGCTTCCTGCCATTTATCTTTATCAATCCTTGATAAAGCATCTTGGTAGTTTGTTGGTTCATCCAAATCAACCGTATAGCAACCATCTATGAGAAACCCATATCTCTCACGAGGATTGCTAATCCTACCAGATCTACGAATGTCTTGTGTATTTTGATCATCCATTTGATCACTCTCAACATTTTCATGTTGAGTGCTAGTGTCAACCAATTGTGTATCATCTACTTGATCTTGAACCTCTTCAAGATCTATCTTCCTTTCACTATTTCCTTCCATTAGGAACTTAGTTTCAAGGAATTCCGCCTTCCGAGCAACAAATACATTCTGCTCGGATGGATCATAGAAATAGTATCCCATATCATCCTTGGGATATCCTATGAAGATACACTTCGTGGATCGAGCATCCAACTTATTAGGGACGTAACGCTTAGGATAAGCTTCACATCCCCATACCTTTAAGTATGATAGAGATGGAGGTTTTCCAAACCACATCTCATGAGGAGTTCGTTCCACTTTCTTGGTTGGGGCCATATTTAGAATACGAGCCGCGGAGCTTAGACAATAACCCCAAAATGATAGAGGTAACGAGCTTCTTGCCATCATAGATCGAACCATATCCATTAGGGTTCGGTTCCTCCTTTCGGAAACTCCATTAAGTTGGGGTGTTCCTGGTGGAGTAATTTGTGAGATAATCCCACAACTCCTAAGATGTTCTTGGAAAGCATCGCTTAGGTATTCACCTCCTCTATCGGTACGCAGTACCTTGATTGTCTTGTTGAGTTGATTTTGTACTTCGTTTTGATATTCTTTGAATGCTTCAAAAGTTTCATCCTTATGCCTTAACAAGTAGACATATCCGAAATGACTGAAGTCATCAATGAATGTAACAAAGTATCTTTCACCATTCCTAGTCATGGGCTTAAAGGGTCCACACACATCCGAATGTATTAATTCCAATAAGTCTTTAGCCCTTTCATAGGTCCCTTTGAAAGGTGCTTTAGTCATTTTGCCTTGTAAACAAGATTCACATACATCAAACGAGTCCATCTCATTTGATTTCAAAAGTCCATTCTTTTGAAGTGTATGCATTCGGTTCTTGTTTATGTGACCAAGGCGACAATGCCATAAGTAGGAATCACTCAAATCCCTTTTGAGTTTCTTGGTGCTTGTATGGTATATTGAGCTATTAGATGATGTGTCATCATGAACCAATTCATAAATTCCATTTGAAGGCGAAGCCTTAAAATAGAATACATTATCTAAATAAACGTGTATATCATCATTAACAAAATTAAGATAAAAACCACATTGTTTTAAACGGGAAACTGAAATAATGTTTCGACATAAATCCGGTGCATACAAAACATTGTTCAAAATAAGTTCCAAACCACTTGGAAGCTTTAATACAAAGTCTCCTTGAGCCTTCACTTGCACTTTGGCTCCATTACCCATAAAGAGACTTGATGTTCCCATTTGCTTGCTACTTCTTTTGAACCCCTGCAAAGAATTGCAAATGTGAGTTCCACATCCAGTGTCTAATACCCATGTATTAGAAGAAGTAATACTAAGCTCTATATATACCATATATATGTTACCTGAGGATTGCCCCGCATCCCTCTTTTCCTTCAACTCCTTAAGGTAGACCGGGCAATTGCGTTTTCAGTGACCCATTTCACCGCAACCGAAGCACGGGTCTTCCTTGGGGTTTGCTTGTCCGGCAACCTTTTGCTTCTTGTTCTTGTTTTTGGTTAGGGTAACCATTCTCCCCTTTCCTTTACCTTGATGGGCGGGTCCTTTCCTCTTAGCCGCCTTTGGCTTAGAGGTGTTGTTACCTTTGGACCCACCATCATTGATCATTAGCACGGGTGAAGCCCTCTTACCCATGCTAGTTTCCGCCGTCCTTAACATGCCATGAAGTTCACCAATGGTCTTATCCATCCCATTCATATTGTAATTAATTACAAATTGGTCAAACCTCTTTGATAGGGAGTTTAGGATAAGATCAGTGGCTAGCTCATTAGATATGTTGAGATTAAGACGGTTTGCGCGATCAATAAGGCTTTTCATTTTGAGGACATAAGAGGATACGGATTGGGTGTCATCCATATGACATGCATGTAACGCTCGAACCGTTTCGAAGCGCTCGACACGTGCTTGTTGAAGGAACATCTCCTTCAATTGCGTAATCATGTCATATGCACTATGATGTTCGAAATCCTTTTGGAGTTCGGGTATCATAGTCCCAAGAATTAGGCAAGCGACTTGCACCGAATCGGCGCAATACTTATCCCAATAAGCCATGCCTTCCGTATCATCCTCGTCGGGTTGATCGGGAATGGGGTCTTCCAACACATACGCCTTATCCTCAAGTTTGAGGACAATCCTAAGATTGCGGAACCAATCCATAAAGTTCGTATGGTTGAGTTTGTCTTTCTCGAGGAGAGACCTTAACGATAGGTTGTTCAAGTTAATAGGTGCGTTTTGCATGTTGTTGTTATTGGCGGCCATCTACAAAATTTAACAAAGTTGTTTAAGTATTAATTTTAATTTAACAATCAATACCCTTTAAATCCAATTGATATTTATTAAATTTTAGAATCCAACGGTAAACCAAATTTCGGTTAGGTGACCTTTATCCCGTCATTTGATTTAGCTAGGTAGTCATTATATGACAATTGCAATCCTTTTGCAACTTCTAAGTTATGGGATCATGCAATCCTTTTGCATGGCATATTATCCCATCAACGCCTATTTGTTCATCATGCTTCGGTGACCCTAAGTTCATGATTCCCAAATCAAGTCGTCCTACTTGTGCTAACGTGTAAATTCAATATACTAGTGGTTAGGTGACCTTTATCCCACAAGTGTGCGAAATTTACCTCAATCATATTAGTTTGCTCATAACGGTTAGGTGGCCTTTATCCCATTAAGAGTTCCCTAATATTTTTAAGTGTTTGCACAAAAGGATGGCATTTAACTTGTTTGTCTTGTTGTTTAAAAGGGATTTTAAGTTTTCGTTATTTCTAGTTTGAGAAAACATTTATGCCATACACCAACATGCATTTAGTGTATGGTACTTATGAAAAACCAATTTTATATCTTGTAATTGAGCCAATTACTTGATATAAACCAATTTATATTTGTTATCCTTTTCTTGTTCCTAATAACCATTTATTAAGGTCTTTAGTTGCCTTTTCAATTTAACCATTTAAATTTCCGTTTTGCATGTCGTTAATACGTCTAATTTAACCAATTAAATTGTCGTTATGTTTGTTGTTAACTTGTGTGATTAATTTGTTACAATCAAACATACAATCCATAAACATACAAACAACCACACATGCAAAATAAGTATGTTCACAATCTAGCCATTTAGGTGGACATTTGTTTAGCCGAAAACAAATGTCACCGGGTAAGGGTTTTCAACACAAAGCAAGAGATTTCCAATCTCCCACTTAACCTTGCATCCAAATGCTACTTGTGTTCTTCAAGTCTTCATTCATCATCTTGTATCTTCATTTTACAAAATATGTATCCTAATACATTTTTCTAGAAAATGAAAATACAACCTAATCTATTTTACATACCAAATATAAAATAAAATTACATAGCCTTATGAATGAATTATTATATACCAATTGAACAAATATTACATGCCATTGAATAATTATAATTACAAACCAAATGAATCATAAATCAACCAAATATAGCATGCAATCAACACACGGTCAAGGCTAGGATTGTGAACATCAACATGCAACCAATTATGACCAAAATGCAAGAGCCCAAACCCAATTTTGGAGCCCTAACAATTCGGCATTCATCAAACACCCTCCCAAAACCCATGATTTTTGCATTCTTATTTCATGCATGTACTTAGAATGCAAAGTTGATGGGTTTTAAAACAACAATTCGAAGCATATTTCAACAACTTCGGCTCTAGATACCAATGTTGGGATTTTAACAAGTTTGATAAGTCTTAAAACCTTTTAAGAATCATTATGAATGGAAGCGTGTAATTACCAATTAAACTTGTTTAATCTTTAAACCAATTAAAGTTAAATCCCACAAGGATCAAGTTATGAAATCATGCTTACAATTAACAAGAAAAGGAAGAGTTATATACCTCCTTAAAACAAGTTTAAGGGCTGTTCAAAATGGTAGTAAGATGATGAACAAAAGTGTAGAACTTCAAGCCTTTGAAGCACCAAAACCACCCTTGATTTAAGTTAGGATTTAGACACTTAATGAGCTAAATAACCAAGCAAGAACCTCTTCCTTTTGAGCTTACTGATTTGGACAGCAGCTACCTTCAAAAGTTGGTGATGAATGGAGTTCCAAAACTATGGAACCTCAAGAGATAATACCCCAAGCCAACCTCCAACACCTAGTACTTTAGTTAGGATTTAATGACACTTGATTAGAGCTTGCAAAGATCAAAATTTGAACTCCTTTTGACCTCCAAAAGGCCACGGCAGCAGGCAGCAAAAGAGCTGAATTGTGTGCAGTTTTTCTTTGATCTTTTGATATGTGTTACATCCATTACTTGAGTCAAGACCTTGGTAGACTACTTAAGCATGTACCTAAGGAGTTGTGCTATCTTAAAAGTGACAAAACAAAGCATGGGTGTCTCCTTGGAGACTCCAAAATCTGCACACTATTAATTTTATAACAAGGTTTATATTTTATACAACTTGTTATAAAATACTTTGTAATTATATAAAACTTGTTATATAAAGTATGCATTTGTTAAATCACTTATTTTATAAACCAATTTTATAAAATATAACACAACATAATTATTTAAACCTATAAATAATTAAATACAAATTATCCAAATAATTTGTTTCAAGTAATAACATTTCAGAAAACCGATTTCTTAAAGTTCAAGTGTCGCGTATTTATTTAACGATCCAGTCGTTAAGATTAAATACAAATAAAGTGTTGGTAAGCTTGTTATTGGGTATGACCCGACTTAGATCATAACATGTTGGCCACATTAATTTAATATGTCTCTCGGGCATACGAAATACCTTCACTATCACTACTTCATAGAGTTCTTCCTAGTGAAGAAAGGGTTAAAATGCTTTCATGTGAAAGTATAAAGGAATGTTGGGATACATTACGTCCTCAAGTAGAAGAAGCCTTTAGTTGCTCAATGGAGAATGGGTTTGAAGAAAAGGTAACAACACTTGAATGTCTTTGTGGGAATTGTTTGGTTGATCAAGATGAAGATGAAGATGAAGACTTTTGTCTCATGGGTTTAAGATACTCTCCAAGTCAAGATGCTTGTAGTGAGGATGAGGTTGAATCGTGCTATCAAGGAGAAGAAGGCGAAAGCTCTAGCGTTTAAAGCGATGAGGTACATGTATTCTATCCTTCTAATTATGAAGATTTGCTAGATGAGTACAAAAGGTAAATCAACTCAACAAAATTTTAAGTGATGAAAACAATTATTTGAAAAGATCTTTAAATGACAAAAATTGTTCTAAAGATAAAATTGTTTTGAAAACTTGTCAAAACTCTAGTAAACACAAATAAAGTACTCTAAGTCCAAAGTCAATTATCAAGAAAATTGAAAACCTAGGAAGGGTAAACAAATCTAGCAAATCTATAGGAGGGATAAGTCAAGGGTTGGGTAATCTTAGAATAAATGAGAGTCAATGATCAAACGTTAAGAAAAGATGATTGTGTATCTAAAACTTAATGTGTTTTAAGTTAATGTGTCATTATCTCAAAAATTGCACATCCTTTAGTTAGTTAAAAGGATTCATCAATAAGATTATGATTGACTTAGGAATAAATGTTTACTTGAATGGATTGCATGCTAGTTGTAGGACAATGTGCCTTATTTGTATAATATATTTGTAACTTTATATATAAATATACATACATGCCTACATACGTGTCATTGATCATGAAACATCTGTTGGATGTGATCATACAATGTTAAGCAAAGAAAACTTGTCCTAAATTAATCTATAGAAATGACAAAATTGCCGAAACGCGCTCGACGTGAAGAAACGGACAAGAAATCTACTATTCCTTGCTGCACGGTCAACCCATGGTGGACTGCAGGATAAATCGCAAAAATCATCTACGGCCCAACCCACGGTCGACTGCAATTCGACCGCAAGGGTACTGACGGCCTTTTTAATCTTGTTCTAGCCTCATTCCGTATCTTATTCAAAATCATTTTTTATTTCCCTCTCCTCTACAGCTTAAGATCTTCAACCACACACTAACGAATCTGCTCCTTCTCATCCTTAATCTTCAATCTCAGTAAGATTAATCTATGAATTCTCCTTGTTCAATGGTGTTAGTATGATGAATTCTTCAAACATTGCTTGAAGAAACCCTAATTCGAAATTCCCAAATCAAGTGTGTTCATGAAAACCTCAAAAACCTTTGAAATCATGATTAACATTGCATCAATTTAAGACTTTGAATTCTAGGGTTCATCATACAACTAGATTAGGTTTTCATAAGTTCATTGTTCACACGATTTAAACACATTGTCACAAATGAAGAGTAATAATGTAGAAATTGGTAACATCAAAACATTTGTGTTGATGAAAATCAAGTTTACAATTGTGTATTGATGAAAATTGAATTTGTAAAACACGAATCCATGTGTACATTATGAAAACTACTAATAATCTAAAGTGCAAACACATTATCACCAAAAGAGGGTGAGAATGTGAAGAATGTTAACATCAAAACACTAGGTATTGATGATAATCAAGTTTGCAAATCATTGTGTTATATGGATATCGTGAAAATACATGTTCATATATTTGCAAATACACTCTTAATAAAAGAGGGTAAGAATGTGAAGAAAGTTAATACTAGAACATACTTGTGTTAGCTAAGTTTGCAAAACATTGATTACAAAACTGTCATTTATACGTTCACTTTGATTTAAATTGAAGTGTTTTTGTATAGAAAATGGTAAGAACAAAAGATGCGGAATCAAGAGGAAAGAAAGCATACGATCCTCCAAAAATGCTGAATGCCAAACTAAAATACAAACATACAATTCCTCAGTGATAGGAAGATTGCTGAAAGAAGAAGAATTGCCTACGTTCAACTACCTGAGCTTATGACCGCTTTCTCTGCACTCATGTGGGAGTCTTTTCTTACTATTGATGGACCAATCTATCCAACCCTCATCCGAGAATTCTACGCAAAATTTACCTTCGATAATGGGATGATCTCCTTCTATATTCTCAACAAAAATCACATATACTCCCTCAAGGACTTTGGTGAAATAATGGGAGTACCATCAGTGGGTGAAGAATTCTACAGTCGTTAACATGACCTAAGTAATCTTCTATAATTTCTTTCAAATGAAGAGGAAGTTCTTAATTTATTGTGTAAGGAAGATGCTCCACGAGAGGAGATTGCCATAAAAGGTGTATTGGGAAGACATCTAAAATCCAAGTATGAACTGTGGAGTAGTGTGATCAGCTACAACGTGTATTGCAAAGCTGGAAATCATTCCAACATTCATGCCACTCAGCTTGCCTTGCTATGGTGCCTAGAAAAGAAGAAACCCGTTAACATGGCTTTTCTAATGGCTTCAAGAATGAGCAATCTCATCACTGAAACCACAAGAGGACTCCCTTATGGAATGCACCTTAACAGAATGTTCGGGCACCTTGAAATCACTCATCCTAACTCTCATAGACCCACTTATGATTTCATTAAGGGGGACTCTCAAAAACTTCATCTTCAAAAAAGAGGAAAAATGATGATGAAGCAGGTCTAAGTGAGTCAAGAAGAAGGGCAATTGAAATCACAGAAAGTGATGAGGAAGCAACAGATGATCCCGTAAGCAACTTGGATATTGGTGGTAAACTTGATCACATTTACAAAAGTTAAATCAAGTGCACAAAGAAACAATCCAAGGTGAAGAAGCTACTAAAGGGGATGTTAAGGTCATTCACTTGTGGATCAAGTGGAAATGTTGATGATGAAAGTGATTAGGAAACTTGATTTGTGTTAAAAACATGTTTAATTTGGGTTTGTAATTCGTACTTCTTTTATTTTGAACATTGTCTTGAATGTATGATATTATGTGTTTAGAATCTGCCCACCGACCCTACACGATCGAACCACGATCGACCTTGATGTCAACCGCAGACCCACTGACATTTCTTTGGTATTCTCAATTAATGTGAAACAACTTTCAATTAATGTTATTTCTCTGCATACAATGACCAAATACAATTATAATTAATTGTAATTGGAAACTCTTGGATGAACCAATCTCCCAAAATGGTGGAATGTCATTTACCTCTCCACTCCCTTTTAAAGAAAGGTCATCAAAGATCTTCATGCACCCAAAGCAATGAGTTCCTATAAACCTTTCCTATTCTCTAACTCTAAGCATCACTCTAATATGAAAGTCTCTAGGGTCACCAATAAAATCTCAAATTACATGTAGAAAACATCTTGTGATGATTCAAGACTCATACAAGAAGAATGTGAAGTATTCTTCTATGACTATTCCACTATTTAAAAGTAGTTTGTTAAAGTAGGATGGGAGTCATTTCTCATGCGTGAGACTCATGTCTTTCCCACTCTCGTCAAAGAATTCTACTCAAACTTTGAATTCTTATCTAATCGCATAGTGAAATTTAAAATGTTTAATCAAGAACATCTTTTGACTCTCAAACAATTCGGGAAAATCCTCAAAGTGCCATCTAGAGGTGTTGAATTCTATACCACCCATAATTGTATACAACTCTTACCTTGTTTCACTCCATGAAGGGCACTCACGTCTCTCTTTCTCAATTCAAATCTCAGGTTGAGTACACTTTGTCAAGAGGGCCTTCTTGACAGTGATGTTCAGATTGAATTTGAGACATGGAAGGCAATCATTCGTCACAACATCTTCTTTCACAAAGATGATGATGACCATCTATCCGTGACTGAACTTGGACTTATGTGGTGCCTACATCAGTCAATACCGGTCAATATTGCTTTTCTAGTGGCTTCCCGAATGAATGATCTGAAGCGGGATTCTTCACAACCATAAACACACCACACATTGATTTGAGTTGATTAAGGTGATCAAGTATTGTTCAAATCTTATTAATCATCGAAAAAGTTTTAAAAATTGTATTAAGTAACTATTCACCCCCTCTAGTTAGTTACATAATTAACTAAGAGTATTTATGTAAATTAAGTCTTCCGCTGTGATTTAAAAAAAAACTGAGTGTTACAATTTATTATCAGATAATAGGTTTGGTAGCATGTACATTATGTTTAATGTCATGTTCCCAAACCTTGTGTTGTGTCAAACATATCTGAGGGGAAGGGTTAAGTGAATGTAGGGTTGATGTGTGTTAGTCGATAGGCACTAACATGTTTTCCACTAAGAGTTTGTGTTAGTTATTGTAGTAGTGCAGATATGGCAGATAATACATGAAACGCAACTGGTCCGTCAGCCCTGAAACATTCAGAGCCCCAGATGAAGATGGGTATGTGTCAGAAGATAATCTGCAGGAACAAATTCTATATTTGGAAAGTCAGTTAAAGGAACCACACGATCGAATAAGGGAATTAGAACAATGTTCAGTAATATTGAACCCAAGTGGTAGTGTACCGAATCAGATGTTTAGTGGGTATCCGGTGCAGTCAAATAATTATCAGCAAACTGAAAGTGTTTTCCAACAACAGCAATGGTTACCACCTCAGTATCAATTTCCTCAATAGTATCAGATGTCACCTCAGTTAAATCAATAGTTCCCAAATCAGATGTCGTGTCCGTATCAAATGCCAACATTTCAACAACCCAAGAAATGTTCCTTCAAACAGTTTCTGAATTGTAATCCGCCAGAGTACTCAGGAAGTTCTAACCCAACGGTAACCCTTAACTGGTTAATATGAGATAGAAAAGGTTTTAAAGGCCTGTCAGTGCGAACAGGAATTACTGGTTATTAATGCTAGTCGTATGCTGAAAAATAGGGCATTGGTTTGGTGGGATACTATTATTTCTAGTATACCGAAAGAACAAGTGAGCATGATTACATGGGAACAATTTTATAGTAAAGTTTGTGAACAGTATTGTTCGGCCTATGACCTCAATCGAATTAAGACAGAATTTCTGGCAATGAAGATGATATATCAGATGACGATATATGAGGTGATTGAACAGTATATGGATATATTAAGGTTCGTGGAATAGTGGGTTCCAGACGAACAGTCCAGAATGCAACATTTGTTAATATAATTTTACCAGAGTACAGAACAATGGTTAGGATGGCGGCGACATTATCACAAGCATTTGTTATGGTCAAGATGGTAGAAGATGACGTCGGAACAACAAGAAATAGAATGGTAGGTTTTGTGATGCCACAACAAGATCATGTGATGAGTCATTCGGACTCTAGGTCAAAGAAGTCTGTTAATTTGAAATAGAAAAGTGGGTCAAAACAGAGTGGGTCAGCATCAACTCAGAATTCTTGGTGTTATAGTTGTAGATTATCTCATAGTGGTCCTTGTTCAGATTCAACTAAAAGATGTTTAAGATGTGGAATTGTGGGGCACGAAATTCGAATGTGTTCATTCCAAGAGGATGTATGTTGGAAATGTTATCAAGTGGGGTAAAGGTCAGCTCAGTGTCCGTATATAAGAGGATCAGGTTCTGGGGTGGGGCTAGGAGCGCAGTCGAGATCAGTAGGTGGATCTTCTAGTTCTCTAGTATGGCAAAAAAGAAAGAATCCACCTACGTCAACAGCAAGAGCTTATCAGATGGTTGCAGATGCAGATGTTGAACATGATGTGAATACAGGTATGCTTCAAAATCCTCGTACTATTTAGTTGTATATATGTATATGATTATGTGTGTATATATATATGTGTGTGTGTTTTAGATTGGTAGATCTTGATTGTAGTGTAAGATTTATTTTGTTGGGTTATGTTGTTGTATGTTTGGTTGCGACCCTTTTGTGCTTTGTGGGGTAAGGGTGACCCTTAGGTTTACTTTTTGGGATTGGAAACCGTGACCTGGATAGAGATGTGTGGGTATCTTTATGCAGTGGACTTTTAGACTACAGAAAGTTGTTAGATAGTGACATGAGTATGAGTGATATGTCAGTAGTAGACTTTATCAAGTAGATGATTCATATGCTTGTCGGATGTGTCAAAATGTTGGTAGATTATATTTGAACATTTGATGGACAATGTTTAAATAACTAAGATTGAACAGATGGTGTGACTGATTCATTATAAAGTAGCTTAGTTATTTTCGAAGCGGTTGAGGAGACTCGTTGGACTTAAGTTAGTGGAGGGAACACGTAGTATTTTTTCATTTCGAGCGACTCAGAATGAAGGTGTGATTCAGGATAATCTACTTGTGTCTGGCCAACATAAGTGTATTATGGTAAGTCATACAGAGTTTCTGGGAAGCAGAAGGAAAAATTAGGTGGCATGTGCTATTTGTGGACTGTGAAATGAACATTGGGACAGTGATATGATTGGACAGAAAATGAGTAACTTGGGATATTACCATATATTAAGGACAATTTTGTGGACATAGACACATAACTTAGAATGATGACAAATACTATTACCTGAGCTTGGAATAATTGTGAAATGTTGACTATGTTAAGAGTTGAATTTGATGACATATTGTGAAATTTTCGATACGGAATGACTTAGAAACGTGAAAATTTACTTTGATTATTGGATTGACAGTGGAGATTTGTGGATTCAAGTTGTTGACCAGTGGACATTGTGGTAATTTGTATTGTATTAGACGTGAGTAAATGTTAGAAATTCCGTATCTGTGCACTTGTTTGAAGGAATATGATTGGTATTGGAAGGACGATTTGCTAGTTTGGATAGATTACTGTGAAAGACTTAGTTGAGTTTACGTTTTTGTTAACCGTAGTTGACCCGATTCTGAGGATGAAATATCTTTAAGGGGGTATATTTGTAACATCCTGTTACCGGGCCTAGCTGAAAACACCCTTTTGATCTTGGGTGTGTTTGTATGTTATTATAATAATTATATGTTTATAATTATTTGGTTGTTTAGTTGAGACCAGTTTGTGTAAGAGTCACAGAACATGTTCGTTTATTTAATTTGGACTCTATTAGGGCAGCCTAACGAGGTACATAAGATTTCAGATAACTGATAAATACCCGTGTGTTGAGGGTATGAGTTTTAATCCAAATAAGTGACCTTGAGCTTGTTGTTCAGCTCATTTCTCTCATTTTCTCTAGAAACATCCCGTACCTAATTTTCTTTCATTCTTGAAAACCCTAATCTCTTGAATCTCAATTTTGATTCTAAATTGTATTGTGTAATCAGTTGCTACTGATTTCGTGGTCATAACAAGGTAAGAATCATTCATTTTCGTGTTGTAATCTGAGTTCTAATGGAGTTTTTGGTTAGGTGGTACAAAAGGCTTTTTGGTCAAAATCAAGTGATTTGGGGGTTGTTTTGATGTAATTCGTTGGGGTTTAAGTTTCTATAAGTGTTATAAATGTTTCATAAAAGGATTTTGGTGTCAAAACCTTTAGAAATCGATATTTGGGTAATTTTGGCTCGAAACCCATAAGTGAGCTGTTGCTGTTGCTGAAGAACACAACCGTATGGATGCATCTTGCAACCATACGGGTGCACTGTTCAACCGCGCAGATGCATCTGTAACCGTACGGATGCAGTGGTGTTGTGCAACTGGGATTTTACCCTGCAACCGCACGAATACAAGCTGTATCCGTGTGAGGTGAGACTATAACCGTACAGTTGCACCTGTAACTGTACTTATGTAGATCAGTGCTTTATTGGTGTTTAATGGCTGTTTTCTAGCTGTTATGCTGCCCGCGTGTCTTATGATAATCAGAATGTAAATTCTGAAAATGCATAAGTGTTAAGAAGACTTTTAGTGGCACTTTTGATACTGATTTGTTGTATTGTGTTGTCTCGTGCTAATAAATGGAAACTATCTATGTTTATGGTGTTCTTAGGTAAGAAAGACAAGAACGAGGCTCAGTAGTGAGAATCTGAGTTGTCACGCCCCGTACTAAATCATCATGTACGGACCATCAACAACAGGATCATTACAAGGTCGAACACTATATACTATTTCAAAATACGTTTGCATTCATGATAAAAGGTGACGTCATAACGAACGTCAAGTGTTTTACATCAAAAGTATGCTTCAATGAACAGAAGCAAATAGTAGTGCGTGACCCTTAGGTCGTTACAAATCATAGTTCAAAAGTAAATAAGTTTGAATGCAAGATAAACAGTTTATGCGGTGATAACTCTAGAGCAGCGGGTGTCTACAGCAAGACTAGCACGACAGCGGAAGCAAATAACCTTAAGCACCTGAGAAAAACTTGCTTAAAAACGTCAACACAAAGGTTGGTGAGCTATAGTTTAAGTATGACAGTATGTAAGGTAGGCCACGAGATTTCAGTGCTACAAAGAGCGTTTCAAAACAGTATCATAAAGTATATGTTAACCGTAGGCACTTGGTAACTAACTTAACGTTTATACCCCCTGAAAGTACACTTGGCAAGTGCGTATGTTTACGAAGTATTAAACACTCATTAAATGCTAGCGCGACTAGCCCGAGTGGGGATGTCAAACCCTATGGATCCATATCTAAGATTCGCGTTCACCGGTTCAAAAACCAATGACTAAACGTTACCGAGCTAAAGGGAATGTTTCTGCCGTTATATAACCCACACATATATAAAGTTTAAGTACTCATGCCTAGTATGTAAAACATAAAATCCGCATGTATTCTCAGTTCCCAAAATAAGTTAAAGAAAAAGGGAATGCTATAACTCACAATGATAAAGTAGCGGTAAAGTATGACTCGGGAAAATAGCAAGTACGTAGGTCCGGAAAGTCCTCAACCTAAGTCAAATAGTACTAAGTCAGTAAATCGTTCCAATAGGTTTAAATGTATGTAAATAAGGTCTTAAAGGTCATCATCATTCATCATCAAACAAAAGGTGTAAAGTAAGTTTCGTTCATGAAAGAAGTTTAAAACAAAGGCTGACTTCGGTCAGTCACCACGGCCTCAATACCAAATGAAGTAAGGTGAGACCAGTGGCCATGGCTCCGTATATGAGTCCTTTAGTTGTGGTAAAAATTACAGAAGCAAACTCGTCTTCGTTTGACCGTGGCGACGGTCTAAGTGCGAGTAGGTCAGAATTTTCAGCACAACGTTAAATGGACATAGTGACGATCGGAGGGCCATAAATCCTAAACCGTAACTCGGATAAAGACTAGTCCTATATGAAAAGTTATCTATTCGAACAGAGATATCTGAAAATCATCTTTACAGTAGCCCAGGTCATACAGGTCAGACACAGAAATAGTAAAACAGTACGGTCAGTAGGTTCCGGTGGTTCTTGGTGCTCGATGCTTATCATGGTTCTCATCCTTGATGCATATAGCTTCAAGTGTACAACTCGTTGATGTGTTTGCATCATTTTCACCAAGGTTTGGCCATCATAACCCAAGTGTAAGTCTATGACATGAAGCACAACTCACTTAAGTGTTGCAAGTGTTTTGATGAACCAAAGTTACATCAAAGTCTTAGATCCGACACATACATGAACTATAAAAGTAATATTAACCAAGTTTTGACTATTATGACATAAGTGTAGGTCTAAGACATGTTGCACAACTCACTTAAGAGTTGTATGAAGTTTGATGAACCAAAGTTACATCAAGGTCTTAGATCTAACACATACATGAACTTTAAAACTAATATTAAGTTACAATTTGAAAATAAACTTATAAAATCAAGATCTTAAGTTGTAGAACATAGTCTTTAGTTAGATCTTGAAGATCCTAGACCCAAAAGTCTAGATCTAACATAAGTGTACCAAGTTATAATTAAAGAAAGCTTACTTACATGTTCTTGAACTTTTAAAGTTAACTTTTGTTCAAGATAAATGAGATCAAAGTTAACTAGTAACACTTGACCAATTTTAACCAACAAACATGAATTTAAAGTGCATAATATAAGGAAATAAACTAAGTAAACTAGTAACTAGTTCATGGGTTGTTCATACTTTAAAGATTCAAACCAAAGTTTGATCTTTAAGAAAGTAAACTTTAAAGTTTACTAACATGAATTACAAATATGCATTCACAACACATGAACTTAAATCTTTTTAAAACAACAAGTGTAGAACATAACTAGAAAGCTTATGTTCTTGTTTGTTCTTGTAAATACAAGATAAGATAAAGAATAAACTAAAGAGTTTGATTCTTGTTAACTAGTAAGAAAATAATAACAACTACAAGTAAGTAAGTAAACAATGATCAAGGAAACAACAACAAGTAACAAAAGATGATGATGATTAAAGGTGTATATAATTCGGTTTTGGATGGAGAAAAAGAGAGGAAAAAGTCTCATAATACTTACAAGAATGTAGAGAAAAGAGAGAAAAGTTTGAAGTGAGATGAAGTGTGTGTGTGAGAAATGAGGAAGTAAGTGAATAAGTTAACAAAATTTGAAACAAAAACACTTCTCATGGAGCTCCTAGCCGACGGTTTTGGGGGAAGGGAGGAGGAAAGGTTTTGTTCACTAGTTACTTATGTACATTTGATTAAAAAGTGGTTAATAAGGAAGTTTGCATGGGGATTATGGAGTGACTAGATTCTTCATGACATAACTAACTAGTTACAACTAAATAGATTACTTACATGAATGAATGGGCTAAATAGTCCATTAAAGAAGTAGGGTGGGCTTCTAAAGTCCACTAATACTAATAAAGATCCAAGTTCAAGTAATTAACAAGTTAATCCAACAAAAGCCCAAGTAAATAACTAATAACCTTAGTTAATTAAAATGATTAATAACACTTAATCATGAATGCAAATAATATCTAAAAATATTATTCGTGAAAGTTTCGTGTGTGACAAAGACGTTTCGGGCATTTAAAAGTCAAGTACGGGCAATCATGGCAACATGTAAATGTAATAACATACATTTGTTTAATCACAAGTATTAATAATAATAATTATTAATAATTAACGTTGGAAAATCTAGGGTCGTTACATTACCCACCTGTTAAAGAAAATTTCGTCCCGAAATTTTAAGCTGAGGTAGATGGAGGAGTCGGGAAAAGGTGAGGATACTTCAGCATCATTTGATCCTCTCGCTCCCAAGTAAACTCAGGTCCTCGTTTGGCATTCCATCGTACTCGAACGATCGGAATCTTGTTGCGTTTCAAAGTCTTGACCTCACGGTCCATAATTTCAACAGGCTCTTCCACGAAGTGGAGTTTGTCGTCAATTATAAGTTCCTCAAGTGGTATGATAAGTTCGGGTGCAGCAAGACACTTCTTCAAGTTTGACACGTGGAAGGTAGGATGAACTGAGCTCAATTGTGCTGGTAGATCCAAACGGTAAGCAACGGGTCCAACACATTCCAAGATTTCAAAAGGACCAATGTATCGTGGGTTCAACTTTCCACGTTTTCCAAAATGAATCACACCTTTCCAAGGTGCAACCTTCAACATTACACGGTCACCGACGTTGAATTCAAAGTCTTTACATTTAAGATCGGCATAACTCTTTTGGCGATCACGGGCAGTCTTAAGTCTAGCTTGAATCTGAGCAATCTTCTTCGTTGTTTCATGGACTACCTCGGGTCCGGTGATTTGCTTCTCGCCTACTTCGGCCCAACAAATAGGAGATCGGCACTTACGGCCATACAATGCTTCAAAAGGTGCGGCATTAATGCTTGAGTGAGAACTGTTGTTGTACGAGAATTCGGCTAATGCCAAATGCCTTTCCCAAGCCTTTCCAAAATCAATGACACATGAACGCAACATGTCTTCCAAGGTCTGAATCGTTCTTTCACTTTGCCCGTCAGTCTTAGGGTGATAAGCAGTACTCATGTCGAGACGGGTTCCCATGGCTTCTTGTAAAGAACGCCAAAATCTAGAAGCCAAACGGGGATCGCGATCTGAGATGATCGATAAAGGTACACCATGACGAGATACAATCTCCTTGATGTATAGTTGAGCAAGTCTCTCCATTGTATCTGTTTCCTTCATCACTAGAAAGTGTGCAGATTTGGTAAGACGGTCAACGACAACCCAGATAGTATCGTATCCGCCCACCGTCTTTGGTAGCTTGGTGATGAAATCCATTGTTATCCTTTCCCACTTCCATTGTGAGATTTCCGGTTGTTGAAGTAAACCAGAAGGTCTCTGATGCTCGGCTTTAACCTTCGAGCAAGTCAAACACTTACCAACATAAGTCGCAACGTCCTTCTTAAGATTCAGCCACCAATACTGTTCTTTAAGGTCGTGGTACATCTTACCCGCTCCGGGGTGAATCGAATATCTCGACTTTTGGGCTTCATCAAGTATAAGGTTTCGTAGATCTCCATAATAAGGTACCCAAATTCTTCCGGCATAACATCGGAGTCCAGACTCCCTAACCTCGAATTGAGAGACAAATATGTTCAAATGTTCATGAGTTATATTCTCCTCCTTGAGAGCCTCATCTTGGGCTACTCGGATTTGACTGTTGAGGTTCAAATGGATGGTGATGTTCAGAGCCCTAACACGAAGAGGTGTCGTCCTCTCCTTTCGGCTTAAAGCGTCAGCCACAACATTGGCCTTGCCAGGATGATAACGGAGTTCATAATCGTAGTCGTTGAGCATCTCGATCCATCGACGCTGTCTCATATTCAGTTGCTTCTGATCGAAGATGTGTTGGAGGCTTTTGTGGTCGGTGAAGATAGTACTCTTAGTTCCATACAAATAGTGTCTCCACAATTTGAGTGCAAAGACAACGGCTCCAAGTTCAAGGTCGTGAGTAGTGTAATTCCGTTCGTGAATCTTCAATTGTCGGGAGGCATAAGCGATAACCTTTGAGCATTGCATCAGTACACAACCAAAACCACTCTTCGATGCATCACAATAAACAACAAAGTCGTTACTGCCCTCAGAAAGTGATAGGATAGGTGCGGTGGTTAACTTCTTCTTCAAAGTTTGAAATGCTGATTCGTGTGCGGGTTCCCAAATGAACTTCTTGCCCTTGTGAGTCAGCGCGGTCAAACGACGCGCAATCAGAGATAATCCTTTAATAAACCTTCGGTAGTAACCGATGAGACCTAGAAATTAGCGTATATGAGTCGGAGTAGTGGGGGTCTACCACTTGCTGATAGCTTCAATCTTGGCAGGATTAACTTTGATACCCTGGTCACTCACAACATGGCCCAGAAATTGGACTTCCATCAACCAAAAGTCACACTTGGAGAATTTGGCATAAAGTTGTTCTTGTCTCAGGAGTTCGAGCACTAATCGAAGATGTTGCTCATGCTCTTCTTCGCTCTTAGAGTAGATGAGGATATCATCTATGAAGACGATAACAAACTTATTCAAGTGCGGCTTGCAGACACGATTCATGAGATCCATGAATACGGCAGGTGCATTTGTCAAACCGAATGGCATCACGAGAAACTCATAATGACCATAACGGGTTTTGAATGCAGTTTTCATCACGTCACTTTCCTTCACCCTCAACTGGTGATAGCCGGATCACAAATTGATCTTGGAGTAAACACTCGATCCTTGTAGTTGGTCAAAAAGATCGCCAATTTGTGGAAGAGAATACCGATTCTTGATTGTCAATTTGTTGAGTTCACGGTAGTCGATACATATACGGAAGGATCCATCCTTCTTCTTCAAAAATAACACCGGTGCACCCCAAGGCGAGAAACTTGGTTGGATAAATCCACTAATCTAACAGCTCTTGTAGTTGACTCTGTAATTCTTGCATCTCGGAAGGTGCGAGTCTATAAGGTGCGCGAGCTACAGGTGCAGCTCCTGGCACTAAGTTGATCTGAAACTCTACTGCTCTCGGCGGCGGTAATCCAGGCAATTCTTCAGGGAAGACATCAGAAAATTCGTTCACAATTCAAACGTCGTTCACATTCTTCACCTCAGTTTCTACCGTTTTCACATGCGCTAGGACAGCAAGACGTCACTTCTTCATGATCTTTTGCGCTTTTACGCAACTAATGAGGTTCAGCTTCGAGGTACATCTCTCTCCGTAAATGATCAGTGGCTCACCGTCTCCGTGTGGTATACGAAGAGCTTTATCTCCACAAATAATATCGGCCCTTACCTTGCTCAACCAATCCATACCGACGATCACTTCAAAACTTCCCAATTTGATGGGTATCAAATCAATTTTAAAATCTGCACCAGCTATGTTGATAATAGCTCCACGACTAATATGGTCAAATTTCTCAAGTTTTTCATTGGCGACCTCGACAAGCATACTCTCTTTTAACGGGACTAACGACCAATTAATCTTATCGCAAAAATGTCTACATACATAACTTCTATCCGCACCAGTATCAAATAAGACAGAAGCTAAAAGATTATTGATAGTGAATATACCTGTCACCAAGTCGGGGTTTTCTCGGGCGTCCCTTGCATTAACGTTGAAAGCTCTACCACGGGGTGGTCCACCATCTTTCCGCTTGTTTGGACACGCATTTCTGAAATGGCCCGTCTGTCCGCATTCGTAGCACTTCTTTGGCCCGTTAGTGTTCGGCTTCCCCATCATAGTGGTGACCTTGCAGTCCCTTCCAACATATCCAGTCCGTTGGCACTTCTCACAAACAACATTACAATACCCGGTGTGGTGCTTGTAGCACCTCTTGCATTGCGGTAGTGTGCCTTTGTAGTTTGGGTTGGAGTTGGTGTTGTTGTTGGGGTTGGGGTTTCCACCGTTGTTGTTTTACCTCTTGGTGGGGGTTTAATCTTAGGTTCTCCCCCTGTTGTTATTGTTGTCCTACTTTCTCTTTTCACTACTACCAGCTTCAAACTTAGCCTTCTCCGGCTCATCAATGATGATTTGATTCATGAGAGTATGCGCCATGCGCATTGCTTCGGGGACATTCGGTGGCTTGGACGAGGTGACATTTCCCTTTATGGACTTAGGGAGTCCCCAGAAGTACCTTTCCATTCGCTTGAATTCCGGGGTGACCATTGTCGGACACATCAGGGCTAATTCCAAAAATCTCCTGTTGTAACCATCAAGGTCGTTCCCAACGGCCTTTAATTGCATAAACTCCATTTCCATCTTTTGTATCTCGGTTCTCGGACAATACTCCTCAATCATGGCACACTTAAATTCTTCCCATAGCGTAGCATACGCCTCATCAATGCCTTGTACCTGTGCCATTGTGTTCCACCACGTGAGCGCACCGTCAGACAGCGTGCAAGAAGCAAATTTGGTTTTGCTGTCCTCCGAACAGTTGCTAACTCGGAATACTGATTCTATCTTTTCGAACCATCTAGTGAGACCAACCGGTCCCTCAGTGCCGCTGAAGTTATGTGGTTTACAGCTCTGGAATTCCTTGTAAGTACACCCATTACGAATGGGTTGAATAACCGGTGGTGGTGGCGGTGGCGGTGGCGGTGGCGGTGGAGCTTGGGGTTGCATTTCCGCAATGGCTGCGGCTACCCTTTTGGCAATCATCTCCTCGATTTGGGCGGTGGTAGGTGTTGATCGTCCGTTGGCCATGGTGTTCTAAACAAAAATTTTGACTCAAGTCAAAATCCAGCATTCAAATAGTAATAATACAGTATATGTAACCAACACGGAATCAACACATCACATGTTTATTAAGTAATGCAATCCAGGTACAAATACCACAGAATCATATAGTAACGTAAATAGAACATCGTGCAAGAATTAAATAACGCAAAGTTCCATTCATTAATAATAATAAGTTGCATACATCTGTATAAGTTCGTACAATACATAAGTGAAACATAAAACTACAACTAGATTACATAATGAAATCTAAATACAAAAGCCCTACCGTGAAGGTGGGTGTAGGATATCCAATACATGGGACATCTGGTCCTCGAGCTCAGTAACTCGAGCTCGGAGGATCCTCACCTCCCTTGTCAATTCCTCGACAGTGGGAGATGGTGGGGCAGGCAATGTAGGTGGTGCCGGTGGTGCAGATGTAGACGGTCCGGCTCCAGAAATAGTCAGTACGTAACGGGGTGCCTTACGCACGAGTGGGTCGGCAGGGTACGGCACAAGCCACTTACGGGCAGTAACCCTACGACGCCGACCAAATGCATGAGTGAATGCTCGGCCTTCGTTGATCCCCAGAATAATGGTACCGTCGAAGCGATACCGCTTCTTCGGCAGGGTGGAGGGTGGCTGTACAGGTGCATCAGGGTCCTCCTCGTCGGAGTCATCGTCACTCGAGTTGTTTGTGGATGAGTCATCGGATGAAGAATCAGCGGATGATGGGTCGTCCGAATCATGTGGTGGTGACTGCACGGGCGGCCCTCCTTGGGCGGCTATCATCTGTCGGTAACAGGCGGGTCTGATCGGAATGAGACGTCCATCAACGGCGCATCGGCACCAATGGCGATACCGGTTACGGAACAGACCTTCCCCGAACTCCGCGAGAATCACAATCTCACCGGTGCGGGGCTGTGATCCAGAGGGTCCGGGGGCAGATGGAGCTGGAATCTCCGAAGGGTCCTGGGCTCTGCTAGAAGTAACCACTGGGGCAGGCGCCTGGCTGCTAGTCCCGGAAGATGAAGCGCCGGGGTCACTCGTGGGTAGCGGGATCGGTGTGTCGGCAGCAGCAGCAGGAGGGGTGGCTGACGAGTCTGAACTGCCCAAAATGATAGCAGGTGGAGTATCCGACATCTGAACAAGGAAAAATAAATTTTTCCATGTCAGTAAGTCATAAAGCAAGCACGTATTAGGCCAACAGTTTAAATCATGTATAACAATAAGTAGCATGGCAATAATAATGAATCGTACAGAAGTAGCATGCAATCGAAAGCAAGTAATATCATACAGTAGTGAAATCACGTAGTAGCATACGGCATGTAGCAGTAAAAGTAAGCAGCAGCATGCAGTAAGTTCAGCGGAAACAAGTAAACTAGCAAGTTGTAGATTAGTCCTATTAGTGAATCCTACTCGGGTCGGTCTTAGACTCACTAATGCAACCTAATTCCCTACAACCAATGCTCTGATACCAAATGTGACGCCCCGTACGAAATCATCATGTACGAACCATCAACAACAGGATCATTACAAGATCGAACACTATATGCTATTTCAAAATACGTTTGCATTCATGATAAAAGGTGATGTCATAACGAACGTCAAGTGTTTTACATCAAAAGTATGCTTCAATGAACAGAAGAAAATAGAAGTGCGTGACCCTTAGGTCATTACAAATCATAGTTCAAAAGTAAATAAGTTTGAATGCAAGATAAACAGTTTATGCGATGGTAACTCTAGAGCAGCGGGTGTCTACAGCAAGACTAGCACGACAGTGGAAGCAAATAACCTTAAGCACCTGAGAAAAACATGCTTAAAAATGTCAACACAAAGGTTGGTGAGCTATAGTTTAAGTATAACAGTATGTAAGGTAGGCCACGAGATTTCAGTGCTACAAAGAGCGTTTCAAAACAGTATGATAAAGTATATGTTAACCGTGGGCACTTGGTAACTAACTTAACATTTATATCCCCTGAAAGTACACTTGGAAAGTGCGTATGTTTACGAAGTATTAAACACTCGTTAAATGCTAGCGCGACTAGCCCGAGTGGGGATGTCAAACCCTATGGATCCATATCTAAGATTCGCGTTCACCGGTTCAAAAACCAATGACTAAACGTTACCGAGCTAAAGGGAATGTTTCTGCCGTTATATAACCCACACATATATAAAGTTTAAGTACTCGTGCCTAGTATGTAAAACATAAAATCCGCATGTATTCTCAGTTCCCAAAATAAGTTAAAGAAAAAGGGAATGCTATAACTCACAATGATAAAGTAGCGGTAAAGTAAGACTCGGGAAAATAGCAAGTACGTAGGTCCGGAAACTCCTCAACCTAAGTCAAATAGTACTAAGTCAGTAAATCATTCCAATAGGTTTAAATGTATGTAAATAAGGTCTTAAAGGTCATCATCATTCATCATCAAACAAAAGGTGTAAAGTAAGTTTCGTTCATGAAAGAAGTTTAAAACAAAGGCTGACTTCGGTCAGTCACCACGGCCTCAATACCTACTGAAGTAAGGTGAGACCAGTGGCCATGGCTCCGTATATGAGTCCTTTAGTTGTGGTAAAAATTACAGAATCAAAATCGTCTTCGTTTGACCGTGGCGACGGTCTAAGTGCGAGTAGGTCAGAATTTTCAGCACAACGTTAAATGGACATAGTGACGATCGGAGGGCCATAAATCCTAAACCGTAACTCAGATTAAGATGAGTCCTATATGAAAAGTTATCTATTCGAACAGAGATATCTGAAAATCATCCTTACAGTAGCCCAGGTCGTACGGGTCAGACACAGAAAAAGTAAAACAGTAGGGTCAGTAGGTTCCGGTGGTTCTTGGTGCTCGATGCTTATCATGCTTCTCATCCTTGATGCATATAGCTTCAAGTGTACAACTTGTTGATGTGTTTGAATCATTTTCACCAAGGTTTGACCATCATAACCCAAGTGTAGGTCTAATACATGAAGCACAACTCACTTAAGTGTTACAAGTGTTTTGATGAACCAAAGTTACATCAAAGTCTTAGATCCGACACATACATGAACTATAAAAGTAATATTAACCAAGTTTTGACTATTATGACACAAGTGTAGGTCTAAGACATGTTTCACAACTCACTTAAGAGTTGTATGAAGTTTGATGAACCAAAGTTACATCAAGGTCTTAGATCTAACACATACATGAACTTTAAAACTAATATTAAGTTACAATTTGAAAATAAACTTAAAAAATCAAGATCTTAAGTTGTAGAACATAGTCTTTAGTTAGATCTTGAAGATCCTAGACCCAAAAGTCTAGATCTAACATAAGTGTACCAAGTTATAATTAAAGAAAGCTTACTTACATGTTCTTGAACTTTTAAAGTTAACTTTTGTTCAAGATAAATGAGATCAAAGTTAACTAGTAACACTTGACCAATTTTAACCAACAAACTTGAATTTAAAGTGCATAATATAAGGAAATAAACTAAGTAAAGTAGTAACTAGTTCATGGGTTGTTCATACTTTAAAGATTCAAACCACAGTTTGATCTTTAAGAAAGTAAACTTTAAAGTTTACTAACATGAATTACAAGTATGCTTTCACAACACATGAACTTAAATCTTTTTAAAACAACAAGTGTAGAACATAACTAGAAAGCTTATGTTCTTGTTTGTTCGTGTAAATACAAGATAAGATGAAGAATAAACTAAAGAGTTTGATTCATGTTAACTAGTAAGAAAATAATAACAACTACAAGTAAGTAAGTAAACAATGATCAAGTAAACAACAACAAGTAACAAAAGATGATGATGATTAAAGGCGTATATAATTCGGTTTTGGATGGAGAAAAAGAGAGGAAAAAGTCTCATAATACTTACAAGAACGTAGAGAAAAGAGAGAAAAGTTTGAAGTGAGATGAAGTGTGTGTGTGAGAAATGAGGAAGTAAGTGAATAAGTTAACAAAATTTGAAACAAAAACGCTCCTCATGGAGCTCCTAGCCGACGGTTTTGGGGGAAGGGAGGAGGAAAGGTTTTGTTCACTAGTTACTTGTGTACATTTGATTAAAAAAGTGGTTAATAAGGAAGCTTGCATGGGGATTATGGAGTGACTAGATTCTTCATGACATAACTAACTAGTTACAACTAAATGGATTACTTACATGAATGAATGGGCTAAATAGTCTATTAAAGAAGTAGGGTGGGCTTCTAAAGTCCACTAATACTAATAAAGGCCCAAGTTTAAGTAATTAACAAGTTAATCCAACAAAAGCCCAAGTAATTAACTAATAACCTTAGTTAATTAAAATGATTAATAACACTTAATCATGAATGCAAATAATATCTAAAAATATTATTCGTGAAAGTTTCGTGTGTGACAAAGACGTTTCGGGCATTTAAAAGTCAAGTACGGGCAATCATGGCAACATGTAAATGTAATAACATACATTTGTTTAATCACAAGTATTAATAATAATAATTATTAATAATTAACGTTGGAAAATCCAGGGTCGTTACATGAGTGGTTGCTGGTATTCGGTGAGTGATATTATCTCCTGGTGTAGTATAGAGTAGCAAGTTACGCTACTATGTTTATATTGTTGTTAGTTGTCATGTTTAGTAGTTATGCTGTACAGTGGATCGAAGTTAGGGTTGCCATACTTTTAGTAATATTAGTTGTCTGTAGTAGTAGTAGTAGTAGTAGTCGATTGGTTGCATGTGCAAAAGTTGTCGTTGTTGTTGTTGGAACCTTGATCTGTTAGGTTCAGCTCAAAGAGGTCAACCTAGTTGTGGTTGGGACCAGTTGGCTACTGTTTGTTGAGTATAGTGCTGAACAGCGCATCACCTGCGTGTGGATGACTATACTGGGAATTCAGTAGTAAGGACTATCGGTAGACTCTAGCCTGATCAGCTAGTGGTCGTGTGCCCGTACAAGTCGTCGGTTCTCTAATTGGAGCATAATTGCTTGTTGCTAGCTGCTAGATGCTAGTCGTTGTATGTGGTTGTAAACAGTTGTTGTTGTAGGAGTAAAAGTTGGTACTATATGCTAGACCTGTTGATAGTTCCATTCACTTAGCCTCGTGCTAACCCCTCACCTCCTCCCTTGCAGGTTTTGGATCTTAGTGCTGGTAGGGACGGGAGTCGGGTTGAAGATATGCTTGACAAGACGAACTCTGATGTTTTAACTTTTGTAAATATGTAACTAGTCGTTTAAAGTAACACCGGTGGTTTGTAATTAAGTAATTAACTAATGATTTATGGTAAAAATGTTTGTAATTAACTAAGGGTATTTATGTAAATTAAGTCTTTCAATGTGATTTAAAAAAAAAAAAAAACAGGGTGTTACACAAAGCTTCAGGCCCGTCATTCCTTGCAACAGAGAAGGTGGGGACTGATCCTAGCCAACTTTTGTGTTTCTTTATTGTGTTTGTGTTAACTGTATATGTTTGTTTTAACAGTAATGGAGTTTGCCAGTGCTATGACGTTTGGAGATCTGGACTTTCTATAGTTCGACAAGGTCCTTGTCAATTCGGGAACTGAACTGAAAGTTTCTCCACGAGACCTGGAGAAGAATGCTGGTGATGGTGCTGAGCTAAGCCTTCCTCAACCGGTTGTCCCTAAGGATCAGTCAGTCGTGAAGAGGAAGATCAAAGAGCTTCCGCAATTGAGAGCGAAGAGAACCAAAGGTATTGGTCACGGTTTATGTTTATATTGGTCTTGTCGTGATAAACATTGCATAATGACAATTAGTGTTTTAATTTTTGTAGCTCCAGTTGGTAGTTCTGCTGGTGACGGAGGCGAGGTGTCACAGGACACGGTCATTATTGAGGACGAGGAGGAGGGTAGTCACGGGTATACTTTTGAGCAGCTTCATAATGCTTCATGATACGAGGAGGAGGGTAGTCATGGTTGTAATGATGTTCTGGAGAAGGGATTCTCCTTTTGCAGGCTGTTGTGCCCTTCCCCGAGATAAGGTTTGAGCGATTGATTGCTTCTGGGGTTGTGGTTGTTCCACGGCCGATGAGATTTCTTTGTTCATGGGGTTGGGAACGATATCGGATGTTCCCTATTTGTTTGTCGGTTCGCTACCTGCTTAGCTGAATTGTTCGGACCTTTTGGTGGTGCCATTTGATCACGCCTAAATCTATTTTTTTGAACTTCGAATTTAGGCTTGAGTGCTTAATTTGGGAAAAGATGTATCGATTGATTGTTTTTACTCTAATAACTGTGGAAACCCCATTTGAAATATGGATTCCAAGGGCATAAAACAAACGATTGGATTAACCTTACTAGATTAGATCAAATAAGTTAATATCTTAGGTGTTGGTGAACTTCGTTATCGACCAGAATCTCAATCGGAGTTGTATTTTCAGCAGAACAATGCTACAGTATAATTTCAGCAGAGTAACAGTACGTGTTCAGTGTGTTGTAATGAATGACCCATGGGGTGTATTTATGGGTTTTTTGAGAGAATGTTGACGTGACACATGTCCCTTTCATAATTGTAACAAACTTTTACCAGATTCGTGGGCTGACATGGCACATGCGCCTTTCATTGGCATAACAAACAAATCCTAACAAACTTTCCCTGATTCATGGGCTGACGTGGCATACGACCCATTCATGTGTTTGTTCCGGGACCATGTGCTTATTCCGGGACCATGTGCTTGTTCCGGGACCAAACGCATGTTCTGAGACCATGTTTTTATTCCGGGACTGTGTGATTATTCCGGAATTGCCTGACTATTCCGAAATGGTGTGGCTATTTCGGAATGGTGTGGCAGGTGTAGTGACCCGAACTTTTCCATATTTATATATATTAAATGAAATTGATATTTACATGATTAAGTATTTCCAACATGTTAAGCAATCAAACTTGTTAAGACTTGATTAATTGAAATAGGTTTTATATAGACAATTGACCACCCAAGTTGACCGGTGATTCACGAGCGTTAAAACTTGTAAAAACTATATGATGACATATATATGGTTATATATATAGTTATCATGATATTATGATAAGTAAGTATCTCATTAGGTATTTTAACAATGAGTTATATACATAAAAATGAGACTACTGGATTAAGAAACTCGAAAACGATATATGTAACGATTATCGTTATAACAACGTCTTACTAAATACATATGAATCATAATAAGATATTGATACACTATGTTTAATCATGATAAATGATAAGTAAACATGTTATTAAGTGTATTAACAATGAACTACATATGTAAAAAAAAGACTACTAACTTAATGATTTCGAAACGAGACATATATGTAACGATTATCGTTGTAACAATATTTAACTGTATATATATCATATTATGATATATTAATACATCATATTATCATGATAATTTAATAATTTAACATCTCTTTAGATATAATAAACAATGGGTTAACAACATTTAACAAGATCGTTAACCTAAAGGTTTCAAAACAACACTTACATGTAACGACTAACGATGACTTAACGACTCAGTTAAAATGCATATACATGTAGTGTTTTAATATGTATTCATACACTTTTGAAAGACTTCAAGACACTTATCAAAGTACTTCTACTTAACAAAAATGCTTACAATTACATCCTCATTCATTTTCATCAACAATTCTACTCGTATGCACTCGTTTTCGTACTCGTACAATACCCAGCTTCTAAATGTATTTACTATTGGTATATACACTCCAATTATCAGCTCTTAGCAGCTCATGTGAGTCACCTAACCATGTGGGAACCATCATTTAACATCTAGCATGAAATATCTCACAAAATTACAAACTAATGGAGCCTATATGGAGACTAGCATTTCACGTGAATGAGAGGTACCAACAACACATTCACTTTGCAATTTTCTTGAATCAAATTACTCTCTCTCTCAAGTGTTATTCCTTTGTTCTAAGTTTTTTTCATCATCTTCAACAAAATCTAGCTCAATCTAGTTCATAAATCCATACATAAACCAAGTTATAAAATAACTACTCAAGAACACACCAACAACACTTCCAAGTTTGCTAACTTACTTCCAATCTTGCAAATCCACTTTAAGTGGTCATACAACCTCAAGAAATCTTTCTTATTTACAGTAAGATATCTTTCTAATATAAGTTAATACTCATATTCAAACTTTGATTCAATTTCTATAACTTTAACAATCTTATTTCGAGTGGAAATCTTACTTGAACTTGTTTTCGTGTCATGATTTTCCTTCAAGAACTTTCAAGCTATCCAAGGATCCTTTGAATCTAGATCTATTTTTCTCATTTCCAGTAGGTTTATCCACAAAACCTGAGGTAGTAATCATGTTCATAACATCATTCGATTCATATATATAAAACTACCTTATTCGAAGGTTTAAACTTGTAATCACTAGAACATAGTTTAGTTAATTCTAAACTTGTTCGCAAACAAAAGTTAATCCTTCTAACTTGACTTTTAAAATTAACTAAAAACATGTTCTATATCTATATGATATGCTAACTTAATGATTTAAAACCTGAAAACATGAAAAACACCGTAAAACCGGATATACGCCGTCGTAGTAACACCGCGGGCTGTTTTGGGTTAGTTAATTAAAAACTATGATAAACTTTGTTTTAAAATTTGTTCTTCTGGGAAAATTATTTTTATTATGAACATGAAACTATATTCAAAAATTATGGTTAAACTCAAAGTGAAAGTATGTTTTCTAAAATGGTCATCTAGACGTCGTTCTTTCGACTGAAATGACTACCTTTACAAAAACGACTTATAACCTGTATTTTCGACTATAAACTTATACTTTTTCTATTTAGATTCATAAACTTAAGTTCAATATGAAACCATAGCAACTTGAATCACTTAAAACGGATTTAAAACGAAGAAGTTATGGGTAAAACAAGATTGGATAATTTTGCTTGTTGTAGCTACGTGAAAATCGGTAACAAATCTATATTAATCATATCCTAGCTAACTCATATTGTATTATACATGTATTCTATTATATTATGTAATCTTGGGATACCATAGACACGAATACAATGTTTTGACATATCATATCGACCCATCTATATATATTTCGAAACAACCATAGACACTCTGAATGCCGTAATGTTGGAGTTAGCTATACAGGGTTGAGGTTGATTCCAAAATATTATATATACTTTGAGTTGTGATCTAGCCTGAGGCTTGTATACACGAGGTCGTGGATTGATTCGAGATATTATATATTGCTTTATTTTTTATACATCTAACTGTGGACAACTAGTTGTAGGTTACTAATGAGGACAGCTGACTTAATAAACTTAAAACAGCAAACGTATTAAAAATGTTGTAATTATATTTTGAACATACTTTGATATATATGTACATATTTGTTATAGGTTCGTGAATTGACCAGTGGCCAAGTCTTACTTCCCGACGAAGTAAAAATCTGTGAAAGTGAGTTATAGTCTCACTTTTAAAATCTAATATTTTTGGGATGAGAATACATGCAGCTTTATAAATGTTTTACAAAATAGACACAAGTACATGAAACTACTTTCTATGGTTGAATGATCGAAGCCGAATATGCCCCTTTTTGCTTGGTAGCCTAAGAATTAGGGAACATCACTAATTTTGAGAATTAGTGCACGCCTAATTGGTGCAAATCCTAAAGATAGATCTATTGGGCCTAACAAACCCCATCCAAAGTACATGATGCTTTAGTACTTCGAGTTTTATCTCATGTTCGATGGATGTCCCGAAATGATGGGGATATTCTTATATGCATCTTGTTAATGTCGGTTACCAGGTGTTCACCATATGAATGATTTTTATCTCTATGTATGGGATGTATATTGAAATATGAAATCTTGTGGTCTATTATTACGATTTGATAAATATATAGGTTAAACCTATAACTCACCAACATTTTTGTTGACGTTTAAAGCATGTTTATTCTCAGGTGATTATTAAGAGCTTCCGTTGTTGCATGCTAAAATATGGACAAGATTTGGTGTCAGCATGCTTGTATAATATTGTTTAAAACTGCATTCGAGATTTACTTTGTTGTAACATATTAATATTGTAAACCAATATGTATTGGTAGTGTCTAACTGTGATATTTTAGATTATCATTTCTGGATAATCTAGGTGGTGACTTTTTAACCTTGTCGATAAAATAAAGATTATGGTTTGTTTTTAAAAAACGAATGCTGTCTTTGAAAAACGTCTCATATAGAGGTCAAAACCTCGCAACGAAATCAATTAATATGGAACGTTTATAATCAATATAAATGTGACATTTCAGTTGGTATCCGAGCATTGGTCTTAGAGCACCAGAAATTTGCATTAGTGTGTCTTATCGAGTTTGTTAGGATACATTAGTGAGTCTAGACTTCGACCGTGTTTTCTTTAAAAACGATTGCTTAACACTTTTGTTGGAAACTATATATTATTAACATGTAAATATTATGTGATATATTAACCTCTTAATGTGTTTGATATTGTGTGATAGATGTCTACCACTAGTACAAATTCCATCGACTCACCTAATAATAATGAAGAGTCGAATATAATTTGGGAAGATTCACAAATTCCCGAAGAAGAACCGAAAGAGGAGGAACCGGAAGAGGAGGAACCGGAAGAAGAGGAACCGGAAGAGGAGGAACCGGAGGAGGAAGAACCGGAAGAAGAAGAGGTTTCGGAGGAAGAAATATTGATACCTACTATAAATCGTTTAAATAAAAGAAAATCCTCAACCAGCGGACCAAAGTTAAAAATGGTCAATGGTGTTTCCGCCGAGGAAGCAAAATATTGGGAAGATTACCAATTTTCCAATAAATCGGATCCCGATGAGGATTCCGATGATGTTATAGAAATTACCTCGACCCAATTTAAGATAGCAAAAGAAAATAATAAGGGAAAAGGTGTAAAAATAGAGAAACCTGATTCCAACCCCGATGAACTTTATATGTATCGGCAACGTCCGTATTTCCTAAATTGTAACAATAACCCGGGAACCTCTAAACCACCAGGTTTTTCTAAAACATTGTGGAAAATGACGGCTCGTATTAGAGGAACACCATGTATCCCTAGAAAATTAGGAAAACGAACCAAGTTCGAAGAAGAAGAAACCAGTGATTCAGATTAGAGGGTTGTAATCATGTTGTGTATTATATATATTGTAGTGTGCTTGTCCTTTTATGTTCTATGTAAGAATTGCTTGTATTATTTGTTAATTATCTTTTACGAATCTAATCCTTGTCTATTTTACAGTAAAAAACAAAATGGACGTTAAGGGTAGACAAATGAAAATTTTAGAAGACCTACCAGGAGATATGATTGATGAAATCTTTTCTAGAGTCGGGCAGAATTCATCAGCACAATTAGTTACGGCAAAATTAGTTTGTCAAATGTTTGAAAGACATTCCAGGCATGCCTTAGTATATAAAAGGCTTTCCTTTGAAAGATGGGGTATATCACATTGGGGAGACTTTAAGTTACGCCAAGTTTTCTTTAAGGCATTTAGTGCGGGAAACCCAGATGCAATTTTACGCTACGGGTTACGAACCTATTTTGACTCAACATATCCCAACATAGGACTCCGTTCTTTAGAAAGAGCTTCTAACATGCAACATAAAGAAGCATGTTATGCTTACGGGTTAATAATGTTCGCTTCTCATCAAATTGAGAAAAAGAACATTGGGTTGCAACTTTTAAATAAAACATTCCCACAAGTGACGGACTCGGTAATTGAGATGAGAAACAAGGTTTTTAGATTGTTGCGGGGCTGTTGGGCATTACGAAACCCTCGTCCTTTTGACGAAATTACAACATACTGCCTAGCCAATGGTCATAACGGTTACTTTCCACAAAACCAAGGATGGGAAGTCGTCTTAGCAAAACCAGAATGCATGACTTGTTTCTGGACTTATGAATTACGTGTCTTTATTTTTTTTGCTCAACAACTTGCGTATTAATTAGAATTACCTTTATAGCTGCCATGTAGCAAAGTTGTTATGTATTATATTTCATGCTATATGTATTATAAGTGGTATGGTATGTTTGTAAAATATTGTATAAAAGTTTGAACGTGAATTATTATTGTAATAAGTTTTTTCATATAGAATAGTAGTAGTTGAATTGTATAGTAGCTACTAAGTATGAACTTAACGGGTAGGTACTACCCGAATTAAAACTATAAAATGCTAATATGAAGAAAAAGCTTTTATAAATAAGTTCATATTATGCTACGAAATACTATTGACTACTCTTAAATTCTATATGATTAACTCAATTCTTTTGGCTATTTTTGAAGGAAATGGCACCGGCAACTCGTCAGAATTTGAACATGAGTGAGGAAGACTTCCGTGTTTTCCTTGCAGAAAACATAGCCGCAGTACAGGCTGCGATGCAAAATAATAATAACTCTGGATCTAGCAGTGGAACTAATTCCACAAGAAATCGTGTAGGATGCTCCTACAAAGAATTCACTGCCTGCAAACCTCTGGAATTCGATGGAACCGAGGGTCCAATTGGATTGAAACGGTGGACCGAGAAGGTCGAATCGGTGTTCACCATAAGTATGTGTACTGAAGAGGAAAAGGTTAAGTACGCCACGCATACCTTCACTGGTACTGCGTTAACGTGGTGGAACACCTATCTTGAACAGGTAGGACAAAATGCTGCTTACGCACTACCGTGGTCAGCATTCAAGCACTTGATGAACGAGCAATACATCCCTAGAAACGAGGTCAATAAGCTCAAGGCAGAGCTTAGAGAGTTACGAATATAAGGGTTTGACATTACCACGTATGAACGACGATTCACAGAGTTGTGCCTATTGTGTCCGGGAACGTTCGAAGATGAAGAAGAGAAGCTCGACGCGTTTGTAAAAGGATTACCAGAAAGGATTCAAGAAAATGTGAGTTCACACGAGCCCGCTTCCATACAAAAGGAAAGTTGAATGGCTCATAAACTCATAAATCAGATTGAGGGAAGAATTAAAGAGCAGGCAACCGAAGAAGCCAACACGAAACAACTCAAGAGGAAGTGGGAGGAAAACAGTGACAAGAGTCACCAGTACAACAATAACAACAACAATTGCAATCACAATCGCAACAACTATCCCAACAACCGCAACATAAATTGCAACAACAACAATCGCAATCCCAACAATAAAAACTACAACAAATGTCCCAATAACAACAATTACAATAATCGTCCCAACAACAATAACAACCGCAACAACAACAATAATCAGAAACAGCCATGCCAAAGGTGTGAAGAGAATCACCCGGGGTTCTGCACAACATTTTGTAATAGGTGTAAAAGAAATGGTCATAGCGCGATAAAGTGTGAGGTCTACGGACCAATGTATAACAGAACTAAAGGAACAAATAATGTCAGAACGAGTAATGTCGGAACAAGTAGTGTCTGAGCAAGTACTGCCAACGTAGTCTGTTATAAATGTGGAAAACCGGGCCACATTATTAAAAATTGCCCGAATCAGGGGAATACTAATGGGCAGGGCCGCGGAAGAGTTTTCAATATTAATACGGCAGAAGCACAGGAAGACCCGGAGCTTGTTACGGGTACGTTTCTTATTGACAATAAATCCGCTTATGTTTTATTTGATTTGGGTGCGGATAGAAGTTATATGAGTAGAGATTTTTGTGCTAAATTAAGTTGTCTATTGACGCCTTTGGATAATAAATTTTTACTCGAATTAGCAAACGGCAAATTAATTTCGGCAGATAATATATGTCGGAATCGAGAAATTAAACTGGTTAGCGAAACATTTAAGATTGATTTAATACCAGTAGGGTTAGGGAGTTTTGAAGTGATAATCGGTATGGACTGGTTGAAAGAAGTGAAAGCAGAGATCGTTTGTTACAAAAATGCAATTCGCATTATACGAGAAAAAGGAAAACCCTTAATGATGTATGGAGAAAAGAGCAACGCGAAGTTAAATCTTATTAGTAACCTGAAGGCGCAAAAACTAATAAGAAAAGGTTGCTATGCTATGCTAGTATACGTTGAGAAAGTCAATTCTGAAGAAAAGAACATCAATGATGTTCTTGTCGCGAAAGAATTTCCCGATGTATTTTCGAAAGAATTACCGGGACTACCTCCACACCGATCTGTTGAATTTCAAATAGACCTTGTACCGGGAGCTGCACCAATAGCTCGTGCTCCATACAGACTCGCACCCAGCGAAATGAAGGAACTTCAAAGTCAGTTACAGGAACTTTTAGAGCGTGGTTTCATTCGACCAAGCACATCACCGTGGAGAGCTCCTGTTTTGTTTGTCAAGAAAAAGGATGGTACATTTAGGTTGTGTATCGACTATCGAGAGTTGAACAAACTTACAATCAAGAACCGCTACCCACTACCGAGAATCGATGACTTATTTGATCAACTACAAGGCTCGTCAGTTTATTCGAAGATTGATTTATGTTCTGGGTATCATCAAATGCGGGTGAAGGAGGATGATATTCCAAAGACTGCTTTTAAGAGGCGTTACGGTCATTACGAGTTTATGGTTATGCCATTTGGGTTGACTAACACACCAGATGTGTTCATGGACCTCATGAACCGAGTGTGTGGGCCATATCTTGACAAGTTTGTCATTGTTTTCATCGATGACATACTTATTTACTCGAAGAATGATCAAGAGCACGAAGAACATTTGAGAAAAGTGCTAGAGTTGCTGAGAAAAGAAAAACTGTACGCTAAGTTTTCAAAGTGTGCATTTTGGTTGGGAGAAGTTCAATTCCTCGGTTACATAGTGAACAAAGAAGGTATTAAGGTGGATCCAGCAAAGATTGAAACCGTTGAAAAATGGGAAACCCCGAAAACTCCGAAGCATATACGCCAATTTTTAGGATTAGCTGGTTACTACAGAAGGTTCATCCAAGATTTTTCCAGAATAGCAAAACCCTTGACTGCATTAATGCATAAAGGGAGGAAATTTGAATGGAAGGATGAATAAGAGAAAGCGTTTCAATTGTTAAAGAAAAAGTTAACTACGGCACCTATATTGTCATTACCTGAAGGGAATGATGATTTTGTGATATATTGTGATGCCTCAAAGAAAGGTCTCGGTTGTGTATTAATGCAACGAACGAAGGTAATTGCTTATGCGTCTAGACAATTGAAGATTCACGAGCAGAATTATACGACGCATGATTTGGAATTAGGCGCGGTTGTTTTTACATTAAAGACTTGGAGGCACTACTTATATGGGGTCAAAAGTATTATATATACCGACCACAAAAGTCTTCAACACATATTTAATCAGAAACAACTGAACATGAGGCAGCGCAGGTGGATTGAATTATTGAATGATTACGACTTTGAGATTAAAAGAAAAGGAAAGATATAGAATTTGAAAGAAAAGATATGGAATTTGAAATTGGAGAGATGGTCATGCTTAAAGTTGCACCTTGGAAAGGCGTTGTTCGATTTGGTAAACGAGAGAAATTAAACCCTAGGTATATTGGACCATTCAAGGTTATTGATCGCGTTGGACCAGTAGCTTACCGACTTGAGTTACCTCAACAACTCGTGGCTGTACATAACACTTTCCACATCTCGAATTTGAATAAATGTTTTGCTAAAGAAGATCTCACTATTCTGTTAGACGAAATCCAAATCAACGAAAAACTTCAATTTATCTAAGAACCCGTCAAAATAATGGATCGTGAGGTTAAAAGACTTAAGCAAAACAAGATACCAATTGTTAAGGTTCGATGGAATGCTCATAGAGGACCTGAGTTCACCTGGGAACGAGAAGATCAGATGAAGAAGAAATACCCGCACTTATTTCCAGAAGATACGTCAACACCTCCAACTGCTTAAAATTTCGGGACGAAATTAATTTAACGGGAAGGTACTGTAGTGACCCGAACTTTTCCATGTTTATATATATTAAATGAAATTGATATTTACGTGATTACGTATTTCCAACATGTTAAGCAATCAAACTTCTTAAGACTTGATTAATTTAAATAGGTTTTATATAGACAATTGACCACCCAAGTTGACCGGTGATTCACGAACGTTAAAACTTGTAAAAACTATATGATAACATATATATGGTTATATATATATAGTTATCAAGATATTATGATAAGTAAGTATCTCATTAGATATTTTAACAATGAGTTATATACATAAAAATGAGACTATTGGATTAAGAAACTCGAAAATGATATATATAACGATTATCGTTATAACAACGTCTTACTAAATACATATGAATCATAATAAGATATTGATACACTATGTTTAATCATGATAAATGATAAGTAAACATGTCATTAATTGTATTAACAATGAACTACATATGTAAAAACAAGACTACTAACTTAATGATTTCGAAACGAGACATATATGTAACGATTATCGTTATAACAATATTTAACTGTATATATATCATATTATGATATATTAATACATCATATTATCATGATAATATAATAATTTAACATCTCTTTATATATAATAAACAATGGGTTAACAACATTTAACAAGATCGTTAACCTAAAGGTTTCAAAACAACACTTACATGTAACGACTAACGATGACTTAACGACTCAGTTAAAATGCATATACATGTAGTGTTTTAATATGTATTCATACACTTTTGAAAGAATTCAAGACACTTATCAAAGTACTTCTGCTTAACAAAAATGCTTACAATTACATCCTCATTCATTTTCATCAACAATTCTACTCGTATGCACTCGTATTTGTACTCGTACAATACCCAGCTTCTAAATGTATTTACTATTGGTATATACACTCTAATTATCATCTCTTAGCAGCCCATGTGAGTCACCTAACCATGTGGGAACCATAATTTAACATCTAGCATAAAATATCTCACAAAATTACAAACTAATGGAGCCTATATGGAGACTAGCATTTCACGTGAATGAGAGGTACCAACAACACATTCACTTTGCAATTTTCTTGAATAAAATTACTCTCTCTCAAGTGTTCTTCCTTTGTTCTAAGTGTTCTTCATCATCTTCAACAAAATCTAGCTCAATCTAGTTCATAAATCCATACATAAACCAAGTTATAAAACAACTACTCAAGAACACACCAACAACACTTCCAAGTTTGCTAACTTACTTCCAATCTTGCAAATCCACTTTGAGTGATCATCCAACCTCAATAAATCTTTCTTATTTACAATAATATATCTTTCTAATATAAGGTAATACTCATATTCAAACTTTGATTCAATTTCTATAACTTTAACAATCTTATTTCGAGTGAAAATCTTACTTGAACTTGTTTTCGTGTCATGATTTTGCTTCAAGAACTTTCAAGCAATCCAAGGATCCTTTGAAGCTAGATCTATTTTTTTCATTTCCAGTAGGTTTATCCACAAAATCTGAGATAGTAATAATGTTCATAACATCATTCGATTCATATATATAAAACTACCTTATTCGAAGGTTTAAACTTGTAATCACTAGAACATAGTTTAGTTAATTCTAAACTTGTTCGCAAACAAAAGTTAATCCTTCTAACTTGACTTTTAAAATCAACTAAATACATGTTCTATATCTATATGATATGCTAACTTAATGATTTAAAACCTGAAAACACAAAAAATACCGTAAAACCGGATATACGCCGTCGTAGTAACACCGCGGGCTGTTTTGGGTTAGTTAATTAAAAACTATGATAAACTTTGTTTTAAAAGTTTTTCTTCTGGAAAAATGATTTTTCTTATGAACATGAAACTATATCCAAAAATCATGGTTAAACTCAAAGTGAAAGTATGTTTTCTAAAATGGTCATCTAGACGTCGTTCTTTCGACTGAAATAACTACCTTTAAAAAAACGACTTTTAACCTGTATTTCCAACTATAAACTTATACTTTTTCTATTTAGATTCATAAACTTAAGTTCAATATGAAACCATATCAACTTGAATCACTCAAAACGGATTTAAAACGAAGAAGTTATGGGTAAAACAAGATTATATAATTTTGCTTGTTGTAGCTACGTGAAAATTAGTAACAAATCTATATTAATCATATCCTAGCTAACTCATATTGTATTATACATGTATTCTATTATATTATGTAATCTTAGGATACCATAGACACGAATACAATATTTTGACATATCATATTGACCCATCTATATATATATATATATATATCGGAACAACCATAGACACTCTATATGCAGTAATGTTGGAGTTAGCTATACAGGGTTGAGGTTGATTCCAAAATATTATATATACTTTGAGTTGTGATCTAGCCTGAGGCTTGTATACACGAGGTCGTGGGTTGATTCGAGATATTATATATTGCTTTATTTTCTGTACATCTAACTGTGGACAACTAGTTGTAGGTTACTAACGAGGACAGCTGACTTAATAAACTTAAAACAGCAAACGTATTAAAAATGTTGTAATTATATTTTGAACATACTTTGATATATATGTACATATTTGTTATAGGTTCGTGAATCGACCAGTGGCCAAGTCTTACTTCCCGACGAAGTAAAAATCTGTGAAAGTGAGTTATAGTCCCACTTTTAAAATCTAATATTTTTGGGATGAGAATACATGCAGCTTTATAAATGTTTTACAAAATAGACACAAGTACATGAAACTACTTTCTATGGTTGAATGATCGAAGCCGAATATGTCCCTTTTTGCTTGGTAGCCTAAGAATTAGGGAACATTACTAATATTGAGAATTAGTGCACGCCAAATTGACGCGAATCCTAAAGATAGATCTATTGGGCTTAACAAACCCCATCCAAAGTACCGGATGCTTTAGTACTTCGAGTTTTATATCATGTCCGATGGATGTCCCGGAATGATGGGGATATTCTTATATGCATCTTGTTAATGTCGGTTACCAGGTGTTCACCATATGAATGATTTTTATCTCTATGTATGGGATGTATATTGAAATATGAAATCTTGTGGTCTATTATTACGATTTGATAAATATATAGGTTAAACCTATAACTCACCAACATTTTTGTTGTCGTTTAAAACATGTTTATTCTCAGGTGATTATTAAGAGCTTCCGCTATTGCATGCTAAAATATGGACAAGATTTGGTGTCAGCATGCTTGTATAATATTGTTTAAAACTGCATTCGAGATTTACATTATTGTAACATATTAATATTGTAAACCAATATGTATTGGTAGTGAGTAAGTGTGATATTTTAGATTATCATTTCTGGATAATCTATGTGGTGACTTTTTAACCTTGTTGATAAAATAAAGATTATAGTTTATTTTTAAAAAACGAATGCAGTCTTTGAAAAACGTTTCATATAGAGGTCAAAACCTCGCAACGAAATCAATTAATATGGAACGTTTATAATCAATATGAATGGGACATTTCAGCAGGTCCATTTGTGGTGTGATGGATGAACGGCACACCTATGGTTAATGTAACACCCTGTTTCTGTTTCTGCCTTTTCAGTGTTTGGGACGCCGTCCAGCAGTGAAGAACTGGACGCCGTCCAGAATGTTGGACGCCGTCTAATTTGTCTGACGGGCCAGCTCTTTTACTTTGAGATATTTAGAGGGGCAAAATGGTATTTTCACATATGGAACGAGTTAAGGCCACAAGATCAGTTCTAGGAGCCTCATTTGCTCCACTAACACCCACACAAACCCTCTCATCTTGTTCTAGTGAGAGAGTAAGAGTTTAGAGAGAGAGCTTGATTTTGAGAAGAAGGACTCGGATTCTCACCAAAGCTCGGGTTTTAAAGTTGTTCATCTCGCTCCTAGCTACGTTGTGGTGGTATTGGTAAGCTCAAACTCCGAATTTCATTTGTTAGATTTGATATTCAAGTTAGGGTTTTGAGCTAGTTTGTTGTAAAACCCTTTTAGATGATGAAGTGGGTTCATGATGACTAGTTAGTCTTGTCACTTGGTGGGTTTTGGGTTGGTTGATGATTTAGCCTTGATTAGACTTTGAAAATGAGTTTAATCACTAGGGTTAGTGATTATAAAAGTGTTGGAATACTTTTGGGTGTGTTTGGTTACCTAATTTTGAAATGGGTCGAATTAGGGTTTTGGTGTCAAAATGGGCAAGACGAGTGTTTAACACTTGTGTTTGGGTGTATTTGGCGTATTAGGACCATTGTCACTATTGTTAGTGATTATTGGTTAGTTTGGGCGCGTTTTGTGCTTGAAAGTGCATTTGGGTCAAATTTGCACTAAGTGTCAAATGGGTTGGTTTGTAAGTCAACCCTAATTGTGTTGTGTGTTTTGTGATAATGGAATAGGTACTTTCCATTGACGGGTTGCAGATTATTTCGGTTGCATTCATCAAGGCGATAAGGTGAGTGTTAATATCCTATGTACATGTGTATGTGTAGGATGGGTGCGGGTCGGGTGAAGTGGTTCTCAGTTATAGAGCTCACTTCACATATAGGTGGATTTGATGGACTTGCGTTTAGGTCCAATTGGCACGGTTGTGCATTTTGGTTGACCACCGTTGGTGAGGTACACGTTTTGTGTGTACGTTATCACACGTGTTTGTGATGTAGAGTATATAACCCCAATGGCGAAGGGTTGATATTGTTGTGTTGTGGATAACCCCGATGTGGTGGATTTTATAATCCCGTGACCGTAGGTTTTGAATTGTGAAAGTGGTGTAGTTCGGATTCACGATGACGCGTGTAGTTCGGTCATCTTATTGGAAGTGAATCTCGTGTAGTTCGGATTCACGGTGATGCGTGTAGTTCGGTCATCTTATTGAGGTAGTGATCTCGTGTAGTTCGGATTACTAAGGCTCGTGTAGTTCGGCCAACCTCGATGTTGTCTTGTTAAAGATAGTAATCTCATGTGGTTTCGGATTACTAAGGCTCGTGTAGTTCGACGAATCTTCATTGTGGTGTTCGGTTTTCGGTATTGGGTTAAGGGGTTAACCTTGGGCATTTATATATTGTTATATATTAATGCATTGTTGTGATGTATCTAACCCTCCGGGTGTAGCTTATTGGCGTTGTTCACCTCGTCGTTGGTGAACCTATATTGTGTTGATGTACCTTTAGCTCGTTGCTTAGTGATTGTACGGTATGCTTAGACTAGCTTGCCTTTATGCTTGGATGCTCCGGTATGTGGTATTTGTTTAATTGTGTGGCGTGTCCATTTTATGCATATATATGTATGTAGTATATTTTCACTCACTAAGCGTTAGCTTTCCCTCTCGGTGTTTACATTTTTATAGATTGCTTGGATGCGGTGGCTCGGGTAAGCGTGGGGACTAGTGAGCTTGCGTAGTTTGCTTTAGAAGACTTGCTTCTGGTTCGATTAGGATTGGGTAGCATATCCCCAATCCCATGCTCGGTCTATGTTTGTATAAACTAAATTGGGTCGAAATGGTCACCTTGTAGTAAATTGGGTTGATGTGGGTCCGGTGTTGTAAAACTCGGTTTTATTATGGAAAACTCTTAGTTTTAATTATTATAACATATTGTGAAAGTGTTTTGGTTTAAAAGTGTCGGGAAGCGGGTTTTTCGCCCGCGTGTATAAGAAAAACTGATCAGAACCTTTTAGTGTATTTGGACGCCGTCCAGATAGCTCGACGCCGTCCAGATGAACTGTCCCAGAAAATTTTTTTATGGCACGTTTTTGGAAGGATTAACGGGTTGGGTTGTTACAAGTGGTATCAGAGCATGGTCTAAGGGATTTAGGTGACTTGAGATAGGTGCCTCGACTTAGACTTTTGTGTGTGCTTAATTGTTGCGGGACTTGTAGGATTACGGGTCGGAATGGGTTATAGTTAGTGCCTTGTTTGTAGGTGGACTAACGTTTATATTATTAATGCGGATATTACTAATATGTTATTATGCTGCGATAATAATTCTCGCGTGTGTTTATATCGCGTAGAATTTTGTTGTGTTTGTTTACATCATCGAGCGAGGCGGTCGTTGTACTAACGAGTTGAGACGACGTGTGTGCGTAATAAGGACTTGCAAACCTTATTACGGGTGCAAATCGTGTCTAGCGAGTGATGTACGACGAGTGTTTAGCAAGATGGGGGCGGTATTGTGTGTGTGCTTTATACGTTCGTGATCTAATCGCTTTTGCATTCCTTAGAATGGCGACGGGAACCGGGATCGAGACGAACGATTTGGAGTTTAACGCTAGAGTTGCGGCCGCCGTTGCGGAGCAAATGAGTGCGTTTCGAGAAGAGATGGATAGGAAGTATTCCGAACTTCAGTGTAGTGGTGAAATGGAGTGTTGTCTTAAGAGCTTCATGAGGACTAAACCCCCGATGTACGATGGAAAACCGGATCCTTTGATAAGCACAACTTGGATCTCGGATGTCGAAGGGTGTTTTCGTACTATTGAATGCCCTCCTGAGAAGAGGACAAGACTCGTTACTAGTTTATTGCGGGGTAGGGCAAAGGATTGGTTGGATGGTAAGATTGATCTTGTCGGTGGTGAACCGTTTATGGCGTTATCATGGGACGAGTTTAAGAAGGAATTCTTTGAGGAGTTCCGGACTTCGGCCGACTTGTCGGAATTGCGTAATGAGTTGCGAAATTTGCAACAGGGTTCTATGGATTTGAATAATCTCAAGACGACCTTTATGGCGAAGGCTCGTTTTTGCCTGGAGTATTTAGGGAATGATCGTTTGTTGATGGAGGATTTCTATCGGACCTTGAATGATGACTTGAAGAGTAAAATCAGCCGAGGTCAGGCGAAATCATTTGCAGAATTATTCGACTTGGCTAGGGGTTTCGAGTCGTATTCACGATCCAAGAAGGGTGAACCTTCAAGTGAAAGAAGGGTTGTTTCTTATGGTGCTCCAAGTAAGAGGACTAAGGGTCCGAGTGTGAGCACGGGTGGTACACGGACGGGTATATCGGATGCTAGTACGTCTAGGTGTTACAATTGTGGCATGAGGGGTCACAAGTCTTGGGAATGTTCGGTACCAAAGAGTGATGGCATGGTGTGCTTCAATTACCAAGAAGAAGGACATCGTAAGTCGGAATGTCCCAAGTTAGCGGGGACGGGTGCGGCAAGGAGACGTTAAGGTACATTTCATTTTAATAAATATGTCCTTTGATTATTTATTATGCGCCGTTGAGTTTGAGTTTATTAGATGCATTGTTTGTGCATGTTATTGATATGGGTGACGTTCCTAATGGAAGTACCCTATGGCGACGTTTTGATTGATGGGCGAAGGGCGTAAGACTTGTGCAACCAAGCATTCCTTAGTATTGGGAAATGTTTCTACCAAACCATGGAAATGGGTTTTGGTGTTCGGTCGTTAAGCGCGTGTTCGCTTTCGTGTTGAAGTTGATGAACCATGAGGTTCGTCGGGTGGATTGAATTCCTTGAAATCGAGTGTTGATCTCGATGCATGTTGGTAAAGGAGTCTACGCGATGCGACATTAGGTGCCTCTTTCATACCTACTAGCGTGGTGTTCGGCTCCGATTGGGTTGTGGTTACATTGTACTTAGGGTACCGGGAGAAACCCTTAGGTACATGAGTGACTAGGTGAAATTTGACAAACTAAAGCAATTGGATGATTGCGAGGGTATGGTTTGTGTAATCATGGTACATTTTTCGTTCAAAGTGTTTAAGTTTAGATTAAGATCCTTAGTATGCTCAAGGTTGGAGCAAGATATGTCGATGGGTCGTGTGAACCTAATTGATGGTAAATTCTACCTTTGGTAGCACTGTTCGGTAGTACGAGTTGTGGATATGGAACGTAGTTCCAAGTGGGGGAGTTACACTCCCGCACGAGGAGACCTTAGGGTGAGAATTCAGATAATGCTTATGGTAGATCCGAAACTTGTGTTGGAACCAAGTTTTGGTCGATTTGTGGTAGAGTACAATTTCAGTTAAATTGTACTTATGATTTTGGATTTAAATTATCACCGAAGTGGTAATGTGGTAAATCTCGTTGAGAGATAATGGACGTGTTTGACAAGCAAGGTGAAATCCCTCGGTTAAGGGATGTGTGTGTCGGGTTCTCTTTTGGAGAATTATTGTTTTGTGCCTATGTTTGATATAGGTGGTTATTGCTCGATTGTGTGAATGTTTAGTGGTATCCGTTAGGATTCACTATGGCGTAGTAGAGCGCGATGTTACGCTACTCGTTGTTCGAGGCCAAAAGGGCGTTGATTGGTGAAGCATGACCTTCGGGGTCCGCTGACTTCATCATGGGATTATTGATTGGTGAAGCATGACCTTCGGGGTCCGCTGACTTCATCATAGGATTATTGATTGGTGAAGCATGACCTTCGGGGTCCGCTGACTTCATCATGGGATTATTGATTGGTGAAGCATGACCTTCGGGGTCCGCTGACTTCATCATGGGAATATGTGTTATATCGGTGAAGCATGACTTTCGGGGTCCACTGACTTCATCTGGTGTTGAGTTGTAAATCTCGTGTAGTTCGGATTCACGTTGACGCGTGTAGTTCAGTCATCTTATTGTGGAAGTGAATCGCGTGTAGTTCGGATTCACCAATGACTCGTGTGGTTTCGGTCATTGTATTGAGGAGTGAGTCTCGTGTAGTTCGGATTCACAAATGACTCGTGTAGTTCGGTCATTCCTTTGGGATAGTGACTCTGGTGTAGTTCGGATTCACTATGGCGCGTGTAGTTCGGCCAATCCCGATTGTTGTTGCGAGGAAGGTAGTGAGTCGCGTGTAGTTCGGATTCACTAAGGCGCGTGTGTTTTCGGCCAGCCTTCATGTTGTTTGATCTATTGGTTGTTTATACACCAATGGTGGGGTCGTAAGGACCGTGATGTTTGATCTATTGGTTGTTTTATACACCAATGGTGGGGTCGTAAGGACCGTGTTGTGTGATATATCGGTTGTTTTATACACCGATGGTGGGGTCGTAAGGATCATGTTATGTGAACTATCGGCTGATTTATACACCGATGGTGGGGTCGTGAGAACCATGTTGTAGGATTAGTGATGCGATAATCGTGCTTCGCTCACATATTGTTACGGGTGTGACGATTGTCGATTTTGGTACACCTTTGGATTAGCGTTGCCATAGTCGTTTTGGGCGCTATCGGTTTTAACTGTTTGTTATGATGTTACGGTAGTTGCGTATGGGTCGTATTGCGCACTACAAGGGAGGTTTACTGATTGGTGTTATCCGTAAGGATTCGTTTGGTTCGGTCTCCATCGTTTCGTGTTGTTGACCTTAGGTTGACTTGGTTGCTTTTAGCATTGTACTCGGTAAGGGTACGCCAGGGGATTGATATCTCGGTTCGAGATTGGTTGAGTTCTTCCCGATGTAAGAGATTGAGTAAGGTTTTAGCGCTCGGATTGTGATTTGATAAATCGCGGGTGACGATTTAGTTGTTAAAGGATGATTCATTGGGAAGAATTGTCTAGGAAAGTCGGATAGGGACTTATGTTCGAGGACCGTTGGGTGTGGTCCGTTTGGTTAAATGACGAAGATCACGAGGACGTGATCGATTCTAAGTGGGGGAGAGTTGTAACACCCTGTTTCTGTTTCTGCCTTTTCAGTGTTTGGGACGCCGTCCAGAAAGGGGGACGCCGTCCAGCAGTGAAGAACTGGACGCGAATGTTGGACGCCGTCCAATTTGTCTGACGGGCCAGCTGTTTTACTTTGAGATATTTAGAGGGGCAAAATGGTATTTTCACATGTGGAACGAGTTAAGGCCACAAGATCAGTTCTAGGAGCCTCATTTGCTCCACTAACACCCACACAAACCCTCTCATCTTGTTCTAGTAAGAGAGTAAGAGTTTAGAGAGAGAGAGCTTGATTTGGAGAAGAAGGACTCGGATTCTCTCCAAAGCTCGGGTTTTAAAGTTGTTCATCTCGCTCCTAGCTACGTTGTGGTGGTATTGGTAAGCTCAAACTCCGAATTTCATTTGTTAGATTTGATATTCAAGTTAGGGTTTTGAGCTAGTTTGTTGTAAAACCCTTTTAGATGATGAAGTGGGTTCATGATGACTAGTTAGTCTTGTCACTTGGCGGGTTTTGGGTTGGTTGACGATTTGGCCTTGATTAGACTTTGAAAATGAGTTTAATCACTAGGGTTAGTGATTATGAAAGTGTTGGAACACTTTTCGGTGTGTTTGGTTACCTAATTTTGAAATGGGTCGAATTAGGATTTTGGTGTCAAAATGGGCAAGACGAGTGTTTAACACTTGTGTTTGGGTGTATTTGGCATATTAGGACCATTGTCACTATTGTTAGTGATTATTGGTTAGTTTGGGCGCGTTTTATGCTTGAAAGTGCATTTGGGTCGAATTTGCACTAAGTGTCAAATGGGTTGGTTTGTAAGTCAACCCTAATTGTGTTGTGTGTTTTGTGATAATGGAATAGGTACTTTCCATTGACGGGTTGCGGATTATTTCGGTTGTATTCATCAAGGCGATAAGGTGAGTGTTAATATCCTATGTACATGTGTATGTGTAGGATGGGTGTGGGTCGGGTGAAGTGGTTCTCGATTATAGAGCTCACTTCACATATAGGTGGATTTGATGGACTTGCGTTTAGGTCCAATTGGCACGGTTGTGCGTTTTGGTTGACCACCGTTGGCGAGGTACACGTTTTGTGTGTACGTTATCACACGTGTTTGTGATGTAGAGTATATAACCCCAATGGCGAAGGGTTGATATTGTTGTGTTGTGGATAACCCCGATGTGGTGGATTTTATAATCCCGTGACCGTGGATTTTGAATTGTGAAAGTGGATCTCGTGTAGTTCGGATTAACGATGATGCGTGTAGTTCGGTCATCTTATCGGAAGTGAATCTCGTGTAGTTCGGATTCACGGTGACGCGTGTAGTTCGGTCATCTTATTGAGGTAGTGATCTCGTGTAGTTCGAATTACTAAGGCTCATGTAGTTCGGCCAACCTCGATGTTGTCTTGTTGAAGATAGTAATCTCGTGTGGTTTCGGATTACTAATGCTCGTGTAGTTCGGCCAATCTTCATTGTGGTGTTCGGTTTTCAGTATTGGGTTAAGGGGTTAACCTTGGGCGTTTATATATTGTTATATATTAATGCATTGTTGTGATGTAGCTAACCCTCCGGATGTAGCTTATTGGCGTTGTTCACCTCGTCGTTGGTGAACTTATATTTTGTTGATGTACCTTTAGCTCATTGCTTAGTGATTGTACGGTATGCTTAGACTAGCTTGCCTTTATGCTTGGATGCTCCGGTATGCGGTATTTGTTTAATTGTGTGGCGTGTCCATTTTATACATATATATGTATGTAGTATATTTTCACTCACTAAGCGTTAGCTTACCCTCTCGTTGTTTACATTTTTATAAATTGCTTGGATGCGGTGGCTCGGGTAAGCGTGGGGACTAGTGAGCTTGCGTAGTTTGCTTTAGAAGACTTGCTTTTGGTTCGATTAGGATTGGGTAGCATATCCCCAATCCCATGCTCGGTCTATGTTTGTATAAACTGAATTGGGTCGAAATGGTCACCTTGTAGTAAATTGGGTAGATGTGGGCCCGGTGTTGTAAAACTCGGTTTTATTATGGAAAACTCTTAGTTTTAATTATTATAACATATTGTGAAAGTGTTTTGGTTTAAAAGTGTCGGGAAGCGGGTTTTTCGCCCGCGTGTATAAGAAAAACTGATCAGAACTTTTTAGTGTATTTGGACGCCGTCCCAGATGGCTGGACGCCGTCCAGTCCTTTAGAGCTGGACGCCGTCCAGATGAACTGTCCCAGAAAAATTTTTTATGGCACGTTTTTGGAAGGATTAACGGGTTGGGTTGTTACAGTTAAGTAAAAAGGTCTTACATGTGGGTAATACACGATATTTATTCAAGTGCTTCTTCGCGGTACTTCTCTTGTTCGAGTAAGGTTATAGCCGGTTTACATGTTTGTTTGTAATATTTTTGTAGAGGTTATTGGGTGACCAGCGTGTTTTGGCCAAGTAGTCCTCGATGTGGAAATATGGTTCTTCGTACCCGAGTAAGCGGTGCCGGTGTGTAACATTCTTGTACGGGTAGGATGGGTTTGTGTAAAGTCACGGCGAGCTTTTATCTGGGACATTTCTTCCCGGATGTGCGTTTGAATAATCTTCTGGACGGTTTTCTCGTGCATGACCGGGAAAGGTATCTTCCTGGACCATTATGCCGGCTAATTTCGAGACGAAACTTCATTAAGTTGTGGAAAAATGACCTTTTTAATACGAATCGATATGTGTATCATCAGTGAGCTCCCGTTTTGTTAGATGTTTGTGTTTTGCGTTTATTTTTCTCATTTGTTAGTGTATCTTGTCAATCTTGTTTAGCTAGTTGTGTTGTGTTTCTTAGTTGATTTTTGTTGATAGTTAGGTTATTGTATTAGGTTTGGTTGTATTACAGTGCGGCTCGGTTATAAATAGCGGGTAGGTTTTCGTTTTCTAGTTTCGAGCTCTTCTGTAATTGCGTTGTATCCATGTTTGGTTTGTTCATCATTCAATGAATTAACCTTTGTTTATGATATTCGTTATTTTAGAAAAAAAAATAAAATAAAATAAAATAATTACAACAACAACAACAACAAAACTCAATATCACATGCGTGGTGTATGGGGGAGGTGAGATGTAGACAATCCTTCCCTATCCGAGAATAAAGACAAGTCATTTCTCCACCCATAGTGAAAACACTCACAAAAGTAGAGAAAGTCATCCCTCTCTCTTTTCGACGGATAGAGAGATTGCTTCCGAGTGGACCTCCGGCCAATAAGTAAGAAAAGTTTTTAAAAAATAAAATAAAATTGAGACGCCATGAAAATAGAAAAATCAAATTTTCTTAGGTTTTAAATCCTGCCTGAAAAATAATTTAGGTTTTAAGAGTTAGTAAAGTCGCCAATAAGTTGACGCTTGATGTCGACTCAATAACTAGAGCCGTATAAAATAATTGTTGATGTATGTCTAGTTATGATGTGCAAATTACCACCTAAACAAAACATGTGTGAAGTAAATGATACTACCCCCATTAAAGGCACATTGGGTATGTTTGGCGCGTAACTTTTAACGTTTAATTTTTATGAAATAGTTCATATTTAATAAAAAGCTCTGTTTGGTTAAAGAAGATTAAAACTTTTAAACATATGGAAATAGCTAAACGCTAAAAGCTATCATAACTAGCTTTTAATTTTTTTTTTATCATTTTACTCTTTATTTAACAAATCAATTATTCTGTTAAAAACTAAAATATATTTAAAAAATTATTAGCTACCAGCTACCAACTAATAGCTAAAAACTACCACTACCAGTTACACATTACTCTGTAAAAGATACCAATTGTCTTGTATACTAATAGAGCTACAGCTTTTGGCCGTATTTGCCCAAATAAACTTCCCAAACGACATCACAAGCTTATATACTAATAGAGCTACAGCTTTTGGTCGTATTTGCCCAAATAAACTTCCCAAACGACATCACAAGAAGAAAAAAACAATTTCGCTCCTCAAACTTTGCCCAATATGTAGTTTCAACCCTCGAAATAGGGGGTAAAACGTAAATTTAATATTTTAATTAAAAAAACCTTAAACAAAGTTCACTCAATTTTTTAACGGGTCATATCTTACCACTCGCTACGAGTTAAATTCTTTCGACACCACCGTTCAACTCGAAATAACTTTACGAACACAACACGACTAACTACACACGAAACGGACACTTCTTAAAAAACGCTAAAACTTTTGGGTTATCTCTCATACATATACATACACACGTATAATAAACAACCCAAACTAACCACATCATACCGATGGTTCTGTTCCCTTTTTTACGCGAATTTTCTGCCATTAAAACGCGCAGTACATTAGGTATGCTAGGTACTAACCACGTGTTTTCATACATACTCGTAGCAACGCGTTTTAAACTCTGTAAATACATAACGTTACGTTAAATGTGAATTTGCAATCCAAAAAGCCCCGCCGCATCGCGCGGGCCGGTAATTTTCTAGTTACAAACTAAACTCTACCAAAACTACCCGCTAGTTTTGCATGTTACAAACACTGTTTGACTAGTCCTTGATATTAATTAACCCTTACATACTAAAACCCATGACCGGATGTGTAGTTTCAGTTATTTCGGAATGTAGTTTTGAATTTGCATTTACACTAAAATCGGTCCCTCAACTTCCACTTACTTTACACAACGACCCCTCGAGTTTACACTTTCTCGGGGGTTGAAAGCGTAATTATATAATTTTATTAAAACAACAGAAACTATTTCCACCCGAATTTTTAACGGACCCTATCTTCTCGCTCGGTGCGAGTTAAATTTTTCCGAGACCACCGTTCAACTCGAAAAAGTCTCACGAATCCAACTGGACTAGCTATACGCGAAACGGACACTTTTTAAAAAACGCTTAACATAACGACAACCCGTATCTTTCTATTCGCCGCAAGTTGAATTTTTCCGACAGCACCGTTACACTCGAAATTTTTTTATGAACAAAACGAAACTAACTACGTTCGAAACTGACACTTTTTAAAAAACGCTTAAGTCAACGACATCTAAAACGCCGCTTAAGACATCAGCCGTTTTCCCCTTTATAAATACACAACGCTACGTTAGATATGAATACACAAGCCAAAAGTCCCCGCTGCATTACGGGCCGGATCCGGACTAGTTTTGATCCAAAAGGGGAAATTGTTATTACCGTAATAACAGAAAGAACATGGGTACATGTTCTTAGTAGTTGACAATAATTCCAAAGGCTCCTTAGTTTTCAACATTTGTATGTTTCTAATAATTGTTCCACCAGTGCAATTCAATCCCAATTAATTAACTTAGGAAGAAAATCATGCTACTGCTGCAATTGTTCTAGGAATTAGATCACATGGTGCTATTGCTACTTAAAAAGCTATCATTTTTCTCCAATTCTGTTTTTAAATTAAGCTCCAACATCATCATGAATTCAAACAATAACCAAAATTGCAGTCGGCTAGCGGTGTTAGCTCAACAGCTCCGTCAATACAAACCCCCAGTTGTGCCTTTTCAAAGTGGTTTAGATGATGATAATAATGAAGGGGTTTCTAATTCTCAATTAGGTTTTCCCCAATCCAATAATAATTTAAATTTAAATATTAATAATAAAAATAGAAACAGAGCAGCTGTTTTAATTTGTTTATTTCAAGGGAAGAGTACTGATAATAATGATGATGATTTACGCGTGATTCTTACCAAAAGATCTTCTGGGCTTTCTACTCATTCAGGTATTTACTTTACACACTTAGACTATTTGTAGTGGTTGGTTGGGGGTGTGTTAGGGGCATGGGTTGCTTTTTATACCTTTTTGATGACTAGGACGTGTGGGTTGTTTTTGTGGAGTAGTGGTGGTGTGGGGTTTTGGTGTGGGTTAGAAGTATTGTGATGATGTGTTAAAATATAATTGGGTTAAATATTAAAAAGGGGGTAAAAATAAGATTTTTAAAATAATAAAAATCAATAAAATGGCAACCCACTCCGTTGCCATACCCGTTGGAAAGCAAGGAACGCCCCCAACAATGCCCCCAACAATGCCTTGATACACCACAAGTTGGTGTTGCTTGGATGCCACATACGCAACCCACGCCCCTTTTACAAACCGATACAACAAGTCTTACAGTACAAATTTTTTATGTTCTATTTATTTATATATGTATATATGTATATGTATATGTATATGTATATGATATTATATATTATACTCCAATTAGACCATTTGCATCGGTACAAGGCAATGGCATTTTTTTGTCTCTGTGGCACAAGCCACGCCCCTTCCAATAGGGTAGTGGTGCGTTAGTTTAGGTGTGGGGGTGAAAGCCGTTATCCAACACCCAAAGCAACGGGGTTGTTACAATTTTATTAATTTTATATTATTTTAAAAATGTTATTTTTATCCTTTTTTAATATTTTATCCAATTATATTTTAACACATTATCACAATACTCTTTATCCACACCACCAATACTCCACGCAAACTCACACATCCTAGTTATCAAAAAAATGCAAAAAATAACTCACACCACCAACACACGCCCCTCCCCACTACAAATGGTCTTAAGATCAAGTGAGAGCTTTGAACGGGTAAACTGATAATGTTTTCCTTATTTAGACCACGGAGGAGGGCGACTGTATTATTTAGTCTGACGTACTAATCGGGTTATCCAGTTACAGTTTTTCATTCTTTTTTGGTCATCCTTATATATGCATATATATTCTACTTTTAGTGAAGCTTGAACATGAGACTTCAAAATATCATGACCACTCTTTTTGGAGATGTTAAATAATAGCATGAGTAGTGTGAAAAGAGTTATGTTCAAGATTTGATCTCTTTTAAAAATCATACTATTTAAGATTAAACCAGCCCAAAGTTTGGAGCACAAGCGCCATGTGTCACCGTTTCGTTCTATAGAAGAAATGAATAGTATGCATAATACATATGTTTAAAGATATTATTAGTAAAAATGATGATAGGTGAAAATGTACATAAATGAAATGCACAAGTCTTATACTACAGTATGTTTTTACTCTATCTCTGCTACTTTATCAAATGTTTTTTACTATTTAACTCTGCAACTTTAGCACATGTTGTTACTATTTAACTCTGCAACTTTATCACATGTTTTTGCTCTTTTAAGACTTCCTTTTTATGTTTTCTGCATGACTTAGAATGATTAAGAGATTGTACACTATTGTCTGTACGTTAGCAGTCCTAACATGTTTATTGCCTCATGTGTTATTCACTTGTGTGTGTGCAGAATTTACCATTTAAATTAATATGGTTTTTTCTTTTCTTCTATATAGTCTGTAAGAATTTGAAGGTATATATATTTTATAAATGACTAGGTCAAAATCGAATACCTTAATAGATGATGTTAAAATTCTTTTAGTTGAATTCATTCAGTTCAAATTTAGTTGGTTTAAGTGGGTTTGCGATCCAAACCCCATCCCTGTCTGGATCATAATGTTGATTCTAAGTTGTAAGGTTCATTTAAATGTATGCCATGTTGAAACTAATTATTGCCATGTATAAATTATAAGATTCATCATAATCATAAGAAATGAAATGATCAGTTTTCTTACAGGGCTAGTAACGGTTATGTCGTTGCACCCGCCGTTGCCTCCGCCTTCTCATCACTCCAATATTAGCAATTAGCCTTTGGCTAGTGGTTGATGTCCCGTACGCCATTTCGTCGTTGCACAATTGATCACGGAACCGAAAGCATTTATTTGTTGTACATTTTGCCTTATTACTTGAACCCGTGAATAATTAATTAATTTAGTGGGTGTGAGGAAGTGTGTGATGGGTATGTCATGGTTGTTAGCAGTTAGTCTTTGGTTAGTGATGGGAAGGAGGTGCTGATGTGGCAGTCAGTCCTGGGATGACATTATGTCATGGTTAAGAGTGCTCTTACAACTCTTGAATGCTTCATAGAAATCAGATTAATTTGATATTTTCAAAAAGTCAATATCACAACAAGTTGAACACATATATAATGAATTTTGATAATTTGATTTGTTATAACTTTAGCGATATTGTTACTGCTAGTTCTCAATCTTGGTTAGTCTTTGAAATGAACATTTCACATCGATTAGTGTGATCTAAATGTGTAATTAATAATGAAAGCAACATTTTTGTATTTTTTTTTTTTTAGAAATTAGCCTAAAGTTCAAAAAGTATTTACCTCTTTAATGGAAAATGTGTCTTAATACTTTGGGTGCAGGTGAAGTTTCATTACCTGGAGGAAAAGCAGAAGAAGACGATGTTGACGATGCTGACACAGCAACAAGGGAAGCAAAGGAAGAAATTGGGCTTGACCCGTCACTCGTAAATGTCGTCACCGTTCTTGAACCATTTTTGTCTAAGGTACTATACATAGTGACATACTCATCAAATTGCTTAATGTTCAATTTTAAATTTTGAAACCTAACCCTAAGCATTTCCTATTCAGTTGTTACTTATTATTATTACAACTTAACACTTATGTGTTTATATTTACTATGTCATCGTGTCTATAAGTTCACTTCAATTCAAAATTTTGTTAATAAATAAATAAACTACAGTGACCTTCGTTTAATCGTTTATTTGCAGCACCTTCTCAGAGTAACTCCTGTAATCGGCATACTATCTGATAGAGACGCATTCAATCCAATTCCCAACACTGACGAAGTAGATGACGTTTTTGACGCTCCTCTAGAAATGTTTCTCAAGGTATTCTTCCTAACCGAAACCCACACTTGAATTGTTGACTTCTCAAGTCAAACCTTTGTGGTTCTATATTCAAAACTTGTTCCAGGCTCATTGCGAACAGTAAATTGTTTATTACATTAGTATTTTGACTAAACTTTCAAACAAATTGACTTGTCCAGGATGAAAATCGAAAATCTGAAGAAAGAGAATTAATGGGAAATAGGATTCTGATTCATTCATTTGACTACGAAATAGGTGGTAAAAAGTATTTGATTTGGGGTCTTACTGCTGGAATTTTGATCCGAACTGCATCGATTGTGTACCAACGATCGCCCGCTTTTCTTGAACAGAATCCCAATATCAAGCTTCCTGGAGTCTTAAAAAAGGACACTAAGATGTAATTTTTTATCTGCAACCATAAAACGATTGCATACATAATCTGTTTACATTCACTTATAGTATTGTATTATGGGGCCATGAACATGGCACAACCATGTATATAGGCGTTAATATTTCAAGACCGTGATAACGTCAATGAGCATTCTAGTGGATCGGCTTGCAGACTTTATGCAGGTCTTTTTCCTATAAATGGGTTCTCGTTTTGTTTGCGCTTTGACAGACTGTACTTTAACACATTTATGTAAGGAGTCAGTTACAGATAATTGATCTTCAAATCAATGTAATTTTATTTTATGTTGGTGGATAGATAAAGGATTGTTGAACAATTAAGGTCTTTTTACTTGCATACCTGTACAAAATAAGTGCATCTTTATATTTGGATACATGTAATACATTCTTATCCTATCTTTTCAATTGAGTGAGTTTTGGAAATCTGAAAGTTACTCTATAGTTGATAATTTTATACATCATGTTTTAGTTCACAAGCAACAACGTTTACGTTTTATCGACGGACAACCCTAACCGGAGTACCGCACCTCAAGCAATGCCCAATTGTGAGGTGGGGGTCAATTGTGGTGAGGTATCGGAATGTGCCTGGTAATATTAAAATTTAAAATATTTGTTAAAATTGCAAGTCTAACGTCTTGTCATCTCATGTGGATCTTGATAGTAAAACATTCTTGGTTTGTTTCTAGACAAGTACATCATCTTTGTATCAAAATGCACGATTAACGATTCAGGCTATCTTGGATCAATTCAAGCATAGAAACGTGTTCTTTGATGTCCGTTTGAGCTACATATAAGCCTTTAAATCAGATTGAGATTCAACAAACAATTTGAAATCTCAAAGTTTAAGTTTGCTAGGTTTTGGTCAACAATCGATTTACCATATTATCTAATAGACAAAGGTTATGAATAGTAACTAGGGGCATTTTCGTCCTTTCACTTTTTCTTTTTCCCTTTTAATTAAATTTCATTACACTAACAAAGCCTTTTCACAAATTCAAATCGACCTCCCAAATAGGGGGGTGAAGTGTCATATAAACATTTTCATAAAAAATCTTAAATAAAATCCACCCAAATATTCAACGGGTCATATCTTCTCGCTCGCAACGAGTTAAATTTTTCCGACACCATCGTTAAACTCGAAATAATTTTAGGAACACAATGTCACTAACTATACGCAAATGGACGCTTTTTAAAAAACGCTAAATATTTGGGGTACTTTTCATACACGTTGATTTTGCGTTAAATTTTTAAAAGTCGACAATTTCATAGCGAAACACGAAGATGCACATATATTGTTAATTTAAAATAACATTTAAATCTTTCACGGGTTATACCTTTTAGTTCGACTCGAGTTGCGCTTCAACGATATCATCGTTAGCCACGAAATAATTTTACAAACTAAACACAATAAAATACATTGAAAACCGAACCTCCGGCGCGAAGCGAGGGTTCGAAAACTAGTTGGAACCAATTGCCATTCTACAGGTGTTATAAGCAATCGTCGAGCATTAGTGGAGTGAATTTAAGCACATTTCATTCAGATTCCATCATCTGAAACGGATTATTATGTTAAACAAATTTGGTGTTATTTATAAGAACACGCAACTGTTCATCATTTGTTATTGAATCCAGGATTGAATTCAAAATTGCGCCGATGGTCCTTTATATTTGTATCAAATAAAACGGGTGTGGACGAAACTGTCCTCACGTGCTTGGCATGTGATCGTACTTGATGTTCAAAAACTAACGGGTGTTAGTGGTTGAGTCATCCGTGTCCAAAGTTCATAGTTGAGGGTCATCTAAGTCGAAAAAATAGATAAAAGTTATTCGTGCTATTTGGTACAAACATAAAAGATCGATTCGACACAATTTTGTCTTGCTTCTAAGATTAGTAAAACATCTTGATAATGAATAACTCACTGTAAGTGGGAAAATATGAAAGAGTACATGGAAATAGAAATTGAAAATATGTACACGAAAACTTTAAGAATAACAAGAGAATTTAAGTTTCTACTTTCTAGTCTCCTTATTTATAATAAATCCTTATTTATTTTTGAAGAAAAAATGATAACATATAACAACTTATCCGAAGATCAACAAGTACAACCAATACAAAGGAAATTCAAATGTAGCCAAAAGAAACGACACTAAAAAAACGGTAGAAGTTTTTCCCTGTTCGGGCTACTTGGGAGGGCGAGTAATCCAATCTCATACTCTAATGTACAAATCCCATCAGGATTTTCTCGCTGGCTGTTTCCAACCCATCCCTGACCAACACTAAATATTCGTCCTAGACAGAACTCAAACCTAAGACTTCTTGCAAGGAACTCAGGACCCTAACCACTGAGCTATCGAGGGATGGTTCAGAAACGACGTTAAAAATTAACCTAAATCAAACATCCAGCCAACATGGCAGAGTGAAAATGACTAGAAAGTAAATAAAAGCTTAACAACCTAAACACTGAAAACCAATGTCGCTGCTGCACTAATTTACATAAACTAAACAAGTACAACACACAGCGGCTACGATCCGGAGAATGCCGACTGCCTCGGCAGTTACAAAACAAGAACACCAACAACCGCATATCCGCCCAAACCGTCTCAAGATGAGTCAAACATGAAAAAAAATCGACCAACCGTCGCATAGAGGACCAGATCTCTAACATGAAGATGGTCGCCTGGTCCATCCAGACCAAAGGCGCCTCCCGAAAAGAAAAAGACCTGCAAGACGAAAGCAAGACTAATTGAACCCAACACTGCAATGGCCCCCACAACCACTACTAACCCCCGGACATTCTCCTTCACCCGCCACCTCCAACCGCCATTTGAGGCCATAACCCGCCACCCATCCACAATTTTCCGGCCACCAAACCGTGGTCACGACCAACAAGGCGGTAGATCACCGCAGTCACCAATCAGTTGCAAATCCGGATGCCATTGGTGGCCACCACCAATCGCCACCAATACAAGGAAACTCTAACATCTTAAAGCAAGTAATCTTACTAAATAACAACCAAAAACCCCATATCAGGCCTGAGGATTAAACCCACTGCATAGACTGTCTCAGATTTTTAGCCCAATTTAAGTGGTTACTTATAGAAATGAACTTGTTACTACTAATTGTTTTCACATTTGTTTTGCGTTTTAAAATTTAATCAGCTGATAATGTTGCGTCATATGTTTGAGTTGATACAGTAACAGTTGTGATTTTGTGATGAGGGCTGTGGTGGTGGGAGGGAGTATAGCAGGATGTAAAGAAACATAGAATCAAACAATCTTATTGCCAAAGTAATCGATACCCACTTACAAAGACACAGTCCTTGTGTTGTAGAGAATAACAAAGAGCACAATCAATTGGAGAGAAAGAGTAGCTCCAATCGTGATTTATGATGTCAAGAATGAAACATAATTATAGACCTCATACTACAAACAGCTACTACCTTTTAATAATTATCTACAGTAAAATAAAGGTAAACATGGGACATAGAGTGATGGGTGCCGAATATTATGGGATAATATTCTACCAAAAAGTATCCAACTTGCAAGACCAAAAATGCAACATCTTATGTGGACCTATCTTGAAATCATAAAAGCTTGCATTTGAAGACTTTGTGGGATGGCATTATTACAGCAACAATGGAATGACAAAGACAGCTCATCTCACTTTGGAATGTCCAGCTTTAGTCCCCTGAACCTACAAAGAAACATCTTATACAAAAGAATGAGATAAAATTCAAATTAAGTTTGTATAGTTTTAACATTCCCTCAAACTTAAGTTTGAAATAAATCTTTTAAACCCAATCCATTTGACAAAAAGTTATGTTGATAAGATTCCAACTCTTTTGTCCAACTCTTTTGTTAAAATGTCTGCAAGTTGGTTAGATGAATCAACCTTAACAGTTTTGATTAAACCACATGAGACCTTTTCTCTAATAAAATGCATATCAATATCAAAATGTTTAGTTCTATCATGATAGAGAGGATTGGCGGCAATTTGAATTGCATAGGTATTTTCACAGTGTAATTTGACAGGTAATTCAATTTGAATGCCAAGTTCAAGCAACAAGTTTTTTATCCATACAATTTCACAAGCAATGGTACCCATAGCCCTATATTTTGCTTCAGCAGAGGACCTAGAAATGGTTGCATGTTTTTTACTTTTCCAAGAGACCAAGGAGTTGTTGAAGTACACCAAATATCTAGTAACAGATTTTCTGTTAAGTTTGCACTTACCCCAATCAGAGTCACAAAAAGCATTTAGAGAAAAACCATTGCTTTTAGTAGATTGAATTCCTTTACCGGGCCCCTTTTAGATATTTAAGAACCTTAAAAGCTAAATCGGAGTGAGATTGCAAGGGATAATGCATGTATTTGTAACAACCCAACCCTTAAGCAACCGAAATATGCAAAAATAAAAAAAAAATTGTTTGTTCAGCAAATGGCGCGGCGCGCCATATGGCCGCGCGGCGCGCCAAACTGGTCTGTCCAAAAAGTCTTTAAACGTGAAAAAGATTGGCCACTTCCCGACATATTTAGACGAAACGCTTTTACCCACATCTTCAAATATGTAAAACTAACACAATTAAAACATAAATTAAGTTTTACACAGTGGGGCCCACATCGGCCGTTTTACGAGTTTCATACAAAAGTTTGAGTTTCGACCACATTAGTTTAATTTCCAAACAAACTACGAGCATGATGTTTGTGGATAAACTACCCAAATCCTAGGCCGAATCCACAAGTAATCCAAGCAAGCAACCAAAAAGGGAAATCATCTAAATCTCGAGCATACCCTTGCCACGTCCGCCTCCGAACCTAAAAATGTAAACAACGAGAGGGTAAGCTAATGCTTAGTGAATGCAATACTTATACGCATACATACATAATCCAATTACTTGCATACACCTACACAACAACACAATAACATTAGCAAACCGCAATATCGAATAAACGAATAATCGTACGTACAACAAGTCAACATCATTAGCATAGAGATCTCAACAATAATATACGCCAAATACAAATACGTACAATGCTAATAAAATTACACATCCCAATATACCCAATGTCGACATTCGACTCGATGGTGGCCGACAAAGAGTAGTAGGTCAAAATCGTTAACTACACACCACCCATCGCACGCGTACGTGGCCGACGAAGAGTAGTAGGTCAAAATCGTTAACTACTCACCACTACGCACCATGAGGCCGACGAAAAGTGCAACCGAAACGTTAACACTTACCTCAATCACAAGGATGGCCGACGAAAAGCGAAACCGCTTCCATCCCACGATAAGTGGCCAACGAAGTGCGGATCCCCAAACGGATAACACTCACCACTTACCCCAACACACATATGTGGCCGACGAAGAGCGATAGGTCAAACATTAATCACTCACCACATATCTAAACATACACATGTAGCCGACGAAGAGTGATAAGTCATACGTTAATCACTCGCTACATGCCCAAACACACACATACACACGTGGCCGACAGAGAGCGATAGGTCAAACGTTAATCACTCGCCACAAACACTAAACGATTATAGCCAACGAAGATCTATCCACATGGATATCACTCACTATATTTTCCCATCTCAATCGTGGTCCACGAAAAGTGAATCCTAACGGATGTCACTTACCACATCGTACACAAGCAACCAAATTATATACATAAGCGTATAAATATTCCACTCACCTTGATTACTTGAAAAGCAATCTCGCTTGAGCTCCTAATCGTCCAAATGCAAATTACCTAAGTAATTCACAAACAAATAAGCTAAACACTATAGCTTATGCCCAAAACACTAATAAGTGCAATTTCGACCCATTTGCACTTCCAAGCACAAACCGCGCCCAAACTAACCAATAATCACTAACACAAGTGAGAATGGTCCTAATATGCCAATCAAACCCAATCATAGGTGTTAAACACCTATCTTGCCCAAAATGACACTTAAACCCTAATTTGACTCATAAGAAGTCAATATCACGCCATTAGCAAGTTTTGACACCAAAACATATTTAACTCGGTTCTATGCTTCAACTTAATCCATTTTAAGTTTATAAACCTTATTAAATCGGCAATTGAGTCATAATCATCAACAAACCCTAATTTTGACTCTAGTCAAAATTAGTCAACCATAAGAACCCTAATGGTTTCTAAAACACCAATAATCACTAACACTAGTGATTATACACCATTTACAAGTCTTAAACATGGTTAAATCATTAACCAACCCAAAACCCGCCAAATATCAAAATAGCAAGTTTCCATAAACCCTCTTCATCAACCAAATGGGTTTTACAACTAATAATCTCAAACCCTAACTTGAATATCAAATCTAACAAATGAAATTCGGAGTTAGAAGTTACCAATACTACCAAAACATAGCTAGGAGCGAGATGAACAACTTTAAAACCCGAGCTTTGGCGAGAATCCAACTCCTTCTTCTCCAATTCAAGCTCTCTCACTCTAGAACTCTTCCTCTCTCTCTTGATATGGATGAGAGTGTTTGTGTGGGTGAGAAATGAGCTCCAATGGAGTTCTAGATCAGTTTTGGTGACCCTAAACCGACCCTAAATGAAAAGACCAAAGTACCCCTCATTTGAACCTTTTAAAAAGGCTGAAAAATGCTTCAGGGGCAATCGGCGCGCCGCGCCAAAAGGTGGAGCGCCGCTCCAAACAACTGGAATTTGTGGTCGAGCCCAAAACAGGTTTCAGCAACTTGTTTTGGCCATAACTTTTCGACCGTAACTCCGTTTTAGATGAATCAAATATCGTTGGAAACGTAATAAGATTTCCTTTCCAATGGTAAGGCTTTGAAACATCAACACAAAATTATTTGGGGTTGAAAAGATACGTACACACCTTGTCACTTCAGGCAACGTCTAGTTTTCTTCGGCGTTCGAGCAAGCAACACGTACCCTTCATACACGCATCGTACACTATAAATACATTATGTACAATAAATATTTGGGTCTTACAACTCTCCCCCACTTAAACTCGATCACGCCCTCGTGATCTTCTCCACTTAACCAATCCGAACCTACTCAACAGTCCTCAATCATAAGTCCCAATCCAAACTTTCCTAGACAATTCTTCCCAATGAATCACGTTTAACAACTAAATCGTCACCCGCGATTTATCAAATCCACCAACCGAGCACTAAAACCTTGCTCAATCCCTCACATCGGGAAAAACTCGACCAATCTCGAACCGAGATATCAATTCCTTAGGGTACCTTTACCAAGGACCACGCTAAAAGCGACCAAGTCTCAACCTAAAGTCAACAATCCGAACGTTGAAGATCGAACCACATGAATCCTTACGGACCCACCATCGGTGTATAAAACAACCGATAGATCACTCAACACCGGATAAAGTCAGCGAACCCTGTCAACGGTCATGCTTCACCGATATAACACTACACCCATGATGAAGTCAGCGGACCCCGAAGGTCATGCTTCACCAATCAACAATACCATGATGAAGTCAGCGGACCCCGAAGGTCATGCTTCACCAATCAACAATACCATGATGAAGTCAGCAGACCCCGAAGGTCATGCTTCACCAATCAATGCCCTTTTGGTCTCGAACAACGAGTAACGTAACATCACGCTCTGCTACGCCATAGTGAATCCTAACGGATAACACTAACCATTCACACAATCGAGCAAGAACCACCTATATCGAACATAGGCACAAAACAAAAATTCTCTAAAAGAGAATCCGCCACACACACATCCCTTAACCGAGGGATTTCACCTTGCTCGCCAAACACGTCCTTTATCTCTCAACGAGATTTACCACATTACCACCCCGGTGATAATTCAAATCCAAAATCATAAGTACAATTTAACCGAAATTGTACTCTACTACAAATCGACCAAACTAGGTCCCAACACAAGTTTCGGATCTACCATAAGCATTATCCGAATTCTCACCCTAAGGTCCCCTCGTGCGGGAGTATAACTCCCCCACTTGGAACTACGTTCCATATCCACAACTCGTACAATGCTACCAAAAGTAGACTTTACTAACAATTGGGTTCACACGACCCATCACCATATCTTGCTCTAATCTTGAGCACCCGAAGGATTTCAATCAATCCTTAAACACTTCGAATGAAAGGTGTAACACAATTACACAAACCATACCCCCGCAATCATCCAATTGCTTTAGTTTGTCAAATTCCACCTAGTCACTCATGTACCTAAGGGTTTCTCCTTGGTACCCTAAGTTCAATGTAACCGCAATACAATCGGAGTCGAACACCACGCTAGTAGGTATAAAAGAGGCACCTAATGTCGCGTCACGTAGACTCCTTTACCAACATACATCGAGATCAACACTCGATTTCTCGGGTTTCATCCCACCTGTCGAACCTCATGGTTCATCAACTTCAACACAAAAGCGAACACGCTCTAACATCCGAACACCAAAACCCACCCATATGGCTTGGTATAAACATTTCCCAAATATCAAGGAATGCTTAGTTGCACCAAGTCTTACGCCCTTCGCCCTATAACTAGACCATCAACATAGGGTAATTCCACAAGGAACGCTACCCCTCATTACACTACGCACTAACACAAAACGCATTACACAACATCATAAGTACGTTTCAATAAGATAGTCGAAAAGTACCTGAACACCATCGTCAGGTTCTCATGCATCACCAACTAGATCCGGGCACGCCGACTTTCGGTGTCCCTCCTTTCGACAATTAAAACAAGTAACCTTGTTAGACTTCGCATTCGTACATTCACGCGACAAATGACCCCGTTCCCTGCAATTATAACACGTGGGCACAAAACCACCGGTGCCACTCTTCTTCACACTTCCGCCACCCTCGGAAGTGCTCTTACTTTTCTTGTTCGAATGCATTGTAGTCTCGGACTTCCGCTTACTAACATCGGGAACACTTTTCCTAAGGAAAAGCGCCTCAAAACCCTTCGCCATGTCAAACAACTCGTCAAAAGTTTTCACTACGTTTACGCTAATCTTCTCTTGATAACCATCGTTCAAGATTCGATAGAAGTCTTCCTTCAACATTTTATCATTACCGACGTACACCGGGCAAAATTGGGTCTTTGATAAAAACACGGATTTGAGAGTGTTCAAATCCATCGACCCTTGCCTCAAGGAACGTAACTCGTCCTTAAGCCTTGTAAGATAGGCCGAAGTTCGGTATTCGTCGAAAAACTCTTTCTTGAATTCATCCTAGGTGAACTCCATGCATTGTTCTTCGTCATAAAGTCGGATCTTCGCATCCCACCATAATTTAGCATCACCTCTTAACATGCTACAACCATATCTTGTCTTTTTATCGAGAGGGCATTCACACGTACGAAAAGCCCCCTCCATATCGGAGATCCAACGGGCACTCTTAAGTGGGTCCCGTTCACCTTCAAAGGTGGGAGGTTGAGAATCCTTGAAATTCTTAAAGAAAAAGTCCTGTCTCCTCACATTATCCTCTTGAAGAACGGCCTTAACTTGCTCCTTTACCACATTGACTAGTTGCTCGTCAATCGTATCTAGGAACATCTTCTTAACATCTTCGAGAAACTCTGCTTTTTGACGTTTAAAGATGGCCTCAACTTTGGCCGTGAACTCAACGTCCTCACTCGTACTTCCATCATTGGTGTCGTGTCCATTTCTCATCTTCATTCTATAAAACGAAGTAATTAAGCAACGAAACGAAAGGACATAACACATAGGTATATACATATACACCACACTACCCCATCTTGCTCAACAATCGTCGTACATCGCTCGTTTGACACGATTTGAACCAGTAACAATGGTAGCTAATCATTGTTAAGCGAACACGTCGCATTAACTCGCTTGTACAACGTCCATCTCGCTTGATGATTGCTAAACACAACACAAATCAATTAGCACAATGTTAGTTCATATAAATCAAAGCACTAACAATTCCCGATTAGACCCAAAGTCCTACAAGTCCCGTATAAAGCGTACACACAATAAAGTCTAAGTCTAGGCACCTATCTCAAGTCGCCTAAATCCCTTAGACCATGTTCTGATACAACTTGTAACAACCCAACCCTTATGCAACCGAAATATGCAAAAATAAAAAAAAAATTGTTTGTTCAGCAAATGGCGCGGCGCGCCATATGTAGTGACCCGAACTTTTCCATGTTCATATATATTAATTGAGATTGATTTTTACATGATTAAATTTTTCCAACATGTTAAGCAATCAAACTTGTTAAGACTTGATTAATTGAAATAGGTTTCATATAGACAATTGACCACCCAAGTTGACCGGTGATTCACGAACGTTAAAACTTGTAAAAACTATATGATGACATATATATGGTTATATATATAGTTAACATGATATTATGATAAGTAAACATATCATTAAGTATATTAACAATGAACTACATATGTAAAAACAAGACTACTAACTTAATGATTTTGAAACGAGACATATATGTAACGATTATCGTTGTAACGACATTTAATGTATATATATCATATTAAGAGATATTCGTACATCATAATATCATGATAATATAATAATTTAAAATCTCTTTTGATATTATAAACATTGGGTTAACAACATTTAACAAGATCGTTAACCTAAAGGTTTCAAAACAACATTTACATGTAACGACTAACGATGACTTAACGACTCAGTTAAAATGTATATACATGTAGTGTTTTAATATGTATTCATACACTTTTGAAAGACTTCAAGACACTTATCAAAATACTTCTACTTAACAAAAATGCTTACAATTACATCCTCGTTCAGTTTTATCAACAATTCTACTCGTATGCACCCGTATTCGTACTCGTACAATACACAGCTTTTAGATGTATGTACTATTGGTATATACACTCCAATGATCAGCTCTTAGTAGCCCATGTGAGTCACCTAACACATGTGGGAACCATCATTTGGCAACTAGCATGAAATATCTCATAAAATTACAAAAATATGAGTAATCATTCATGACTTATTTACATGAAAACAAAATAACATATCCTTTATATCTAATCCATACACCAACGACCAAAAACACCTACAAACACTTTCATTCTTCAATTTTCTTCATCTAATTGATCTCTCTCAAGTTCTATCTTCAAGTTCTAAGTGTTCTTCATAAATTCCAAAAGTTCTAGTTTCATAAAATCAAGAATACTTTCAAGATTGCTAGCTCACTTCCAATCTTGTAAGGTGATCATCCAACCTCAAGAAATCTTTGTTTCTTACAGTAGGTTATCATTCTAATACAAGGTAATAATCATATTCAAACTTTGGTTCAATTTCTATAACTATAACAATCTTATTTCAAGTGATGATCTTACTTGAACTTGTTTTCGTGTCATGATTTTACTTCAAGAACTTTGAGCCATCCAAGGATCCATTGAAGCTAGATCCATTTTTCTCTTTTCCAGTAGGTTCATCCAAGGAACTTAAGGTAGTAATGATGTTCATAACATCATTCGATTCATACATATAAAGCTATCTTATTCGAAGGTTTAAACTTGTAATCACTAGAACATAGTTTAGTTAATTCTAAACTTGTTCGCAAACAAAAGTTAATCCTTCTAACTTGACTTTTAAAATCAACTAAACACATGTTCTATATCTATATGATATGCTAACTTAATGATTTAAAACCTGAAAACACGAAAAACACCGTAAAACCGGATTTACGCCGTCGTAGTAACACCGCGGGCTGTTTTGGGTTAGTTAATTAAAAACTATGATAAACTTTGATTTAAAAGTTGTTATTCTGAGAAAATGATTTTTATTATGAACATGAAACTATATCCAAAAATTATGGTTAAACTCAAAGTGGAAGTATGTTTTCTAAAATGGTCATCTAGACGTCGTTCTTTCGACTGAAATGACTACCTTTACAAAAACGACTTGTAACTTATTTTTCCGACTAGAAACCTATACTTTTTTTGTTTAGATTCATAAAATAGAGTTCAATATGAAACCATAGCAATTTGATTCACTCAAAACGGATTTAAAATGAAGAAGTTATGGGTAAAACAAGATTGGATAATTTTTCTCATTTTAGCTACGTGAAAATTGGTAACAAATCTATTCCAACCATAACTTAATCAACTTGTATTATATATTATGTAATCTTGAGATACCATAGACACGTATACAATGTTTCGACCTATCATGTCGACACATCTATATATATTTCGGAACAACCATAGACACTCTATATGTGAATGTTGGAGTTAGCTATACAGGGTTGAGGTTGATTCCAAAATATATATAGTTTGAGTTGTGATCAATACTGAGATACGTATACACTGGGTCGTGGATTGATTCAAGATAATATTTATCGATTTATTTCTGTACATCTAACTGTGGACAACTAGTTGTAGGTTACTAACAAGGACAGCTGACTTAATAAACTTAAAACATCAAAATATATTAAAAGTGTTGTAAATATATTTTGAACATACTTTGATATATATGTATATATTGTTATAGGTTCGTGAATCAACCAGTGGCCAAGTCTTACTTCCCGACGAAGTAAAAATCTGTGAAAGTGAGTTATAGTCCCACTTTTAAAATCTAATATTTTTGGGATGAGAATACATGCAGGTTTTATAAATGATTTACAAAATAGACACAAGTACGTGAAACTACATTCTATGGTTGAATTATCGAAATCGAATATGCCCCTTTTTATTAAGTCTGGTAATCTAAGAATTAGGGAACAGACACCCTAATTGACGCGAATCCTAAAGATAGATCTATTGGGCCTAACAAACCCCATCCAAAGTACCGGATGCTTTAGTACTTCGAAATTTATATCATATCCGAAGGGTGTCCCGGAATGATGGGGATATTCTTATATATGCATCTTGTTATTGTCGGTTACCAGGTGTTCACCATATGAATGATTTTTATCTCTATGTATGGGATGTGTATTGAAATATGAAATCTTGTGGTCTATTGTTACGATTTGATATATATAGGTTAAACCTATAACTCACCAACATTTTTGTTGACGTTTTAAGCATGTTTATTCTCAGGTGATTATTAAGAGCTTCCGCTGTCGCATACTTAAATAAGGACAAGATTTGGAGTCCATGCTTGTATGATATTGTGTAAAAACTGCATTCAAGAAACTTATTTTGTTGTAACATATTTGTATTGTAAACCATTATGTAATGGTCGTGTGTAAACAGGATATTTTAGATTATCATTATTTGATAATCTACGTAAAGCTTTTTAAACCTTTATTGATGAAATAAAGGTTATGGTTTGTTTAAAAATGAATGCAGTCTTTGAAAAACGTCTCATATAGAGGTCAAAACCTCGCAACGAAATCAATTAATATGGAACGTTTTTAATCAATAAGAACGGGACATTTCAGTTGGTATCCGAGCGTTGGTCTTAGAGAACCAGAAAATTTTCATTAGTGTGTCTTATCGAGTTTGTTAGGATGCATTAGTGAGTCTGGACTTCGACCGTGTTTTCTTTAAAAATGATTGCTTAACATTTTTGTTGGAAACTATATATTTTTAACATATGAATATTATGTGATATATTAATCTCTTAACGTGTTTGATATTATGTGATAGATGTCTACCTCTAGAACAAGTCCCATTGACTCACCTAATAATAATGAAGAGTCAAATGTAAATTGGAATGATTTGTGGACTGATTCACAAGTTCCCGAAGAGGAACCGGAAGAAGAGTCGGAACCGGAAGAAGAATCGGAACCGGAAGAAGAATCGGAACCGGATGAAGAAATAGAACCGGTGGGGGAAATAATAAAACGGTTAAGTAAAAGAAAATCCTCAACCAACCGACCAAGGTTAATTATGGTCAATGGTGTTTCCGCCAAGGAAGCAAAATATTGGGAGGATTACCAATTCTCCGATGAATCGGATTCCGACGAGAATTCCGATGATGTTATAGAAATTACCCCAACTGAATTTAAAAAGGCAAAAGAAAATAATAAGGGAAAGGGCATAAAAATAGAGAAATCTAATTCCAACCCCGATGAACTTTATATGTATCGTCAACCCCCGAAGTCCTTAAGTTGTAACAATGACCCGGGAACCTCTAAACCACCAGGTTTTTCTAAACCAATGTGGATCACGACGGCTCGTATTAGGGGAACATCATATATCCCTAGAAACTTGGCAAAACGAACCAAAACCGAAGAAGAAGAAACGAGCGAGTCGGAATAAGATAGTTGTATTCGTGTGGTGTAATATATGTAATATAGTGTGCTTATGCTTTATGATATATGTAAAAATTGCTTGTATTAATAAGTATTTTTTTATGAATCTAACTCTTGTCTATTTTACAGTATAAAAACACAAAATGGATAGACAATCCAATATTTTAAGAGACCTACCCGGAGACATGATTGATGAAATCTTGTCTAGAGTCGGTCAGAATTCCTCGGCACAACTATTTAAGGCGAGATCAGTTTGTAAGACATTCGAAGAACGTTCCAAGAGTGTCTTGGTTTATAAGAGACTTTCGTTTGAAAGATGGGGAATATCACATTGGGAAACCCATAAGTTACGATGTGTTTACTTTGACACATATATTGCGGGGAACACAAATGCTATTTTACGCAACGGGTTAAGAAATTATTTTGACTCAATATATCCGAATATTGGACTTCGTGATTTAGAAAAAGCGGCTAACATGCAACATAAAGAAGCATGTTATGCTTACGGATTAGTAATGTTCGCTTCTCACCAAAGTGAGAACAAGAACATCGGGCTACAACTATTAAACAAAACGTTTCCACAAGTGACGGAGTCGGTAATTGGGGTAAGAAATGAGGTTTTTAGATTATTACGGGACTGTTGGACATTACGTAACCCTCGTCCCTTTGATGATGTTACAACACGCTGTCTTATCAACGGCCATAACGGTTATGTTGCACAAGACTAAGGATGGGAAGTAGTCCTAGTAAAACCAGAATGCATGACTTGTTTCTGGACGTATGAATTACGTGTCTTTATTGCCTTTGCTGAACGACTTGTGTACTAGCTAGAATTGTCTTCACAACTATCTTGTATCAAAGTTATTGTGTGCTATATTTCATGCTTTATGTAAAATAAGCGGTATTGTAAGTTTGTAAAATATTGTATAAAAGTTTGAACGCGAAATATTATTATAATCAGTTTTTCATATAGAATTGTAGTAGTTGAATTGTATATTAGCTACTAAGTATGAACTTAACGGGTAGGTACTACCCGAATTTAAACTTATAAAACGCTAATATGAAGAAAAAGCTTTTATAAATGAGTTCATATTATGCTACGAAATACTATTAACTACTCTTAATATTCTGTATGATTAACTTGTTCCATTTAACTATTTTGAAGGAAATGGCACCGACTACTCGACACACCGTGAATATGAATGAAGAGGAATTCCGTACTTTTCTAGCTTCAAACATAGCCGCAGTACAGGCTGCGCTACATACCAACAATAACCTTGGATCTAGCAGTACAGGAAATCGTGTAGGATGCACCTACAAAGAATTCACTGCCTGCAAACCTTTGGAATTTGATGGAACCGAAGGACCGATCGGATTGAAACGGTGGACCGAGAAGGTTGAATCGGTGTTTGCCATAAGTAAGTGTACTGAAGAGGACAAAGTGAAGTACGCTACGCATACCTTCACAGGTTCTGCGTTAACATGGTGGAATACCTATCTAGAGCAAGTGGGACAAGATGATGCGTACGCACTACCGTGGTCAGCATTCAAGCACTTGATGAACGAGAAGTACCGTCCCAGAACCGAGGTCAATAAGCTCAAGACAGAACTTAGAGGGTTACGAACCCAAGGATTTGATATTACCACGTACGAAAGACGATTCACAGAATTGTGCCTATTGTGTCCGGGAGCATTCGAAGATGAGGAAGAGAAGATCGACGCATTTGTGAAAGGATTACCGGAAAGAATCCAAGAAGATATAAGTTCACACGAGCCCGCCTCCATACAACAGGCATGTAGAATGGCTCACAAACTAGTGAACCAGATTGAAGAAAGAATTAAAGAACAGACTGCTGAAGAGGCCAATGTGAAGCAAGTCAAAAGAAAGTGGGAGGAAAACGGTGATAAGAATCACCAATACAACAACAACAGCAATTACAACAATAATCGCAACAATTATCCCAACAATCGCAACATCAATCACAACTACAACAAACGGCCCAACAACAACAACAACAACAACAGCAACTACAACAATCATCCCAACAACAATAATAACCGCAACAACAACAACAATCAGAAGCAACTATGCCAAAGGTGTGAAAAGAATCACTCGGGGTTCTGCACCAAATTTTGCAACAAGTGTAAAAGAAATGGTCATAGCGCGGCGAAGTGTGAGGTCTACGGACCAGGGGTTAATAGAACGAAAGGGACAAATGGTGTCGGAACGAGTAATGGCGGAGCAAGTAGTGTCGGAGCAAGTTATGCCAATGTAGTTTGTTATAAATGTGGAAAACCAGGCCACATTATTAGAAATTGCCCGAACCAGGAGAACACGAATGGACAAGGCCGTGGAAGAGTTTTCAATATTAATGCGGTAGAGGCACAGGAAGACCCGGAGCTTGTTACGGGTACGTTTCTTATTGACAATAAATCTGCTTACGTTTTATTTGATTCGGGTGCGGATAGAAGCTATATGAGTAGAGATTTTTGTGCTAAATTAAGTTGTCCATTGACGCCTTTGGATAGTAAATTTTTACTCGAATTAGCAAATGGTAAATTAATTTCAGCAGATAATATATGTCGGAATCGAGAAATTAAACTGGTTAGCGAAACATTTAAGATTGATTTGATACCAGTAGAGTTAGGGAGTTTTGATGTGATAATCGGTATGGACTGGTTGAAAGAAGTGAAAGCGGAGATCGTTTGTTACAAAAATGCAATTCGCATTATACGAGAAAAAGGAAAACCCTTAATGGTGTACGGAGAAAAGGGCAACACGAAGCTACATCTTATTAGTAATTTGAAGGCACAAAAACTAATAAGAAAAGGTTGCTATGCTGTTCTAGCACACGTCGAGAAAGTACAAACTGAAGAAAAGAGCATCAATGATGTTCCCATTGCAAAAGAATTTCCCGATGTATTTCCGAAAGAATTACCGGGATTACCCCCACATCGATCCGTTGAATTTCAAATAGATCTTGTACCAGGAGCTGCACCAATAGCTCGTGCTCCTTACAGACTCGCACCCAGCGAGATGAAAGAACTGCAAAGCCAATTACAAGAACTTTTAGAGCGTGGTTTCATTCGACCAAGCACATCACCGTGGGGAGCTCCTGTTTTGTTTGTCAAGAAGAAAGATGGTACATTCAGGTTGTGTATCGACTACCGAGAGTTGAACAAACTTACCATCAAGAACCGCTACCCACTACCGAGAATCGACGACTTATTTGATCAACTACAAGGCTCGTCTGTTTATTCAAAGATTGACTTACGTTCCGGGTATCATCAAATGCGGGTGAAAGAAGATGATATTCCAAAGACTGCTTTCAGAACACGTTACGGTCATTACGAGTTTATGGTCATGCCGTTTGGTTTAACTAATGCACCAGCTGTGTTCATGGACCTTATGAACCGAGTGTGTGGACCATACCTTGACAAGTTTGTCATTGTTTTCATTGATGATATACTTATTTACTCAAAGAATGACCAAGAACACGGTGAACATTTGAGAAAAGTGTTAGAAGTATTGAGGAAGGAAGAATTGTACGCTAAGTTTTCAAAGTGTGCATTTTGGTTGGAAGAAGTTCAATTCCTCGGTCACATAGTGAACAAAGAAGGTATTAAGGTGGATCCGGCAAAGATAGAAACTGTTGAAAAGTGGGAAACCCCGAAAACTCTGAAACACATACACCAGTTTTTAGGACTAGCTGGGTACTACAGAAGGTTCATCCAAGACTTTTCCAGAATAGCAAAACCCTTGACTGCATTAACGCATAAAGGGAAGAAATTTGAATGGAATGATGAACAAGAGAAAGCGTTTCAGTTATTGAAGAAAAAGCTAACTACGGCACCTATATTGTCATTGGCTGAAGGGAATGATGATTTTGTGATTTATTGTGACGCATCAAAGCAAGGTCTCGGTTGTGTATTAATGCAACGAACGAAGGTGATTGCTTATGCGTCTAGACAATTGAAGATTCACGAACAAAATTATACGACGCATGATTTGGAATTAGGCTCGGTTGTTTTTGCATTAAAGACTTGGAGGCACTACTTATATGGGGTCAAAAGTATTATATATACCGACCACAAAAGTCTTCAACACATATTTAATCAGAAACAACTGAATATGAGGCAGCGTAGGTGGATTGAATTATTGAATGATTACGACTTTGAGATTCGTTACCACCCGGGGAAGGCAAATGTGGTAGCCGATGCCTTGAGCAGGAAGGACAGAGAACCCATTCGAGTAAAATCTATGAATATAATGATTCATAATAACATTACTACTCAAATAAAGGAGGCACAACAAGGAGTTTTAAAAGAAGGAAATTTAAAGGATGAAATACCCAAAGGATCGGAGAAGCATCTTAATATTCGGGAAGACGGAACCCGGTATAGGGCTGAAAGGATTTGGGTACCAAAATTTGGAGATATGAGAGAAATGGTACTTAGAGAAGCTCATAAAACCAGATACTCAATACATCCTGGAATGGGGAAGATGTACAAGGATCTCAAGAAACATTATTGGTGGCCGGGTATGAAAGCCGATGTTGCTAAATACGTAGGAGAATGTTTGACGTGTTCTAAGGTCAAAGCTGAGCATCAGAAACCATCAGGTCTACTTCAACAACCCGAAATCCCAGAATGGAAATGGGAAAATATTACCATGGATTTCATCACTAAATTGCCAAGGACTGCAAGTGGTTTTGATACTATTTGGGTAATAGTTGATCGTCTCACCAAATCAGCACACTTCCTGCCAATAAGAGAAGATGACAAGATGGAGAAGTTAGCACGACTGTATTTGAAGGAAGTCATCTCCAGACATGGAATACCAATCTCTATTATCTCTGATAGGGATGGCAGATTTATTTCAAGATTCTGGCAGACATTACAGCAAGCATTAGGAACTCGTCTAGACATGAGTACTGCCTATCATCCACAAACTGATGGGCAGAGCGAAAGGACGATACAAACGCTTGAAGACATGCTACGAGCATGTGTTATTGATTTCGGAAACAGTTGGGATCGACATCTACCGTTAGCAGAATTTTCCTACAACAACAGCTACCATTCAAGCATTGAGATGGCGCCGTTTGAAGCACTTTATGGTAGAAAGTGCAGGTCTCCGATTTGTTGGAGTGAGGTGGGGGATAGACAGATTACGGGTCCGGAGATTATACAAGAAACTACCGAGAAGATCATCCAAATTCAACAACGGTTGAAAACCGCCCAAAGTCGACAAAAGAGCTACGCTGACATTAAAAGAAAAGATATAGAATTTGAAATTGGAGAGATGGTCATGCTTAAAGTTTCACCTTGGAAAGGCGTTGTTCGATTTGGTAAACGAGGGAAATTAAATCCAAGGTATATTGGACCATTCAAGATTATTGATCGTGTCGGACCAGTAGCTTACCGACTTGAGTTACCTCAACAACTCGCGGCTGTACATAACACTTTCCACGTCTCGAATTTGAAGAAATGTTTTGCTAAAGAAGATCTCACTATTCCGTTAGATGAAATCCAAATCAACGAAAAACTTCAATTCATCGAAGAACCCGTCGAAATAATGGATCGTGAGGTTAAAAGACTTAAGCAAAACAAGATACCAATTGTTAAGGTTCGATGGAATGCTCGTAGAGGACCCGAGTTCACCTGGGAGCGTGAAGATCAGATGAAGAAGAAATACCCGCATCTATTTCCAGAAGATTCGTCAACACCTTCAACAGCTTAAAATTTCGGGACGAAATTTATTTAACGGGTAGGTACTGTAGTGACCCGAACTTTTCCATGTTCATATATATTAATTGAGATTGATTTTTACATGATTAAATTTTTCCAACATGTTAAGCAATCAAACTTGTTAAGACTTGATTAATTGAAATAGGTTTCATATAGACAATTGACCACCCAAGTTGACCGGTGATTCACGAACGTTAAAACTTGTAAAAACTATATGATGACATATATATGGTTATATATATAGTTAACATGATATTATGATAAGTAAACATATCATTAAGTATATTAACAATGAACTACATATGTAAAAACAAGACTACTAACTTAATGATTTTGTAACGAGACATATATGTAACGATTATCGTTGTAACGACATTTAATGTATATATATCATATTAAGAGATATTCGTACATCATAATATCATGATAATATAATAATTTAAAATCTCTTTTGATATTATAAACATTGGGTTAACAACATTTAACAAGATCGTTAACCTAAAGGTTTCAAAACAACATTTACATGTAACGACTAACGATGACTTAACGACTCAGTTAAAATGTATATACATGTAGTGTTTTAATATGTATTCATACACTTTTGAAAGACTTCAAGACACTTATCAAAATACTTCTACTTAACAAAAATGCTTACAATTACATCCTCGTTCAGTTTTATCAACAATTCTACTCGTATGCACCCGTATTCGTACTCGTACAATACACAGCTTTTAGATGTATGTACTATTGGTATATACACTCCAATGATCAGCTCTTAGCAGCCCATGTGAGTCACCTAACACATGTGGGAACCATCATTTGGCAACTAGCATGAAATATCTCATAAAATTACAAAAATATGAGTAATCATTCATGACTTATTTACATGAAAACAAAATAACATATCCTTTATATCTAATCCATACACCAACGACCAAAAACACCTACAAACACTTTCATTCTTCAATTTTCTTCATCTAATTGATCTCTCTCAAGTTCTATCTTCAAGTTCTAAGTGTTCTTCATAAATTCCAAAAGTTCTAGTTTCATAAAATCAAGAATACTTTCAAGATTGCTAGCTCACTTCCAATCTTGTAAGGTGATCATCCAACCTCAAGAAATCTTTGTTTCTTACAGTAGGTTATCATTCTAATACAAGGTAATAATCATATTCAAACTTTGGTTCAATTTCTATAACTATAACAATCTTATTTCAAGTGATGATCTTACTTGAACTTGTTTTCGTGTCATGATTTTACTTCAAGAACTTTGAGCCATCCAAGGATCCATTGAAGCTAGATCCATTTTTCTCTTTTCCAGTAGGTTCATCCAAGGAACTTAAGGTAGTAATGATGTTCATAACATCATTCGATTCATACATATAAAGCTATCTTATTCGAAGGTTTAAACTTGTAATCACTAGAACATAGTTTAGTTAATTCTAAACTTGTTCGCAAACAAAAGTTAATCCTTCTAACTTGACTTTTAAAATCAACTAAACACATGTTCTATATCTATATGATATGCTAACTTAATGATTTAAAACCTGAAAACACGAAAAACACCGTAAAACCGGATTTACGCCGTCGTAGTAACACCGCGGGCTGTTTTGGGTTAGTTAATTAAAAACTATGATAAACTTTGATTTAAAAGTTGTTATTCTGAGAAAATGATTTTTATTATGAACATGAAACTATATCCAAAAATTATGGTTAAACTCAAAGTGGAAGTATGTTTTCTAAAATGGTCATCTAGACGTCGTTCTTTCGACTGAAATGACTACCTTTACAAAAACGACTTGTAACTTATTTTTCCGACTAGAAACCTATACTTTTTTTGTTTAGATTCATAAAATAGAGTTCAATATGAAACCATAGCAATTTGATTCACTCAAAACGGATTTAAAATGAAGAAGTTATGGGTAAAACAAGATTGGATAATTTTTCTCATTTTAGCTACGTGAAAATTGGTAACAAATCTATTCCAACCATAACTTAATCAACTTGTATTATATATTATGTAATCTTGAGATACCATAGACACGTATACAATGTTTCGACCTATCATGTCGACACATCTATATATATTTCGGAACAACCATAGACACTCTATATGTGAATGTTGGAGTTAGCTATACAGGGTTGAGGTTGATTCCAAAATATATATAGTTTGAGTTGTGATCAATACTGAGATACGTATACACTGGGTCGTGGATTGATTCAAGATAATATTTATCGATTTATTTCTGTACATCTAACTGTGGACAACTAGTTGTAGGTTACTAACAAGGACAGCTGACTTAATAAACTTAAAACATCAAAATATATTAAAAGTGTTATAAATATATTTTGAACATACTTTGATATATATGTATATATTGTTATAGGTTCGTGAATCAACCAGTGGCCAAGTCTTACTTCCCGACGAAGTAAAAATCTGTGAAAGTGAGTTATAGTCCCACTTTTAAAATCTAATATTTTTGGGATGAGAATACATGCAGGTTTTATAAATGATTTACAAAATAGACACAAGTACGTGAAACTACATTCTATGGTTGAATTATCGAAATCGAATATGCCCCTTTTTATTAAGTCTGGTAATCTAAGAATTAGGGAACAGACACCCTAATTGACGCGAATCCTAAAGATAGATCTATTGGGCCTAACAAACCCCATCCAAAGTACCGGATGCTTTAGTACTTCGAAATTTATATCATATCCGAAGGGTGTCCCGGAATGATGGGGATATTCTTATATATGCATCTTGTTATTGTCGGTTACCAGGTGTTCACCATATGAATGATTTTTATCTCTATGTATGGGATGTGTATTGAAATATGAAATCTTGTGGTCTATTGTTACGATTTGATATATATAGGTTAAACCTATAACTCACCAACATTTTTGTTGACGTTTTAAGCATGTTTATTCTCAGGTGATTATTAAGAGCTTCCGCTGTCGCATACTTAAATAAGGACAAGATTTGGAGTCCATGCTTGTATGATATTGTGTAAAAACTGCATTCAAGAAACTTATTTTGTTGTAACATATTTGTATTGTAAACCATTATGTAATGGTCGTGTGTAAACAGGATATTTTAGATTATCATTATTTGATAATCTACGTAAAGCTTTTTAAACCTTTATTGATGAAATAAAGGTTATGGTTTGTTTAAAAATGAATGCAGTCTTTGAAAAACGTCTCATATAGAGGTCAAAACCTCGCAACGAAATCAATTAATATGGAACGTTTTTAATCAATAAGAACGGGACATTTCACCATATGGCCGCGCGGCGCGTCAAACTGGTCTGTCCAAAAAGTCTTTAAACGTGAAAAAGATTGGCCACTTCTCGACATATTTAGACGAAACGCTTTTACCCACATCTTCAAATATGTAAAACTAACACGATTCAAACATAAAATAAGTTTTACAAAGTGGGGCCCACATCGGCCTTTTTACGAGTTTCATACAAAAGTTTGAGTTTCGACCACATTAGTTTAATTTCCAAACAAACTACGAGCATGATGTTTGGGGATAAACTACCCAAATCCTAGGCCGAATCTGAAAGGACCCGTTCATATACATTATAAACGATTCACAATAGTTGATTACATTATGAGGTATTTGACCTCTATATGATACATTTTACAAACATTGCATTCGTTTTTAAAAGACAATCTTTCTTTACATCGAAAATTGACAGGCATGCATACCATTTCATAATATCCACTATCCAACTATAAATTGATTTAATAATAATCTTTGATGAACTCAATGACTCGAATGCAACGTTCTTCAAAATATGCTATGAAAGACTCCAAGTAATATCTTTAAAATGAGCAAATGCACAGCGGAAGATTTCTTTAACACCTGAGAATAAACATGCTTTAAAGTGTCAACCAAAAGGTTGGTGAGTTCATTAGTTTATCATAATCATTTATTTCCATCATTTTAATAGACCACAAGAATTTCATTTCCAGTTCTCATAAATATACGTCCCATGCATAGAGACAAAAATAATCATTCATATGGTGAACACCTGGTAACCGACATTAACTAGATACATATAAGAATACCCCCTATCATTTCGGGATCCTCCTTCGGACATGATATAAATTTCGAAGTACTAAAGCATCCGGTACTTTGGATGGGGTTTGTTAGGCCCAATAGATCTATCTTTAGGATTCACGTCAATTAGAGTGTCTGTTCCCTAATTCTTAGATTACCAGACTTTAATAAAAAGGGGCATATTCGATTTCGATAATTCAACCATAGAATGTAGTTTCAATTACTTGTGTCTATTTCGTCAAACATTTATAAAAGCGCATGTATTCTCAGTACCAAAAATATAAAGGGTAAAAAGGCAAATGAAACTCACCATACTGTATTTCGTAGTAAAAATACATATAACGTCATTGAACAAGTGCAAGGTTGGCCTCGGATTCACGAACCTAAATTAATTATATATATTTATGTGTTGGTCAATATTTGTCTAACAAATTAGGTCAAGTCATAGTGTACCACAATCCTAATGCTCGAGACTAATATGCAAAAGTCAACAAAAGTAAATTTGACTCAAAATAATTTCCAAAAATCTATACATGATTAATATATAGTTTAAATATCGTTGTTTTATATTTTTAAATATTTTTAAAAGATTTATTAGAGTAAATAATATAATTTATTTATTAATAATTAAAATTTTATATATAAAATTTATATAATAAAATATACTTTTATATATATTAAGTAATAAAATTTATAGGGTTCATTTAATATCATAAAGATAATATGATAGGTATTATTAAAGTAAGTTATTACACGTAGTAAAATATGTTTGTATCACATATTTATTTGATAAAATAATATCTATAATGATAGTAAGTAAAAGTTATATTATTTTGTAATAATAATTATTATTATAAAAATATCAATATTTATAATTACTAAGATGACATTAGATAAAATGATAATTCTAATTATGATAACTTTAATATTTACGAAAATTTTTAATATTATCTTTAAAATAATAATTCTATTTAAAATAATAATAATAATGATATTTTATAGTAACAATGACATTTCTATTAAAATGATAATTTTTGTTAAAATGATAGTTTTAATACTAACGATACTTTTAATAATAATAGTAATGATAAAAATAATAAGAACGATAATTTTATCAAAATCAATATCTTATAATATTTTAATTTCATTATGATACTCTTACACATTATTTCCTAATCGTTTCGTTTAATAGCTTTTAATCGTCTTTTATATCGTGTTCATAATAATGATAATAATAGTAATCAAAATAATTAGGTGTTACAAATATTTGTTTTAATTACACTAATATTAATAATGATAGTTACTATAACATTATTAACGATAATACTAATAATTATCTTAATGATAATATAGTAATAATAATAATAACAATAACAATAACCATTTTTAAATAATGATATATATATTAATAATGATAATAATAATAATAATAATAATAATACCAATAATAATAATAATAATAATTGGATAATAATAATAATACTAATTACAACTTTAACGATAATAATGATAGTAATAATAAAAAAAAAAATAATTTTTAATGATAAATCCCTTTTATTGATAAAGATAATAATAATGATAATAATAAGATAAAACTAGAACGACGATAAAAACGACGATAATAATAATTATTTTTAATAAAAATATCGAAAATTCAATTGATTATAACTTCTAATCCGTTCATCGAAACCATTCGATATCTAAAGGAAAAGTTCTTAATTTTTCGCTAGTTTTCCAAGGACATGCATATTTTATACCTTATCTCAACCGCAAGTGTAAATAATTCAACATTCAACCTAACCTGTCTAAGGGCAATATCAAAAGTACAAGCATGCATAATCCTAAATACTCGAGCACTAGTCAGGGATACACTATTAGTATGTAAAAGTTAAATTATGAGTACTCACGTATCAATATTGAGATTCAATATTGCAGGAAAGGTACGTAGACGCAACGGAAATGATAAACACTATATTGACCTCACGAGCATACTCATGAACCATACTCAATCACCTCCATAGCTATAACCCATAATTTCCTTAATCCTATCCTACTCGAAAAACAATTTCGAAATCACTCGGACAGCACTCCGTCGTAATATTTTATGTATACTAATAATATCTTGAAATAATACGGAGTAAATATATATATGTAAATCGATTGAGAGAGTTTAGAGAAAAATATTTTCAAGTTTCTATGAAATAATGAAACCTATTTAATTCTATTTATAATAGATTTTTGAATTATTAAAGTGAATTATTAAAGTATGAATTATTAAAGTGAATTATTAAAGTATGAATTATTAAAGTGAATTATTAAAGTATGAATTATTAAAGTGAATTATTAAAGTATGAATTATTAAAGTTAAAGTAAAGTAAAAATAAAGTAAAGGTAAAGTTTAAGTATAGTAAAAGTATAAAACTATGTACGTATAATACGCGTATAAATATATATAATATTAATTTAAATCGTTATATATATAAAATAAAATATAAATATCGTTATCTTTATCATATTAGTTAAGTAATGAGTTGTCAAAAGTGGCTCTAGATATTTATAAAAGTTATATACGTTTTAATAATAAAGTTCTTTTTAAACTGAAAACGTTTTTGTACGTTTGAAACTAAATAGATCAATCGAGTCTTTATGAGATTCAATCTTCCACTATCCTTTGTCTAGTTCTCAATGATTGACAATTTGTTCTTATTTATAAATCACTTTACCATTTTCCGAATATTGTTAAAATGGAAAGATTTCTCAAATCAACGTGGGCCTTTCAACAGAGACTTGTAATCATAATTCAATATATCTGATAATTCAATCATTTGATCTTATCTTCTAATTCCATTGATAAACATTTTGAAACAGATACAATCATATAAAGTATTTAATCTAATATTTTGTTTACGTTTCAAGTTATAATATATATACACATATACATATATAATCATATTCGTTTAATGGTTCGTGAATCGTTGGAACTTGGCCGAGGTTGAATGAATGTATGAACATAGTTTAAAATTCTTGAAATTTAACTTAACAAATATTGCTTATCGTGTCGGAAACATATAAAGATTAAAGTTTAAATTTGGTTGGAAATTTCCGGGTTGTCACAGTACCTACCCGTTAAAGAAATTTCGTCCCGAAATTTGAGTGGAAAGGTCGTGAATGATAATAAGTATGTTTTCATGATGCATACGGGCTAAAAATTAGAGTTTTATCATCAGCGAATAATTTGGATAAACAATCCATTTATATGAAGAGTACGAATGAAGCTAACATAGAAGAGTGAAATGAGTAAGTGTAGATTCATCTTATCATTTGACGTAGATATGATTGATTCCCAGATTTCAAGGGATTTGAAGAAAATCTTCTTAATAAGATTTGACTCTCCGGTAATCAAGGGAATTAGGATCCGCTTTAAATGTGATCGTCCATTTTAATTGTTCTGTCGGAGATTTTCTTATAAATTTACCTCCTTCATTTCCTTACAACTCACACCTTCTGTTGATGCATTTTATGCAAGTCCCTAGACATCTACCCACGTCCATTGCAGGTACAACAGTTTACAGGCCACCATGATTGCTCGTTATTATCCTATCCGTGTTTGTATGTGGTTACAGGAACTGCAGGAACGAGATTTAGATGTTTGACTATGTTAGACTTAGTTAGACGTACGAGTAAAGCCTCATTAGTACGGCTGACAGGCTCATACGCACGGTTGATACTGAGCTAAGTCACAATTACAACCTAAATGAGAAGACACGAGTGAGTGATCACCCGTACGGCTGATGAAGCCAACTCGTACGTGTGATGAATGAATCGTATGGGTGAGTTAACATCAGGGGTATATAAAGTCTTATGTTCTTCATTTTAGGTTAAGCCTCTCATTTGTTACACACACTCAGATCTAGTGAGCTCCTCCAATTTTCTCTCAGTCCAAATCACCCAGGTGGTGAATAATAGCTCTAGGTGTTGATCTAATCACACTTGATTTAGTTGTGGTTTGACTAAATTAATCAAAAAAAATTAACCTATTCACTAGAGGGTTTGATTCACTTATTCCGCCATTGTGTGAGTTAAATCTGTTGATTTCTAAGTTCCTAGTCATGTTTCATCACCGTCTATTCTTTCCCCCTCAACTCATATTTTAAAGTATTCATCAATATGTTCCATCTAGTTCTGATTCTCGATATACTTCTAACTTTCATATCGGTCATTCTTCTTTTTCATCTACCGCCGGAAGAATCTATTTACTTCTACTATACTCTTGGGTTTATAGTGTTTCTAGTTCTCCCGTGTCTTTATATTGCTATATGCATCGATATATATGGTTTATAATTTCTGGTTTATCGTTGGACTTTATATGTTCCCTTATATTTCAAAGTCTCTGCTTCTGTCTTCTATAATCATTATCATTCACAGTTAATGCTCTCTTTTATTTGCTGCAATTTATACCTCAATTTTTATTTCGGAGTTTTGTCCTTTTATTTCTTCTTCTTGCGATTAAGCATCGCTTGTAATGGTCCAGAATTCACATATATGAATTTCGGAATTAACATTGTTAATGTTCTAGGAAGGAAATTGTGATAACTTGTCAAATTACTAGAATACCTTGGAAAAGGCAGAACATCAAGAAATATTTTCTTGATATTTTAGAGGTTAAATAGAATACAAGAGTCGTATAACATGGCACATGATGATATTATGATCTGTGAATCATCACGTTCCATTTAGAAACTCAGCATGACTTACTGTAATATAATCACGTTGATCAAGTGTCATTATATTATACTAATTCATTCTTCAGTTCCCAACACTACTTCAAAATATTCCTATTTTAAACTTGAATGTTTCAGAATTTAGAAACTAAAATAGTTTCTTTTATGATGTAATACAGATAGTGCGAAGAGGTAAATGATTTCAAATAAGAAAAATTAAGAAAATATCTTCAGAAATATGGAGGATATTTATAATGAAAGATATGATGATATTTTAGAATTTCTAATATCAGAGGATGGTGAAGAATATTGTCCGCAGGGGTTTAGAGTCAGGAGCAAGGTATTCGTTAATGACTTCAGCAGGTACTGAATCATTTGGATCCTTTGAAGTCAGGTTCAGTCTTTGTAATTTGTCCAAAGCCTCCTTCCTACTTTGCTCAATCCGTTTTCCAGTTCCAAAACTTCTCTTTTTCTGCGCTTTGCCAGCACACTTCATCATTATCATTCAGCTTTTACCGTTTAAGGTCGTTTTTAGTTTTTGCTGCTTCATCGGGATTTTTCCCATTTTCGGAGAACCAATTCTTAGTTCGGAGTATTTTTCAGAAACTTCACATTCAAATTAAGTCCAGAAGATAGACGTTATATATACACATATAACTGTTGGCGTAGACATGCTGCGAGATTTCAAAATACTGATTACTAATTTCCAATGATTCGTATGGCAATTCTCATTACAAGATGCGAATGAGTAAATGATGGGGTTTCAATAAATAATTATAATGACTTTTTGGATAGGCTAAAGTCAAAGGGTAATGAAGTTGTTGGTACATCTGCTAATAATGTGGTGGAATGTAAAAGGTTCCCTGGTAACGATGGTGTATATCTCAAGGTTATAATAAGGTTAGTCTGACTGAAAAGTCGAAGTTGACTTGCTGAAGCTGTGACAAAACTGGCTACTTTGAATAGGAGTCGCAAAGTTATTTTTGCTAATAAATGCCAAAGAATCTGACGCGGATACGTTGTTTAAACTTTTACTTTGGTTTCAAGAGTTTTTCGAGTACATAACTGTGGGTAACATGTGGTTGGATCATCATCTCGATTGCTCATCATTCGAAGTGTCTTCAGAAATTTTCGAAGGGTTTGAATATAGATTGTAATCGTTAACATACATTTGATGTTCTAACACAGTTTTGAAGTCAAAATATAGCTTGTGAAAGATGTAAGGATCTAAGAGTGATGATTTTGGTCATATCTCGAGTTGAATTTTGAGATTTCAAAATCAAAATATGTAATTAAATTTTGAATGAGTATGGTTGTTTTGATTTCTATAAAAGAATGTATATTGTTGTGAAAGTAGGGAGTATAATGGATAATTTGCTGAATCAGATTCGAATAATGTAATATATTATTAGTGAATTTATATATCTCTCGGGTATTACCTACCCGTTAAAAAAAAAATTTCACAATTAATATTTTGTACAAAAGAATCTTATTACAGTCTTTATGAAAATATATATATGTATATTTTCTTCAGATGTAACATAGATTTAATGAGTTAATGTTAAATTAAACTCATTTGATTTACGGTTGAAACTAGAATTTAATAATCCCTAAAGGCTTTAAAAAGTACATAACTTTTACGCAGTATTTCTTTAATGACATTGAAATTATGAATCAATACTTCGTTATTTGTTGATGTATGATGTTCGGTTCATGAAATTCTTGTGAATTTCGCAAAGTACGAATGATGTTATCTGAAAAGTTTCGGGTACATCGATGATGAAAGTGTAAAATCAAATATATACTTGATTTATTATGAATTGGAATTTGTTAAATTGCGACAGAGATTGTAGTTAACGCTGGTTAAGTTGCGGCCGAAGGACGTACATTATTGCATATTTGTAATATGAATTAACCGAGTAGTTAAGATTCACACACAATAGTTTAGCACGGAAAGATTTATTTCAAAATATATATATATATATATATATATATATATATATATATATATATATATATATATATATATATATATATATATATATATATAATTTCTTGAGAGGGAATGAGTTAATTCTCCATAACTCGTTGATACAATATACACGTTATTGATTCGTAATGATGTTCACAGTGATTCTTGAACTGACGGAGTTTGTGATGTTATCGGTGTTGTTGATTCGGATGTTGACTGTACTGACGATGCTGGTAACTCTGACGGTACTGCTGATGCTGTTGGTAAAGCAAGTTTAGCTTGTTAATCACACACCATTTTTGTCAGGGATTCTACTCTTCCTACTATCATTTTTGGTTCGCTTAACTGATTTATGGTTAGGGCTAGATTAGATAATCTCTAAGAATTTAGAGATTACATAATCGCCGCAGAATGTTTCTCCAATGATGTTATAAATTAATACTTCGTCAGTTATTGTTGTTGGTACTCCTTGGTATCTATGGTGCGTATGACGTTGATGCTCGTGGGACAGATTGTGAAGTTGAGGTCTACGACGCGGTTGTGGTTGGAGGTGGTAATGGTACTGTTGGCGTTGATGATGGTGGTACTGGTTATGCTGCTGATGCTGCTGCTGGTGTTTGTAATCTCTGCACCATATTCTCCAAAGCCACTACCCGAGTGCGAAGCTCGTTGACTTCTTCTATTACACCGGGGTGATTGTCGGTTCGGACGAGCGGATAAATAAAATCTAAAATTTGATGTAATATATAATCGTGACGAGATACTCTGGAAATGAGCGAGAACATAGTGTTTCGAACAGGTTCGCCGGTAAGTGCTTCAGGTTCTTCGTCAAGAGGGCAATGTGGTGGATGGAAGGGATCACCTTCTTCTTGTCTCCAATGATTGAGGAGGCTACGAACCCATCCCCAATTCATCCAGAATAGGTGATGACTGATTGGTTGATCTATTCCGGTCACACTGTTTTCGGAGCTTGAATGGGATTCCATTTCGGAATCTGAGTGACTTGAACTGATGACGAAATCCATTTCGTACGATTGGATAAAGGATTTTTTTTTTTTTTTGATATGAAATGATTTTGGCTAACGGATGGTATTCTAATTACATAGAATATATATATATATATATATATATATATATATAGATCAAAAGATTTCGTAGATTACGGAGGACTTTGCGGGATATGTCAGGCAAAGTTTAAAGTAACAGATACGATAAGATATGATTTAGCAGATATGCTAAGATATTAATTTTTGTCTATACACTATTCATGCAATCAATGCAGCAAGACGTGTTTTAGACTAAAAATGCTAAGCAGGTAATTTCTTGAGGATGATAAGTAGTTAATTTTCGACACAAAATGATAAGCAAAACTTTTGACATGCAGACACGATCGAAGTCCAGACTCACTAATGCATCCTATCGACTTATCAGTTAGACACACTAATGCAGACCTGGTTCGCTAAGACCACCGCTCTGATACCAACTGAAAGGACCCGTTCATATACATTATAAACGATTCACAATAGTTGATTACATTGCGAGGTATTTAACCTCTATATGATACATTTTACAAACATTGCATTCGTTTTTAAAAGACAATCTTTCTTTACATCAAAAATTGACAGGCATGCATACCATTTCATAATATCCACTATCCAATTATAAATTGATTTAATAATAATCTTTGATGAACTCAATGACTCGAATGCAACATTCTTCGAAATATGCTATGAAAGACTCCAAGTAATATCTTTAAAATGAGCAAATGCACAGCGGAAGATTTCTTTAACACCTGAGAATAAACATGCTTTAAAGTGTCAACCAAAAGGTTGGTGAGTTCATTAGTTTATCATAATCATTTATTTCCATCATTTTAATAGACCACAAGAATTTCATTTCCAGTTCTCATAAATATACGTCCCATGCATAGAGACAAAAATAATCATTCATATGGTGAACACCTGGTAACCGACATTAACTAGATACATATAAGAATATCCCCTATCATTCCGGGATCCTCCTTCGGACATGATATAAATTTCGAAGTACCAAAGCATCCGGTACTTTGGATGGGGTTTGTTATGCCCAATAGATCTATCTTTAGGATTCGCGTCAATTAGAGTGTCTGTTCCCTAATTCTTAGATTACCAGACTTTAATAAAAAGGAGCATATTCGATTTCGATAATTCAACCATAGAATGTAGTTTCAATTACTTGTGTCTATTTCGTCAAACATTTATAAAAGCGCATGTATTCTCAGTCCCAAAAATATAAAAGGGTAAAAAGGCAAATGAAACTCACCATACTGTATTTCGTAGTAAAAATACATATAACGTCATTGAACAAGTGCAAGGTTGGCCTCGGATTCACGAACCTAAATTAATTATATATATTTATGTGTTGGTCAATATTTGTCTAACAAATTAGGTCAAGTCATAGTGTACCACAATCCTAATGCTCGAGACTAATATGCAAAAGTCAACAAAAGTAAATTTGACTCAAAATAATTTCCAAAAATCTATACATGATTAATATATAGTTTAAATATCGTTGTTTTATATTTTTAAAAGATTTATTAGAGTAAATAATATAATTTATTTATTAATAAATAAAATTTTATATTAAATTTATATAATAAAATATACTTTTATATATATTAAGTAATAAAATTTATAGGGTTCATTTAATATCATAAAGATAATATGATAGGTATTATTAAAGTAAGTTATTACACGTAGTAAAATATGTTTGTATCACATATTTATTTGATAAAATAATATCTATAATGATAGTAAGTAAAAGTTGTATTATTTTGTAATAATAATTATTATTATAAAAATATCAATATTTATAATTACTAAGATGACATTAGATAAAATGATAATTCTAATTATGATAACTTTAATATTTACGATAATTTTTAATATTATCTTTAAAATAATAATTCTATTTGAAATAATAATAATAATGATATTTTATAGTAACAATGACATTTCTATTAAAATGATAATTTTTGTTAAAATGATAGTTTTAATACTAACGATACTTTTAATAATAATAGTAATGATAAAAATAATAAGAACGATAATTTTATCTAAATCAATATCTTATAATATTTTAATTTCATCATGATACTCTTACCCATTATTTCCTAATCGTTTCGTTTAATAGCTTTTAATCGTCTTTTATATCGTGTTCATAATAATGATAATAATAGTAATCAAAATAATTTGGTGTTACAAATATTTGTTTTAATTACACTAATATTAATAATGATAGTTACTATAACATTATTAATGATAATACTAATAATTATCTTAATGATAATATAGTAATAATAATAATAATAATAATAATAATAACAATAACAATAACCATTTTTAAATAATGATATATATATTAATAATGATAATAATAATAATAATAATAATAATAATACCAATAATAATAATAATAATAATAATAATTGGATAATAATAATAATACTAATTATAACTTTAACGATAATAACGATAGTAATAATAAAAAAATAACAATTTTTAATGATAAATCCCTTTTATTGATAAAGATAATAATAATGATAATAATAAGATAAAACTAGAACGACGATAAAAACGACGATAATAATAATTATTTTTAATAAAAATATCGAAAATTCAATTGATTATAACTTCTAATCCGTTCATCGAAACCATTCGATATCTAAAGGAAAAGTTCTTAATTTTTCGCTAGCTTTCCAAGGACATGCATATCTTATACCTTATCTCAACCGCATGTGTAACTAATTCAACATTCAACCTAACCTGTCTAAGGGCAATATCAAAAGTACAAGCATGCATAATCCTAAATACTCGAGCACTAGTCAGGGATACACTATTAGTATGTAAAAGTTAAATTATGAGTACTCACGTATCAATATTGAGATTCAATATTGCAGGAAAGATACGTAGATGCAACGGAAATGATAAACACTATATTGACCTCACGAGCATACCCATGAACCATACTCAATCACCTCCATAGCTATAACCCATAATTTCCTTAATCCTATCCCACTCGAAAAACAATTTCGAAATCACTCGGACAGCACTCCGTCGTAATATTTTATGTATACTAATAATATCTTGAAATAATACGGAGTAAATATATATATGTAAATCGATTGAGAGAGTTTAGAGAAAAATATTTTCAAGTTTCTATGAAATAATGAAACCTATTGAATTCTATTTATAATAGATTTTTGAATTATTAAAGTGAATTATTAAAGTATGAATTATTAAAGTGAATTATTAAAGTATGAATTATTAAAGTGAATTATTAAAGTTAAAGTAAAGTAAAAATAAAGTAAAGGTAAGGTTTAAGTATAGTAAAAGTATAAAACTATGTACGTATAATACGCGTATAAATATATATAATATTAATTTAAATCGTTATATATATAAAATAAAATATAAATATCGTTATCTTTATCATACTAGTTAAGTAATGAGTTGTCAAAAGTAGTTCTAGATATTTATAAAAGTTATATACGTTTTAATAATAAAGTTCTTTTTAAACTGAAAACGTTTTTGTACGTTTGAAACTAAATAGATCAATCGAGTCTTTATGAGATTCAATCTTCCACTATCCTTTGTCTAGTTCTCAATGATTGACAATTTGTTCTTATTTATAAATCACTTTACCATTTTCCGAATATTGTTAAAATGGAAAGATTTCTCAAATCAACGTGGGCCTTTCAACAGAGACTTGTAATCATAATTCAATATATCTGATAATTCAATCATTTGATCTTATCTTCTAATTCCATTGATAAACATTTTGAAACAGATACAATCATATAAAGTATTTAATCTAATATTTTGTTTACGTTTCAAGTTATAATATATATACACATATACATATATAATCATATTCGTTTAATGGTTCGTGAATCGTTGGAACTTGGTCGAGGTTGAATGAATGTATGAACATAGTTTAAAATTCTTGAAATTTAACTTAACAAATATTGCTTATCGTGTCGGAAACATATAAAGATTAAAGTTTAAATTTGGTTGGAAATTTCCGGGTTGTCACAGAATCCACAAGTAATCCAAGCAAGCAACCAAAAAGGGAAATCATCTAAATCCCGAACCTAAAAATGTAAACAACGAGAGGGTAAGCTAATGCTTAGTGAATGCAATACTTATACGCATACATACATAATCCAATTACTTGCATACACCTACACAACAACACAATAACATTAGCAAACCGCAATATCGAATAAACGAATAATCGTACGTACAACAAGTCAACATCATTAGCATAGAGATCTTAACAATAATATACGCCAAATACAAATACGTACAATGCTAATAAAATTACACATCCCAATATACCCAATGTCGACATTCGACTCGATGGTGGCCGACGAAGAGTAGTAGGTCAAAATCGTTAACTACACACCACCCATCGCACGCGTACGTGGCCGACGAAGAGTAGTAGGTCAAAATCGTTAACTACTCACCACTACGCACCATGAGGCCGACGAAAAGTGCAACCGAAATGTTAACACTTACCTCAATCACAAGGATGGCCGACGAAAAGCGAAACTGCTTTCATCCCATGATAAGTGGCCAACGAAGTGCGGATCCCCAAACGGATAACACTCACCACTTACCCCAACACACATATGTGGCCGACGAAGAGCGATAGGTCAAACATTAATCACACACCACATATCTAAACATACACATGTAGCCGACGAAGAGTGATAGGTCATACGTTAATCACTCGCTACATGCCCAAACACACACATACACACGTGGCCGACAGAGAGCGATAGGTCAAACGTTAATCACTCGCCACAAACACAAAACGAATATAGCCAACGAAGAGCTATCCACACGGATATCACTCACTATATTTTCCCATCTCAATCGTGGTCCACGAAAAGTGAATCCTAACGGATGTCACTTACCACATCGCACACAAGCAACCAAATTATATACATAAGCGTATAAATATTCCACTCACCTTGATTACTTGAAAAGCAATCTCGCTTGAGCTCCTAATCGTCCAAATGCAAATTACCTAAGTAATTCACAAACAAATAAGCTAAACACTCTAGCTTATGCCCAAAACACCAATAAGTGCAATTTCGACCCATTTGCACTTTCAAGCACAAACCGCGTCCAAACTAACCAATAATCACTAACACAAGTGAGAATGGTCCTAATATGCCAATCAAACCCAATCATAGGTGTTAAACACCTATCTTGCCCAAAATGACACTTAAACCCTAATTTGACCCATAAGAAGTCAATATCACGCCATTAGCAAGTTTTGACATCAAAACATATTTAACTCGGTTCTATGCTTCAACTTAATTCATTTTAAGTTTATAAACCTTATTAAATCGGCAATTGAGTCATAATCATCAACAAACCCTAATTTTGACTCTAGTCAAAATTAGTCAACCATAAGAACCCTAATGGTTTTCAAAACACCAATAATCACTAACACTAGTGATTATACACCATTTACAAGTCTTAAACATGGTTAAATCGTTAACCAACCCAAAACCCGCCAAATATCAAAATAGCAAATTTCCATAAACCCTTTTCATCAACCAAATGGGTTTTACAACTAACAATCTCAAACCCTAACTTGAATATCAAATCTAACAAATAAAATTCAGAGTTAGAACTTGCCAATACTACCAAAACATAGCTAGGAGCGAGATGAACAACTTTAAAACCCGAGCTTTGGTGAGAATCCAACTCCTTCTTCTACAATTCAAGCTCTCTCACTCTAGAACTCTTCCTCTCTCTCTAGATATGGATAAGAGTGTTTGTGTGGGTGAGAAATGAGCTCCAATGGAGTTCTAGATCAGTTTTGGTGACCCTAAATCGACCCTAAATGAAAAGACCAAAGTACCCCTCATTTGAACCTTTTAAAAAGGCTGAAAAATGCTTCAGGGGCAATCGGCGCGCCGCGCCAAAAGGTGGAGCGCCACTCCAAACAACTGGAATTTGTGGTCGAGCCTAAAACAGGTTTCAGCAACTTGTTTTGACCATAACTTTTCGACTGTAACTCCGTTTTCGATGAATCAAATATCGTTGGAAACGTAATAAGATTTCCTTTCCAATGGTAAGGCTTTGAAACATCAACACAAACTTTATTTGGGGTTGAAAAGATACGTACACACCTTGTCACTTCAGACAACGCCTAGTTTTCTTCGGCGTTCGAGCAAGCAACACGTACCCTTCATACACGCATCGTACACCATAAATACATTATGTACAATAAATATTTGGGTCTCACAGTATTGACTCAAGATATGAATAGCAAAGGAGATATCAGGTCTAGTAAGAGTGAGATAGATTAATCTCCTAACTAATTTTTGATATGCAGTGATATTAGCAACAGGTTTATCATTAGCACTTGGTTCACATGCAACACAAAGATTTTGTTCCATAGGAGTACTAACAGGTTTGCACCCAGTCATCCCATAATCATTAAGAATATCCAGGCAATACTTTCTTTGATTCATATAAATACCATCATTATTTCTCAAGACTTCTTTACCAAGAAAGTATTTTAATTTTCCAAGATCCTTTATCAAAAACTTAGATTTCAAATAAGTTTTAAACTTACTAATTTCATCCACATTATTACCAGTTATAACAATATCATCCACATAGACAAGCAGAGCAATAAAAACATTATTATTGTTTTTGACATACAAAGAATATTCACAAGCACTATGTTTAAAGCCATGATCAATTAGAGCAGAATTTAACTTTTCATTCCATTGTCTAGGAGCCTGTTTTAGACCATACAAGGACTTGTTAAGTTTACAAACACCTTTTTCATTTTCAGAAGAAAAAAAACCTTCAGGTAAGATCATATAAACATCTTCCTTTAACTCACCATAGAGAAAGGCATTATTAATATCTAATTGGTATAGATCCCAACCATTTTGAACAGCAAGAGTGACAATGCATCTAACCGTCACATGTTTAACCACGGGGGAGAAAGTTTCATCATAGTCAATACCCTCCTTTTGATTGTATCCCTTAGCAACAAGCCTAGCTTTATATCTCTCAATTTCACCATTAGACTTGTATTTTATTTTGTAAATCCATTTACACCCTATGGGTTTCCTATTATGAGGTAAGTTAGTAATGGTCCAAGTGTTATTCCTGTGTAAAGCTTCTATTTCAGAATTCATAGCTTCAACCCAATTCTTGTCAAGACAAGCTTGTTGAAAAGTTTTGGGTTCAAAGGATTTATTTAAATTAGAAACAAAACAGAAATTCTCAGGATTCAAATGTGAGTAGTTAACCACTCTCTCAAGGCCATACTTAACTTTACCTTCAACGATGAACTCATCAAATTTTCTAGGCATGTGAGCCTCTCTGGAAGACCTCCTTAAGTTGGTTACATTAGAAGGAACATTATTATCAGAAGCAACATTGCCCTCGGGAGATGGAATAAAATCCATAGGTGTTGCTGTAGGGTTATGATCAGGAACTTGATCACATCCACTACTACCATCGCCATCATTAACATGTCTCCCTTCATCATTGGGACTTTCAGTGTTAAGGTTATTCCAAAACATTTGATCAAAAAAGTTGACATGATTTAAATTTTGATTATCAAGTTGTGCAGTAGTAGACTTCATTTTGAAGGGAAAAACAGTTTCATAAAACTTTACATCTCTAGAAAAAAACACAGTTTTGTTGTCTAAACTATACAACTTGTATCCCTTTTTGAAATTTGAAAAACCAATTAAGACACATTTTTCAGATCTGTTGGAAAATTTGTCAGTAGGATTTAAAACAATGGAATAACATAAACAACCAAAACACTTAAGGTGGGAGAGTTTGGGTTCCTTTTTGAAAATGTACTCATAAGGGGTCTTTCCAGCTAGAACAGATGATGGAGTCCTGTTGATCAAATAACAAGCAGTCAGAACACACTCACTCCACATATTTAAGGGTAATCCCCCCTGAAACATTAAGGCCCTTGCAACATTTAGCAAGTGCCTATGTTTCCTTTCCACAACACCGTTTTGTTGAGGAGTGTAAGCACATAAAGTTTGGTGTATAATACCCTTTTTGGAAGTGAAGTCATTCATTTTATTGTTCACAAATTCACTCCCATTATCACTTCTTATGATTTTAATTTGTTTATTAAACTGATTTTCTAAAAGGGCAGAAAAATTAATAATGTTATCAAAAACATCTTCTTTGGTTTTTATCATGAAAGTCCACACACCCCTAGAGTAGTCATCAAAAATGGTTAGGAAATATTTGAATCCCTCTCTACTTCGAATTCTAAAAGGACCCCATAAATCAAGATGAATTAAATCACCTAAATGTTCAGATTTATGATCACTTAGAGGAAAAGCTTCTCTGGTCTGTTTTGCCTTATGGCAAACATCACAAGGTTTGTCTTTCAAATCATCTTTTAACTCAAGTTTGTCTTTTAAAATGTTCAAGACTTTAATAGATGGGTGTCCAAGTCTAGCATGCCAAAGTTGAGAGGAAGCATAACAAGTACTAATACTAGCAGACAAATAGGTTCTTTCCTTAACACACGTATCAAATAGATAGAGACCATCACATTCATTTCCAACACCTTTAGTAATCATCCTCTTCAAGTCCTGGATGTAACATTTTGAATCATCAAAACTAACAATTAAACCATTATCTTTAGAAAGCTTAGACACAGACATGAGACTAACACAATATTCTGGGATAACAAGAACATCAAAGAGGACCAAGTTGTTAGTCAATTTTAAATTACCAATTTTAATGATCTTAGCTTGAGTGCCATTAGGATGACCAACGGTGAGTTTTAAATCAGACACATCAATAATATTTTCAAGAAGATCATCAGAGACAGTCATATGTTGACTAGCTCCAGAGTCAATAATCCACCTTGACTAGAGTTTTTAGCATTTTTAGAGATATTAGCATTGAAAAATCTTTCAAATTTGGAATTAAACTTAGTACTAGCATTAAAGACAATACCTGACATATTAGCATGAGCAATTTCATGTGTAGGTTTTTCATTTATGAGACTAAGGAGTTTCATTATTTGCTCACTTGAAAAGGAAGGAGCAGAAGTGACAGGACCAGAACCACCAGAACTAGAACCAGAACAGTTACCACCATTCACACCACTGTTGTTAGACTTATGATTTCCTTTGATGTTATTAAAATCATTATTGTTGTTCCCACTTTGATTATTACCACCAGATCAACTGTTCCTTTTAACAAAATTAGGAGGATATCCAACAATTTCAAAGCATCTATCAATAGTATGACCAATCATATTGCATTTTTTACATTTATAGTTTGAATTAAGTCCTTTATTGAAGTTGTTGGTATTGGACCTTCTATTGAGATTATTGTTATTATAGGTCTTAGTAGCATTAGCATTAGTAGTAGTAGGACACACAGATTGAGATACAAAAGATGAGGCCTGAGGTTTTTGCACTTTATCCACAGAGACAACCAATTTATGAGACTCTTCTCTAGAGACAACAGAGTAAGCAGATTTAACATTAGGTAAAGGGTCTTTCATTAATAAATTGCTTCTGATATACATATATTCATCATCCAACCCCATTAAGAACTGCATCAGCTTCTGTTGTTTGTAAAAATCTTTCAAAGCAACTCCAGCTGCACATGTGCAGGCACCAGCTCCACATGTACAGGGAGGTATAGATATCATTGTATCATATTGTTTCCAAAGAGTGTTCAGTTTATGATAGTACTCAGAGAGAGTACTTCCACTTTGTTTTAAAGAGTTAATTTGATGATGTAAATTGAATATTATTGAGCCATCAATTTTGTCGTAAGTTTCTTTTAGTTCATTCCAAACAACAGAAGCTAACTTAGAAAAAATCTGCCCAGAGTATAACTCATCAGAAACACACCCCAGAATCCAGGAAAGAACCACAGAGTTACACCTTTCCCATTAGGTGGCAAGAACAAGGTCATTGGCATTTTTTAACAGAGTACCGTCAACAAAACCCACTTTATTTTTAGTGGCCAAGGCAAGAAGCATAGACCTACTCCATATGTTATAATTTTCAGTACCCTTTAGTTTAATAGCAATTAGAGGACTACCAGTGGTATCACTAGCATGCAAATACAAAGGATCACCAAAGTCCAATTTGTTAATCAAAGTAATAGCATTATCATCACCCATGATAAAAAAAAATGAACAATTAAGAAAACACAGAGACAACAAATGAAAGGACCCGTTCATATACATTATAAATGATTCACAATAGTTGATTACATCGCGAGGTATTTGACCTCTACATGATACGTTTTACAAACATTGCATTCGTTTTCAAAAGACAAACTTTCGTTACATCGAAAGTTGACAGGCATGCATACCATTTCATAATATATCCAAACTATAAATGACCTAATCTGTCATTTAATTAATAATAATCTTGTTGAACTCAACGACTCGAATGCAACGTCTTTTAAAATATGCCATGAATGACTCCAAGTAATATCTTTAAAATGAGCAAATGCACAGCGGAAGGTTTCTTTAATACCTGAGAATAAACATGCTTTCAAGTGTCAACCAAAAGGTTGGTGAGTTCATTAGTTTATCATAATCATTCATTTCCATTATTTTAATAAACTACAAGATTTTTATTAAACATAATTCCAATAGCAGAATTCTCTCGTCCGCATAAAGGTAAAATCATTTCCAATAATATAATAGACCACAAGATTTTCATTTTTCATAAACGTAATCCTCAAGCAGAATCCTCTCGTCTGCGTTAAGGTAAATTTATAAACATAATCGACAAGCAGAATCTTCTCGTCTGCATTAAGGTAAAATCATTCATATGGTGAACACCTGGTAACCGATATTAACATAATGCATATAGAATATCCCCAAAATAGAATCCTCTCGTCTGTATAACAGAATCCTCTCGTCTGTATAATAATCGAAGTACTACAGCATCCATAACTCGGATGGGGTTTGTTAGGCCCATAGATCTATCTTTAGGATTCGCGTCAATTAAGGGTACTGTTCCCTAATTCTTAGGTTACCAAGCTAAAGGGGTGATATTCGATTTCGATAATCCAACCATAGAATGTAGTTTCAATTACTCGTGTCTATTTCGTAAAACATTTATAAAAGCAACGCATGTATTCTCAGTCCCAAAAATATATATTGCAAAAGCATTTAAAAAGGGAGCAAATGAAACTCACAATACTGTATTTCGTAGTAAAAATACATATGTCGTCATTGAACAAGTGCAAGGTTGGCCTCGGATTCACGAACCTATATCATTCATATGTATATTAATACATATACTTGTAATCGAACAATTTCATATATTATATATATTTACTTTGTGTATATATTCAAAAAGATTAATATTTATATGATTTTATTAATATATATATAACTTATTATTTTAAAAATACCTAATTTGTTATATATATATATATATATATATATATATATATATATATATATATATATATATATATATATATTGTTAATATGATTAATACATATTTATATGTAATATTACTTCTAAGTATAGTTTCGTATAAATAATATTTATTTGGTAAAATAACGTTTATAATAGTAATAGAAATCGTATTTGATTATGATGATAACAATACTGATATTAATGATAATTATAGTAATGATATTAGTAATGATAATAATAACAATACTTATAACAAAAATTAAATCATAAGTTTTCTACTAATGATAATAATAATGATAATTGTAATAATAATAATAACTATAGTATCTATAATAATACATTTACTAATAATAATATTAATAATAATAATAATAATAATTATTATTATTATATTACTAATAATAATGATAATAACATTAATTTTTTTAATAATAATGAAAAAATTTAATAGTAATGATAATGAAATGATAATAATACTTACTACTTAATACTAATAAAATAATAATAATAGCAATCTTATTATTAAAGATAATAATATAACATTAGTAATATCAATAATGATAATAGTAATTGTAATTATATTCATGATAGTAATAATAAATAATAACTAATACTTATATTAATAACAATAACAATAACAATACTTATATTAATAACAATAACAATAACAATAATATTATTACTAGTAATAATAACATCAATTAATAATAATAATAATAATAATAATAATAATAACAATAATAATAATAATAATGTTAATAATAAAAATAATAAAAATAATAAATGATAAATAAACTACCTTATAAGCTCATTTTAAAAAGAACTGCACACATCAGGGATTGAACCCGAGACCTCACGCATACCCGACACCTCCCTAACCATTCTTCTGTCTATCCTTTTCTGTTTAAAACCACAGTCCCTAACTATATATCTAATATCTATCCGTCTGTTTATAAATCTTCCTCTAAAGTCAATCGAAGGTAAAATCACATGTAACCACGAATTAACAGCTTGATTTATATCTTGTTGATAAATAAAAACGACCCTCTGTGATAATTTGATCAACAATTAACAAAAAGAAAATATAAAAAAAAATTTAATTATCAGACCGCGAAGAACACCTCAAAACTCCATCATCAATTTCGAATGCAAGACTGTTTAGGACAAAAATTACATGAATTATGTTCTAAATCGTTCGTGTAAACTTTCTGAGTCATTAATTTCAACAGAAATCTTAAAACAATTACGAATTTGGAGTTGAACACAAATTTTTGACTTTTTTAAAAATTACCTTTGACTTCAAAATTTGAATTCAATTCGAAGAGTTGGATTCTGAAAATTTGCAAGCAGTTTAAGTAAATGATTTCTCACAGAACTGCGTTTATGGATTTTGAAATTTCAATTGAAATTGAGCTGTTGCTGGAAACGTTCAAGAACATAGGTAGTTACTTGTTTTCGGTTAAATTCTTGTAATGTGGTGATGATTGAATGTGTCTGTGTGATTGAATAGGTTATAGTACGTACAATAAATTCTAATTTGTTGTGTAATGCATTTGGATGTTGATGTCTAACAGCTTCCACCATCTAGTCGATGGAAACAGAAGTTTTAAAAAAAATAATAAAAACAATATCAATGATAAATTTGATTTGTACTCTGCGATTCTTGATATGGACAGATTTACCAATCACGTAGACAAATTACACAGGTATGATAATGATATAGAACTGAATTGAATTTTTATAAATTATGATACGTATTTTTCTGTTTTTATATAATTAACCGTATTTATTATATATTTGTATATAGTACGTATTTGTAAGTGTATAATATTGGTATATATATCTATTTGTTCTTAGATATATCAATAATCTGAATATATATAGGTATAACCGTATATCAGTAATTTATTTAATCTTTTCTTTTATATAATTGTATTAATGTTATTCTTAATATTATAAATGATAAAAGTAATAATATAATAAAAATACTAATACTACTTAATAATAATTATATTAATTATTACTAATGAAATACCTATAATAATAAACAAGAAAAATAATGATAATAATATGAGGATACTAATAATAATCAACATGATACCTTTAATAAGATTGTTAATAATAATCTATAAGAATGATAATAATATTATTCTTAATGATACAAATAATAAATTGTATTATTTTTTAGTAATATTAATAATAATGATTTTAATGATAATGGTAAAAATAATAATATCATAATAAATTATATGTATAAATTTTCATATCTATATATTATCTATTGAAAATAATAATAATAATAATAATAATAATAATACTAACACTCAATTTTAATATTAATATTAGTATTGATATTGATATTAGTATAACTATCATGTTTGTAATTACATTCATCATATTAATATTATATATTTTATATATTATATGATAACATATATTTATTATTTATACATTTTAATATAAATACATTATATAATATGTGTTTGCGTATTAAATATAAAAATATAATTGTCTCATATATATTTATCTACTTACAACAATTGTTCGTGAATCGTCGGGAGCAGTCAAAGGTTATCTGAAATCATGTAAACAGTTCAAAATTTCATGTCTTAATATTATAGACTTTGTTTATTTTGTCGATATCATATAAAGATTAAGCTTAAATTTGGTTGAAAATTTCCGGGTCGTCATAACAGATAAATCAACACACAAGCAAGAACACAGAAAAAAAAGAAAAACAATGAATAAATACGAGACTCCCCCAGTAGGATAAAATCCTTGCAGAGTACAAACAGGAGCAGCGGAAGAAGAAGACAAATAGCGTTTGAATCCAGACCAGAAGCATAGATCTAAACAATCGTACAAGCCCTAACCTTAACTTGAATCAGAGTTTTGTTCCAATCGAGTAATTACCAATCAATCGAGAGCCAAGCTCAGGTACCATGTAAAGAAACATAGAATCAAACAATCTTATTGCCAAAGTAATCGATACCCACTTACAAAGACACAGTCCTTGTGTTGCAGAGAATAACAAAGAACACAATCAAAGGATTACAATGAACTCAGATTTAAAATACATAGAGTATAACACTGATTACAAATGAATTGAAAAATTGGAGAGAAAGAGTAGCTCCAATCGTGATTTATGATGTCAAGAATGAAACATATTTATAGACCCCATACTACAAACGGCTACTACCTTTTAATAATTATCTACAGTAAAATAAAGGTAAACATGGGACATGGAGTGATGGGTGCCGAATATTATGGGATAATATTCTACCAAAAAGTATCCAACTTGCAAGATCAAAAATGCAACATCTTATGTGGACCTATCTTGAAATCATAAAAGCGTGCATTTGAAGACTTTGTGGGATGGCATTATTACAGCAACGATGGAAAGACAAAGACAGCTCATCTCACTTTGGAATGTCCTGCTTTAGTCCCCTGAACCTACAAAGAAACATCTTAGACAAAAGAATGAGATAAAATTCAAATCAAGTTTGTATAGTTTTAACAAGTACAACACACACAGCGGCTACGATCCGGAGAATGACGACTGCCTCGGCAGTTACAGAACAAGAACACCAACAACCGCATATCCGTCCAAACCGTCTCAAGATGAGTCAAACATGAAAAAAAATCGAACCAACCGTCGCATAGAGGACCAGATCTCTAACATGAAGATGGTCGCCTGGTCCATCCAGACCGAAAGGCGCCTCCCGAAAAGAAAAAGACCTGCAAAACGAAAGCACGACTAATTGAACCCAACACTGCAATGGCCCCCACAACCACTACTAACCCCCGGACATTCTCCTTCACCCGCCACCTCCAACCGCCATTTGAGGCCATAACCCGCCACCCTTCCACAATTTTCCGGCCACCAAACCGTGGTCACGACCAACAAGGCGGTACATCACCGCAGTCACCAATCAGTTGCAAATCCGGATGCCATTGGTGGCCACCACCAACTTGGTGGAGGACCACCAATCGACGCCAATACAAGGAAACTCTAACATCTTAAAGCAAGTAATCTTACTAAATAACAACCAAAAACCCCATATCAGGCCTGAGGATTAAGCCCACTGCATAGACTGTCTCAGATTTTTAGCCCAATTTAAGTGGTTACTTATAGAAATGAAACTAATTGTTTTCACATTTGTTTTGCGTTTTAAAATTTAATCAGCTGATAATGTTGCGTCATATGTTTGAGTTGATACAGTAACAGTTGTGATTTTGTGATGAGGGCTGTGGTGGTGGGAGGGAGTATAGCAGGAGTATGCTCTGCTCATGCGCTTTCAACCGCCGGTTGGCAAGTGGTTGTGGTGGAGAAAACCACCGGTCCACCGACCGGAAGTCCGACCGGAGCCGGTTTAGGTCTTGATCCTTTGTCTCGAACCATTATCAATTCATGGCTTCCACCACAACATCAGCATACTCTACTCAACAATCACACCCTACCCCTCACCATTGATCAGGTACATTTTTACACCTATTTACATTCATTTCAACACATCTGGTTATTCAAATGGAAAAAGGTGAAAACCAGCATAATTAGTAGCTTTTCATTTGGATGTGATTTGATTGGTTCACATTGACATACTGATTAAAACCTAATTATCGGATTTTCGGATATCCAAATTGTCGGATAGGTTTTTATCGGATTCTGTTTTTTGTGATTTCCGGGTGATAGTAACTTATTAAACATAGGGTTTGCGATTTTTGACTTAACAGTTACTATGCAGTCATCTTACCTTCTATATTATTACAGAACCAATTTACTGATGCAGACAAAAAGATTAGTAGAATATTGACAAGAGACGAAAGCTTCAATTTTAGGGCTGCATACTGGTCTGATCTCCATGGCCTATTATACAATGCGCTACCTCCACAAATATCGTTCCTTTGGGGTCACGTCTTTCAATCCTTTCAAGTATCCGATGACAAAAAATCTGTTTCAGTGTATAGCAAAGTTCTTGAAACGGGCGAAACTGTTGAAATTGTAGGTGACCTGTTAGTTGCAGCAGACGGTTGCTTGTCTTCCATTCGCCATTCTTTTCTCCCTGACCTTAAATTAAGGTTTTGTAATCCAAATGTTGTCTTAGATTTTGATTTTAAGTTTTTTATTTTTCTTGATGTGAAGTTGACTGTGTAATGTAGGTATTCGGGTTACTGTGCTTGGAGAGGGGTGTTGGATCTTTCTGATAACGAAAATTCCGAAACGTTTGTGGCACTGAAAAAGGTTTATGAAGATTTGGGGAAGTGTTTATACTTTGACTTGGGCCGTGGAACTCATACTGTTTTTTATGAGCTTTTGAACAAAAGAATAAATTGGATTTGGTATGTCAATCAACCGGAGCCACAACTTAAGGTGATTACTTTCTTTATTATGTTTCGTTCTTATCACTACTGTTCAATTAAAATTATACCCGAAAGGACACTACTAAGTATACCCAAGTTGACCCTTTCATAACTAAACCGGCCCAAATTACATGTCATCAAAATTCTCAGGGGAATTCAGTAACCATTAAAGTAAGCAGCACCATGATTAATCAAATGCATGAGGAAGCAGAGAAAATTTGGGTGCCGGAACTGGTCAAAGTAATAAAAGAAACCAAAGAACCTTTCTTGAATGTCATATATGACTGTGATCCTTTGGAACGCATCGTTTGGGACCGTGTGGTGCTTATTGGAGATGCGGCCCACCCAACAACGCCACATGGTTTGCGAAGCACAAACATGTCTATCTTAGATGCAGCTGTTCTTGGTCAATGTGTAATGAAATGGGGAGTTGAAAACCTAGACGTGGGTCTAAAAGACTATGAGTGTATTCGGGTGCCTGTTACCTCAAAGCAAGTTTTACATTCACGAAGGTTGGGTCGGATTAAACAGGGTCTGGTTTTGGAAGATGGAAAGGTATTTGACCCCAATATGGCTTCACCATTAGAATGCAAAGATCTTCAACAAAAATATATGCCCGGATTTAACGACGTGCCTTTTGGGTTTGAAGACAATAGTTACAAGTAGATATTACTCCAAGTTATAGAAGCTTTATGATTATGTTGTATACTTGAAGTATAAAGCATATGTGGTATCTAAATAAAATGGAAATGTACTTGACACAAAACTATTTTCTTTGGTATAGGTTACAAATATTTTCTTTGGCACAGGTTAATATTTTTTCTCAGTATTAAATCATATATGAAATAGTACCAAATTTATGATTCTATATCTAATCTGGAATAATTTATGATTCTCATATGTACATCAACCTTTGAGAACCTTATGTTCATTTTTTGTACAGTACAGGTAATTGTTGAAATACCTTATGTATTATTTCAAACCTTGGACTACTCACGGGCTGATGTCTGTTTCACCCACATCTATTTTTAAATCGGCTCTTTATAAACTCTTTAATCTCTTCAGTGTTCTTCATCACTATACGGTAACTTACATTTTTTGGGGGTTCAAACATAATATGTTGAAACTCTTAATTTTTGATTTATTGAAAACTAGTCCGGATCCGGCCCGCGCGATGCGGCGGGGGCTTTCGCTTGTGTATTCATATTTAACGTAGCGTTGTGTATTTACAGAAGGGAAAACGGCTCATGTCTTAAGCGCCGTTTTAGATGTCATTGCCTTAAGCGTTTTTTAAAAAGTGTCCGTTTCGAACGTAGTTAGTTTCGTTTTGTTCATAAAAAATTTTCGAGTGTAACGGTGCTGTCGGAAAAATTCAACTTGCGGCCAACAGAAAGATACGGGCTGTCGTTGTGTTAAACGTTTTTTAAAAAGTGTCCGTTTCGCGTATAGTTAGTCCCGTTGGGTTCGTGAGGGTTTTTCGAGCTGAACGGTGGCCTCAGAAAAATTTAACTCGCACCGAGCGAGAAGATAGAGCCCGTTAAAAATTCGAGTGGAAATAGTTTCTTTTGTTTTAATAAAATTATATAATTACGCTTTCTACCCCCGAAAAAGTGTAAACTCGAGGGGTCGTTGTGTAAAGTAAGTGAAATTTGAGGACCGGTTGTAGTGTGAACGCGAGCTAAAAACTACATTCCGAAATAACTGAAACTACACATGAAGTGAAATTTGAGGGACCGGTTGTAGTGTGAACGCGAGCTAAAAACTACATTCCTAAATAACTGAAACTACACATGAAGACATAAGTTTTAGTGTGTAAGGGTTAATTCAGAAATTTCAAGTGGTGGGTATGTTAGGACCATTTTAACCTCCGTTCACAAGTTTTATCAGGAAAGAAAGAAAAAGAACGAAGAGAAGTATAAGTGAAGAAAAGGTAGTCAGATCTTTTCTGGAAATAAGAACCCATAGTATTAGTCCAATATTTCCTAAAATGTAAACCAACTTTCATACAATTTTATAGTACTCTAGAATCAATTGGATTGGATTCTAAAATCAATTGGATTGGATTAGTGATAGTAGAGGTTTTAGAGTTAGTAGTCTATGAACTATGTAGACATTAATTTCATATTTCGATGTAGGACTTTGATTTGCACACGACAAAAACAACATACCTAACTTAACTGGAAATAACATAAAACTAACTTGGTTTATCTTTTTGTTTCTTCTTTTTTTTTTTCCTCCCAAAAATAACGAATACTCATAGAAACGAGGACTTTTCCAAAAAAAAAAAAACCCTCGACAAGGAATACAAAAGGACATGGAGAAAACAGGAAAGTTTGCAGGTAGAAAGCAATCATCTAAACAAAAACTATCTATAAACGAGCGTCCGTAACATCCCGAAAAAACTATAAACAAATTAGTCAAACAAAAACCGAGAATAACATGAAAATACAAGGAACGAAACCAAGCGAAGAACGTAAGATGAACCACAACAATCAACCTCGAGGACCCGCTTGGTGGTGTGAAGTTTGAAGAATTTTAAAGAAAAGAACAATGCGACTCATTTGGTTCATGGTTCGTATGTAATTTGCAGCAACTATTATAGACAGGCAGGAGATAAACTTTAACATTAAAGAAAAGAAGATAAAAGAAACTCGAGCAAAAGGTATACACAGAAGTTATTATTATTATTAATATTATTAATATATCATTAAACCAAATGAACAATAATCTACAGAAGGAACTTGTAAGCAAAATAACAAGTGGACTTGCACAAAAGTTTTTTTTCTGTCATTCAAGTTACACTATACAAAAGTAGAGAGTTGTAAAAGTTCTTCCTTTCTTACATCATACCAAAGAGCTTCTCTTCATGGTTATAGCATCACGCAAATCTGCAGATGTAGAAACGGTCAAATGTATTCAATGGAGCAGTTCTTCTTTTAAAAAGAGACAAGTAATCAAAAATAAAGATTTAATAACCAACATCTTGCCTTTTGTATGATCGAAGAGTTAACTTTCGCAACATGTAATAAATTATCAACTCCAGAATAATACCAACAATCCGCCAAGTAAACCCTTAATAACATGCAATTCTATAAGTGTGTGAATAATAAACATATAATACATGATGTGACAATGTTCAACTGGACCAAGTTGGCTAATCACAGGGAAGTGAATTTTAAGAGTGAAGGGGGAAGTACTTTTTTTTTTTTTATAAAGTTGGTTATGAATGTCAACATTGGGTGAAAATATGAGCATTTAAAAAAGACACTTAGTGATGAATGTTATTGTTTTGACCAGAAAATGCTCGAAGAATAACATTCATCACGATGCATGTTATACTCGAACCTCATCAGGGAATAACATTCATTGTGATTAATGTTATTCTTCGAGCGTTTTCTGGTCAAAATAATAACATTCATCACAAAGTGTCTTTTTAAATGTTCATATTTTCACATGATCTTAATGTTTGTGAAATTTCTTTTTAAAAAAAAAAAAAAAAAAATTCTACTTCCCCCCTTCCCTCCTAAAATCTATTTCACTCTTTATTAAAACGCTATATAAATGAGTATATAAATATTTGAATATGTGACAGTTGTAATAATAGACTTAAAAGAAACAGTCGCGTAGACTACTAACAACAAGAAATCAAGAAAAGCATGCGAACACGTTTTCCACGATGAAAATTATTACCCCTATTTACCCATAAAATTAGTGTTTCGATGACACCACAAAGTGATATAAATGAAACTGCAAGCACCGAACTTCACTAAAAAGTAACCAAATTGTAGGGCAAGTGTGTGCTGAAGAGGAAAATACAACTTCCTTAAAGTGAAATCACATATGATGCTAATATATGTGAACATATAAACATGACAAATGCAGCCAATGACACAGCCACAAAAAAATGCTTAATGAATACAAAAAAAACACAAACATCCTTCTATAACTCCGTTTGTTACAACCGACATGTATTCCTGATGCGGTTAGGATGCCCCGCTCCTATTGCATTAAATTAAAATGCATACTAAAGTCTAAAGCTGTGCTAAATGAATTTCAACACTGCCATTGATCCAACCTTAACCTGGCAAACTAGCAATGATACCTGCTTATATATTTCTATGTACTATAGAGTATTGTACAAGCTATAAGTGGCAAAATGGTTTGGTAACAGGGTCAAACAGGTGAAATTTTATCTTTATTTTTTCCAATCAGTCAAATACTTAATATTTTTTTTTTACTCTGTATTTATTTCAATTCGTCTCAAACTTATCAATCAGAGCTTAAAAGCTTCAATAAACTGATTATTGAAATTTCAATTAGTCAATAGTTTAAAAAAAAAAAATGAAATATTTAACTTTCTAAATATCCATCCAATTAAAGTAAAATAAGCTAATTAAAAACACTGCTAACTTACTTAATTAAGATCAGGGAGTAGATTTAGCGGGATCAGGAGGAGGAGGGTGAACGTCGTCGTTTCGATGGAAAGAAGGAATGGGATTTTCACCTTTAATAATCCAACCAAGTGCGAAGAAAGAAACACCAGCAAGAATGGCGGTGCCCCAAGCGTGAGAATACCACTTGCTGTACTGTCTAATTGCGTACTTCCATTGATCCCTTAAGGTTGCTGGATCCGGGTTCGTTAAGTCGGGTCGGTTCGGGTAACTTGTTTTCATATTTTGTTGATGATGATTGTTATTAGGGTTTGGGTTGGGGTTAGGGTTGGGGTTGGGCTTCGACGATTGAAGGTCTGTCGGTTGATTTTGGCGGTGGAGATTATCGTCGCCCATTTTTAGAGGAAAATGATGATTGTTCCCGTGACGATTATTTACAGTACACACTAGACTTTGTGAGTTATCGATTTGGGATGTTTTTTTTTTTTTTTTTGAAAGGCAATCGATTTGGGATGTTTGATTTGAATAAAAATGATTACAACATTAAAAATACTAAAAACACAATGGAATTAGGTAAACATACTTTTACTAGATAAGATTGACAAAATTGTGTCGTGTTTGTACATTTTTTCCTTTTTCATCACTATATTTAAAACCTGCAAATTTCATCTTTAATATCTAATATCACAAGTGTGTCTCAATTTAGTCTGATAAACATTTTTCAATCTCAATTTCGTCTTCAAGTGACGGATCCCCGTAGTATCTCAAATTTCCACTAAGACTCCAAATCAAATCATTAACAGACGTTACAAATTTCTTTAAAATTTGCCCCATGTCACCAAAGTACACGAGGGAGTCCAAATCGCTAACGAACGTTAAAAGACTACGATTGAGATGGTTCTTCATTTTAATCTTTCATGAATTCATCATCTGTATACAAGCCGTTTCATAAATTCATCATATGTAAATAAACTATGACTCATACTTTTTTATCTTCGTAACCACAGTTCAACACATTCATTAAATAAATGTTCTAATTAACATTAAAACCATCAGCACTATAAAAAAAAAAAAAAAAAAAAAAAAAAAAAAAAACTTATCACCTTCATTTTAAAAATCAAAACCCATTTGACAACCCAATTTAAGAAGAAAACTTTAAAGAAAAAGATTCAGAAACAAAACATAAGTCGATCCATGTACACCACGACTTTGGTTGCCACTTCAGTTGCTCACGACGGCGATTTTGGTTACTCTGGTTGCGCACAAAACCCAACTTTAGGTCAAATTGTTTTTCAGGCTTACCTTAAAAGTTGCAGGTTGTCGGCTAGTGGGTTGATTGAAGTTGTTCGATTAAATGAAATGGGTTCTATTGTAGTTTAATTTAGATCTTATCCGAATTATTTGTTAAACTGGTTGCGTCGGTAATTTTAATGATTTGCTACCCACGTAAGCACGACAAATACCTTTGATAAAAAATATTCATCCATGTCCTCTTCAAAAATTCATAATTGGGTTTGAACACTCGTTGCTTTTGGAGATTTAATAGATTTTGAAATTGTGAAGTAGAAATAAGATTTTAATGTTGGGTGATTAGATTTGTTCCACTGGTGAGATTTGGAGTTTGAGACCAATTTTAATGAATCTTAACGAATTTTTAACATCCGTTAATGATTTGGACTCCCCGTAGATATTTAGCATACTACGGGGATCCCTCACTTAACACGGGAACGAAATTGGGAATGAAAAATGTCATTAGGAACATTACTGGGACACATTTACGCTATTAAGAATGAAAACTGCAGTTTTTAAAATACAAGAAAGAAAAGGGCAAAAATGGACAAACGCAAGGATGATTTTGACAATTTTATCCTTTTACTTACTAGATGCTTATACTATAAAATATAAAAAATACAATACTTAAGTTTTTTAGACATAAAATACAATAATTAAAAATTTTAAATATAGAAAATAGAAAACTACAATAATATGAAAGTCATAAAAAAATTACAATAATTAAAAGCAAAATGATGTAGATACATTTTTTTTATTAAACTTGAGTAAATTATTTCGTTGGTCCTTATAATTATACAAAAACTATTGATTTGGTCCTTTAAACTTTTTAATTATGTTATCTTTATTTAAAAATTGTTCCCTAGTTAGTTCTTTATTTAAAAATTCGTTGCCCAGATAGTCTTTTAATCTAAATGACCAATATTTAAATTATTAATATTATACTACATTATAAATTATAATGGACTATCTAGGTAACAAATTTCTTATCAAAGGACTATCAACATAATCAAAAACTTTAAAGAACTAAATCAGAAATTTCAATACGGCCATATGGACCAACTAACTAATTTACTCTTTAAACTTTTAGAAGAAAATACATTTAAAAATTCCCAAAATACATCATTCGTCTACATAAAAGTTGTGTGGTTGCTTCATGACTTGTTTTTTAAAACGTTATCGAGTACGTTAGATACAATTCAGTTACCTAAGTCGGGACATATCCCCACACACAAACGTTCAGACTCATATTTCTTCGAACGTCTTGTTTTCATGACCGGAAAAACTAGTTATGACCCTGGAGTTCGCACATATCGCACAAAATTAAGCGCGAGCTTACCCACACATACCCACCAAAAAATTGTGTGGATACCACACATTTAGGTTTAAATTGGGACGCCTTGTTAGATTATGTGCAGGTACATGTTAATTATGTCCACACATTTTTTGTGCGGGAAACAAGATCGTAACTTTTATTCCGGCTAGGGAAGCAACATAACGTCCAAACATATATGTTCGGACGTAGGTAACAGGGTCGTAATCTAACGTACTCGATAACGTTCCAAAAAAACAAGTCCCGAAGCGTCGACAAAACTTTTGTGAGAATGAAATCTGTATTTTGGATTTTTTATAATTTTTGTGTACTTTCTCCTAAAAGTTCAAAAAAGTATATATGTACGTCAGTGTTCCTGATAAAAAGTTCTAAAAATTACTATTCGTTATTATCATCTAATATTTCAAGGTATTGTTTATGGTGTTCGACAAAAACCTTTTCATCTTCCAAAAACATTACCCTCCGCCTGAATTAGCAATGTTGTCAGTATCAATTGCTTGAAACTTGCACCTCATCGAACATTGTCGAAATCTACAATCATTGTCATCACAGACAATCATAATTCTTTAAAAGATTATCATAGTCCACCATAAAGAGTATTACATTTAGAATATCACATTCTAAGAACTTCATCTCGGCACATGTTGAATAACCAGCTTGATGTGTAAATACATAAGGATAATACCGGTTAAAAGTATATTACACTCTCACGGGCTGTGTACTCGATCGTTTAGCAGTATAGATTATGGTAAAATCCAATATTGTTCCAAGGATAGTCAACGCAAATCAAGATTAACTACTAAATTTAATTTAACTAAAAGAAAATGAAATAAAGGAAATTACGAATAATTTATTTGCCTATTTAACGATTAGCCGAAACAGAGAGATTTAAACTTAAAAACAATATTTTTGGTGTTTTAAGCTAATAAAACAAAGTAAGATAGATTTAAACAGATAAATGAGAAATATGTTCACCTAGACTTTATTCACTAGTGTTAGATGTTTAGAATTATGCCTGGATCAAATATCACACATTCGCAATGTAACTAACCGGTTCACCCTGAATTCCCCTAAGTAAACACAACACTCCATACTACACAAATGTAGGGTTCCGTGTTACTGTAGACCTATAGACTGTGGTAATCTAATTGACTGACTATTAGACCTAAACTGTGACCCAGGGTTCCCTGTAGTCAACAACCACATCAACTCTCGTTGTGTATGGTCAACCCCGTAATAGTAAAAGCACAAATGTTTGAAACAGTTTAATCAATCAATAACATACTCTTGGTAAACATCACTAAATTGGACAACCACAATAATCAATCAATCAAAACATTTAATCTTTATGAACAATTATAATAGACTTCAATGAATTCTCATTCCATTGAACAATCACAATTATCAATACCTTTAATCAATAAGTATCAACAAGAATTTATTTGTTCAAGCTAATAATCATCAAACATGTAATAATTAATCTTCAAAAATACATCCAACACAAGTATATTGTCTAGATGAACATAATGAAATTAACCTACAATCATGATAAATGATGAACACAGGATCAATGGAGAAATCATAGTTGAAGATGAGGAGTAACCAATATTAATGATGATCCTTCAATGATTATAAGATTGCAACGCGTTAATGGAATGATTAGATAAGATTGATGACCTTGGAGTTCCTCAAAAATCACCAAAAATAGCCCTTGAAAGCTCTCCAAAACGGTTGCTAAAATATGTCCCCCATAAAACCTAAAAAAAACGAACTTAAAAAGCCAGTCCCATCAGATGGGAACTCGCGATCGTGAGTTTCCCCTTCACTATTTCTCGCGATCGCGATAAAGGTAAATTTGGCCATTTGCGTTCGTAATTTTGCTGTTTCGCGGCTAGACTTCGAGCTCGACCTGTAACTCGACCTTGAAAATCTCTTTTTGGCCTGGATAAAGTCTTGAATTTTTATTTTAAAACCCAACTCGAACCGAGATCAATATTAATGACTTTTAAGCTCCGAAATATGTAGAAATCCCCAAAACACCACAAACAACCACCTCGACCCAAAAGGCGTAAGCTTATATAATATCATCAATAATATCACCAAATAAGCTCGAAACTAATACGGAATGGACCTGATATTGCGATATAAAACATGTACGATTCGAGCAATATCAAATCCCCGCACACTTGAACTTTTCTTGTCCTCAAGAAAGTCTGTATCATATGTAATCATCCATCAAAGTCCAAGTATTCAAAAGCATGTGTATTCATCAAATTGAATAAGCTCGAATGTATGCCATGACAATAGAATGCCGGTACAAAATTTATACTGCGCCCTAGTTGTTATACTAGAGGCGTTTCAGTCAATTCCAAATTACACTAGAGGCTTTAGCCTCGATTGGTTCTCGTTTCTGGTTTTAGCCTAAAAAGGCTCTAGTGTACGGTTTAATCGCAACTTAAGGCATGTGTATTCAAAGTTGCCCCGATAACGAAGAACGATACCGACAACATACTAACCCAGTATATTACCTTTCAGCAAAATACCTCTCTATTTTCTGAAAAGTGATTTGAAAGAACTTGTGTACTGTGAGAGTTTAATGTCATCCACATCCAATCTGGTAATGATCAGCTACAAAAGAGCAAGTATCAAACCCTAACAAAATCTCTCCGGGATAGGAGAAAGGTGGGAATGATAGAGAAATGACATTTTGCACATTTCAATTCTAGGGTGAGAACTGCGAAGACCGTGCTATGGCGTGGTACGAATCCTGCTACAGCTTAAATTGTAATCAGTCTTCACTGGACAGCGGCCCTGATATCGCGTAAAAAGTCATGTTTTTACTAACGATATATATCCACTCAAATCCTACATGTATTCAATCAAAATAGTTCAATAAACGCACTAATCCACTAATTTTTGCTAAACATGACTTTAAAAGCTAACTTTGCGAAAAAGCTGAAAAAGAGCGAAATTAATGTTTTCTAACCCTAATTTCAAGAACTAACCTAGAAGACCACCATAAGAGCTCAAGATCACTAACCAGAGTTGCCAGTACTTATTCAAGACATGGATATGAAGATCTATCAAAAACCCAGAAGCTCATCTGATTTATATACAAAGATCAAGAGGTTTCAAGACTTACACACACTGAAAAACACACACGAAACCCTAATCACACAAGACTTCAAATACAACTGCAAGAAACATCCAGAAGTGATTCATGGGATTGCGTGTGACTATTATGGGTCGAAGGAACCCCAAGAAAGTGCATCTACTAAAATTCAAGTTAAAACGTGTACCGACATTTGAACAACGTACTATCGAAAACTCGTATGCAACAAACACGGAAGCAAGATCATAATTGACCAACCAGTTACACCAATTGGCAGCCCAGTTGGTGCAATTGGCGACCCAATTGTGATAATTGGCAACCCGGTTACCACAACTGGCGACACGGTTACCACAACTAGCGACCCAGTTACCACAACTGGTGACCCAGAAATCATAACTGTAAAGACCCGTCCTAATCCATAAGAACGAATACAATAACATTTGGTTACATCGCGAGGTACTTGACCTCTATATGATACATTTTACAAACAGTGCATTCGTTTTTAAAAGACAAACTTCTCTTACATCGAAAGTTGACAGATATGCATATCCTTTCATAATATATCCAAACTATGAATGACTTAATATTGATCTTGATGAACTCAATGACTCGAATGCAACGTCTTTTGAAATATGTCATGAATGACTTCAAGTAATATCTCTAAAATGAGCAAATGCACAGCGAAAGATTTCTTTCATACCTGAGAATAAACATGCTTTAAAGTGTCAACCAAAAGGTTGGTGAGATCATTAGTTTATCATAACAATCATTTCCATAGTTTTAATAGACCACAAGATTTCATTTCCATTTCTCATAAATATACGTCCCATGCATAGAGACAAAAATTATGGATTGAACACCTGGTAACCGACATTAACAAGATGCATATAAGAATATCCCCTATCATTCCGGGAAATCCATTGGACATGATAAAACAAAATCGAAGTACTAAAGCATCCGGTACTTTGGATGGGGTTTGTTAGGCCCAATAGATCTATCTTTAGGATTCACGTCAATTAGTAGATCGGTTTACTAATTCTTAGGTTACCAAGAAAAAAGGGGCTTATTCGGCTTCGATCATTCAACCTTATAATGTAGTTTCGATTACTTGTGTCTATTTCGTAAAACAGTTATAAAAATTGCGCATGTATTCTCAGCCCAAAAATATAAAGGGTAAAAAGACAAATGAAACTCACATATTGTATTTTGTAGTAAAAATACATATGACGACATTGAACAATGCAAGGTTGGCCTCGGATTCACGAACCTATATCATTTATATTAATATTAACACATATAATCGTAATCAAACGATTTATATATTATGGCTTAAATTATATACCTTATGTATCTAATTTGTATATATATATTTTTAAAATAATTAATATTTATACAGTTATATATATATATATATATATATATATATATATATATATATATATATATATATATATATATATATATATATATATGATTAATATTATAGTAAAAATCAATATTTTGTTATGTGTAAATATTTATATAAATACATATAATCATATGTAATATCATAGTAGTTGTAAATGTACTTTTATATAAAAATATTTATCTGTTATAATAATATTGTTAATATGAAAGTAATAATAATAATAATAATAATAATAATAATAATAATAATAATAATAATAATAATAATAATAATAATGATAATAATAATAATAATCTTAATGATAAAGATACTAATAATAATGATAATACTAATAATAATAATAGTGTTACTAATGATAATAATAATAATGATACTTATAATAATAATAATAATAATAATAATAATAATAATAATAATAATAATAATAATAATAATAATAATAATAATAATAATAATAATAATAATAACTACCTCACTAGAGAAAGCTCCAAAAAGAATAACTGCCCATGCCCGGGCTCGAACCCGCGACCTCCCGCTAACCCGATAACACTCCAAGACCACTCCTCCATTTACTAATTTCAGAAAAAACTTGTATCTTAAATCTATTAACCCTTATATCCGTTTTTAGTCCGCAAAAGCTTGGCCATTACTATCTCGGCCCAACAGAAATCACTTATCCCAAATGAAGAGTAATCGGCCCAACAGTTTAATTAAATCTCGGCCCAATAAATAGCTCAACTAGAAAGTCTAATAACAATATTCATTTGTTTGGCTTTTCAGTTTAATCATCTGCAACGATTTGTGAATCTATATCTCTATCCCATATATATAATATATTAAGAAACACTTTCCTTGTCTGCCACCTTCTCAGCCAAACTATAAATAAATCAAAAGTGACTTCATTCTCTCATCATTTTATTCTTCATGTATCATCAACCTTATCATGCATTCACCATCCTTATCTAATCCTACGGTTTCATCATCTTAGTGTTACTATCTCCATACGCGCATCATCATTGATCCATCATCATACTTGCATCATTACATCATCGAACACTATCATCATCTAATCGTGCATTATCATTATCATAATACCATCATCATCTACTTACTTTGTTATCATCATGATACGTGCTAACCTTATTATATACGAAGTAAGTTATTTAATTATTGACTATAAGGTCATCGACCAAAACAAATAAACATCCATACTACATAATATTAATAATCTCCGTAGCATGTTGACAATAACCAAATAGATGTCCGCACGTGAAAAATAGAATCAATGTTATTGAAGTCTTAAACTAAATCCATAAATTTTGAAATCTTCATAATTGAAAGTCCAACCTTTTGTCCTAACTGTTAAGAAAAAACCTAACCCCACTTTATACTATATCTATGACTGTATACAGTCTTCTTGTTCTCTTATTATAAAAACACCATTTCAAGTACTAATAAAAACCTTTTATTTTCTGTAATCAACTTTATTACCTCGAAGTTAAAGTGACTGTAACGGTAGTTTTGGTGGTACCAGTTGTTGCTCGATTAAGGATTCACAACAGAGATGGTGGTGCGAAGGTGATTGGGTTTTGTTGGGTTTGAACCAAATTGTTTTTGATTTTTAGATAGCAACAGATAAAGATAGTTTCCATGGTGTTCGAGCTGCACAATATTCGAAAGAGAAAGAGACTAGCTGCAGTAGCAGCTCGAATATATAGTATGCAACATACGATATTAAGGTTGTGGTTATATGGTGTTGGGTCTGTGCTGAACCGGTCATGAAACAGAAACAGTATCAGTTAGGGACTAATGGTGGTTCATTCGAACGAGAAAGAGGGTGACGGTTGATAGTTAAATAGTGATCGAAGGAAGTGACAAGGTGGTGATAGGTTTTCGATTGGTTCTTGAAATCGAATAACAAGTCACAATGAATGGTTAGTCGAACAAGATGATGATTGTGATCGATGTTCTTGACGTTTATTGTTATTGATATATGAAAATATAATCAAAGGTGGTGGTTTGTGAGGTTGAGAGTGGTAGTGGTGGTGATTAACATGATTAAAAAAAAAATTTGTCGAGCATGGTTTTAACAATGGTGGTGATAAAGGTGACCGATGGAAGGTTGTGGTGAGTGGTTGTTCATGGTGGTTCCAAGGTGATGTTTTCAGCGAATTGTAGTAGTAATATCATGATGATGGTGGCGGTTTATGTTGATTCAAAATGGTGATATTTCACGATGGTGAAGTGGTGGTGATTGTGGTTGTGTTGATGATTATGATGACGATGGTTGTGATGATAGGTGATCAATCGATAGTAGCTTAGGTATTGTAGTGGTGATGGAGAGTTGAGAGTGAAATAGATTGGTTGTCGAGGATGAAGAAATTGACTGGTTGTCATTTATGTATGTATATGCCTATGTTTATAAACATATAGATATAATATGATACAAAGAATCAAACTTGACACAGTAATAAATCATGATATCAATCATGCACAACAGTGTCAAATAGGAAATCCATCGTTTATTTTGGATTGTTTCTACCGACGATTTTAACGGACTGTGTATCGTGCGAAATCAGTGGCGGATAAAAGTGTTCAGAAAAATCCCAAATTTTTATATTAATTATATTTATTTATTTTGGTCATTATGGTATAAAATTCAATCATTAACTATTAAATAAAAATTGCATTAATTTTTCACTCCCAACCCCAAGTAAAATATAAAAAGTTTTAAAATTTAATAAATAGTTCCTAAATACATTTTTAATAAGTCTATAATTTGTAAAACTCATTTTCGAATCACAGTTTATTTTAAAATAATAAATTTGATTTTAACTTACTTATTATCGATCGAATGACAATTGAGCGTTATTGTTGCTTACAAAATAAATTCAAAACTATATATATATATGTAAATAATGTATAATGAATATATATATATATATATATATATATATATATATATATATATATATATATATATATATATATATATATATATATATATATTCATTATACATTATTTACATATATTGTTATATTTTAGATAATAGTATTATATATTATTTTATTTTACATTATTAATTCTAACAATTACGTCATATAATATTTTAATTTATATTTCGAATTCATATATTTTAAATATATATGTATCTACTTACAAATAGTGGTTCGTGAATCGTCGAGAGTAGTCGAAGGGTAAATGTATACATGAAACAGTTCAAAATTTTTGAGACTCAACATTACAGACTTCGCTTATCGTGTCGAAATCATTTACAGATTAAGTTTAAATTTGGTCGAAAATCTCCGGGTTGTCACAGTACCTACCCGTTAAAGAAATTTCGTCCTGAAATTTGATTGGGATGGTCATGTATGACAATAAGTATGTTTTCATGACGCATATGAGTTGATAACTAGGGTTTTATCATTATCGATTAATATAGATACAACCATTCGATTGTGTGAAGCGTACGTGTGAAGCTGTCATAAAAGATTGAGATAAAGATTGTTAACTTTTGACGTAGTCACGGTGGATTTTCGGAATTCAAGGGATTTAAAGAAAATCTATGAAATCTATAAGATCTGATTCTTCGGTAAATGAGGAAAATTAGGATCTCTTTAATTAAATGCGATGATCTGTCCCGATTACTACTTCTGATATTTCCATTATAAATTTATCTTTTCCTTCCATTAGTTTTCACCACTTCTATACCTTCTTTTTCAGTTCATATATCCAAAAGATTATATTAATGCTTAATTCGGTTCTAATCCTTGTCCTTATTCTGACTATCATAACGATCGTCCTTCTTTTCCAACTTCCACCGGAGGAATTTGTTTTGTTCTACTTCGCCCTTGGGGTTATAGTGTTTTTAATTCTCCCGTGTATTTATGTTGTGATAAACATTGATATACACGGTTTGTGACCTCCATATTGTTATTGGACTTTATATTTTCTCTTATATTTTGGAGCTCTTTGCCTTTTTATTTTCTTCTCGACCTCTAGCAAAGCGAGTAATGGTCCAGAATTCGTAAGTATGGAGTTTCGGATGAACTTAATGTTCTAAACAAGAAAGAACGTAATAGCACAATTTGATTTGTCAAATTACCAGAATCACTGAGAACAGAACTATCAAGGATATATTTTCTTGATATGTTCAGAAGTTAAGCAGAATGAAAGAGTTATGTAACATGGCACATGACGACGTTATTATCTGTGAATCATCACATTCCTTTAGAAACACAGCATGACTTACTGTAATATAATCACATTGATCAAGTGTCATTATATTATACTAACTCATGCATTAATTTTCAACACTACTTCAAAGCATTCATAGTTTAAACTTGAAGGTTTCAGAAATTAGAAACTAACAGTTTCCTTTATGATGTAATACAGATAACGCGAAGAGATAGATGATTTCAGATAAGACTAGTTATGAAAATATCTTTTAGAAATATCGAGGATATTTATAATGAATGATACGATGATATCTTAGAATTTTTAATATCGATGGATGATGATGAAGTTTGTCCGTAAAAGTATAGAGTCGGGAGCAAGGTATTCGTTAATGACTTCAGTAGATACTGAATCATTTGGATTCTTTGAAGGCGTTTTTAGTCTTTGTGATTTATCCACAGCCTCCTTCATGGTTTGCTCAATCCATTTTTCCAGTACAAATTTTCCATTGAGTGTTTTCAAAACTCCATTCTTTATCATTAAACTTTTGACTGTTAAATTCATCAACAGTTTTCGTTGTTCTATCAGCTTTCTCAAAATTCAAAGAACTGATTCGTAGACTAAAGTGCTTTTCAGAATTTCAGAATGGAAGATCATAATTCTAAGAGATAGATGTTATATGTATGCATATAACTGTTGCTGTAGACATGCTGCGAGATTCGATATACTGATATTTGATTCCTGATAATCGGTATGGTAATTCTCGTTATAAGATGTGGATGAGTATATAAATATATTTTAACGAACAAATATAATGGTTCTTCGGAGGGACTTAAGCCAATGAGTAATGAAGTTGCTGGTAAGGTTATTGTTAATGTGGTGGGTAATAAACGGTTTCTCAGTAACGATGACAAAAAGTAAACTTATATGTCAAGGTTATAATAAGGCTAATCCGAATGAAAGTCAAAGTTGATTTGCTGGAGCTGTGACAAAATTGTTTAATTTGAAAAAGAATTGCAACATTATTTTCGATAATAACAATGCCAAAGAATCTTGTACAGATACGTGTTAAACGTTTACTCAGGTTCCGAGTGTTTTCAGGTGTATAACTATATGCATCAATCTTTTCTCCCGTAGATGAAGTGCGGTTGGTTCATCCTCTTGATTGAGGTGTTTTCAAGAATCATGAAAGGTTTGAACGCAGTTTGTAATCGTCGAGATACAAACGAGGTTTAAGATGAAATCAAGTGGCAAACTTGAAGAATTGTTTAGTTTCATATGTTATAATAAATATTTTAATTCATTTTAATTGTCCAATGTTGGTAGTCCTCAGTTTGATAGTCCACAGTTAGCAATTCAATAATTCATATATAGTTTAATATATAATATTCGAATTAATTAATACGTATCGTGACCCGTGTACATGTCTCAGACTCGATCACAACTCAAAGTATATATATTATTGTAGAATCAACCCCAACCCTGTATAGAGAACTCGATCATTACTGCATATAGAGTGTCTATGATTATTCCAAATAATATATATAGATGCGTCGATATGATATGTCAAAACCTTGTATACGTGTCCCGATATTTAAAGTGCGTAAAATAAATAGCAGGAATTAAATGACGATAAATAAAATTGCGATAAATAAATGTAATCTGTTAGCTAGGAACAGTTAGCTGGAAATAGTTAGCGTGAATTCTTAACAAAATTTTCTCATAGTTAATTTGTTTGTTTCTAACAAATTTTATTTTGTCCAATGTTTTCTTCATTATGCCACTTGTTGGATTCTGATAGGTCAAAATCTGAATGTGAAATTGAATGAAAATGGTTAGTCTGCGATGAATGGATTCGTATATCTGTGGATGTAAGTAGGATAGTAAATGACTGTTGAATCAAATTGGAAGAATGTACAGCGTAACTTATTAATGTGAAATCTAAATATCTTTAGGGTATTACCTACCCGTTAAAATATTTTCACCATTAACAGTTTGTACAAAAGAATTTTTAATTACAATCTTTATGAAAATATACTTACATATATATTTTTCTCAGATGTAATCATGGATTTAATGAGTTAATATGATATTAACTCATCTGATTTATCGTTAGAACAAGAATATATAGTCTCTAAAACATTAGAGATTACATAATCGCCATGTCGAATGAAGATAAATGATGTAGAACGATGATTATACTCGAGATACAGAATGAGATGTTGAGGCATGGATTGTTGATGGTACTGGAGCTGTTATTGGTGGTATAAATATTGATACTGGTGGTACTGCTGGTGCCGATGTTGTTGCTGAAGCTGGTACGTTTTGCACCATATTTTCTAAGGCTACAATTCGGGCGTGAAGTTCGTTGACTTCTTACATTATTTTGGGATGATTGTCGATCAGAACGAGCTAATGAATAAGGTTTAGAATTTTAGATAGAATATACTTGTGGCTAGGTATTCGGGAAATGAGGGTAAAAATGGTGTTTCGGACTGGTTCGCTGGTAAGTGCTTCAGGTTCTTCGCCAAGAGGTGAATTCGGTTGGTGGATGGAAGAGATCACCTTCATCTTGTCTCCAATGATTGAGGAGGCTACGAACCCATCAGATGAACTGGGGATGGATGATTGGTTGATTCATTCTAGTGACGCTGCTTTCGGAGCTTAGGTGAACGTCCATGTCGGAATAGCTGTCGGAATCCGAGGAATTCGAACTGGTTGAGGGATTCATCTCGTACGATCAGATGAAGGATTTTCAATAAGAAATAGATTATAGGATGTAGATTAGTACCCTGCAATACATAATTTACATATGCATATATAATACTAAAATCCCATAAGTTACGGAGGAATCTACGTAAGCTGTCAGGCAAAGGTAACAATAACAGATATGCTAAGGTATGAATTTATCTATACACTGTCTATGCAATAGAGGCAGTAAGACGTGTCTAGACTTTAAGGATGATAAGCAAATAATTTTCGACACTAAATGATAAGCAAAACTTTTGACATGCAGACACGGTCGAAGTCCAGACTCACTAATGCGTCTTAACGACTTATTAGTTAGACACACTAATGCAGACCTGGTTCGCTAAGACCACCGCTCTGATACCACATGTAAAGACCCGTCCTAATCCATAAGAACGAATACAATAACATTTGGTTACATTGCGAGGTACTTGACCTCTGTATGATACATTTTACAAATATTGCATTCGTTTTTAAAAGACAAACTACTCTTACATCGAAAGTTGACAGATATTCATATCCTTTCATAATATATCCAAACTATGAATGACTTAATATTGATCTTGATGAACTCAATGACTCGAATGCAACGTCTTTTGAAATATGTCATGAATGACTCCAAGTAATATCTCTAAAATGAGCAAATGCACAGCGGAAGATTTCTTTCATACCTGAGAATAAACATGCTTTAAAGTGTCAACCAAAATGTTGGTGAGTTCATTAGTTTATCATAACAATCATTTCCATAGTTTTAATAGACCACAAGATTTCATTTCCATTTCTCATAAATATACGTCCCATGCATAGAGACAAAAATCATTCATATAGATTGAACACCTGGTAACCGACATTACAAGATGCATATAAGAATATCCTCTATCATTCCAGGAAATTCATCGGACATGATAAAACAAAATCGAAGTACTAAAGCATCCGGTACTTTGGATGAGGTTTGTTAGGCCCAATAGATCTATCTTTAGGATTCGCGTCAATTAGTAGATCGGTTTACTAATTCTTAGGTTACCAAGCAAAAAGGGACATATTCAGCTTCGATCATTCAACCATATAATGTAGTTTCGATTACTTGTGTCTATTTCGTAAAACAGTTACAAACTAGTTTACGAACCCTCGCTTCACGCCGGGGGTTCGGTTTTTAATGTATTTTAGTGCGTTTAGTTTGTAAAATTATTTCGTGGCTAACGATGATGTCGTTGAAGCGTAACTCGAGTCGAACTAAAAGGTATAATTCGTGAAACATTTAAATGTTATTTTGAAGTAACAATATATGTGCTATGTGCATCTTCGCGTTTCGCTATGGAATTGTCGACTTTTAAAAATTTAACGCAAAATCAACGTGTATGAAAAGTACCTCAAATATTTAGCATTTTTTAAAAAGATTCCATTTTGCGTATAGTTAGTGACATTGTGTTCCTAAAATTATTTCGAGTTTAACGATGGCGTCGGAAAAATTTAACTCGTTGCGAGCGAGAAGATATGAACCGTTGAATATTTGGGTGGAGTTTAGTTAAGATTTTTTATGAAAATGGTTATTTGACACTTTACTCCCTTTTTGGGGGGCGGTTTTAATTTTTTAACAAAGTTTGGGGGTTTTTTTTGGAAAAAAGGGAAAAAAATGTGAAAACAAAAAAAATAAAAAAAAATAAAAAAAGGTGAAAGGACGAAATATATTATATAATATTATTATAGTTATAACAACGGGGAGGCGAGTCGGGTCGGGTCGGGGTGTGAGGTATATTGTTATATTATATAATATTATTATAGTTATATTATTGTATTTTCTCGAGGGTGTGAGGTTTTTTTAGAAAAATTGGGGATGGGCCGATTCGTACTTTAGATAAAGTTTGGGGTCCTTAGTGTGTGATTGAGATAGTCCAAAATAGTAGTATTGTGGAGGGGGACCGATTCATACGTTGGATAAAGTTTGAGGCCTTAGTGTGAGATTGAGATAGTCCAAATAGTACTATTCATTTGGACTATCTGAATTAGATATAAGGTATAATATTGCGCATGTATTCTCAGCCCAAAAATATAAAAGGTAAAGAGACAAATGAAACTCACATATTGTATTTTGTAGTAAAAGTACATATGACGACATTGAACAATGCAATGTTGGCCTCGGATTCACGAACCTATATCATTTATATTAATATTAACACATATAATCGTAATCGAACGATTTATATATTATGGCTTAAATTATATACCTTATGTATCTAATTTGTATATATATTTTTTTTAAAATAATTAATATTTATACAGTTATATATATATATATATATATATATATATATATGTGTGTGTGTGTGTGTGTGTGTGTGTGTGTGTGTGTGTATGATTAATATTATAGTAAAAATCAATATTTTGTTATGTGTAAATATTTATATAAATATGTATAATCATATGTAATATCATAGTAGTTGTAAATGTACTCTTATATAAAAATATTTATCTGTTATAATAATATTATTAATATGAAAGTAATAATAATAATAATAATAATAATAATAATAATAATAATAATAATAATAATAATAGTAATAATAATAATAATAATAATAATAATAATAATCTTAATGATAAAGATACTAATAATAATGATAATACTAATAATAATAATAGTGTTAATAACGATAATAATAATAATGATACTTATAATAATAATAATAATAATAATAATAATAATAATAATAATAATAATAATAATAATAATAATAATAATAATAATAATAATAATGATAATAATAATAATAAGAGTAATAATAATAACTACCTCACTAGAGAAAGCTCCAAAAAGAATAACTGCCCATGCCCGGGCTCGAACCCGCGACCTCCCACTAACCCGATAACACTCCAAGACCACTCCTCCATTTACTAATTTCAGAATTAACTTGTATATTAAATCTATTAACCCTTATATCCGTTTTTAGTCCGGAAAAGCTTGGCCCATTACTATCTCGGCCCAACAGAAATCACTTATCCCAAATGAAGAGTAATCGGCCCAACAGTTTAATTAAATCTCGGCCCAATAAATAGCTCAACTAGAAAGTCTAATAATAATATGCATTTGTTTGGCTTTTCAGTTTAATCATCTGCAACGATTTGTGAATCTATATCTCTATCCCATATATATAATATATTAAGAAAAACTTTCCTTGTCTGCCACCTTCTCAACCAAACTATAAATAAATCAAAAGTGACTTCATTCTCTCATCATTTTATTCTTCATGTATCATCAACCTTATCATGCATTCACCATCCTTATCTAATGCTATGGTTTCATCATCTTAGTGTTATTATCTCCATACGCGCATCATCATTGATCCATCGTCATACTTGCATCATTACATCATTGAACACTATCATCATCTAATCGTGCATTATCATTATCATAATACCATCATCATCTACTTACTTTGTTATCATCATCATACGTGCTAACCTTATTATATACGGAGTAAGTTATTTAATTATTGACTATACAGTCATCGACCAAAACAAATAAACATCTATACTACATAATATTAATAATCTCCGTAGCATGTTGACAATAACCAAATAGATGTTCGCACGTGAAAAAGAGAATCAATGTTATTGAAGTCTTAAACTAAATCCACAAATTTTGAAATCTTCATAATTGAAAGTCCAACTTTTGTCCTAACTGTTAAGAAAACACCTAACCCCACTTTATACTATATCTATGACTGTATACAGTCTTCTTGTTCTCTTATTATAAAAACACCATTTCAAGTACTAATAAAAACCTTTTATTTTCGGTAATCAACTTTATTACCTCGAAGTTAAAGTGACTGTAACGGTAGTTTTGGTGGTACCGGTTGTTGCTCGATTAAGGATTCACAACAGAGATGGTGGTGCGAAGGTGATTAGGTTTTGTTGGGTTTGAACCAAATTGTTTTGATTTTTAGATAACAACAGATAAAGATAGTTTCCATGGTGTTAGAGCTGCATAATATTCGAAAGAGAAAGAGACTAGCTGCAGTAGCAGCTCGAATATATAGTATGCAACATACAATATTAAGGTTGTGGTTATACGGTGTTGGGTCTGTGCTGAACCGGTCATGAAACAGAAACAGTATCGGTTAGGGACTAATGGTGGTTCATTCGAACGAGAAAGAGGGTGACGGTTGATTGTTAAATAGTGATCGAAGGAAGTGACAAGGTGGTGATGGGTTTTCGAATGGTTCTTGAAATCGAATAACAAGTCATAATGAATGGTTAGTCGAACAAGATGATGATTGTGATCGATGTTCTTGACGTTTGTTGTTATTGATATATGAAAATATAATCAAAGGTGGTGGTTTGTGAGGTTGAAAGTGGTGGTGGTGGTGATTGACATGATTAAACAAAAAAAAAAATAGTCGAGCATGGTTTTAAAAATGGTGGTGATAAAAGTGACCGATGGAAGGTTGTGGCGAGTGGTTGTTTATGGTGGTTCCAAGGTGATGTTTTCAGCGAATTGTAGTAGTAATATCATGATGATGGTGGCGGTTTATGTTGATTCAAAATGGTGATATTTCACGATGGTGAAGTGGTGGTGATTGTGGTTGTGTTGATGATTATGATGACGATGGTTGTGATGATGGGTGATCAATCGATAGTAGCTTAGGTATTGTAGTGGTGATGGAAAGTTGAGAGTGAAATAGGTTGGTTGTCGAGGATGAAGAAATTGACTGGTTGTCATTTATGTATGTATATGCCTATGTTTATAAACATATAGATATAATATGATACAAAGAATCAAACTTGACACAGTAATAAATCATGATATTAATCATGCACAACAGTGTCAAATAGGAAAGCCATCGTTTATTTTGGATTGTTTCTACCGATGGTTTTTACGGACTGTGTATCGTGCGAAATCAGTGGCGGATAAAAGTGTTCCGAAAAATCCCAAATTTTTGTATTAATTATATTTATTTATTTTGGTCATTATGGTATAAAATTCAATCATTAACTATTAAATAAAAATTGCATTAATTTTTCACTCCCAACCCCAAGTAAAATATAAAAAGTTTTAAAATTCAATAAATAGTTCCTAAATACATTTTTAATAAGTCTATAATTTGTAAAACTCATTTTCGAATCACACTTTATTTTAAAATAATATAAGTTTGATTTTAACTTACTTATTATCGATCGAATGACAATTGAGCGTTATTGTTGCTTACAAAATAAATTCAAAACTATATATATATATATATATATATATATATATATATATATATATATATATATATATATATATATATATATATATATATATATATATATATATATATTCATTATACATTATTTACATATATAGTTATAGTTTAGATAATAGTTATTATATATTATTTTATTTTACATTATTAATTCTAACAATTACGTCATATAATATTTTAATTTATATTTTGAATTCATATATTTTAAATATATATGTATCTACTTACAAATAGTGATTCGTGAATCGTCAAGAGTAGTCGAAGGTTAAATGTATACATGAAATAGTTCAAAATTTTTGAGACTCAACATTACAGACTTCGCTTATCGTGTCGAAATCATTTACAGATTAAGTTTAAATTTGGTCGAAAATCTCAAGGTTGTCACAATAACTGGCGACCCGGAAATCACAACTGGTGACTCGGAGATCACAACTGACGACCCGTGGTTAGCAATTGGCGATCGGGGTTGTAACATGCTGTTACCGGGCCTAGGTCAAAAGACCCTTTTGACCTTGGGTGTATTTGTGTGTTATTATAATAATAATTATATATTATATATTTATAATTATTTGGTTATTTAGTTGAGACCAGTTTGTGACAAGGGTCACAAATCAGGTTCGTTTATTTAATTTGGACTCCGTTAGGGCCACCTAACGAGGTACGTAAGATTTAAGATAACTGATAAATACTCGTGTGTGATGGGGTATTGTGTTTAATAAAAATATATAAGTTGGGCATCAGCCCATTTCTTGAAGTTTCCTGAAATCTCTTTCACATACATATACCTAACCTTTCACTCTCTAGAACCCTAATCTCTTAGATCTCGATTTTGTGTTTAATTGTGTTATGTAATCAGTTGCTACTGATTTCGTGGTCATAATAAGGTATGAATCATTTGTTTTCATGAAGTAATCTGAGATTAAATGAGTTTTTGGTTAGGTTTTGGTATAAATGGTTTTTTGGTCAAAATCAAGTGATTTGGGTGTTGTTTTGATGTAATTCATTGGGGTTTAATTTGTATAAATGTTATAAATGTTTCCTAAACGGATTTTGGTGTCAAAACATTTAGAAATCGAGATTTGGGGGATTTTGGCTAGAAACCCGTCAGTTTCTGCTGCTGCTGCTCGATGAACACAACCGTACGGTTGCAGCTTGCAATCGCACGACTACATTGCGCAACCGTACGAGTGCATATGTAACCGTACGGATGCAGTGGTGTTGGTGCAACTGGGCAGTAAGTGTGCAACTGTACGGATACATGATGTAACCGTACGGATGGACTTGTAAGCGTACGGTTACACCTGCAATCGTACGGATGTAGTTCAGTGCTGACTGTTGTTGTTTAATGGCCGTTTTCTAGCTATTATGCTGCCCGTATGACTTATGATGATCAGAATGTAAATTCTGAAAATGTATAAGTGTTGAATAGACTTTTTAGCGGCGCTTTTGATACTGATTTGCTGTGTTGTGCTGTCTTATGCTAATGAACAGAAACTACCTATGTTTATGGTGTTCTTAGGTGATAAAGACAAGAACAAGACTCAGTAGTGAGAATCTGAATAGTTGCCGGTATTCGGTGAGTGGGATTATCTTCTGGTGTAGTATAGAGTAGCAAGTTGCGCTACTATGTTTATATTGTTGTTATCTTCCATGCTTAGTAGTTATGTTGTAAAGTTGATCGCAGTTAGGGTTGCCATGCTTTTAGTAGTAGTAGTTGCTTGTATTATTAGTAGTAGTTGACTGGTTGTATGTGCACAAGTTGTTGTTGTTGCTGTTGGAACCTTGATCTGTTAGGTTCAGCTTAGAGAGGTTAACCTAGTCATGGTTGGGTCCAGTTAGCTACTGTTTATTGAGTATAGTGCTGAACGACGCATCGCCTGCATGTGGATGACTATAATGGGGGTTCAGTAGTAAGGACTATCGGTAGACTCTAGCCTGATCAGCTAGTGGTCGTGTGCTCGTACAAGCCGCCGGTCCTCTAGTTGGAGCATAGTTGCCAATTGTTGTACATTGTATGTGGTTGAATATAGTTGTTGTGTAGGAGTACAAGTTGGTACTGTATGCTAGACCTTTTGATAGTTCCATTCACTTAGCCTTGTGCTAATCCCTCACCTCCTCCCTTGCAGGTTCTGGATCTTAGTGCTGGTAGGGACGGGAGTCGGGCTGATGATATGTTTGACAAGACGAACTCTGATGTATTAAGTTTTGTAAATATGTAGCTAGTCGTTTAACGTAACAACTATGGTTTGTAATGAAGTAATTAACTAAGCATCTGTGATAATCATGTTTGAAATTAACTAAGGGTATTTATGTAAATTCAGTCTTCCGTTGTGATTTAAAAACATAAACAACCAGGGTGTTACAACTTGGAATCTGAGCATAAGTTTGATCGCATGTACATTGTGTTAAATGTCATGTTCCTAAACCTTGTGTTGTATCAAACATATCTGAGGGGACGGGTTAAGTGAATGTAGGGATTACATGCGTTAGTTGATAGATACTAACCTGTTTTCCACTAAGAGTTTGTGTGAGATGTTGTGGTAGTGCAGATATGACAGATAATACAGGAAACACAACTGGTACGTCAGCCCCCGGAACATTCAGAGCCCCAGATGAAGACGGGTTTGTGTCAGAAGAAAATCCGCATGAACAAATTCTAGATTTGGAAAGTAAGTTAAAGGAAGCACATGACCGAATAAGGGAATTAGAAAAACTTCAGGGAACAGTGAATCCAGGTGGTAGTGTACCGAATCAGATGATTAGTCGGTATCCAGTGCAGTAAAATATTTATCAGCAAACTGGAAGTGCTTTCCAACAACAACAATGGATACCACCTCAGTATCAGTTTCCTCAGCAATATCAGATGCCACCTCAGTTTAATCAACATTTCCCAAATCAGATGTGGGGTCCATATCAGATGCCGACGTTTCAACAACCGAAGAAATGTACCTTCAAACCGTTTCTGAATTGTAATCCGCTAGAGTATTCAGGAAGTTCTAACCCAACGGTAACCCTTAACTGGTTAAAAGAGATAGAAAAGGTTTTTGAAGCCTGTCAGTGTGAACCAGAATTACAGGTTATTTATGCTAGTCATATATTAAAAAATAGGGCAATGGTTTGGTGGGATACAGTTATTTCTAGTATACCGAAAGAGCAAGTGAACATGATTACTTGGGAACAATTTTATAGTAAAGTTTGTGAGCAGTATTGTTCATCCTATGACCTCAATTAAATTAAGACAGAATTTCTGGCAATGAAAATGACACCTCAGATGATGATAAATGATGTGATTGAGCAGTATATGGATAAATTAAGTTTCGTGCAACAGTGGGTTCCAGACGAACAGTCCAGAATTCAACATTTTGTTAATATAATTTTACCAGAGTACAGAACAATGGTTAGGATGGCAACAATGTTATCTCAAGCGTTTGATATGGCCAAAATGGTAGAGGATGATGTCAGAGCAGCCATAAATAGAATAGTAGGTTATGAGATGCCACAACAAGACTAGGTGATGAGTCATTCGGATTCTAAGTCAAAGAAGTCTGTTAAGTTGAAACAGAAAAGTGGGTCGGAACAGAGTGAGTCAGCATCAAGTCAGAATTCTTGGTGTTATAGTTGTAGATCATCTCATAGTGGTCCTTTTTTACATTCAACCAAAAGATGTTTAAGATGCGGAATTGTGAGGCATGAGATTCGGATGTGTTCGTTTCAAGAGGATGTATGTTGGAAATGTCATCAAGTGGGGCATAGGTCAGCTCAGTGTCCGTATGTAAGAGGATCATGTTCTGGGGTGGGGCCAGGAGCGCAGTCGAGATTGGTAGGTGGATCTTCTGGTTCTCCAGTAGGGCAGAAAAGAAAGAATCCACCTACGACAATAGCAAGAGCTTATTAGATGGTTGCAGATGCAGATGTTGAATATGACGTGAATACAGGTATGTTTCAAAATCCTCGTACTGTTTAGTTATATATATATATATATATATATATATATATATATATATATATATATATATATATATAGGGGCAAGATCAATGGGGAAGTAACCAATTGGGGGAAGCGGGGGGAAGCAAAAAAATTTTATTTTTTCGTTTTTTTTTTTTTGGAATTTTTTTTTTCAGACATCAAGATCACACGAAAATATGAACATTTAGAAAAGACACCTCGTGATGAATGTTATTATTTAGGCGGAAAAATGATCGACAAAAATAACATTCAAGATAATATTGTTCGTGAAGAATGTTAACGTTTTTTTCTTTATGTTTTGTGAAATAAAATTTAGCCCGATTTAGAGTTTAGGATTTAGGGTTTAGGGTTTGGTGTTTTGGATTTATTCCATAAACCCAAAACACCAAACCCTAAATCCTAAACCCTAAACTCTAAACCGTTCGTGTTAAAAACTCAATCTAAATCCTAAATCTAAACCCTAAACCCTAAATTTCTAAACCCTAATATCTAAACCCTATAAACCCTAATATGTAAACCCTAATATCTAAACCCTAATATCTAAAACCTCAACATACGCTCAAAAAACACGATAATTGTTATATATTAGTTCTTCGAGCATTTTTCCGCCAAAATAAAAACATTTATCACAAAGTGTCTTTATTAAATGTTTATATATTTATCCAATCTATAATGTTCGTGAACAAAGTTTTTTCAAAAAATGAAAAAAAAGAATTTTGCTTCCCTCCGATTGGTTACTTCCCTCTTGATCCTACCACTATATATATATATATATATATATATATATATATATATATATATATATATATATATATATATATATATGATTGTGTGTGTATATATATGTGTGTGTGTAGATTGGTAGATTATATTTGAACATTTGATGGACAATATTTAAATAACTATGATTGGACAGATTGTGTGATTGATTAACTAGTAAGTACCTTATTTATTACCGAAGCGTTTGAAGAGACTCGTTGAATTTAAGCTAGTGGATGGAACAAGTAGTATTTTTTTTGTTTCGAGCGACTCAGAATGAAGGTGTGATTCAGGATAATATACTTGTGTCTGGCCAACAGAAGTATATTATGGTGAGTCATACAGAGTTTCTGGGAAGTAGAAGGAAAAATTAGATGGCCTGTGCTATTAATGGATTGTGAATTTAACGTTGGAACTGTGTTATGATTGGACATAGACGAATAACATGGAATGATGATTAATTCTATTGCCTGAACTTGGAATAATTGTGAAATGTTGACTGTGTTAGGAGTTGAAATTGATGACAGATTGTGAAATTTCGATACAGGATGACTTAGAAATGTGAAATTTGACTTGGATTATTGGATTGACAGTGGAGATTTATGGATTCCAGTTGTTGATAGTGGACGTTGTGGTAATTTGTATTATATCGAACGTGAGTAAATGTCAGAAATTCCATATCCGTGCACTTGTTCGAAGGAAGATGATTGGTATTGAAAGGACGATTTACTAGTTTGAATCGATTATTGTGAAAGATATAGTTGAGTTTACGGTTTTGTTGACCATACTTGACCCGATTCCGAGGACGGAATCTCTTTAAGGGGGCTAGATTTGTAACATCCTGTTACCGGGCCTAGCAGAAAAGGCCCTTTTTGACCTTGGGTGTGTTTGTGTGTTATTATAATAATTATATATTTATAATTATTTGGTTATTTAGTTGAGACCAGTTTGTGACAAAGGTCATAGATCAGGTTCGTTTATTTAATTTGGACTCCGTTAGGGCCACCTAACAAGGTACGTAAGATTTAAGATAACTGATAAATACCCGTGTGTGATGGGGTATTGTGTTTAACAAAAATATATAAGCTGGGCATCAGCCAATTTCTTGAAGTTTCGTGAAATCTCTTTCACATACATATACCTAACCTTTCACTCTCTAAAACCCTAATCTCTTAGATCTCGATTTTGTGTTTAATTGTGTTGTGTAATCAATTGCTACTGACTTCGTGGTCATAACAAGGTATGAATCATTCGTTTTCATGATGTAATCTGAGATTAAATGAGTTTTTGGTTAGGTTTTGGTACAAATGGGTTTTATGGTCAAAATTAAGTGATTTGGGTGTTGTTTTGATGTAATTCGTTGGGGTAAAAGTTTGTATAAGTGTTATAAATGTTTCCTAAACGGATTTGGGTGTCAAAACGTTTAGAAATCGAGATTTGGGGGATTTTAGCTCAAAACCCGTCAGTTTCTGCTGCTGCTCGATGAACACAACCGTACGGTTGCAGCCTGCAACTGCACGGGTGCATTGTGCAACCGTACGGGTGCATGTACATCCATACAGATGCAGTGGTGTTGGTGCAACCGGGCAGTAAGTGTGCAACCGTACGGATACATGATGTAACCGTACAGATGGACTTGTAACCGTACGGTTACACCTACAACCGTACGGATGTAGATCGATGCTGACTGTTGTTGTTTAATTGCTGTTTTCTAGCTGTTATGTTGCCCGCGTGACTTATGATGATCAGAATGTAAATTCTGAAAATGTATAAGTGTTGAATAAACTTTTTAGCGGCGTTTTTTATATTGATTTGCTGTGTTGTGCTGTCTTATGCTAACGAACAGAAACTAACTATGTTTATGGTGTTCTTAGGTGATAAAGACAAGAACGAGACTCAGTAGTGGGAATCTGAGTAGTTGCTGGTATTCGGTGAGTGGGATTATCTCCTGGTGTAGTATAGAGTAGCAAGTTGCGCTATTATGTTTATATTGTTGTTATTTGCCATGTGAAACGACTCGTCCATATTACTATAAACGTGGTACGTTATTCATTGGTCCCATAGCGAGGTATTTGACCTCTATATGATACGTTTTAGAAAATATTGCATTCGTTTCATAAAAAGGACACTATTATTATACATAATGCATGTTTTAAACAAGTGGGAGATTATTTAAGAAATAATCCCCATAATACATCGGTTTCCAAATACTACACACGTGACATAACAGTCGAATATAATACATGACAAAGGTTTTATTGAATGCAACACTTCATTTAAACAAAAGCATGAGACTCCATGCACAGCTTGCTCAGATAATGCAACAGCGGAAGACTTTCTTAAGGACCTGAGAATAAACATGCTTAAACAGTCAACACAAAGGTTGGTGAGATATATAGGTTTAAAGCTAGCATCGATATAAATATAGACCACAAGATTTCAAAGTTACAAACATTTCAATAAAGATATTCTATAAGTTGTTGAGCGCTTCGGTAACCATACTTAACCATTAATGTGGCATATTCCCTTTATTATGAAATCTCCCTACACTGTACCAAGTGTAGTAAAAATGAAGTACTATGCAACCGTTTACGATACTAGAGCAACTAGCCCGGTTGGGGTTGTCAAACCCGATAGATCTATTAATAGGATTCACGCTTACATGTTCTTACAGCATGTAAATATTAGTTACCAAGCTATTAGGGAAGATATGCAAGGTGGTACAACTCAACGTAGAATATATTTTAAGTACTTGTGTCCATGGCGTAAAACATAAAATGCATGTATTCTCATCCCAAAATATTTTTAGAGTTTAAAACTGGGACTATATACTCACGGTAGTAAAAGTATATTAATAATAAGTTTTCAGCTTATTAAAAATATGGCCGTCGTCCTTGGATTCACGAACCTATAACAATAATAATGATTCAGATAATAATACGACATGTGAATAAAATAAAACAAGTTCATAGAATACTTATATATTAATTTTTAACATTTTTATGTTAGTAGTCCTTTGTTAGTAGTCCAAAATAGTCCGAAATGTCCAACAGTCCAATAATCGGTATATATATAATCTTAGAATTACCCCACGACGTATTGTATATGTATTGTCTTTGCATCAACCCAGAGACGTATTGTATACGTATTGTCTTAAAATTTATCAAAACGTATTGTATACTTATTGTCTTAGGATTTATCAAAACGTATTGTATACTTATTGTCATGGAATGTACCAAGATTATTATATATATACAATCTCGGAATTAACTAAGATTATAATATTTTGTTACACTAATGATAACATGTCCAAATATATATAGGATATAGGAAAAGTTAGCAAGGATATGGTTAATATAGTTTTTACAATATAAATTTCGTCCATACAACGTTAATTTTAGCAGATTTTGTTTTGCTCGCCAAATATTCATTACAACTCCGTTTAAAGTGAATCAAATTGCTATGGATTTTTTAAGAAGTTAATTTTTCAAAAACAATTCGAAAAGTTCAGCCCATGTATTAATATTCAAAGTTTTACCCTCTTTTTATGCCGGTGGACAGGTTTGGAAGAATCCCGGCACCCACCCAATATATGATTTTTGATAAAATACTTCCACTTTGTCTAAAATCATGAAAAAAAAAAATACTGGAAGTCTTATTTACATATATTAACATATTTCCAAAGTCTTAGCCTCGAAATCAAAGTCTAAGATATGTTTTTAATTCCCAACCCAAAACAGTCCACTTTTTACCGAATGGAGATTAAACGATATATGTTAAGTTTCAAGGTGTTCTTCATATGTACAAGTTATAAGTTATTATATTAACTTAATATAGCATCATAATACATATAAATAAGTGTTATTAGACTGAATTTAGAAAGATTAGATTAGTTCTTCAAACAAGTTTAGAATCAACTAAACTATGTTCTAGTTTATAAACTCTTATATAGATAGCTATAAACATATGAATTGAACAAGAGTTGAAGTAGAGTTTTTACCTCAAGTTTAGAATGTAAAGTTGCTGGAAAGAAGTAGTAGAACAAAACTTGAGAGAGTTCTTGCAAGTGTGTGTGAAAATTGGAAGTAAAATTTGGAAAATGAATGTGTAAAAATGAGTTAGAAATGGTGCTTACTTATAGGCTTGAAAATTTGGTTTTTAGTGAAAATATCTAAGATAAGTTAAAATGTATTATGTCATGGATGACATATTAAATTGATTAGGTCATGGATGACATATTACACAAATAATTGCAGATTTTTATTGGTATATACCAATAGTAAATACCTCTAGAAGCTGTGTATAATACGGGTTAAAATGCCGTATGAATGCGAGTAGAATTCTTGAGAAAATTGAACAAAAATACGAGTATAGCTATCCTTTATATGTATTGGTATATTATAAAGTGTATTTAATACTGGTAAGGATGTATTTATACTCGTAATACATTATATATAAATACATTTTAACATAAGTTAATTACGTCATTTAAATAGTAACATATATATTGTTCAAAAACTCTTTAAATTAGTAGTATGAAAATATATATATAATACTTTGTTAATATACTTAATGAGATATTTAATTATAATATTTTCAAGTTAAATATATATATATATATATATATATATATATATATATACACACACACACACACACACACACACACATATATATATATAATTAATACAAGTTATGACGTTCGTGAATCGTAAGAATAAAAGGGTGGTCAACTGCTTATGTAAAATTCTTTCTGGAGGTTTAAGACTTATTAAAATTCATTGCTTATCAAGTCGAAATTATTAAATCATGTAAATAGTATAATCAAGTAGTCGGAAAAATCCGGGTCATCACAGTACCTACCCGTTAAAGAAATTTTATCCCAAAATTTAAAGTAGTACCTATTCAATGGGCGGTGTTTGTAAACAGATGTGGATACTTCTGTTTCATCTGGTCCTCTCTTTCCCAAGTGAACTCGGGACCTCTTCGAGCATTGATAATGCTAAAAACGAACATATATTTCATAGCATTATTCCTCAAGAAAGACAAGCTTTTAGTTGCAATTGTTCTATTTACAAGTGATATTCGTTTAAATAATAAAAGGTGAAGACAAAAGACAGATTCGACGAATTGAAGATGCAAACGACCAAAAAGCTCAAAAGTACAAAAGACAATCAAAGAGGTTCCAATTATTGATAAGAAACGTCTCGAAATTACAAGAGTACAAGATTCAAAGCGCAAAGTACAAAATATAAAATTGTACGCGAGGACGTTCGAAAATCCGGAACCGGGAACGGAGTCAACTCTCAATGCTCGACGCAACGGACTAAAAATTACAAGTCAACTATGCACATAAATATAATATAATATTTAAATAATTCTTATAATTATTTAATATATTATATTATTTATAAAACGTCGGCACAAGGAAACAAGCAACATGTGAGCTCTCCCAGCTGGCCATGCGATCGCATGGCCAGGAAGAAGAAAGTTCATGCGATCGCATGGCATGAAAAGTCAGGCCACATCTCCTATAAAATCGAGCTTTGGTGAACCAAAAATATATCCATCCATCTCTCTTCTCTCATATACACGTAATATATATATATTTATAATTTATATTTTAATTTTAATTATAATTCTAATAATAAGGGTATGTTAGCGAATATTGTAAGGGTGTTAGTCGAAATTCTGTCCGTGTAACGCTACGCTATTTTTAATCATTGTAAGTTATGTTCAACCTTTTTACATTAATGTCTCGTAGCTAAGTTATTATTATGCTTATTTAAAACGAAGTAATCATGATGTTGGGCTAATTACTAAAATTGGGTAATTGAGCTTTGTACCATAATTGGGGTTTGGACAAAAGAACGACACTTGTGGAAATTAGACTATGGGCTATTAATGGGCTTTATATTTGTTTAACTAAATGAAAGTTTGTTAATGTTAATATAAAGATTTACAATTGAGCGTCCCTATAAATTACCATATACACTCAATCGGACACGATGGGCGGGGTATTTATATGTACGAATAATCGTTCATTTAACCGGACACGGGAATGGATTAATAGCCACTAGAATAATTAAAACAGGGGTGAAATTACATTCAAGGGTAATTGGTGTAATTGTTAACAAAGTAGTAAAACCTTGGTTTACACGCAGTCGATAACCTGGTGTATTCATTAAACAAAGTATTAAAACCTTGTTACAATTCGAATCCCCAATTAGTTGGAATATTTAACTTCGGGTATAATAATAATTTGACGAGGACACTCGCATTTTATATTTATGACTGATGGATTGTTATGGACAAAAACCAGACGGACAGATTAAATAATCCAGGACGAAGGACAATTAACCCATGGGCATAAAACTAAAATCAACACGTCGAACATCATGATTACGGAAGTTTAAATAAGCATAATTCTTTTATTTCATATTTAATTTCCTTTATTTTATATTTAATTGCACTTCTAATTATCGCATTTTTATTGTTAATTTATTTTATCGCACTTTTAATTATCGTACTCTTTAATTATCGCAAGTTTATCTTATCGCACTTTTATTATTCGCAATTTCATTATTGTTATTTACTTTACGCTTTAATTTAAGTCTTTTATTTATTTAATATTTTACATTAGGTTTTAACTGCGACTAAAGTTTTAAAATCGACAAACCGGTCATTAAACGGTAAAAACCCCCTTTTTATAATAATAATATTACTTATATATATATTTGTATTTTTATAAAAGTAAACTAATATAGCGTTGAGCTTTGTTTAAAGATTTCCCTGTGGAACGAACCGGACTTACTAAAAACTACACTACTTTACGATTAGGTACACTGCCTATAAGTGTTGTAGCAAGGTTTAAGTATATCCATTCTATAAATAAATAAATATCTTGTGTAAAATTGTATCGTATTTAATAGTTTTTCCTAGTAAAATATAAACTATTTCGTATACACCTCGCAAAACATCAAGTATTTTTGGCGCCGCTGCAGGGGAAACGCCGAAGCGAAACGCCACACACACAAAAAAAAAAAAAAGATTTTTATTTTTAGTACGTTTTGTAGAAATACGTTTTAAATATTCGAAAATATAAAAATAAAAACAAAAATATAAATATTTTTTTAAGAGTTTGTAAGTTATATAAAAGTTTCTTTATCTTTATTTTATAAAAATATAAGTTTTATTTAATTTATATAAATATATTACATAATTTTATTAAAACAGAAAAAAAAAAAAAATATATATTAATTCGGCCCGAACACTGTAGCAGCCCAGCTTTTGGCCCGAAACCCTAGCCCATGCGATCGCATGGCTAGGCAACTGAGGACTCATGCGATCGCATGAGCCCATCTGACACGCCAGACTGCAGCCTGCCTGCATTAATTACGGATAATAATAATAATTATAATATTAAAACCCTAATTAGGGTTATATATAATATATATTAATTTAGTTTTTATTATTAATTTGTATTTTTAGTTTAATTAGTTTATTTAAATTGTAAAATTAGTAGTTTTATTAAATAAATAATATAAAAATAATATTTTTATAAAAATTGTACTTTTTACAACTTTTTGTATATTTTTATATTTTGTCCCTTTTTAATCGTTGTAGCATAACTTTTGTATTTTTAGCTCATATTTAATTTTAAACTTAGTTTTTGCTATAGTTATTTTTACTCCTAGATTTTTAGGCTTTGCCGTAGAATTCCTTAAGTGCTTTTTCTTTAGACTAAGATTTAGGTGCTTTAGAATTTTGCGACGCCTTTTTAAGTTTTAGTTTCTTTTTAAGTTATTTCCATTTGGGATTTAGTTTTTCTTGTAAGCTTTAATATTTTTAGACGACCTTTTACTATGTATCAATTATCATTCCAATTAGTAATTTCAATTTGCGATTATAATTTTAAGTTAGTTGTAGTAATAAGGTTAGGTTAGTCAAGTATTTTTAAGTTTTTATAAGTTTCTTTTATTTTTCCGTCACCTTTTATTTTTCAACCATTTTTTTTTTTCGACCTTTTTCGACGAGCTCTTTTTCTTTCTTATTTCTCGCTATTCTAGTTTTAGGACATATATTTTTATTCTACTTCTTATCTAAATTTCTTAAAATTACGAAAATTTATTTTAAGTGGTTAAATTAATAGACATCAAAATTTTCTGGTTCGTAGTAATAGTTGGATTTGTACGTGGACCGGGTTATTGGAGCCAAACAGTCCTCAATTATATTGAGACCAAACGAATCCTGCCCCTCTGCTGCATCTTTTGGCTATTCGAAACGTGGGCAAAATCAGAAAAGTCTATTGATTGGATAACTTATTATAATTTTTCTTTCCTTTTTAAAACTAATAGGATATTCAGTGAATGCACCGAGCAAGACGTTCACCACCTTTTGTACGTTCACCACCTGTAACTAGATCAAGACATTTAGCAAATATAACCGCCGTTAATTTTTCTTTAGAATCGTCATCCAGTAGACCAAGTACTTCAGTTCAAATTTCCGATAATCCATTTTTTGAACCCGACCTCACAATTGAGAATCCGGAGAATATTCAGGAACTGTTCGTAGATCCTGAACCACTAAACTTTCCTCCGGAACCACCAATCATTCAAACAGAGATTGTTGAGGAACGAACCATTAAATCAGAATCATCTAGTGATACCGATTTAACAAATTCAATTATGGAGAATCTGGAACCTCTAAGTATGGAAGACCGAATGAGAGCTAAACGCACTGGCCAAGGTCACGCAATTACTCATCCTGACATTAATGCGCCAGATTATGAAATCAAAGGACAAATTCTACACATGGTGACTAATCAATGCCAATTTAGTGGTGCGCCGAAGGAAGATCCAAATGAACATCTACGTACCTTTAATAGGATCTGCACACTATTTAAAATACGAGAAGTAGAGGATGAACAGATATATCTCATGTTATTTCCCTGGAATTTAAAGGGAGAAGCCAAAGATTGGTTGGAATCGTTACCTGAAGGGGCGATTGATACATGGGATGTTTTAGTTGACAAATTTCTTAAACAATTCTTTCCTGCATCTAAAGCCGTAAGACTTCAAGCAGAAATTGTTACGTTCACACAGAAACCAAATGAAACTCTATATGAGGCGTGGACTAGATATGGAAAGTTGTTAAGAGGATGTCCGCAACATGGTTTAGAGACCTGTCAAATAGTACAAATATTCTACCAAGGATGCGACATCACTACAAGGAAAGACATAGATATAGCAGCTGGTGGTTCTATTATGAAGAAAACCGAAACTGATGCTTACAAAATTATTGATAACACTGCTTCCCACTCACATGAGTGGCACCAAGAAAAAGATATCATTAGATCATCTAAAGCAGCTAGAGCCGATTCTAGCCATGACTTAGATTCCATTTCCGCAAAGATAGATGCTGTGGAGAGACAAATGGAAAAGATGACTAAAGATATTCACTCAATACGAATTAGTTGTGAGCAGTGTGGAGGACCACATTTGACAAAAGATTGTCTCAGTATTGAATTAACAATGGAACAAAGAGAGAATATTTCATACATAAACCAAAGGCCTGGAAATAATTATCAGAGTAATTATCAACCGCCAAGACCGATTTACAATCAAAACCAGAATTATAACCGAAATATTCCATACAACAACCAACAAGGTCCTAGCAATCAACAAGTATCCAATAATACTTACAACCAGCAAAGACCGAATTTTCAAAACAAACCACCACAACAAACCGATGATAAAAAGCCGAATTTAGAAGATATGATGACGAAGCTAGTTGAAACTCAAACACAGTTTTTCACATCTCAAAAACAAACTAATGAACAAAATGCTCAAGCATTTAGAAATCAACAAGCTTCTATTCAAAATCTGGAACAAGAAGTAAGTAACCTAGCAAGGTTAATAGGTGAAAGAAAATTGGGAAGTCTACCTAGTGATACAAACACTAACCCCCGGAATGAAACAGCTAAAGCCATTACCACAAGAAGTGGTACAACACTTAAACCACCTGAAATACCTGTAACTTCTGATGAAACTATTCCTACTCCACAAGAACCACAACCTGATCAAGATAAGGAAAAAGAACCGGTAGTTGAAAAGGTTAATGAAGATAACACAGTTAAGGATAAACCTTATGTTAAACCATACCAACCACCACTTCCTTACCCGAGTAAAATGAAGAAAGAGAAACTTGAAGCCGAGCAATCCAAATTTTTGGATATGTTTAAACAGATAAATGTAAATCTTCCTTTCATTGATGTGATTTCAGGAATGCCTAGATATGCTAAATTCTTGAAAGATCTAATCTCAAATAGAAAGAAAATGGAAGAACTCTCGGCTGTTACTATGAATGCTAATTGTTCAGCAGTGCTGTTGAATAAGATACCAGAAAAACTATCTGATCCAGGAAGTTTAACAATTCCATGTTTTCTGGGTAGTCTTAGTTCAATAGAAGCATTGGCAGACTTAGGTGCTAGTATAAATCTAATGCCGTATTCACTATACGCTAAACTAGACCTTGGAGAATTGAAACCAACCAGAATAAGCATACAACTAGCCGATAGATCAATAAAATATCCTAGAGGGATAATGGAGAACATGCTAGTTAAAGTTGGTACTTTAGTATTTCCAGTAGATTTTGTTGTTTTGGACATGGAAGAAGATTCTCAAGTTCCTCTCATATTAGGAAGACCATTCTTAAACACGGCTAAAGCAATGATAGACGTGTTCGGTAAGAAACTGACCCTAAGTATAGAGGATGAGAGTGTTACCTTTTCAGTTGATAGAGCAATGCAACAACCACAATCTGCAGATGATACATGTTATTATATTCAAACTATAGATGCACATGCAGAATTATTAGAAGAATTTCCAGAATTACAAGGAACAGGAGAATGTTCTTTAGGAGAAGGTAATGAACCAATTGATGAAGCTGAAATGTTAGCTACACTTATAGCTAATGGATATGAACCAACAACAGAAGAAATTCAAATGCTAAAAGAAGAAGACAGATATCGATATAAATCATCGATAGAAGAACCTCCGAAATTAGAGTTAAAGCCACTTCCAAACCATTTGGAATACGCTTATTTACATGGTGAATCTGAATTACCTGTAATAATATCGTCTTCTCTTACTGAAAATGAGAAATCACAACTCATTTCTGTGTTGAAAGCTCATAAACCAGCCATTGCATAGAAGATTCATGATATTAAAGGAATAAGTCCTTCGTATTGCACACATAAAATCCTTATGGAAGAAGGTCATAAAACGTATGTGCAACGCCAACGAAGACTAAATCCTAATATGCAAGATGTAGTTAAGAAAGAGATTATTAAACTGCTAGATGCAGGTTTGATATATCCAATTTCTGATAGTCCATGGGTAAGCCCAGTTCAATGCGTGCCTAAGAAGGGTGGCATGACTGTCATTACAAATGAGAAAAATGAGCTTATTCCTACTAGGACTGTAACAGGATGGCGTGTATGTATTGATTATAGAAAAGTAAATGATGCCACCAGAAAAGATCACTTTCCCTTACCTTTCATAGATCAAATGTTGGAAAGATTAGCCGGAAATAGTTACTATTGTTTTCTAGATGGATTTTCAGGATATTTTCAAATTCCAATAGCACCCGAAGACCAAGAGAAAACCACATTCACGTGCCCTTATGGTACTTTTGCTTATAAACGCATGCCATTTGGACTTTGCAACGCCCCTGCAACCTTTCAAAGGTGCATGATGGCGATTTTTCACGACATGATAGAAGAATGCATGGAAGTATTCATGGATGACTTTTCAGTCTTCGGTGATACATTTAAATCATGTCTAGTTAATCTGGAACGAATGCTAATTAGATGCGAACAATCAAATCTAGTACTTAATTGGGAGAAATGCCATTTCATGGTTAAAGAAGGCATCGTTCTTGGACATAAAATTTCAAAAGAAGGAATTGAAGTGGATAGAGCTAAAGTAGATGTAATTGCTAAACTTCCACATCCCACCAATGTTAGAGGAGTTAGGAGTTTTCTAGGGCATGCCGGTTTTTACCGACGTTTCATAAAAGATTTTTCTAAAATTGCCACTCCTATGAATAAACTCCTAGAAAAGGATGCGCCATTCATCTTTTCAGATGAGTGTATCAAATCTTTTAATATTCTTAAAGAGAAACTCACTAATGCGCCGATCATGATAACACCAAATTGGAATCTACCATTTGAACTAATGTGCGATGCAAGTGATTTTGCAATGGGAGCCGTTTTAGGACAAAGGATTGAAAAACGATTTCAACCTATATATTATGCTAGTAAGACATTACAAGGAGCACAAACGAACTATACAACTACTGAAAAAGAACTCCTTGCTATTGTCTTTGCTTTTGACAAATTTCGATCATATCTCGTTCTAGCAAAAACGGTGGTCTATACCGACCATTCTGCTCTTAGATACCTATTTTCAAAACAAGATGCTAAACCAAGATTAATCCGTTGGATCTTACTCTTACAAGAGTTTGATATTGAAATCCGAGATAAAAGAGGAGCAGAAAATCTCGCCGCTGATCATCTTTCTCGTCTTGAAAATCCCGAATTAGAAGTTCTAAATGAATCGGCCATATAAGACAACTTTCCTGATGAATATCTATTGAAGATAGATTATAAAGAAATCCCATGGTTTGCAGACTATGCAAACTACTTAGTTTGTGGATTCCTTGAAAAAGGATTATCGTACCAAAGACGAAAGAAATTCTTCAGTGATATAAAACACTATTTCTGGGAAGATCCACATTTGTTTAAAAGTTGTCCCGATGGAATAATACGCCGATGTGTATTTGGAGATGAAGCTAGTAAAATATTAAACCATTGTCACACAGGACCAACAGGAGGGCATTATGGGCCTCAACTAACAGCAAGAAAAGTTTATGAAGCTGGATTCTATTGGCCTACAATTTACAAAGACGCACACCTTCTTTGCAAATCCTGTGATGCATGTCAAAGGGCCGGAAAAATAAGTCAACGTGATGAAATGCCACAAAATGTCATCCAAGTATGTGAAGTATTTGACATTTGGGGTATTGACTTTATGGGTCCATTTCCAAAATCTCATAATAATCTATATATACTCGTAGCCATTGATTATGTATCTAAATGGGCGGAAGCACAAGCTCTCCCAACTAACGATGCACGAGTTGTAGTCAACTTTTTAAAATGTCTTTTTGCAAGGTTTGGAACACCGAAAGCTTTAATAAGTGATCGGGGTACTCATTTCTGTAATAATCAACTTGAGAAAGTTCTTAAAAGATATGGAGTAACTCATAAAATCTCCACCGCATATCATCCACAAATAAGTGGACAAGTTGAAAATACCAACCGAGCTTTAAAACGTATTCTAGAGAAAACCGTAGGATCAAATCCGAAGGAATGGTCCATTAAATTGGAGGATGCACTCTGGGCTTTTAGAACAGCCTACAAAACTCCAATTGGAACCACACCTTTTAGACTTGTTTATGGAAAAGCATGTCATCTTCCAGTAGAAATTGAACACAAAGCATTTTGGGCTTTGAAAACATGTAATCTTGATTTACATGAAGCCGGACGTCTACGATTAAGTCAACTAAACGAATTAGAAGAATTAAGACATGAAGCATACGAAAATTCGTTAATCTATAAGGAAAGAACGAAGAAATGGCATGATAAAAAAATCAGAAGTTCAAAAGAATTTAAAGAAGGAGACAGAGTTCTTCTTTTCAATTCACGATTCAAGCTATTTCCTGAAAAATTGAAATCAAGATGGTCTGGACCATTCATAGTCAAAAGAGTTTTCCCATACGGAACGATAGAATTGATAAATTCAAATGGGATTGAATTTAAAGTTAATGGTCACAGAGTTAAACATTACATACATGGTCCGATGGAAGTCGACAACGAAGTCAATCACAATTTCGACACCACAGCTAACTAAGTGTGGGGAGAATCAAGTCTTTAAAGGATAATATGTATTTCTGTTAGAGTTAGATTGTCTGTTTTCGTGTAGTTCTCGAAAATGGAACCCGAATGGTCTTTCCCTAGCAGACCCTAAAGAACTAGTCTTCTCCCCCCATTCTGAATTTTTTTTTTTTTCAGGTTTTTACAAAATGAAGACTGCCTGTGAACTAAACCATGGTCTAATGCTACACGCTTTGATCACTAAAAGAAATAATGACATACTACCGAGTGAAATAGTATCAGTAATCAGAGAAAGAATGGACGGAGTTAGAAAAGAATCCAGATGCGAAGATAATAAGTTACAATTTAGTAAAAGAAAATCAAAATCCGCAGCGAAAAGAAGAGCACGACACCTAGAAAGATGTCACAAATGCGGAAAATGGTCACATGGAGGTAAATGTTCAAATAATCAAACCTATTCAAATACCGAATTTGTTACTTTATGCAGAGACGGACCGTTCATATGTTTAGAAGAAAAGACACTAAATGCTCGAGGTTACGCTTATGTAGCTATGGAAAACCAATTAAACCGACTATCTTATGAATGGGATAGATCATATAACTAAGAAATCTATTTCACAGGTATGTCTGTACAGTTTTTATTGTTATTTTTATTTTTAACCTTTTGATAATAAACGCTAATTTGTTCGCTAAAAAGTATTAAATTGGTATTAAATAAAATTAGGTTTGGCGACCGAAATTATTGATATCATTCAAAAATTTATTACATCACTGCGAAATTTACCATTTATTCTTAAGGTATAAATATCTTTAATTAATCAACCCAAAATATTTCAAAAATTCGTCATGAGTTAAATTAGGTCTTGGAACCGAAATTACTTTACCGAAAAGAGGGGCGCATATTTTTGATAATATTTGATAGATTAAAGTGGGATAAAAAGACAAAAAGATTTTTAATTTTATTTTTACCATGTTTTTAAAATTAATATAAATCTTAAATTAATATTGTAAACTTTGTGAAAACAATATATTTAAAAATTGTAAATATTTGAAAAATTAATATAAGATTGGTATGAATTTATAATATGAATTTTTAAATTAAGATTGGTGTGAATTTTTAATTTAAAAAAAAAAAAAAATATGAATTTTTAATTTTATGCATTTCAAATTTTAAGTTTGGTGTGAATTTTTAATATTAATTTTGAATTTTATGTTGTGTGAATTTAAAAACAAAAATTTACTTTATCTCATTAAGTTAAAAATATGATTTTTAAAATTCGTCGTAAGTTGAAGACTAGGTCTTTGAACCGAAATTGCTTTACCCAAGGGAGGGACGAGAACTTTTATTATCATTATTTTTAATCTTATTGAATTAAAGTATGCCAAAAACATTAAAAAACCCAAAAATCTTTACTTTTAAAAACAGCGCTTTGATTTGACAAATTTTAAAATTTTTTCGAGGGACAGACTAGGACAACGATCCGAAACGCCCTCGCTCCTAAAGGAAACCAAATTTTTAAAATTTAAATAATTATATTTGCCAAAATTCATGAACTTGATTAATTTGATATATTTTCCATTTGAGACTTGTTAAATTATTAGTAATGAATATTTTGACATGTTATTTGAGTTAAATGCTTATGAATTTTGTATACATTTTCATATGTGCTTATTTGAAAAGTGTAGAACTGTGAAAAATTGTGAAAATGTGTATAAGTTTAATTTTGATTTAACATGTTATAGTGATTGTTTTAAGTTGTTATTTTGCTAACACTAATGCATATTTGGATGCACAATTTTTGTGTTTAATGTGTTTTACAGAGAGCCGATACTGGAGGTTCAGGAGCATCATCATCTAGACGACCAGCACCAGCACCAGAACCAGAACCAGAAATGCAACACGAACAAGAACCACAACAGGAACAACAACAGCCTGATCAGCACATACCTTATTATGATCCAGTACAGTTTGTTGATGAATTCATAGTATTCCCAATGAGGCCGCCAGTAGAATTCCCAACGATTCCTGAGCACACTCTACATCCTAATCTGAGATTTGATAGAAGATGGAGAGATTACGAGACATATCAAAGGAACAAATTCAAATTGGTAACAAAAAAATGTAGAGGTGCCAAGGGTAATTGATTGGGCCCCTTTGGAAACGGTCCATCTAGCTGACCGTGTTAGACAGCTTTTAGTTCAAAGGTATGGCAGTTCTTCTTTTACAGATTGGGAACGTCTTTTCACCATTCGTAGACCTGTATATAAGGAATGGTGTGTTGAGTTGATGAGTACTGTATCACTTGATACAAATATAGTTAGGATAGATGATAGAAGATTTCTTAGGTTTATCCTTGGCGGTAGGATGTACAGAATGTCCATGCTGGACATGGCCAGGGCCTTACAGATTTATACTCCTGGTGAGTTGCTATTACCCGATTGTACAAACTTGATTCATTATGGTGAACGGGTAGATAGTAACTTTGACGCTGACGCCATTTGGAGGCGTATGTCACATTTTGATGTTTTTACACGAGCAGGAGGACACTCCTATACACATATTGACAGGGCCGAGCTTCGTATTATTCATAGATTTTTGGCCAACTCGATTACACAAAGAGGTCATAATAAAGAAAAAATTACCTTATATGATTTATTCTACCTAAAGTGTATTCGGGATCCTAGAAGCTTTGTCAATATCCCTTACTGTGTTGCTTTTTATTTATCTAAAATGGTAGAGGGAATGCAGGACGGGAGTATAATAGGAGGAGGTATTTTTGTTACTCTCATTAGAGAGTATTTAGGTGTTGATAGGAACCAAGGGGGTCCATTACAGATTTGTAGAGAACAGGTTGAGCCCTTAGAATTGAAAGTTTATGTGGGTGCTAAAGTATTGAAAAGTAGACGTAACCAGGCAGTACCCTATGAGGGATCTCATCCTCAGGTAGAGAGAGGCTCAGACGAGGAAATGGAGGAGGCGGAAGACATTAGGGATGTCTTTCGAGATGCTATTCTTGACGTCCACGTTCGTATAGATGAGGAAGCAATGACGAACGCGGCAAGACATAGTATGTATGAGCAGTGGAACTCCGAGCGAGTATACGAGGATTATAGGCGACGCCAACACGATAGCTGGTTAGTTCATCAGCACCAAATCATGAGCCAGCTATCATATCAGGTACCAAATAACTATGTACCTACTCGACCTGCTCATTTTCCGCCACATAGCCCCGATATCCGACCACCCTTTAACCGGTATGACTATAACCAAGCCTATCAGAACACCTATAACCAACAATGGAACCCACCCGATGAGATGAACTGGAACCCCTATCCAGACTGATTTAGTTCCAATTGGTTATTTTTATGATTTTTATGTTTTTATCTTTTGACTTTTTCATGTTTAAACTTATGTTATTGGATAAATTTGTGTAATTTTTGTTATTTTATTATTATTGTGTACTAATATTTCATATTTAGAATTTGAAAGTGGGATATTAAGTCCCATTTCAAATTGCCATGCACGATTATACTTGTATGTATGTATATTGTCGATTGTTCAAAACAGGGTAAAACAGCGCATTTTCAAAGACTGGCATTAAGTTCAGCAAAAGCTACTAATTTTGACGACAAGATGACAAATAAATGTGATGTCACAACAGACGGAATGAACAAATGATGTGCACCATTTATCATTCAGCAAACAAACGCCAATATATTTGAAAACTTTGGTAAAATTTAATCATTTTCACACAAATCACCCTCAATAATTTAAATTGTTACTGATTTATTGCAAATGAGGGCATTGCAAGATCTTAAGTGTGGGAAGGGGTTAAATTCTTTCGGATTTTAAAAATTTTTTTACTTTATACACTTGGTAACCATTAAAAAATACTAGTAACGTAGTAGTTGTATTAGAATCTAGTGCTCTCTGATAATAAAGAACAGCCCTAGTCTTATATACTGACTACCCAATTCTAGTAAAATTTTTCAAAATTTTCAATTAAATGAACTCAAAATCATGTTTATACATATTTATGAACGATAAAACTAGGTGTTAACACCGAAATTATTGTTACCTCGGAAAGGACATAAATTGAGAAACAAACCAAAATGTTGAAATTCATTTAAAATGGAATAGAGGACGATAAAAAAGGAAAATAAAAGCCAAGTGTGGGAAAATTTACCAAGTTATCTTAAACATATGTCACATATATCTGTAACAAATAACTGAAAATACTTTTGCTTTGGACTAAACTAAACTGTTTTACCCAATGAAAGAAAAGAAAAGATGGATCTACACGATGAATCAATTCCATCATTAAAAGGAAGTAAAGTCTTCCGAAAAAAGAAACGCGCTTCTTGATTTAGGTCATGAAGTTGTCATCCAGATCAGCTGTAGGTTGACGAAAAATCTAGAAAAGTCATCACTAAAATCAGCAGGAAATCCACGGACCTCAGCATTAAACAGGGTCGCCAAGTGGTCAGATTTATCCTAACCATGAGAAGGATTTATCTCGTACAATGGGGGGCACCATGCAAATTAGCTGGACAAGACTAATGAATCAGATCCCCAGAAAGGATAATCTCCTTTTAAAGATTAAAAATCAGCTTTTAAGACTGATATTACTCAATCCTTGAGATTGACTTTAAAGATTGAGAATTACAAACTCATAGAATTCGATGATATCTAAACTCGAGCTTGAACGAGAAAATATTTTGATCAAAATTACAAACCAATTTGTTTTCTGAAAACCCTATTTTCAATGCGTTCATTACCATTGAACGTAAAATCCTAGGAATTCACCTGGAATTCATTAGGTCACCTGAACTAAATCAGGTGTCAACCGTAAGAACGGTGGTTGCATAGCATGGTCAAAGACAGGACCTTGTGCCAGACCGAAAAATTATAAGGGTGAGCTTTACTATTGCTCCTACAAAGGATAGTAATTGCGTCCGACACGTTATAGACCATAATTAAAAGCATGTCAGGGGACATTGCCTTAACAGTTGCTTGTTCAACGCTTTCCTTTACAACCGGACGGTAGTTTACCGAAAGGTAATATACGGGACAAGTAAACTGGACGTGTTGCTTTCCAAATACAAGGTTAGCAAGTGGGTGACACAAAACCATAAGTTTTGAGCTAAAATTTTCAAATCTGAAACCCACCAAACCCACAAAAATATTTTGCAAACACCGGTAAAGGGTTATTCCGGAAAACTTATCTAGGGTAAAAACTAGATTTAATTTTCAAAAGATCAAATGTTTTCATAAAGATCCAATTTCCTTAATGGATCTAAATTTTTATAGTCATGTGGGACTGTAAACCATATCGTTACTACCATTGTTTATACCGCCGTATAGAAATCACTGATGTACAAAGTATGAAGAATAAAGAAGTGATTCTAGTATTTCAAATACGATATTGCTTGAGGACAAGCAACGCTCAAGTGTGGGAATATTTGATAATGCTAAAAACGAACATATATTTCATAGCATTATTCCTCAAGAAAGACAAGCTTTTAGTTGCAATTGTTCTATTTACAAGTGATATTCGTTTAAATAATAAAAGGTGAAGACAAAAGACAGATTCGACGAATTGAAGACGCAAACGACCAAAAAGCTCAAAAGTACAAAAGACAATCAAAGAGGTTCCAATTATTGATAAGAAACGTCTCGAAATTACAAGAGTACAAGATTCAAAACGCAAAGTACAAAATATAAAATTGTACGCGAGGACGTTCGAAAATCCGGAACCGGGAACGGAGTCAACTCTCAATGCTCGACGCAACGGACTAAAAATTACAAGTCAACTATGCACATAAATATAATATAATATTTAAATAATTCTTATAATTATTTAATATATTATATTATTTATAAAACGTCGGCACAAGGAAACAAGCAACATGTGAGCTCTCCCAGCTGGCCATGCGATCGCATGGCCAGGAAGAAGAAAGTCCATGCGATCGCATGGCATGAAAAGTCAGGCCACATCTCCTATAAAATCGAGCTTTGGTGAACCAAAAATATATCCATCCATCTCTCTTCTCTCATATATACGTAATATATATATATTTATAATTTATATTTTAATTTTAATTATAATTCTAATAATAAGGGTATGTTAGCGAATATTGTAAGGGTGTAAGTCGAAATTCTGTCCGTGTAACGCTACGCTATTTTTAATCATTGTAAGTTATGTTCAACCTTTTTACATTAATGTCTCGTAGCTAAGTTATTATTATGCTTATTTAAAACGAAGTAATCATGATGTTGGGCTAATTACTAAAATTGGGTAATTGAGCTTTGTACCATAATTGGGGTTTGGACAAAAGAACGACACTTGTGGAAATTAGACTATGGGCTATTAATGGGCTTTATATTTGTTTAACTAAATGAAAGTTTGTTAATGTTAATATAAAGATTTACAATTGAGCGTCCCTATAAATTACCATATACACTCAATCGGACACGATGGGCGGGGTATTTATATGTACGAATAATCGTTCATTTAACCGGACACGGGAATGGATTAATAGCCACTAGAATAATTAAAACAGGGGTGAAATTACATTCAAGGGTAATTGGTGTAATTGTTAACAAAGTAGTAAAACCTTGGTTTACACGCAGTCGATAACCTGGTGTATTCATTAAACAAAGTATTAAAACCTTGTTACAATTCGAATCCCCAATTAGTTGGAATATTTAACTTCGGGTATAATAATAATTTGACGAGGACACTCGCATTTTATATTTATGACTGATGGACTGTTATGGACAAAAACCAGACGGACAGATTAAATAATCCAGGACAAAGGACAATTAACCCATGGGCATAAAACTAAAATCAACACGTCGAACATCATGATTACGGAAGTTTAAATAAGCATAATTCTTTTATTTCATATTTAATTTCCTTTATTTTATATTTAATTGCACTTCTAATTATCGCATTTTTATTGTTAATTTATTTTATCGCACTTTTAATTATCGTACTCTTTAATTATCGCAAGTTTATCTTATCGCACTTTTATTATTCGCAATTTCATTATTGTTATTTACTTTACGCTTTAATTTAAGTCTTTTATTTATTTAATATTTTACATTAGGTTTTAACTGCGACTAAAGTTTTAAAATCGACAAACCGGTCATTAAACGGTAAAAACCCCCTTTTTATAATAATAATATTACTTATATATATATTTGTATTTTTATAAAAGTAAACTAATATAGCGTTGAGCTTTGTTGAAAGATTTCCCTGTGGAACGAACCGGACTTACTAAAAACTACACTACTTTACGATTAGGTACACTGCCTATAAGTGTTGTAGCAAGGTTTAAGTATATCCATTCTATAAATAAATAAATATCTTGTGTAAAATTGTATCATATTTAATAGTTTTTCCTAGTAAAATATAAACTATTTCGTATACACCTCGCAAAACATCAAGCATTCCAACGAACCCTAACTATAGGTATGTTGCTTTGCTTGAGCTGTTTGACTTCACGGTCCATGATTTCGACAGGCTCTTCTATTAAATGCAATTTCTCATCGATTTGGATTTCTTCAAGAGGAACAGCGAGGTCTTCTTTTGCAAGGCATTTCCTTAGGCTCGAGACGTGAAAGGTATTATGTACTTCAGCAAGTTGTTGTGGTAGCTTAAGTCGATAAGCCACCGGTCCAATACGTTCGATGATCTTGAATGGTCCTACGTATCTTGGGTTTAATTTTTCCCCTCTTACCAAAGCATATCACACCTTTCCATGGTGACACCTTTAACATAACCATGTCATCAACCTGAAATTCTAACGGCTTCCTTCGAACATCAGCATAGATCTTTTGACGAATTTGGGCGGTCTTCAATCTCTCCTTGATTTGCACAATATTTTCAGTAGTCTCCTGTATGATCTCGGGACCAGTCAGTTGTCTGTCGCCTACTTCGTTCCAACAGATAGGGGGTCTATACTTTCTTCCATAAAGTGCTTCGAATGGTGCAGCATTAGTACTCATATGATAACTGTTGTTATACTAGAATTCTGCCAATGGTAAATATTTATCCCATCCATTTCTGAAATCGATCACACATGCTCTAAGCATGTCTTCAAGAGTCTGAATGGTCCTTTCTCTTTGCCCATCAGTTTGAGGATGATATGCAGTGCTCATATCCAGACGAGTCCCTAGAGCTTCATGTAGTGATTGCCAAAACCTTGACGTAAACCTATTATCATGATCAGATATAATGGATATAGGTACGCCATGTCTTGAAACAACTTCCTTCAAGTATAATTGTACCAATTTCTCCATCTTATCCATTTCCTTCATAGGTAGAAAATGTGCAGATTTGGTGAGACGATCGACAATTACCCAAATGGTGTCATAACCCCATGCAGTCTTTGGTAACTTCGTGATGAAATCCATGGTGATACATTCCCATTTCCATTCTGGGATTTCTGGTTGTTGAAGCAGACCTGACGGTTTCTGATGTTCCGCCTTGACTTTGGAGCAAGTCAAACTTTCTCTGATGTACGTTGCAATATCAGCTTTCAAATTTGGCCACCAAAAGTGTGCCTTAAGATCTTGATACATCTTTCCAGCTCCTGGATGTATCGAGTATCTCGTCTTATGTGCCTCATCCAAAACCAATTTTCTTAACCCTTTAAACTTCGGTACCCAAATGCGTCCAGCAAAGTATCGGGTTCCGTCTTCCCGTGTAACAAGCTGTTTATCTAACCCTTTAAGCATCTCATTTCCAAAGTTTTCTTCAGAAAGTGCTCCTTGTTGAGCCTCCTTAATTTGTGTAGTGAGGTTCATACGAATCTTCATATTCATTGCTCATACTCGGATTAGCTCTCTTTCCTTCCTGCTTAAAGCATCTGCTACTACATTTGCTTTCCCGAGATGATAGTGAATTAAACAATCATAGTCGTTTATCAACTCGACCCACCTACGTTACCTCATGTTCAGTTGTTTTTGGTTGAAGATATGTTGAAGGCTTTTATGATCGGTATACACAGTACATTTAACCCCGTACAAGTAGTGTCTCCAAATCTTTAATGCAAACACCACTGCTCCCAATTCTAGATCATGAGTCGTATAATTTTATTCATGAAACTTTCAGTTGAAGGGATGTATATGCAATAACCTTCTTTCATTGCATGAGGTCACAACCAAAAACTTGTCACGAGGCGTCACAATAAATTACAAAATCATCGTTTCCTTTAGGTAACGATAGAATAGGCGATGTAGTCAACTTCTTCTTCAATAATTGAAATGCAGCTTCCTGCTCAGAAGTCCATTCGTACTTCTTCCCTTTGTGTGTTAATGCTGTCAATGGTTTGGTTATCCGTGAAAAATCTTGAATAAACCTTCTGTAATATCCAGCAAGACCTAAAAATTGGCGTATTTGAGTTGGAGTCTTTGGGGTCTCCGACTTTTCAATGGCTTCAATCTTGGCTGGATCAACCTGAATTCCTTCACTGCTGACAATGTGACCAAGGAACTGTACTTCCTTCAGCCAAAAGGTGCACTTGGAAAACTTTGAGTATAAGTGTTCTTTCTTTAACAGTTCCAGCACCAACCTTAAATGTTGTTCATGTTCTTCTTCATTCTTAGAATAAATAAGAATGTCATCAATAAAGACGATAATAAACTTATCTAAGTATGGACTGCATACCCTATTCATGAGGTCCATGAATACAGCTGGTGCTTTTTTCAGCCCGAACGGCATGACTAAAAATTCATAATTACCGTAGCGTGTCCAAAATGCGGTTTTCGGAATATCTTCTTCTTTGACACGCAACTGATGATAACCCGATCTTAGATCGATTTTGGAGTAAACACGTGATCCTTGCAGCTGATCAAACAAGTCAGCAATTCTCGGTAATGGGTACCGATTCTTGATAGTTAACTTATTTAATTCGCGGTAATCTATATACATTCGGAAGGATCCATCTTTCTTCTTAACAAATAAAATCGGAGCTCCCCACGGTGAAGTACTCGGTCAAATAAATCCACGATCTAGCAATTCTTGCAACTGGCTTTGTAGTTCTTTCATTTCCGACGGTGCGAGTCTATTCGGAGCACGAGCCACCGGTGCAGCTCCCGATACTAGATCTATTTGAAATTCTACAGATCTATGCGGAGGTAATCCTGGTAATTCTTCTGGAAACACTTCGGGGAATTCTCTTACCACAGGAACATCGTTAACGCTTTTCTCTTTCTCCTTCGTTTCGACTTTATTAACATGTGCTAAGATAGCATAGCATCCTTTCTTCAAGCACTTTTGGGTTTTCAAGCAGCTAATGAGTTTTAGCTTTAAGTTACCATTCTCTCCGTAAATCATTACTGACGTTTTATCCTTACGAGGAATGCGAATTTCCTTCTTGGCACACACAACTTCAGCTCCTATTTTAGACATCCAGTCCATGCCGACTATGACATCAAAACTTCCTAATTCTACGGGTATCAAATCAATTTTAAACGTCTCTCCGGCTAAATTTATTTTACAATCACGGCAAATTTTATCGGCTTTAATTAGTTTACCATTAGCTAACTCAATCATGTACTTAGCATCTAGAGGTAATGATGAACAATTCAATTTAGCATAAAAGTCTCTACATATGTAACTTCTATCGGCACCAGTATCAAATATAATAGATGCTGATAAGTCATTAATGGTAAACGTACCCGTAACAAGCTCCGGGTCTTCACACGCCTCTCTAGCATTAATAACAAATGCTCTTCCACGTGCAGGTCCGTTATTCTTCTGTGGATTCAGGCACTGGCTCTTAATATGACCCTGTTTCCCACACCCATAACAAGTAACAGTAACCAAGGCAGTTCTATTTGCATTGGTGGCAGGAGTCTTGGTGCCATTTGTATTTGTAACGGGAACCCAACAATCTTCAGCAAGATGACCCCTTCGATTACATTTTGATGTGCGTAGAGGTGTATACGAAATAGTTATATTTTTATTAGGAAATTCTATTAAATACGATACAATTTTACACAAGTTATTTATTTATTTATAGAGTGGATATACCTAAACCTTGCTACAACACTTATAGGCAGTGTACCCAATCGTTCAGTAGTGTAGTTTTTAGTAAGTCCGGTTCGTTCCACGGGGATCTAGCCAAGTTTAACGCTATATTTTTAAAACTATATTTGTATAAATATAAATATATATAAGTAGTATTATTATTATAAAAGGGGGTTTTTACCATTTAATGACCGGTTTGTCGATTTTAAAACTTTAGTCGCAGTTAAAACCTAATGTAAAATATTAAAAATAAAAATAACTTAATTTAAAGCATAAAGTAAATGACAATAATTAAAATGCGATAAATTAAAATGCGATAAATAAAATGACAATAAATAAAATTGCGATAATTAAAAGTGCAATTAAATAAAAAGACAGAAAATAAAAGTGCGATGAAATATGAAATAAAGGAATTATGCTTATTTAAACTTCCGTAATCATGATGTTTGACGTGTTGATTTTAGTTTATTACCATGGGTTAATTGTCCTTTGTCCTGTATTATTCAATATGTCCATCTGGTTTTTGTCCATAACAGTCCATCAGTCATAAATATAAAGTGCGAGTGTCCTCGTCAATTTATCCTTATATCCGAAGTCAAATATTCCAACTAATTGGGGGCTTAAACTATAATTACACCAATTTTCCTTGTATATAATTCACCCCTGTTTTAATAAGTCCATTGACTATTAATCCATTCCCGTGTCCGGTTAAATGAACGATTATTAGTACTTATAAATATTCTGCCCATCGTGTCCGATCGAGTGTATATGGTTATTTATAGGTACGTCCAATTGTAATTCTTTATATTAAATTAAAGAACTATCACTCAATTAAACAAATATAAAGCCCATTAATAGCCCATAGTCTAATTTCCACAAGTGTCGTTCTTTTGTTCAAACCCCAATTATGGTACAAAGCCCAATTACCCAATCTTAATATTTTAGCCCAACATTATGATTACTTCGGCTTAAATAAGCATAATAATAACTTAGCTACGAGACATTAATTTAAAAAGGTTGAACATAACTTACAATGATTAATAATAGCGTAGCGTTACACGGACAGAATTTCGACTTACACCCTTACAACATTCGCTAACATACCCTTATTATTATTAAATTAAAATTAAAATTAAAATTAAAATTAAAATTAAAATTAAAATTAAAATTAAAATTAAAATTATAAATTATATATATATATATATATATATATATATATATATATATATATATATATATATATATATATATATATATATATATATATATGTGTGTGTGTGTGTGTGTATATATATATATATATATATATATATATATATATATATATATATATATATATATATATATATCGTTGAGTGATAGAGAGAAAAAGGTGTGATTTTTCGTGCAGAATTCGATGCCTTTTATAGGCCCACGTTGTACTGTAGAGCTCCGTGAGTGCTGAACTTTTAAGCTTTAAACCTCCGCGAGTACGGAGGTCTGAAATCCAGCTCACAAATTGAATTAAACGTGGGCTGCTTTGAATAAAATAATATATAATATATATATATAATTAATTATATATAATATTATATTCTTGTGCATAGTTGACTTGTAATTTTTGGTCCGTTGCGTCGCGCGCTGAAAGTTGGTTCATGTCTCGGTTCCGGATTTTCGAACGCCTTTTCGTACAATTTAGTTTCTTGTACTTTGTGTTTCACGGCTTGTATTCTTGTAATTTTTAGACGTTTCTCATAAATAATTTGAACCACTTTGATTGTACTTTGTACTTTTTAGCTTTTTGGTCATTTGCGTCTTCAATTCGTCAAATCTGTCTTTTGTCTTCACCTTTTATTATTTAAACGAATATCACTTGTAAATAGGACAATTGCAACTAAAAGCTTGTCTTTCTTGAAGGATAATGCTATGAAATATATGTTCGTTTTTAGCATTATCAAATATTCCCACACTTGAGCGTTGCTTGTCCTCATACAATATAGTCTTGAAATAAAAACATACTTGAATCACTTCTTTATTCTTCACACTTTGTACATCAGTGATTTCTATACGGCGGTATGAACAATGATAGTAACGTTGTGGTTTACAGTCCCACATGACTATGAAAATTTAGATCCTTTAAGGAAATTGGATCTTTATGAAAACATTTGATCTTTTGAAAATTAAATCTAGCTTTTACCCTAGATAAGTTTTCCAAAATAACCCTTCACCGGTGTTTTCAAATTGTTTTTGTGGGTTGTGTGGGTTTCATATTTAAAATTTTATCTCAAAACTTGAGGTTTTATGTCATCCACTTGCTAACCTTGTATTAGGAAAGCAACATGTCCAGTATACTTATTCCGTATATTACCTTTCGGTAAACTACCGTCCGGTTGTAAAGGAAAGCGTTGAACAAGCAACTGTTAAGGCAATGTCCCGTGACATGCTTTTGATTATGGTCTATAACGTGTCAGATGCAATTACTATCCTTTGTAGGAGCAATAGTAAAGATCACCCTATAGTTTTTTCGGTCTGGCATAAGGTCCTGTCTTTGACCATGCTATGCAACCACTGTTCTTACGGTTGACACCCGATTTGGTTCAGGTGACCTAATGAATTCCAGGTGAATCCTAGGATTTTACGTTCAATGGTAATGAACGCATTGAAAATAGGGTTTTCAGAAAACAAATCGGTTTGTAATTTGATCAAAATATTTTCTCGTTCAAGCTCGAGTTTAGATATCATCGAATTCCATGAGTTTGAATTCTCAATCTTTAAGGTCAATCTCAAGGATTGAGTAATATCAGTCTTAAAAGCTGATTTTTGATCTTTAAGGAGATTATTCTTTCTAGGGATCTGATTCATTAGTCTTATAAGCTAATTTGCACGGTGCCCCCACCCCCATTGTATGAGACAGATCCTCTCATGGTTAGGATAAGTCTGACCACTTGGCGACCCTGTTTGATGCTGAGGTCCGTGGATTTCTAGCTGATTTTCGAGAAAACTTTTCAAGGTTTTTCGTAGACTCTACAACTGGTCTGGACGACAACTTCCTGACCTAAATCAAGAAGCGCGTGTCTTTTTCTCTCGGAAGACTTTACTTCCTTTTAAATTAAAATAAACTGGGTAAAACTGATTAATATCGTCCAAAACAAAAGTATTTTCAATTATTTGTACAAAAATATGTGATATATGTTCTAAATAACTTGGTAAATTTTTCCCACACTTGGCTTTTATTTTCCTTTCTTTGCCTTTTTATTGTCCTCTATTCCATTTTAAATGAATTCTAGCATTTTGGGTTGTTTCTCAATTTATGTCCTTTCCGAGGTAACAATAATTTCGGTGTTAACATCTAGTTTTATCGTTCATAAATATGTATAAACATGATTTTGAATTCATTTATTTGAAAATTTTGAAATTTTTTACTAGAATTGGGTAGTCAGTATATAAGACTAGAGCTGTTCTTTATTATCTGAGAGCACTAGATTCTAATACAACTACTGCGTTACTAGTATTTTTAATGGTAACCAAGTGTTTAAATTTAAAATTTTAAAAATCCAAAAGAATTTAACCCCTTCCCACACTTAAGATCTTGCAATGCCCTCATTTGCAAGAAATCAGTACAATTTAAATTATTGAGGGTGATTAGCGTAGAAAAATGATTAAATTTTACCAAAGTTTCCAAACATATTGGCGTTTGTTTGCTGAATGATAAATGGTGCACATCATTTGTTCATTCATGCAGTTGTTATTTCACATATATTTAGCATCTAATCGTCAAAATTAGTTGCTTTTGCTGAACTTAATGCCAGTCTTTGAAAATGCGTTGTTTTACCCTGTTTTGTACATGAGATAAACTACAAACATATATAAACATATTTTTGAAGTTGGGTATATCACCCCACATTCAAAAATTATTAAAAATCTAATAATAAAAGTTAGAAAATTATAAAAACTATAATAGTATCAAAAGAAATATTAAAAGTATAAAATTACAAGTTACCAAATAAATAAAAATAAGCATAAAAGAAAATTAGGGTTGATAAGGATGGTGCCAGTAGGGATCCCATTCATAGCCGTATGTGCTGTAGAATGCTTGAGCTGGGTCCTATGTAGGGTACGGTGGTCGGGTCTGTATAGTCCAAGGAGGAAATACGGGCATTGGAGTAGCAATGTAGTTTGCATTTATGTGTGCACGATGACTTATGATTTGGTTTTGATGATACTGCCAATCTTGAAATGCTCGTTGTCTAGCCATTTCATACTCATGATGAGCCATAAAAAGTTGCATTTCTGTTATCTGATTCCCCCCTCCCGCATTACCTTGCTGCTGATCTCTTTCGACCTGTGGGTGCGGGCCATCATATGGTGCTGCAGCGTTATGTCATTTCTTTAAAACCATAGCACCATGATATACTTTCAAACCAATTGGATCACGGGGTTCTGGTGCTGCAATTATTAATCCCCCCCCGACTTCTATCGACACCGAGATACTCAGCAATTAAAGGAACAAAGATACCACCTTCGATTATACCATTAGGCCGTATACTCTTAACTATAGCTGATAAATAATAACCCACACAATAAGGTATACTCACAGCGCTCTGTGGGTCTCGAATACACATGAGATAAAATAAATCATTCTCATTTACTTTCTCTTTGTTCTTACCTCGCTGTGTAATCGAATTTGCTAAGAACCTATGGATTACTCTTAGCTTAGCTCTATCAATATCAGTATAAGAGTTATTCCCCCCACAAAATCGGTTATGCCTAGTCATTCTACTCCATATTTCATTCATATCAAAATTTTCATCAACCCTCCTACCATTAACTATCAACCTTTGACAATCAGTAGATGCTAGTTCCTCATGCGTATATATACACAAAGCCTGAGCCATGTCTAGTAGAGACATATGGCGCATCACACCTCCTAATAAAAATCTAATAAAGCTACGATCGGTTAAGGTAGCTACACGATCATTTATTTCAACACTACATAATAATTCCACACACCATTCTCTATATACACGCCTACGTATATTAAACAAACGTTCCCAATCAGTAAAAGTAGAATTACCATACCTTTGTGTAAGTAATTCTCTTATTGGACCGGCCAATCCCACTGTTTCTAACGGTTCCCAATCTATTACTCTGGGTACTTCAACAACATTAGACTGAAGGGTGTGCAAGTTCCTCTGGTATTTTGGATAATCTATCCAATGTCGGTCAAACCTTAAATTAGGATGTAAATCTGCCAATTCTATATTTGAATATGAAATGAATTAATGCGGTCAATTTTGTCTATATTGGTTGTTAATCTCCTGTTCTTCTGCATTCTCAGGACGAGCATTGTGAGCCTGAGATGCTGATGAAGATTCACCCCTTTCAGTCTGCAAAACACATTAAACACAATTTTTGTGCATCCAAATATGCATTAGTCTTAGCAAAATCATAAATCAAAACAATCATACTGACATGTTTAATCCATATTAAACTTTATATGCATTTTCACAATATTAACAATTCTACACTTTTACAAATAAATATATATGAAAATGTATACAATGTTCTTTAACTTTTATCTCAAATAACATGTCAAAATAATCATTACTAGCAATTAAACAAGTTCCAAATGACATTCATATCAATTAAATTGAGTTCATGCATTTTTGACTCAAAAAGTCTACTTTAATACTTGAAAATCATGTTTAGGATCAAAGTTTTGATCATTTAGCAACCTAAACATGTTACACTACTCAATTTAGTATAAACTAACAACAAAATTCGGCAATAACCCGTTTATATCAAAAAGCCCCAATTTTGCTCAAGAACACAAACCCTAGATTACTCAAAATTTAAAGTTTAAGGCTTCTAATCATGTTAAATAGCATCAATCTAGGTTATACAAGCATAATACACAAACAATTTGACCATAATTAAACTAGAAATCATCAAAATCAAATTAGGAATAAATTTATTCAAGAACACTAATAATTCGAATTAAAGAGTGTTTAGATGTAGAAATTACCGATTTACTTGAGTAACTTCTTGGTAGGATCCTTCTCAACATGATTTTAGCAAAAAATTTGATGTTTAACGGTGAAAAATTTCGATTTTGAGAGCCTTTTTGTGGGTTTTTTCGCAGAAAAATATAAGTGTGGTGTGTTAGGGACTGGTCTGTTCGACCAGTTAACCTCATCTGGGTTTTGATATCTCCGCGAGTGCGGATGTGGGCCACTTTAAAGTACCGCGAGTGTTTTTTTTATATATAAAAACCTTCAACTAAGAAAACATAAATTAATAAATTTTAAAAATTTGTTTCTTTTAGAATGGGGGCGTTTCGGATCGTTGTCCTAGTCCGCCTCTAGACAAAATTTTAAAATTTGTCATTTTTAAGCGCGGTTTTAAAAGCAAAGATTTTTGGGTTTTTTAATGTTTTTGGCATACTTTAATTCAATAAGATTAAAAATAATGATAATAAAATTTCTCGTCCCGCCCTCGGGTAAAGCAATTTCGGTTCAACGACCTAGTTTTCAACTCACGACGAATTTTTAGAAATAACATTTTTAACTTAATGAAATAAAGTAATTTTTTTTTAAATTTACACCAAACTTAAATTTAAAATGCATAAAATTTCATATTAATATTATTAATATTTTTGTACATTAATTTTACAAACTTATATTAAAAATATTAATTTTTAAAATACTTACAAACTTAAATATATTGATTTTAAAAAGTTTACAATATTAATTTAATAATTATATATTAATTTTAAAAACAAGGTAAAAATTAAAATTAAAAATCTTTTTGGTCTTTTATCCCACTTTAATCAATCAAATATTATCAAAAATATACGCCTCTCTTTTCGGTAAAGTAATTTTGGTTCCATAACCTAGTTTTACTCCTGACGAATTTCTGAAATATTTTGGGTTGATTGATTAAAGATATTTATACCTTAAGAATAAATGGTAAATTTCGCAGTGATGTAATAAATTTTTGTATGATATCAATAATTTCGGTTACGCATACCTAATTTTATTGAATACCAATTTTATACTTTATAGTGAACGATTCACCATTTATTATCAAAAGGTTAAAAGTAATAAAAATAAAAACAAAAACTGTACATACTTACCTGTGAGATAGAATTCTCAGAGACCTGCTTTAGCCGACTCATATGAGAGTTGTGTGATTTGATTTTCCATAGCTACGTAAGCGTAACCTCGATTCTTCAATATCTTTTCTTTTAAACATTTAAACGGTCCTTCTCTGCATAGAGTAACAAATTCGGTATTTGAATATGTTTGATTATTTGAACATTTACCTTCGTGTGAACATTTTTCGCATTTATAACATCTTTCAAGGTGTCGTGCTCTTCTTTTTGTTGTGGATTTTGATTTGCCTTTACCAAAATGTATCTTATGATGATCTTTCCTGAGTTTTTTTCTTACTCCGTCCATTTTGCTTCTTATGAATGATACCAATTCACTCGGAAGGGTGTCATTATTACGTTTAGTAATCATAGCATGTAGCATTAGACCATGGTTCAGATCAAAGGAATTCTTCACCTCGTAAAACCTAAAAAAAATAAAAATTCAGAATGGGGGAAGAAGACTAGTTCTTTAGGGTCTGCTAGGGAAAGACCATTCGGATTTCATTCTCGGAAACTACACGAAAACAGAATATCTAACTCTAACAGAAATACATATTACCCTAAAAAGATTCGAACCTTCCCACACTTAGTTAGCTGTGGTGTCGAAATTATGATTAACTTCAACTTCAACTTCCATTAAATTATCTATGTAATGTTTAACTCTGTGACCATTAACTTTAAATTCAATCCCATTTGAATTTATTAATTCTACTGTTCCGTACGGGAAAACTCTTTTGACTATGAATGGTCCAGACCATCTTGATTTCAATTTTCCAGGAAATAGCTTGAATCGTGAATTGAAAAGAAGAACTCTGTCTCCTTCTTTAAATTCTTTTGAACTTCTGATTCTTTTATCATGCCATTTCTTTGTTCTTTCCTTATAGATTAACGAATTTTTGTATGCTACATGTCTTAATTCTTCTAATTCGTTTAGTTAACTTAACCGTAGACGTCTGGCTTCATGTAAATCAAGATTACATGTCTTCAAAGCCCAAAATGCTTTGTGTTCAATTTCTACTGGAAGATGACATGCTTTTTCGTAAACGAGTTTAAAAGGTGTGGTTCCAATTGGAGTTTTGTAGGCTGTTCTAAAAGCCCAGAGTGCATCCTCCAATTTCATGGACCATTCCTTTAGATTTGATCCTATAGTTTTCTCTAGAATACGTTTTAAAGCTCGGTTGGTATTTTCAACTTGTCCACTTGTTTGTGGATGATAAGCGGTTGAGATTTTATGAGTTACTCCATATCTTTTGAGAACTTTCTCAAGTTGATTATTACAAAAATGAGTACCCCGATCACTTATTAAAGCTTTCGGTGTTCCAAACCTTGCAAAAAGACGTTTTAAGAAGTTGACTACAACTCGTGCATCGTTAGTTGGGAGAGTTTGTGCTTTCGCCCATTTAGATACATAATCAATGGTAACGAGAATGTAGAGATTATTATGAGATTTTGGAAATGGACCCATAAAGTCAATACCCCAAATGTCAAATACTTCACATACTTGAATAACATTTTGTGGCATTTCATCACGTTGACTTATTTTTCCGGCCCTTTGACAAGCATCACAGGATTTGCAAAGAAGGTATGCGTCTTTAAAAATTGTAGGCCAATAGAATCCAGCATCATAGACTTTTCTTGCTGTGAGTTGAGGCCCATAATGCCCTTCTGTTGGTCCTGTGTGATAATGGTTTAAGATTTGACTGACCTCATCCTCGAATACACATCGGCGTATTATTCCATCGGGACAACTTTTAAACAAATGTGGATCTTCCCAGAAATAGTGTTTTATATCACAAAAGAATTTCTTTCATTTTTGGTACGATAACCCTTTTTCAAGGAATCCACATACTAAGTAGTTTGCATAGTCTGTAAACTATGGAATTTCATTATAATCTATCTTCAATAGATATTCATCAGGAAAGTTATCTTGTATGGCCGATTCATTTAGAACTTCTAATTCAGGATTTTCAAGACGAGAAAGATGATCAGCTGCGAGATTTTCTGCTCCCTTTTTATCTCAGATTTCAATATCGAACTCTTGTAAGAGTAACATCCAACGGATTAATCTTGGTTTGGCATCTTGTTTCGAAAATAGGTATCTAAGAGCAGAATGGTCGGTATAGACCACCGTTTTAGCTAGAACGAGATATGAACGAAATTTGTCAAAAGCAAATACAATAGCAAGGTTTTCTTTTTCAGTAGTTGTGTAATTCGTTTGTGCTCCTTGTAACGTCTTACTAGCGTAATAAATAGGTTGAAATCGTTTTTCAATCCTTTGTCCTAAAACGACTCCCATTGCAAAATCACTTGCATCGTACATAAGTTCAAACGGTAGATTCCAATTTGGAGTTATCATGATAGGCGCATTAGTGAGTTTTTCTTTAAGAATATTAAATGATTTGATGCATTCATCTGAAAAGATGAATGGAGCATCTTTTTCTAGGAGTTTATTCATAGGAGTGGCAATTTTAGAAAAATCTTTTATGAAATGTCGGTAAAAACCGGCATGCCCTAGAAAACTCCTAACTCCTCTAACATTGGTGGGATGTGGAAGTTTAGAAATTACATCTACTTTAGCTCTATCCACTTCAATTCCTTCCTTTGAAATTTTATGACCAAGAACGATGCCTTCTTTAACCATGAAATGGCATTTCTCCCAATTAAGAACTAGATTTGATTTCTCGCATCTAATAAGCATTCGTTCAAGATTAACTAGACATGTTTCAAAAGTATCACCGAAGACTGAAAAGTCATCCATGAAAACTTCCATGCATTCTTCTATCATGTCATGAAAAATCACCATCATACACCTTTGAAAGGTTGCAGGGGCATTGCAAAGTCCAAATGGCATGCGTTTGTAAGCAAAAGTACCATAAGGGCATGTGAACGTGGTTTTCTCTTGGTCCTCGGGTGCTATTGGAATTTGAAAGTATCCAGAAAAACCGTCAAGAAAACAGTAGTAACTATTTTCGGCTAATCTTTCCGACATTTGATCAATGAAAGGTAAGGGAAAGTGATCTTTTCTGGTGGTGTCATTTAATTTTCTATAATCAATACAAATACGCCATCCTGTTACAGTCCTAGTAGGAATAAGCTCATTTTTTTCATTTGTGATAACAGTCATGCCACCCTTCTTAGGTACGCATTGAACTGGGCTTACCCATGGACTATCAGAGATTGGATAAATTAAACCTGCATCTAGCAGTTTAATAATTTCTTTCTTAACAACATCTTACATATTTGGATTTAGTCTTCGTTGGCATTGCACATACATTTTATGACCTTCTTCCATAAGGATTTTATGTGTGCAATACGAAGGACTTATGCCTTTAATGTCATGAATCTTCCATGCAATAGATGGTTTATGAGCTTTTAGCACAGAAATGAGTTGAGATTTTTCATTTTCAGTAAAAGAAGACGATATTATTACAGGTAATTCAGATTCACCATGTAAATAAGCATATTCCAAATGGTTTGGAAGTGGCTTTAACTCTAATGTCGGTGGTTCTTCTATCGATGATTTGTATCGATATCTATCTTCCTCTTTTAGCATTTGAATTTCTTCTGTTATTGGTTCATATCCATTAGCCATGAGTGTAGCTAACATTTCAGTTTCATCAACTGGTTCAGTTCATTCTCCTAAAGAACATTCTCCTGTTCCTTGTAATTCTGGAAATTCTTCTAACAATTCTGCACGTGAATCTATAGTTTGAATATAATAACATGTATCATCTGCAGATTGCGGTTGTTGCATGGCTCTATCAACAGAAAAAGTAACACTCTCGTCCTCTATACTTAGGGTCAGTTTCTTACCGAACACGTCTATTATTGCTTTAGCCGTGTTTAAGAATGGTCTTCCTAATATAAGAGGAACTCGAGAATCTTCTTCCATGTCCAGAATAACAAAATCTACAGGAAATACTAAAGTACCAAATTTAACTAGCATGTTCTCCATTATCCCTCTAGGATATTTTACTGATCGATCGGCTAGTTGTATGCTTATTCGTGTTGGTTTCAATTCTCCAAGGTCTAGTTTAGCGTACAGTGAATACGGCATTAAATTTATACTAGCACCTAAGTCTGCCAATACTTCTATTGAACTAAGACTACCTAGAAAACATGGAATCGTGAAACTTCCTGGATCTGATAATTTTTCTGGTATCTTATTCAACAGCACTGTAGAACAATTAGCATTCATTGTAACAGCCGAGAGTTCTTCCAGTTTCTTTCTATTTGTGATTAGATCTTTCAAGAATTTAGCATATCTTGGCATTCCTGAAATTATATCAATGAAAGGAAGATTTACATTTATTTGTTTAAACATATCCAAGAATTTGGATTGCTCGGCTACAAGTCTTTCTTTTCTCATTTTACTTAGGTAAGGAAGTGATGGTTGGTATGGTTTAACATAAGGTTTAGCCTTAACTGTGTTATCTTCATTAACCTTTTCAACTACCGGTTCTGTTTCCTTATTTTGTTCAGGTTGTTGTTCTTGTGGAGTAGGAATAGCGTCGTCAGAAATTACAGGCATTTCAGGTGGTTTAAGTGTAATACCACTTCTCGTGGTAATGACTTTAGCTGTTTCATTCCTGGGGTTAGCATTTGTATCACTAGGTAGACTTCCTGGGTTTCTTTCACTTATCAACCTTGCTAGGTTGCTCACTTCTTGTTCCAAATTTTGAATAGAAGCTTGTTGATTTCTAAATGCTTGAGCATTTTGTTCATTGGTTTGTTTCTGAGATGTGAAAAATTGAGTTTGAGATTCAACTAGCTTCGACATCATATCTTCTAAATTTAGATTTTTATCATCGGTTTGTGGTGGTTTATTTTGAAAAATAGGTCTTTGTTGATTGTAAGTATTATTGGATACTTGCTGATTGCTAGGACCTTGTTGGTTGTTGTATGGAACATTTCGGTTATAATTCTGGTTTTGATTGTAGATTGGTCTTGGCGGTTGATAATTATTCTAATAATTATTTCCAGACCTTTGGTTCATGTATGAAACATTCTCTCTTTGTTCTATTGTTTGTTCAATACTAGGACAATCTTTTGTCAAATGTGATCCTCCACACTGCTCACAACTAATTCGTATTAAGTGAATATCCTTAGTCATCTTTTCCATTCGTCTCTCGACAGCATCTATCTTTACGGATATGGAATCAAAGTCATGGCTAGAATCGGCTCTAGCTGCTTTAGATGATCTAACGATATCTTTTTCTTGGTGCCACTCATGTGAGTGGGAAGCAGTGTTATCAATAATTTTGTAAGCTTCAGTTGCGATTTTCTTCATAATGGAACCACCAGTTGCTATATCGATGTCTTTCCGTGTAGTGATGTCGCATCCTTGGTAGAATATTTGTACTATTTGATAAGTGTCTAAACCATGTTGCGGACATCCTCTCAATAACTTTCCAAATCTTGTCCACGCTTCATATAGAGTTTCATTTGGCTTTTGTGTGAACGTAACAATTTCTCCTTGAAGTCTCACGGCTTTAGATGCCGGAAAAAATTGTTTAAGAAAATTTTCAACTAAGACATCCCATGTATCAATCGCCCCTTCAGGTAACGATTCTAACCAATCTTTAGATTCTCCCTTTAAAGTCCAGGGAAATAACATGAGATATATCTGTTCATCCTTCACTTCTCGGATTTTAAATAGAGTACAGATCCTATTAAAAGTACGAAGATGTTCATTTGGATCTTCCTTCGGCGCACCACTAAATTGGCATTAATTAGTTACCATGTGTAGGATTTGTCCTTTGATTTCATAATCTGGCGCATTAATGTCTGGTTGAGTAATTGCGTGACCTTGGCCAGTGCGTTTAGCTCTCATTCGGTCTTCCATACTTAGAGGTTCTTGATTTTCCATTATTGAAGTTGTTGAATCTGAATCACTAGAGGATTCTAACTTAATGGTTTCTTCCTCGACAATCTCTGGATGAGTAATTGTGGTTCAGGAGGAATGATTAGTGGTTCAGAATCTCTGAATTGTCCCTGAATATCCTCCGGATTCTCAATTGTGAGGTCGGGTTCAAAAAATGGATTATCGGAAATTTGAATTGGAGTACTTGGTCGACTAGATGACGATTCTAAAGAAAAATCAACGGCGACAATATTGGCTAGATGTCTTGATCGAGTTACAGGTGGTGAACGTATGAAAGGTGGTGAACGTTTTACTCGGTGCATTCACTGAATATCCTATTAGTTATAAAAGTTAAAAATTATATAAGTTATCAAATTAATAGACTTTTCTGATTTTGCCCACGTTTTGAATAGCCAATAGATGCAGCAGGTAGCCAGGACCCTTTAAATTGGAAGCCCAAAACTCGCCACTAACAAATCCAACTATTACTACGAACCAGAAAATTTTGGATGTCTATCAATTTAACCGCTTAAAATAATTTTTCGTCGAAGTTTAAAGAAATTTTAGAGAAGAAATAGAAAATTCTATGTCCTAAAACTAGAGCGGCGAAAAATAAGAAAGAAAAATATTGCGTCGAAAAACGTCGAAAAATAAAAGGTCGAAAAATAATAAAAAGAACGTAGCGCGTCGAAACTTAAAAGTCTAAAATTTAAGATTTAAAAGTTACGTCTAAAGGTATTAAAGCTTAAAGGAATTCTAAATCCAAAACGGCAATAACTTAAAAAGTACTAAAATCTTAAAACAGCGTCGCAAAATTATAAAGCATCTAAATCTTAGTCTAAAGAAAAAGCACTTAAGGGATTTTACGGCAAAGCCTAAAAGTTTAGAAATAAAAATAACTACGGAAAAATACTACACTTAAAACTAATTATGAGCGATAAAAATACAAATTACGTACTAAATAATAAAAATATACCATTTATAAAAAGAGACAAAAAATGATAAAATTACTAATTTTTATAAAAATATTATTTTTATATTATTATTTTTATAAAAGTATTAATTTTATAAATAATAAAACTAATTTAAACTAAATATTACAAATTAAATAAAATTAAAACTAATTAATAAAATAACTAACCCTAATTAGAGTTTAATAATAATAATATTTATTAATTTAAACCCTAAATCGTGATAATTACTGTCCAATGTTTGACCTATCAGAAACCTCCGCGAGTGCGGATCCCAGCTGGCAAAAAGTACCGCGAGTGGAGACTATGCAAACTCAGCTGAGGTGCAGGTCGAATTTGTGCAGGTTCAGTGTTATTTTTATTTTTTTACTTTTTAATTATTCTATTTTTAATATATATAAAATATAAATATAACTTATTACTTTTTTTTATAACTTTGTCACAATAAATAATAAAATATAAACTTTTTAATTTAACTAAACTTAAAATATATAGATATATTTTTCTTTTTCTTGTATTTTTAATATTTAAAACGTATATTTTTACAGAAATAGATTATGACTTAATAAAAATCTTTTTTTATATAGCGTTGCGCTTTCGGCATTGAACTTTCCCCGGCAGCGGTGCCAAAAATACTTGATGTGCGTAGAGGTGTATACGAAATAGTTATATTTTTATTAGAAAATACTATTAAATATGATACAATTTTACACAAGTTATTTATTTATTTATAGAGTGGATATACCTAAACCTTGCTACAACACTTATAGGCAGTGTACCTAATCGTACAGTAGTGTAGTTTTTAGTAAGTCCGGTTCGTTCCACAGGGATCTAGCCAAGTTTAACGCTATATTTTTAAAACTATATTTGTATAAATATAAATATATATAAGTAGTATTATTATTATAAAAGGGGGGTTTTACCGTTTAATGACCAATTTTGTCAATTTTAAAACTTTAGTCGTAGTTAAAACCTAATGTAAAATATTAAAAATAAAAATAACTTAATTTAAAGCGTAAAGTAAATGACAATAATTAAAATGCGATAAATAAAATGACAATAAATAGAATTGCGATAATTAAAAGTGCAATTAAATAAAAAGACAGAAAATAAAAGTGCGATGAAATATGAAATAAAGGAATTATGCTTATTTAAACTTCCATAATCATGATGTTTGACGTGTTGATTTTAGTTTATTACCATGGGTTAATTGTCCTTTGTCCTGGATTATTCAATATGTCCATTTGGTTTTTGTCCATAACAGTCCATCAGTCATAAATATAAAGTGCGAGTGTCCTCTGTGATGACCAAGGAATTTCCGACCAAATTTAAACTTAAACTTTACATGATCTCGATACGATAAGCAAAGTCTGTAATGTTGAGTCACAAATATTTGAACTGTTTCATATATTCGTTTGATCTTTGACTATTCTCGACGATTCACGAACAATTGTTTATAAATAAATATGTACACATATATAAATGTAATTACTTATAATGATTTGAAATTATAAATTATAAGATAATAATTAGAATTAAATGGGGGAAATAATATATAAGATAATAAATTTGTAAGTTTAAAATAAATCTATATATATGTATATATTCAATACATAAATGTTATTATATATACATTGTAATTAAAAAATATTAAAGATTCAATATATTATAATATAATTAATAAATTGTATTATATTAAAATTTAATTACAAGTTTGAATGTAATTGGTATATTAATATTATTATCAATACTTTCAGTATTATTATCAATTGTAAAACTTGGTATGTATAATTTATTATATTATTATTAATATCATTATGATTATTGTTTTCATTAATTTTATTATTAATATTACTATATTATTATTATTATCCCTATTCTTAAAAATTATAATTTTTATTATCATTAACAAGTATTATATTTGTCATTATTAAAATTAGATTATTTATCAATAATTACTATTAATATTATTATTATTAATTAGTATTATTATTAATGATATATTTATTAGTTAGTAAGATTAACATGTAAATACCAATATATATATACATATAGATATATAAATACAGATATATATATGCGGAAATATAAAAATCAGATATATATTTATAATATATATATATATACAGATACCGTATAAAATCAGTACTTTTGTTTTAATTATATAATTATTTATTAACAAATATTATCTATATACATATAAAAATTCATGAGTAGGAACTGAAATCTTTAATGCTGTATCTATTTGGTTAACTGTCTTAATCCAATTTGGTATATCAAATTCGATTTCCAAACAGAAGGAGTTAAAATCTGTTTGATGTCATGGTCGCCTTTTTATTTTTTTATTTTTTATTTCTTCTTTCTTTATTTGTGAACTACCTGTCGACTTCAGTTCCAGCTGTAAACGAACCCAATTGATTTACATTGTCAATTATAATTTACAAGTATCTTTTACAGACATTGAGCAATCGAAATTAAAACAGGAAACCAGGGAGCACAGCAACCGGTTCTGTTTTGGGTGATTTTTCAAAAAACGCGATTTCTAAACTAATTTTAAAATCTAAAAATGCCATCTTACAAGGATTCCTTTACTACAACTATCTGTAAAATCTCAGTTTCAAATTCACCCTAACGAGAATCAATTTTAGAGTCAAAGTTTTATTTTTAAAAGTCAACCAATATGTTCTTGGAAAAATCTGAATTCATTATTATGTTTTAAGTGAAATTGATGATGCATACAGTTTTCAATAACGATTTAGAATTTCTTTCATGTTTTAACTTTGGTCTAAAACCCCCTGGAACTCGAAAATCGATTTGAGATTCATATTATTTTTTTTAAAACCCGTTAACAGCAGCAGCCTTTTTATAAATTTTTTTTATTTTGATTTCTCTTCTCTGTTAATCAGTATACCTAAAGCTAAATATTTCTGTTTCAACTCAAGTTATAAAATACGTTAGAAATTCAATATTTATGGAGGTTGATTTGGGTCTGGTCGATTGAATTTGGAAGATGAAGAGGAAACAGAAAACAAGGATTTAATAGAATTAGTTTATGGTTATAATCAGAAATATAGAAACAGAGGAGTGGTCATGGTGTTGGGTGTAAACGAGAGGTCTCGGGTTCGATTTCGGGCTAGAGCACTCTTTTTGTAAAAACTCAATAACAAGGGTATACTTCTTATTGTTTTTATATCTATTAATATTGTTATAAGTACTAATATTATTGCTATTGTTATCATTATTATTAATGTTATTATTATTATTTTAATTGTTATTATTATTGTTATTATTATTATTGTTATTATTAATTATTAATTTTTGGTATTATTACTAAGTATTATAGTTGTTATTATTGTTAGTGTTACTAATATGTATTAAGTTACCGTTAATTATCATCATAAATAATAAATACAATTATATTATTATTATCATTAAGATTATGATTATTATTATCATTATTAGAATGAAAATGATATAATTCCCATTAATATTAGTATTAGGATAATTTTATGATTTTTAGTATTAGTATTAAAATAAGTGGTTTTATTAACATCATCATTATTATTTTAATTAATATTTGTATTTGTATTAATGACATTGTTATAATTATTAAGATTATTATGAATATTATTAACATAAGTATCATTATTAACAAAATCATTATCATTATTAATATTTTCATTATTAATAAAGTTATTATTATGATCATTAGTAAAACTTTAATATCAACATTATCAATTTAACAAATAAATATTTTGTACATAAAAACACATTTATTATATATACTATAAATATATTGATATTCCAAATAACTATATGAAAAACATATTATCATTATACATATGACTACATATGTCAAAATTAGGTATATTAATATAATACTAAATATATATAAATACTGATATAACTACAACAATCATTTTTGATATATATATACAAAACAAACATATATAACACATAATTTAAGATACAATAAAAATATATGATTTTAAATGAAATTTAGTATGAATATTATATTTACAATTACATAAATAACTTATATTAATAAATGAAATTATGAGATTTCCAGTATACGTTTTAATATATAAATGAATGATATAGGTTCGTGAATCCGAGGCCAACCCTGCATTTGTTTAATATTGTCATATGTATTTTTACTACAAAATACATTAGGTGAGTTTCATTTGCCCCTTTTACTCTTTACATTTTTGGGCTGAGAATACATGCGCAATTTTTATAAATGCTTTTACGAAATAGACACAAGTAATCAAAACTACATTATATTGTTGAATGATCTAAATCGAATATGCCCCTTTTTATTAAGTCTGGTAATCTAAGAATTAGGGAACAGACACCCTAATTGACGCGAACTCTAAAGATAGATCTATCGGGCCCAACAAGCCCCATCCAAAGTACCGGATGCTTTAGTACTTCGAAATTTATATCATGTCCGAAGGAGGATCCCGGAATGATGGGGATATTCTATATGCATATTGTTAATGTCGGTTACCAGGTGTTCAATCCATATGAATGATATTTTTGTCTCTATGTATGGGACGTATGATTATGAGAAATGGAAGTATGAAATCTTGTGGTCTATTAAAATTATGAAATGATTATTTATGTTAAACTAATGAACTCACCAACCTTTTGGTTGACACTTGAAAGCATGTTTATTCTCAGGTACGAAAGAAATCTTCCGCTGTGTATTTGCTCATCTTAGATATATTACTTGGAGTCATTCATGACATATTTCAAAAGACGTTGCATTCGAGTCGTTGAGTTCATCAAGATTATTATTAAGTCAATTATAGTTAGATATATTATGAAATGGTATGCATGCCGTCAACTTTTGATGTAATGAAAGATTGTCTTTTCAAAAACGAATGCAATGTTTGTAAAATGTATCATATAGAGGTCAAGTACCTCGTGATGTAATCAACTGTTGTGAATCGTTTATAATCGATATGGACTTCGTCCGGATGGATTAGGACGGGTCCTTTCAGTTGGTATCAGAGCGATGGTCTTAGCGAACCAGGTCTACATTAGTGTGTCTAACTGATAAGTCTTTAGGATGCATAGTGAGTCTGGACTTCGACCGTGTCTGCATGTTAAAAGTTTTGCTTATCATTTTGTCGAAAATCATCTGCTTATCATCCTTAGGAAATTACTTGCTTATCATTCTTAGTCTAGACACCTCTTACTGCAATGGTTGCGTGAATAGTGTATAGACATATCTTAGCGTATCTGCTACTTCATATCTTAACGTACCTGTTATTGTTATCTCTACCTGACAGCTTCCGTAGATTCCTCCGTAACTTATGGGATTTTAGTATTATATATGCATATGTAAATTATGTATTACAGGGTACTAATCTACATTCTATAATCTATTCTTATCGAAAATCCTTCTTCCAAACGTACGAGATAAATCTCTCAACCAGTTTGAATTCCTCGGATTCCGATAACTATTCCGATATGGAGTTTCACCTATCAGCGTCACCGGGATGAATCAACCAATCAGTCATCCCCAATTCATTTGATGAGTTCGTAGTCGACTTAAACAATGGAGAGCGAAAAAGGCGATCTCTTCCACCAACCGAATTCACCTCTTGACAAAGAACCTGAAGCGTTTACCGGCGAACTTGTTCGAGACACCATCTTCACCCTCATTTCCAGAGTAACTCGACAAGATTATATTCTATCCACAATTCTGAACCTTATTCATCCGCTCTTTCCGACCGACAATCATCCTGGAGTAATAAGTCAACGAACTTCACGCTCGAAAAATCTATTCAGAGAATATGGTGCAAAATGTACCAGCTTCAGCAACATCACCGGCACCAACAGTACAATCAATAACAGCACCAGTACCATCAACAATGCATGCTTCAATATCATCATATGTACTTTGAGTATGATCTTCGTTCTACGTATCATTCTACCTCATTTATCTTCGTTCGGCATGACGAATATGTAATCTCTAAAGTTTTAGAGATTATTTATTCTAGTTCCAACTGAAAAGCAAATGAGTTTAATATCATATTAACTCATTAAATCCATAAATAAATCTGAAGAAAATATATATGTATATATGTTTTCATAAAGATTGTAATTAAAAATTCTCTTGTACAAACTGTTAATGGTGAAAATATTTTAACGGGTAGGTAATACCCGAGGACTATTTAAATTTCACATTAATAAGTTATATTGTACGTTCTTCGAATCTGTTTCAACAAGTCATATACTATCCTACTTACATCTACCGATATACAAATCCGTTCACCACAGAATAACCATATTCATCCAATTACATATTTGGATTTTGATCTATCAGAATCCATCAGGTGGCATAACGAAGAAATAATGGACACAATAAAAATTGATTAGAAACAGATTAATTAACAATATGAAATTCTATTAAGAATCCACGTTAACAAAATCCTAGCTAACTGTTCCTAGCTAAATGATTACATTTTATTTATCGCAATTTATTTTATCGCAATTTACATTCTCGCAATTTTATTTATCGTCATTTAATTTCTGTTATTTACTTTACGCACTTTATTTATCGTTATTTAATTTCTGTTATTTATTTTACGCACTTTAAATATCGGGACACGTATACAAGGTTTTGACATATCATATCGACGCATCTATATATATTATTTGGAATCACCATAGAAACTCTATATGCAGTAATGATCGAGTTCTCTATACAGGGTTGAGGTTGATTCTACAATAATATATATACTTTGAGTTGTGATCGAGTCTGAGACGTATACGGGTCACGACACGTATTAATTACTTCGAATATTATATATTAAACTGTATATAAATTATTGAACTGTTAACTGTGGACGAATAATATTGGACAATTAAAATGAATTAAAATACTAATTATAACATATGAAACTAAATAATTCTTCAATTTGCCACTTGATTTCAAACATCATTTGTATCTTGACAATTCCAGTCTGTGTTCAAACCTTTCATGATTCTTGAAAATACCTCAATCGAGAGGATGAACCAACCGCACTTCATCTACGGAAGAAAAGGTTAATGCATATAGTTATGCACCTGAAAACACTCGGAACCTGAGTAAACGTTTAACACGTATCTGTACTAGCTCCTTTGGCGTTATTATTACTGAAAATAACTTGCAATCCCTTCCCATATTAGCCAGTTTTGTCACAGCTCTAGCAAGTCAACTTCGACTTTTCACTCGGATTAGCTTATTATAACTCTGATATATAAGTTACCTTTCATCATCGACACCGAAAAACTGTTTATATCTCACTACATTAGCAGTAAACATACTAGCAACCTCGTTGCTTCTTGGCTTAAATCTCTCTGACAAATCATTATATTTATTCATTGAAACCCTATCATATACTCATCCGCATCTTGTAACGAGAACTGCTATAACAATTACCAGGAATCAGCAATCAGTACTTTGAAAACTCACAGCATATCTACATCAACAGTTATATGTATGACATTTATCTCTAGAATTATGATCTCTCATTCTAAAATTCTGAAAAGCACTCAGTCACGAACCAATACTCTGAATGTTGGAAAAGCTGAATGAAGCAGCAGAAACCATAGACAACCATAAACGACCTTAATCATTGGAAGTTTGTTGATAAAGAATAGTATGTTGGAAAAGCTCAGAAACGTTGGAACTGGAAAACGGATTGAGTTAACCACGAAGGAGACCAAGGACAAATACAAGGACCATACCCTATATTCAAAGAATCCAGATAATTCTGGATTCGTTGAAATCTTTATAGAATATCTTGCTCCGAAGTCCTGTTAAAATCTTGCGGAAAAATATTTTTCCATCAACCATCGAACTTAGAAATTCTAAAATATCATCATCAATATCTTCGATATTTCTGAGGATATTTTCAAAAATATTCTCGTCCGAAATTAAATACCTATTAGTGATTCCTGTGTATTATTATATTGGAAACATTAAATAGAATATTTAGTACTGAAAGGCAGATTATGCGAAACTATGAAGAAAGCCGTGGACAAATCACAAAGAATAAGTTTGATTTCAAAGAATCCAAATGATTCAATGTCTACTAAAGTCTTTAGTGAATATCTTACTCCTTACTCTAAACCCTTACAGACAATAGTTTCTATCATCCTCTAATCTTAGAAATCCCAATATATCATCGTATTTTTCATTATAAATATCCTCCATATTCTGAAGATATTTTCATAAGTATTCTTATCTGAAATCATTAATCTCTTCATGATATCAGTGTTACATCATATAGAAACTGTTAGTTTCTATATTGTGTAAACTTCCGAGCTTAAAATATGAATGTTATTGAAGTAATGTTGGGAACTGATGCATGAGTTAGTATAATATACTGACACTTGATCAACGTGATTATATTACAGTAAGTCATACCGAGTTCTAATGGGACATGATGGTTCACAGTAGATCATACCACCATCTTGTGTCATGTTACATAACTCTTTCATTCTAATTAACTTCAGAACATATCAAGAAAGTATATTCTTGATAGCTCTATTCTCAATGATTCTGGTAATCTGACGAATCAAATCGTGCTATTACGTTCTTTCTTGATTATAACATTAAATTCATTCGAAACTCCATACTTACAAATTCCAGACCATTACTCGTTTTACTAGAGATCGAGAGGAGATTAAAAAGACGAAGAACTCCGAAACATAAAGGAAGATATAAAACTCGACAACAACACTGAAATTACAATAATTAAAAATTAAAACATCACGACAATTAAAAATTAAAAGATTACAATCAAACTACTTGTCGTCGTCAATTGTCATCTGCAAAGTAGCGTTCACCAGTCATTTCACCATCCGTGAGGTACTCTGGAGACATCGGTATTTCTCTTGATGCCTCAACTGCTGCTTCAACTGATTCATCGAGGTAACGATAACCCAACGTCTCTTCATCTTCAAGAACCGCATACAAAGAAATGCGTTTACCACGATCTTCAATGGTATCTTTTATAAAGTACCATTGATCATCGGTACACAGAAAACTTGCCCTACAATCCGAATCATAATCGTCTCTATAAAAGAACACAGACGTGAATTTACACGGAACTCTTTCCTTCAGAAAGGATAGCAAATCTTGTAAACCAACATCACGAATGTCGATATCTTCAAACGAAATACTGTCGCCCCACTCATATTCCTTCATTTGATTACGGAAATCACCTCCGTAATGAACATCGAATGAAACAATCATTGGGGGAAGAGTTAACATTTTGCAGTTTAGGAGTGTTTGATCTTGATCTTGAGAAAGATGGATATATAAAAGAAATATATGTTTGAGTGTATAAAATGAAGTATATGGTTGGTGTTTATATAGTGTAAAAATGAACGTTGGGATAGCCGTTGAAATTTTTTTTTATTAGTTTACTAACGGCTAAAAATTTGGACAAGTTTTTGGGCGAAGGTGGACGATGCCGTTGGGACCTCTCTCATGATAGTTTCATTCGTGCTCTTCGAATAATCGAATTATTTTATCTGTATTATTCTGTAATGATGAAAAACTCTATTTATCAGCTCATATTCGTCAAGAGAAACATATTTATTGTTAGCCATGACGACCTCACTCAAATTTCGGGACGAAATTTCTTTAACGGGTAGGTACTGTGATGACCCGGGAATTTCCGACCAAATTTAAACTTAAACTTTACATGATCTCGATACGATAAGTAAAGTCTGTAATGTTGAGTCACAAATATTTGAACTGTTTCATATATTCATTTGATCTTTGACTATTCTCGACGATTCACGAATAATTGTTTATAAATAAATATGTACACATATATAAATGTAATTACTTATAATGATTTGAAATTATAAATTATAAGATAATAATTAGAATTAAATAGGGGAAATAATATATAAGATAATAAATTTGTAAGTTTAAAATGAATCTATATATATGTATATATTCAATACATAAATGTTATTATATATACATTGTAATTAAAAAATATTAAAGATTCAATATATTATAATATAATTAATAAATTGTATTATATTAAAATTTAATTACAAGTTTGAATGTAATTGGTATATTAATATTATTATCAATACTTTCAGTATTATTATCAATTGTAAAACTTGGTACGTATAATTTATTATATTATTATTAATATCATTATGATTATTGTTTTCATTAATTTTATTATCAATATTACTATATTATTATTATTATCCCTATTCTTAAAAATTATAATTTTTATTATCATTAACAAGTATTATATTTGTCATTATTAAAATTAGATTATTTATCAATAATTACTATTAATATTATTATTATTAATTAGTATTATTATTAATGATATATTTATTAGTTAGTAAGATTAACATGTAAATACCAATATATATATACATATAGATATATAAATACAGATATATATATGCGGAAATATAAAAATCAGATATATATTTATAATATATATATATACAGATACCGTATAAAATCAGTACTTTTGTTTTAATTATATAATTATTTATTAACAAATATTATCTATATACATATAAAAATTCATGAGTAGGAACTGAAATCTTTAATGCTGTATCTATTTGGTTAACTGTCTTAATCCAATTTGGTATATCAAATTCGATTTCCAAACAGAAGGAGTTAAAATCTGTTTGATGTCATGGTCGCCTTTTTATTTTTTTATTTTTTTCTTCTTTCTTTATTTGTGAACTACCTGTCGACTTCAGTTCCAGCTGTAAACGAACCCAATTGATTTACATTGTCAATTATAATTTACAAGTATCTTTTACAGACATTGAGCAATCGAAATTAAAACAGGAAACCAGGGAGCACAGCAACCGGTTCTGTTTTGGGTGATTTTTCAAAAAACGCGATTTCTAAACTAATTTTAAAATCTAAAAATGCCATCTTACAAGGATTCCTTTACTACAACTATCTGTAAAATCTCAGTTTCAAATTCATCCTAACGAGAATCAATTTTAGAGTCAAAGTTTTATTTTTAAAAGTCAACCAATATGTTCTTGGAAAAATCTGAATTCATTATTATGTTTTAAGTGAAATTGATGATGCATACAGTTTTCAATAACGATTTAGAATTTCTTTCATGTTTTAACTTTGGTCTAAAACCCCCTGGAACTCGAAAATCGATTTGAGATTCATATTATTTTTTTAAAACCCGTTAACAGCAGCAGCCTTTTTATAAATTTTTTTTATTTTGATTTCTCTTCTCTGTTAATCAGTATACCTAAAGCTAAATATTTCTGTTTCAACTCAAGTTATAAAATACGTTAGAAATTCAATATTTATGGAGGTTGATTTGGGTCTGGTCGATTGAATTTGGAAGATGAAGAGGAAACAGAAAACAAGGATTTAATAGAATTAGTTTATGGTTATAATCAGAAATACAGAAACAGAGGAGTGGTCGTGGTGTTGGGTGTAAACGAGAGGTCTCGGGTTCGATTCCGGGCTAGAGCACTCTTTTTGTAAAAACTCAATAACAAGGGTATACTTCTTATTGTTTTTATATCTATTAATATTGTTATAAGTACTAATATTATTGCTATTGTTATCATTATTATTAATGTTATTATTATTATTTTAATTGTTATTATTATTATTGTTATTATTAATTATTAATTTTTGGTATTATTACTAAGTATTATAGTTGTTATTATTGTTAGTGTTACTAATATGTATTAAGTTACCGTTAATTATCATCATAAATAATAAATACAATTATATTATTATTATCATTAAGATTATGATTATTATTATCATTATTAGAATGAAAATGATATAATTCCCATTAATATTAGTATTAGGATAATTTTATGATTTTTAGTATTAGTATTAAAATAAGTGGTTTTATTAACATTATCATTATTATTTTAATTAATATTTGTATTTGTATTAATGACATTGTTATAATTATTAAGATTATTATGAATATTATTAACATAAGTATCATTATTAACAAAATCATTATCATTATTAATATTTTCATTATTAATAAAGTTATTATTATGATCATTAGTAAAACTTTAATATCAACATTATCAATTTAACAAATAAATATTTTGTACATAAAAACACATTTATTATATATACTATAAATATATTGATATTCCAAATAACTATATGAAAAACATATTATCATTATACATATGACTACATATGTCAAAATTAGGTATATTAATATAATACTAAATATATATAAATACTGATATAACTACAACAATCATTTTTGATATATATATACAAAACAAACATATATAACACATAATTTAAGATACAATAAAAATATATGATTTTAAATGAAATTTAGTATGAATATTATAATTACAATTACATAAATAACTTATATTAATAAATGAAATTATGAGATTTCCAGTATACGTTTTAATATATAAATGAATGATATAGGTTCGTGAATCCGAGGCCAACCCTGCATTTGTTCAATATTGTCATATGTATTTTTACTACAAAATATACATTAGGTGAGTTTCATTTGCCCCTTTTACTCTTTACATTTTTGGGCTGAGAATACATGCGCAATTTTTATAAATGCTTTTACGAAATAGACACAAGTAATCAAAACTACATTATATAGTTGAATGATCTAAATCGAATATGCCCCTTTTTATTAAGTCTGGTAATCTAAGAATTAGGGAACAGACACCCTAATTGACGCGAACTCTAAAGATAGATCTATCGGGCCCAACAAGCCCCATCCAAAGTACCGGATGCTTTAGTACTTCGAAATTTATATCATGTCTGAAGGAGGATCCCGGAATGATGGGGATATTCTATATGCATATTGTTAATGTCGGTTACCAGGTGTTCAATCCATATGAATGATATTTTTGTCTCTATGTATGGGACGTATGATTATGAGAAATGGAAGTATGAAATCTTGTGGTCTATTAAAATTATGAAATGATTATTTATGTTAAACTAATGAACTCACCAACCTTTTGGTTGACACTTGAAAGCATGTTTATTCTCAGGTACGAAAGAAATCTTCCGCTGTGCATTTGCTCATCTTAGATATATTACTTGGAGTCATTCATGACATATTTCAAAAGACGTTGCATTCGAGTCGTTGAGTTCATCAAGATTATTATTAAGTCAATTATAGTTAGATATATTATGAAATGGTATGCATGCCGTCAACTTTTGATGTAATGAAAGATTGTCTTTTCAAAAACGAATGCAATGTTTGTAAAATGTATCATATAGAGGTCAAGTACCTCGCGATGTAATCAACTGTTGTGAATCGTTTATAATCGATATGGACTTCGTCCGGATGGATTAGGATGGGTCCTTTCATCCTCGTCAATTTATCCTTATATCCGAAGTCAAATATTCCAACTAATTAGGGACTTAAACTATAATTACACCAATTTTCCTTGTATATAATTCACCCCTGTTTTAATAAGTCCATTGACTATTAATCCATTCCCGTGTCCGGTTAAATGAACGATTATTAGTACTTATAAATATCCCGCCCATCGTGTCCGATCAAGTGTATATGGTTATTTATAGGTACGTCCAATTGTAAATCTTTATATTAAATTAACGAACTATCATTCAATTAAACAAATATAAAGCCCATTAATAGCCCATAGTCTAATTTCCACAAGTGTCGTTCTTTTGTTCAAACCCCAATTATGGTACAAAGCCCAATTACCCAATCTTAATATTTTAGCCCAACATTACGATTACTTCGGCTTAAATAAGCATAATAATAGCTTAGCTACGAGACATTAATTTAAAAAGGTTGAACATAACTTACAATGATTAATAATAGCGTAGCGTTACACGGACAGAATTTTGACTTACACCCTTACAACATTCGCTAATATACCCTTATTATTATTAAATTAAAATTAAAATTAAAATTATAAATTATATATATATATATATATATATATATATATATATATATATATATATATATATATATATATATATATATATATATATATATCGTTGAGTGATAGAGAGAAAAAGGTGTGATTTTTCGTGCAGAATTCGATGCATTTTATAGGCCCACGTTGTACTGTAGAGCTCCGCGAGTGCTGAACTTTTAAGCTTTAAACCTCCGCGAGTGTGGAGGTCTGGAATCTAGCTCACAAATTGAATTAAACGTGGGCTGCTTTGATTAAAATAATATATAATATATACATAATTAATTATATATAATAATATATTCTTGTGCATAGTTGACTTGTAATTTTTGGTCCGTTGCATCGCGCGCTGAAAGTTGGTTCATGTCTCGGTTCCGGATTTTCGAACGCCTTTTTGTACAATTTAAAATCTTGTACTTTGTGTTTCACGGCTTGTATTCTTATAATTTTTAGAATTTTCTCATCAATAATTTGAACCACTTTGATTGTACTTTGTACTTTTTAGCTTTTTGGTCATTTGCGTCTTCAATTCGTCGAATCTGTCTTTTGTCTTCACCTTTTATTATTTAAACGAATATCACTTGTAAATAGAACAATTGCAACTAAAAGCTTTTCTTTCTTGAAGGATAATGCTATGAAATATATGTTCATTTTTAGCATTATCACATTTGCTGCACACCACATTGCAAAAACCAGTGTGATGTTTATGGCATCTGTTACATAAGGGATTTCGTCCGTTGTAACCTGAACTTGAACCACTACCCGCACCTTGCGTGGTTTCCTGTTTCTTGAGAGATTGTGGTTGGTGACCTCGATCACGGTTTCCATCCCACTTTCTTTTGTTATCCGATACCTTGGCATCGGTATTTGATGCATTCTTATCCAGGATGATCTGATCCATTAGCTCATTTGCCATAGTGATAGCTTCATGAATTATCTTGGGTTTGGATGCTGTAATGTAACAACCCAAACCAAACCACGTCAAAACCCCGTTAATTTTTACAACATAAAAAAAATTTTTCTGGTGCAGTTCATCCGCGCGGCGCGCCAGGTGGGCGCGCGGCGCGCCAAATCACCTGGACAGCCCGCTGTCCCCGGAAGTCAATTTAACGAAAATGTTTGACTAGTTCCCGACACATTTAGCCAAAACGCTTTTAACCGTACATTAATATATGTAAAACTAGCACATAACTAAGGTTTGAGCGAGTTTTACAAAGTGGGGCCCACACGTGCCCAAATTACCCCTTAAGTATAAAAATACAATTTTAAACCATAAGACTCTTAATACAAAACAAAGCCGAGCATGGCGATTGGGGATACACTACCCAATCCTAATAAATCCAAAAGCAAGCCTTCTACGCAAACTATGCAAGTCCTCTAATCCTCGCGCTTACCCGAGCCACCATCCGCATGCAATCTATAAAAAGAGTCAACAACGAGAGGGTAAGCTAATGCTTAGTGAATGATAATATACTACATACATATATATGCATAAAATGGACACGCCACAAAATAGCAAATACCGCATACCGAGGCATCCATATAAGGCACTACACTAAGCATACCGTACGATCTCTAAGCAACGAGCTAAAGATACAATAACAATATAAGTTCACCAACGACGATGTGAACAACGCCAAATAGCTACACCCGGAGGGTTAGCTACAACACAACAATACATTAATATATAACAATATAAACGAACAAGGTTAACACCTTAACCCAATACCGAGAACCAAATACCACAATGAAGATTGGCCGAACTACACGAGCCTTAGTAATCCGAAACCACACGAGATTACTATCTTCACAACATCGAGGTTGGCCGAACTACACGAGCCTTAGTAATCCGAAACCACACGAGATTACTACCTCAATAAGATGACCGAACTACACGAGTCACCATGAATCCGAACTACACGAGATTCATTCGATAAGATGACCGAAACTACACGCGTCATCGTGAATCCGAAACCACACGCGATTCACTTCTCCAACTCAAACCCACGGTCACGGGATTATATAATCCACCACATCGGGGCCACAACATCCAAATCACAATCACGTGTGATAATGTACACACGAACGTGTACTTCGCCAAAGATGGTCAACCAAAACGCACAACCGTGCCAATTGGACTTATACAAAAGTCCATCAAGTCCACCTACATGTGAAGTGAGCTCTATAGCCGAGATTCACTTCACCCGACCCGCACCCATCCTACACATACATATGTACATAGGATAATATCACTCACCTTGAAGTCTTGAAGAAAGCTTCCAAGTAATCCGCAACTCGCCAATGGAAAATACCTATTCCATTATCACAATTACAACAATACAATTAGGATGGATTTACAAACCAACCCAATTCAACACTTAGTGCAATTTCGACCCAATTGCACTTCCAAGCACAAACCGTGCCCGAACTAACCAATAATCACTAACACAAGTGAGAATGGTCCTAATAAGCCAATTAAACCCGAACTCAAGTGTCAAACACGTGTCATACCCATTTAGACACTTAAACCCTAATTTTGACCCATAAAGGTCAAAATCTCATTCTCTACCAATTTTGACACCAAAACACATTTAACTCGGTTTAATATTCCAACTTAATCCATTTTAAGTTCGTAAACCTCATTAAGTCACCAAATGGGTCATAATCACCACCAAACCCTAATTTGACCCAAAGTCAAAGTTAGTAAATCAAATAACCCTAAATAGGTTTCAACACTTCCATAATCACTAATCCAAGTGATTAAACTCATAATCAAAGCCTAATCAAGGCCAAACCGTCATCCAACCCAAAACCCGCCAAGTGACAAGAATAACTAGTCACCATAAACCCATTTCATCACCTAAGTGGGTTACTCAACAATTAACTCAAAACCCTAACTTGAATAACAAATCCAATAAATGAAATTCGGAGTTTGAGCTTACCAATACTACCACAACGTAGCTAGGAACGAAAGGAACAACTTTAGAACTCGAGCTTTTGATCCAAACGGCCTCCTTCTTCTCCAAAACCCCAAATCTCTCTCTAGAATCTCTCTCTCTCTCTCTAGATAGTTGGGAGTGATGGATGGATGTGAATATCATCCAAAACTGATCCAAACTAGCTCATAAGCCTCACAAATCCGGCCTCAAGTGAAATTACCCATTTGCCCTTCATTTAAACCAATTAAAAAAACAAGGGATTCTGTCAGCAGCAAACGGCGCGGCGCGCCGAATCCCCGCGCGGCGCGCGACCTAACTGAAACAGATTCTTTTGCATTTTAAACTTTATATAAATAATCCGCGAAACCCAATCTCGAACGTCTTAATACACAAACAAGCAAGATAAATATTCGGGTCTTACAACTCTCCCCCACTTAAACTCGATCACGTCCTCGTGATCCTCATCACTTAACCAAGTGGACCTCACCCTACGGTCCTCGACATAAGTCCCAATCCGACTTTCCTAAGCAATTCCTTTCCAACGAATCGCCTTCCACAACTAAATCGTCACCCGCGATTTATTCAAATCACCATCCGAGCACTAAAACCATGCTCATTCCCTAACATCGGGAAAACTCAACCAATCTCATACCGAGATATCAATCCCTTAGCGTACTATTACCGAGTACAACGCTAAAAGCAACCAAGTCTCAACCTAAGGTCAACAACCCGAAACGATGAAGAACGAACCAAACGAATCCTTACGGACAACACCAACCACTAACATCCCTTGTAGTGCGCAATACGACCAAAGCGCAACTACCGTAACATCATAACAAACGGCTAAAACCGATAACGTCCAAAACGATGATGGCAACGCTAAACCAAGGTGTACAAAATCGACTTTCGTCACACCCGTAACAACATGTGAGCGAAACACGGCTATCGCATCACTAATCACACAACATGGTCCTCACGACCCCACCATCGGTGTATAAAACAACCGACAGATCACACAACACGAAGGCTGGCCGAAAACACACGCGCCTTAGTGAATCCGAACTACACGCGACTCACTACCTTCACCACAACTACAATCGGGAATGGCCGAACTACACGCGCCATAGTGAATCCGAACTACACGAGAGTCACTATCCCGGAGGAATGACCGAACTACACGAGTCATTTGTGAATCCGAACTACACGAGACTCACTCCTCAATACAATGACCGAAACCACACGAGTCATTTGTGAATCCGAACTACACGAGATTCACTTCCACAACATCGAGGTTGGCCGAACTACACGAGCCTTAGTAATCCGAAACCACACGAGATTACTACCTCAATAAGATGACCGAACTACACGAGTCACCATGAATCCGAACTACACGAGATTCATTTGATAAGATGACCGAAACCACACGCGTCATCGTGAATCCGAAAACACACGCGATTCACAACCATGATGAAGTCAGCGGACCCGAAGATCATGCTTCACCAATCTCAACACCGGATGAAGTCAGCGGACCCGAAGATCATGCTTCACCGATATAACACCACGCTCATGATGAAGTCAGCGGACCCCGAAAGTCATGCTCCACCAATCACGTACTCCCATGATGAAGTCAGCGGACCCTAAAGATCATGCTTCATCAATCAACCATACCATAATGAAGTCAGCGGACCCGAAGATCATGCTTCATTAATCATCAATACCACGATGAAGTCAGCGGACCCTAAAGATCATGCTTCATCGATCACATACGCACTTTCGGCCTCAAACAACGAGTAGTGCAACATCGCGCCCTGCTACACTATAGTGAATCCTAACGGATACCACTAACCATCCCCACAATCGAGCAAGAACCACCTATATCAAACATAGGTACCAAACAATGGTTCCCCAAAAGAGAATCCGACACACACCTCCCTTAACCGAAGGATTTCACCTTGCTCACCAAACACGTCCATTATCTCCCAACGAGATTTACCACATTACCACCTCAGTGGTAATTCCAATCCAATATCATAAGTACAATCTAACCAAAATTGTACTCTACCACAAGTTGACCAAAACTAGGTCTCAACGAAATTTCCGGATCTACCAAAAACATCATCCGAAATATCACACTAAAACTTCCTCGTGCGGAAATGCGACTCCCCCTCTTGGAACCACGTTCCTATATCACACTCGTACAACCGTACAATGCTACCAAAGGTAGACTTTACCAACGATTGGGTACACACGACCCATTACCACATCTTGCTCCAACCTTGAGCATACGAAGGATTTCAAACAATCCTTAAACATTTCGAACGAAAAGTGTACCACGCATTACACAAACTACACCCTCGCAATCATCCAATTACCATAGTTGTCAATTTCACCGAGTCACTCGTGTACTTAAGGGTTCCTCCCGGTACCCTAAGTACAATGTAACTACAACACAATCGGAGTCGACACCACGCTAGTAGGTATAAAAGAGGCACCTAATGTCGCGTCATAAAGACTCCATTACCAACACACATCGAGATTTTAAACACTCGATCTCAAAGGTTCCAATCACCCGACGAACCTCGTGGTTCATCAACTTCAACACGCAAGCGAACACGCGCTTAACAATCGAACACCAAAACCATTTCCAGGGCTTGGTAGAAACATATCTCAAATACTAAGGAATGCTTGGTTGCACCAAGTCTTACGCCCTTCGCCCGACAATCAAACATCACCTTAGGGTACTTCCATTAGGAACGTCACCCATAGCATAACATGCACAACAAAGGCATACAACTCAAACTCAACCGGCATTTTATAAATAATCAAAAGACCTATTTATTAAAATGAAACGTACCTTAACGTCTCCTCGCCGCACCCGTCCCCGCTAACTTGGGACATTCCGACTTACGATGTCCTTCCTTTTGGCAATTGAAGCACACCATACTACCACCCTTTGGTACCGAACATTCCCAAGACTTGTGACCCCTTACGCCACAATTGTAACATCTAGCCGCACTAGAATCCGATATACCCGTTCGCGTACCACCCGTGCTCACACTCGGACCCTTAGTCCTCTTACTCGGAGCACCATAAGAAACAACTCTTCTCTCACTTGAAGATTCACCCTTTTTCAATCGTGAATACGACTCGAAACCTCTAGCCAAGTCGAATAATTCCGAAAACGATTTCGCTTGACCCCGACTAATCTTACTTTTCAAGTCATCATTCAAGGTCCGATAGAAATCCCCCATCAACAAACGATCATTCCCCAAATACTCCGGACAAAAACGAGCCTTCGCCATAAAGGTCGTCTTAAGAGTACTCAATTCCATAGATCCTTGTCGCAAATTTCGCAACTCATTACGCAATTCCCACAAATCGGCCGAAGTCCGGAACTCCTCAAAGAATTCCTCCTTAAACTCGTCCCACGATAAGGCCATAAACGTCTCGCCACCGACAAGATCAATCTTACCATCCAACCAATCCCTTGCCCTACCACGCAACAAACTCGTAGCGAGTCTCGTCTTCCTCTCGGGAGGGCAATCAATAGTACGAAAACACCCTTCGACATCCGAAATCCAAGTTGTGCTTACCAAAGGATCCGGTTTTCCGTCGTACATCGGGGGTTTAGTCCTCATGAAGCTTTTAAGATAACGCTCCATTTCACTACTACTTTGAAGTTCGGAATACTTCCTTTCCATTCTTTCTTCCAACGCACCCATTTGCTCCGCAACGGCGGCCGCAACTCTAGCGTTAAACTCCGCGTCGTTCGTATCGATCCCACTTCCCGTCGCCATTCTAAGGAATGCAAAACGATTAGATCACGAACGTATAAGTAAACACGCACAACCCCGACCCATCTTGCTAAGCACTCGTCGTACATCACTCGTTAGACACGATTTGCACCCGTAATAAGGTCTGCAAGTTCTTATTACGCACACACGCCGCATCGACTTGTTAGTACAACGACCGCCTCGCTCGATGATATAAACAAACACAACCAAAATTCTACGCGGTACAAACACACGCGAGAATTACCATCACAACACAAGAGCATATTAATAATACCCGCATTACTAATATAAACGTTAGTCAACCTATAGCCAAGGCACTAACCAACCCATTCCGACCCGTAATCCTACAAGTCCCGCAACAATTTAAGCACACACAAGTCTAAGTCTAGGCACCTATCTCAAGTCACCTAAATCCCTTAGACCATGCTCTGATACCACTTGTAACAACCCAAACCAAACCACGTCAAAACCCCGTTAATTTTTACAACATAAAAAAAATTTTTCTGGTGCAGTTCATCCGCGCGGCGCGCCAGGTGGGCGCGCGGCGCGCCAAATCACCTGGACAGCCCGCTGTCCCCGGAAGTCAATTTAACGAAAATGTTTGACTAGTTCCCGACACATTTAGCCAAAACGCTTTTAACCGTACATTAATATATGTAAAACTAGCACATAACTAAGGTTTGAGCGAGTTTTACAAAGTGGGGCCCACACGTGCCCAAATTACCCCTTAAGTATAAAAATACAATTTTAAACCATAAGACTCTTAATACAAAACAAAGCCGAGCATGGCGATTGGGGATACACTACCCAATCCTAATAAATCCAAAAGCAAGCCTTCTACGCAAACTATGCAAGTCCTCTAATCCTCGCGCTTACCCGAGCCACCATCCGCATGCAATCTATAAAAAGAGTCAACAACGAGAGGGTAAGCTAATGCTTAGTGAATGATAATATACTACATACATATATATGCATAAAATGGACACGCCACAAAATAGCAAATACCGCATACCGAGGCATCCATATAAGGCACTACACTAAGCATACCGTACGATCTCTAAGCAACGAGCTAAAGATACAATAACAATATAAGTTCACCAACGACGATGTGAACAACGCCAAATAGCTACACCCGGAGGGTTAGCTACAACACAACAATACATTAATATATAACAATATAAACGAACAAGGTTAACACCTTAACCCAATACCGAGAACCAAATACCACAATGAAGATTGGCCGAACTACACGAGCCTTAGTAATCCGAAACCACACGAGATTACTATCTTCACAACATCGAGGTTGGCCGAACTACACGAGCCTTAGTAATCCGAAACCACACGAGATTACTACCTCAATAAGATGACCGAACTACACGAGTCACCATGAATCCGAACTACACGAGATTCATTCGATAAGATGACCGAAACTACACGCGTCATCGTGAATCCGAAACCACACGCGATTCACTTCTCCAACTCAAACCCACGGTCACGGGATTATATAATCCACCACATCGGGGCCACAACATCCAAATCACAATCACGTGTGATAATGTACACACGAACGTGTACTTCGCCAAAGATGGTCAACCAAAACGCACAACCGTGCCAATTGGACTTATACAAAAGTCCATCAAGTCCACCTACATGTGAAGTGAGCTCTATAGCCGAGATTCACTTCACCCGACCCGCACCCATCCTACACATACATATGTACATAGGATAATATCACTCACCTTGAAGTCTTGAAGAAAGCTTCCAAGTAATCCGCAACTCGCCAATGGAAAATACCTATTCCATTATCACAATTACAACAATACAATTAGGATGGATTTACAAACCAACCCAATTCAACACTTAGTGCAATTTCGACCCAATTGCACTTCCAAGCACAAACCGTGCCCGAACTAACCAATAATCACTAACACAAGTGAGAATGGTCCTAATAAGCCAATTAAACCCGAACTCAAGTGTCAAACACGTGTCATACCCATTTAGACACTTAAACCCTAATTTTGACCCATAAAGGTCAAAATCTCATTCTCTACCAATTTTGACACCAAAACACATTTAACTCGGTTTAATATTCCAACTTAATCCATTTTAAGTTCGTAAACCTCATTAAGTCACCAAATGGGTCATAATCACCACCAAACCCTAATTTGACCCAAAGTCAAAGTTAGTAAATCAAATAACCCTAAATAGGTTTCAACACTTCCATAATCACTAATCCAAGTGATTAAACTCATAATCAAAGCCTAATCAAGGCCAAACCGTCATCCAACCCAAAACCCGCCAAGTGACAAGAATAACTAGTCACCATAAACCCATTTCATCACCTAAGTGGGTTACTCAACAATTAACTCAAAACCCTAACTTGAATAACAAATCCAATAAATGAAATTCGGAGTTTGAGCTTACCAATACTACCACAACGTAGCTAGGAACGAAAGGAACAACTTTAGAACTCGAGCTTTTGATCCAAACGGCCTCCTTCTTCTCCAAAACCCCAAATCTCTCTCTAGAATCTCTCTCTCTCTCTCTAGATAGTTGGGAGTGATGGATGGATGTGAATATCATCCAAAACTGATCCAAACTAGCTCATAAGCCTCACAAATCCGGCCTCAAGTGAAATTACCCATTTGCCCTTCATTTAAACCAATTAAAAAAACAAGGGATTCTGTCAGCAGCAAACGGCGCGGCGCGCCGAATCCCCGCGCGGCGCGCGACCTAACTGAAACAGATTCTTTTGCATTTTAAACTTTATATAAATAATCCGCGAAACCCAATCTCGAACGTCTTAATACACAAACAAGCAAGATAAATATTCGGGTCTTACATGTAACATTGGCCTTGATGTTCTTTAGCAGACCATCTTTGTACAATTCAATCTTTCACTCTTCCGTTGGTACCAATTCAGGACATAACAAGGCTAATTCCATGAATCGCCTGTTATAGTTGGTAAGTTCCGTTCCGACAACTTTCAGATTTCGTAACTCAGCTTCCATTTTTCTAACCTCGTTCCTTGGGCAGTATTCATTGATTAGCATATTTTTCAACTCTTCCCAAGGAGTATCATATGCTCCATCGCCCCCTACATCTTTTACATAGTTTTCCCACCATGTAACTGCACCATCATGTAATGTGCATGAAGCATACTTTGTCCTATCTCCTTCCGCACAACCACTAATTTTAAATACGGACTCTAGCTTTTCGAACCATCGGGTTAAACCGACTGGTCCCTCTGTTCCGCTGAATGATGAAGGTTTGCAACCTTGAAATGCTTTATATGAGCATCCAACACGAGGGTTTGTGTTGTTTGCTGCTGCTCTTGCCGCTTCGACCCAAAGCATTCGGTCGTTTACGCGTTGGTTGATAAGCTCCTCAATTTCTTGTTCCGTCATTCGATTTAATCGAGCCATGTTTCTTCAATAAACATATAAGATAATTAATCACATAGAATATTATAGATGTAGTGAGTAATTAATGGTACATCGTGGCATATTAATAATATGAACCAATTATTATAAAAGCCTTTTCTTCTTATTAGCGTTTTATAATTGTAGCTCGGGTAGTACCTACCCGTTAAAGTTCATACTTAATACCTAGTACATAAATTAACTACTACAATCCAAATAATATTCTATTATGAAAAATTTAAAGGAAAAACACATAATCATTTCACGCTTATTCATGATATAGCAATACAATACTAGTATTTCACATAGGTTTATTTTACATAATACATATGTAGGATAAAATAAAGCACACTAAATAATATTATACGATGCGTGAAGTGATATCGTGGAGGAAATGGTTTTAAAAACGGTGGGGCCTCTTGTTATCAGGTATTGGCATAACGCTTATTCGAGCGGTATGTTTATATCTTGGTCGGGGTTCTGAGATACTTGATACCTCAATAGAGTTGGTAAGATAAGGATGACTAGGGGTAGAAATGTCATGAGCACTTTGTACAAAAATTGCTTTATTAATTTTCGGATTTGGAAATTCCTGTTTGGTGACTACAGGTTCCTTTCCTTTTTTAAATTCTTTCTCAGTAATCTCTTTTACTTCCTCCTCCTCCTCAGGATTGTTTTCAGGTTCTTTCACTTCCGGTTCTTCTGGAAATTGTGAATCTTCCCAAAATGCATCCGACTCCAGGTAATCATCTTCATCAGTTATATAGATGATTGATACATCTTTCTTCGGGTCATCTTCGTTATCAGATAAGTCGATGATTGGTACTTTTGCTGGAGATTCATCTTCGGAGTCGCTGAACGTGATAATGAGATTGGTGCTAGAAGTAGACATCTATCACACATTAACTACCACATTAGTATTATACCACATAATATTTACATGTTATAATATTTAATTTCCGACAAAAAATGATAAGTAATGTGTAACGACCCGACTTTTTCTACTTGCTTTTGTGCCTTGTGTTTTTGCGAAAACTGCGTATTTGTGCGTAATGTGCTACTTTATACTCTGAAATCTTTATACACATGGCTTACTTTCATTTATGTGTTAAAACATGCCTTTAAGTATGTAGGTTACTTAAATTGATCACCAGAAACCTTTATGACCGTTAGTGTCACCTGACGTTACGAACAAACTGCGAACTGCTTAGACGTTTAACTTTTGTCGTAATCAGAATATTATGACTACGAAATCTTAATTATTATTTTATAATAATAATTACTTGGGCTTTTGGATGCTTAATTACGCGTAGTAATTTACTTATGCTTACTAGTTAGTCTTGTTGGACTTTCTACCTTGTTGGGCCTTAGCCCACCCTACACTAGTTAGTGGACTATTTAATTAGCCCAATTATTATTAGCTAGTAACCTATTAATATGTAAGACAAATACCCATTTATTAGAGGGAACACACTAGCATTTATGTCAAGTATTATCCTTAATGTTGCATGGGATCCCAACATAAGCACCAACTTTAGAAAACCATTAATCAAAAAGCAAACTTTTGTCTCCCTTGTCCCCCCCCATTTCCAACGGCCACCACCCCCTCCCCTTACCCCATTCACCTATAAATACTAGCCTTATTTCATCCATTTTACACTTGCTTTCATTTGTAATTCACACACACTCACTCTCCAATTCTCTCTAGTTCTTTCTCTCTCTAAAAGTGTAAGTATTTTGAATTTATCTTCTTCTTCTCCTTCTCATCATCACAAATTCATCATCATCATCATCATGGGTCTAGCTTTTTAGCTTTTGATCTTGATTACATCTTGTAGATTCAAACATGGATTTGAATCTTTCAAGAACATGGAAGATTCAAGCTTTCTAGCTTTGAATCTTCACCCACTTTGTAGATCTATATTTTTTAACTTTAATCTTGCTATTTTGTTATAAAGATTCAAACTTGTGTTTGTAATCTTCATGTAACTTAAAGATCCAAGCTTTATGCTTCAAGAACAATCAAGATGCAACCTTTCTAGCTTGGATCTTCATATCTTTTGTTGGATCTAAGTTTTCTAACTTATGATCTCATTATTTTGTTATAAAGATCAAAACTTGTGTTTATGGTCTTCATATAACTTAAAGATCTAAGCTTTATGCTTCAAGTTCTTCAAGAACACTAAAGGTTCAAGCTTTCTAGCATTGTGACCTTATAACTTGTGTGAAAGGGATCCAAGCTCTCTAGCTTAGGGTTCCATCACTTCATTTGACTTAGATTATGTTCATACTTGCTTGATTGAAGTAAAGTTTGTAGCTTTATTTGTAAATGTAACTTGTAATTGTGTTAAGACTAAGGATATGATGTAACCTTGGTTCATCATCCATCTAAGACTCTTAAATGAGTTGTGTTCTTACTTGGTCTTAACATATTATGTGCTGATGGTAGAATCTTGGTCAAGGTGATGCTAACCCATCAACGAGTTGTACACTTGAAGCTACAAGCATCAAGGATGAGAACCGTGATGAGCATCAAGCACTAAGAACCCCACCGGAGCACCTTGCTTACTATTTTAGAGATCTGATCAGACTACCTGGGCTACTGGAAAGTTAATTTTCAGTTAGTCGGTTCGAGTAGATGATTTTTCATTTAGACCTCGTCTTAATCCGAGTTACGGTTTAGGATTTATGTCCTTCCGAAAGTCATTACACCCTATTAACGTTGTGCTGAAATTTCTGACCTACTCGCACTTAAACCGTCACCACGGTCAAACGAAGACGAGTTTAGTTCTGGATATTTGTCAGCAACTAGGGGACTCATATACGGAGCCATATCCACTGATTACACGTCTTTTCAATTTACGTAGAGGTCGTAGCAGCTGACCGAAGTCAGCCTATTGTTTTGATCTCTATTCTTGTCAAACTTACTTAGCTTTTATGATGATGAACGATGATGATGATGATGACACTTAAACTTATTTTATGCACTAGTAGAACTTATGAGGATAACATACTGACCTAGCAACCTTTGACTTAGGTTGACGACCTTTCGGACCGACTTACTACTTGCGTACTTTCATTATCGACTTTACCGCTCTTATCACTGTGAGTTATAGCATCCCTTTTTACTTTAATTATTTTGGGACTGAGAATACATGCGCTTTTTACGTTTTACATACTAGGAACGAGTACTTAAACTTTATATATGTGTGGGTTATACAACGGCATAAACTTTCCCCTTAGCTCGGTAACGTTTAGTCATTGGTTTTTGAACCGGTGAACGCGAATCTTAGATATGGATCCATAGGGTTTGACATTCCCACTCAGGCTAGTCGCGCTAGCATTTAACGGGTGTTTAATACTTCGTAAACATACGCACTCGCCAAGTGTACTTTTAGGGGGTTATAAATGTTAAGTTAGTTACCAAGTGCCCACGGCTAAACATATACTTTTCATACTGTTTTGATACTGATAATTCTAAAAACGAACATATATTTCATAGCATTATTCCTCAAGAAAGACAAGCTTTTAGTTGCAATTGTCCTATTTACAAGTGATATTCGCTTAAATAATAAAAGGTGAAGACAAAAGACAGATTCGACGAATTGAAGACGCAAACGACCAAAAAGCTCAAAATTACAAAATACAATCAAAGAGGTTCCAATTATTGATAAGAAACGTCTCAAAATTACAAGAGTACAAGATTCAAAACGAAAAGTACAAGATATTAAATTGTACGCAAGGACGTTCGAAAATCCGGAACCGGGACCAGAGTCAACTCTCAACGCTCGACGCAACGGACTAAAAATTACAAGTCAACTATGCACATAAATATAATATAATATATAATTAATTCTTAAAATTAATATATATATTATAAAACCGTCGGCAGAAGAAAACAACCAAATGTGAGCCTCCCCAGCTGGCCATGCGATCGCATGGCCTGGAAGGCATAAATCCATGCGATCGCATGAGCCCCAGTTCTAGCCCACATGCCTATAAAAATCGAGCTTTGGTGCACCACAAAAACACATCTTTTTCTTCTTCACTCAACGTAGTATATGTATATATAATTTATATTTTAATTTTAAATCCTAATAATAAGGGTGTGTTAGCGAATGTTGTAAGGGTGTAAGTCGAAATTCTGACCGTGTAACGCTACGCTATTTTTAATCATTGTAAGTTATGTTCAACCTTTTTAATTTAATGTCTCGTAGCTAAGTTATTATTATGCTTATTTAATCCGAAGTAATCATGATGTTGGCTAAAAATATTAAAATTGGGTAATTGGACTTTGTACCATAATTGGGGTTTGGACAAAAGAACGACACTTGTGGAAATTAGACTATGGGCTATTAATGGGCTTTATATTTGTTTAACTAAATGATAGTTTGTTAATGTTAATATAAAGGTTTACAATTGGACGTCCCTATAAATAACCATATACACTCAATCGGACACGATGGGCGGGATATTTATATGTACGAATAATCGTTCATTTAATCGGACACGGGAATGGATTAATAGCCACTAGAATTATTAAAACAGGGGTGAAATTATGTACAAGGACACTTGGCATAATTGTTAACAAAGTATTAAAACCTTGGGTTACACTCAGTCGACATCCTGGTGTAATTATTAAACAAAGTAATAAAACCTTATTACAGTTTAAGTCCCCAATTAGTTGGAATATTTGACTTCGGGTATAAGGATAATTTGACGAGGAAACTCGCACTTTATATTTATGACTGATGGACTGTTATGGACAAAAACCAGACGGACATATTAAATAATCCAGGACAAACGACAATTAACCCATGGGCATAAAACTAAAATCAACACGTCAAACATCATGATTACAGAAGTTTAAATAAGCATAATTCTTTTATTTCATATTTAATTTTCTTTATTTTATATTTAATTGCACTTCTAATTATCGCATTTTTATTTATTGTTATTGTATTTAATTTCACTTTTAATTATCGTACTTTTTAATTATCGCAAGTTTATTTTATCGCACTTTTATTTATCGCAATTTCATTATCGTTATTTACTTTACGCTTTAAATTAAGTCTTTTATTTATTTAATATTTTACATTTGGTTTTAACTGCGACTAAAGTTTTAAAATCGACAAACCGGTCATTAAGCGGTAAAAACCCCCCTTTAAAATTATAATATTACTTATATATATATTCGTATTTTTATAAATTAAACTAATATAGCGTTAAGCTTTGATTAAAAGATTTTCCCTGTGGAACGAACCGGACTTACTGAAAACTACACTACTGTACGATTAGGTACACTGGCTATAAGTGTTGTAGCAAGGTTTAAGTATATCCATTCTATAAATAAATAAATATCTTGTGTAAAATTGTATCGTATTTAATAGTATTTCCTTGTAAAATATAAAGCTATTTTATATACACCTCGCATAACATCGAGTATTTTTGGCGCCGCTGCCGGGGAACTTAAAAATTTAGCTTAAAAGCCGGAAGCGCAACGCTATATAAAAAAAAAAGATTTTTATTTTTAGTTTAATTTTATAAAAATACGTTTTTGTAAAAATACGTTTTAAAAATTCAAAAAATTTATATATTTTTAAGAGTTTGTTAAATATATAAGTTTTATAAAGTTTCTTTATTTTTATTTTTAGTATTTATAAATATAAATTTTATTTAAATATTGTGTTTTTTTTATAACACATCAAAACAGCAAAACAGAAAAAATATATATATATAAAAGTTTACGGGCTACACTGTAGCAGCCCAACCCATCTGGCCCGATTTTCTATGTCATGCGATCGCATGAATATATAGCATACACTCCATGCGATCGCATGGAGTGATTTGACTCGTCTGAAACATAAGCTGTACGAAATTAGGGTTTATAATAATAATTATTATTAATTAATAACCCTAATTAGGTTATAATTATTTTATTATTTAGTTTAGTTTATTTATAATTTGTATTTTAAGTCTAAATTAGTTTTAATAATTTATAAAATTAATAGTTTTATAAAATAAATAATATAAAAATAATATTTTAATAAAAATTATAATTTTTACAACTTTTTATATATTTTTATATTTTGTCCCTTTTTAATAGTTTTAGCGTAACTTTTGTATTTTTCGCTCGTATTTAGTTTTAATTCATAGTTTTTGCCATAGTTATTTTTATTTCTAGATTTTTAGGCCTTGCCGTAAAATCCCTTAAGTGCTTTTTCTTTAGACTAAGATTTAGGTGCTTTAGAATTTTGCGACGCCTTTTTAAGTTTTAGTTTCTTTTTAAGTTATTGCCATTTGGGATATAGTTTTACTTGTAAGCTTTAATATTTTTAGAAGCAACTTTTAATTTTTAGTTTTTAGTGCCTTTTTAAGTTTCAACGCGCTATTTTCTTATTTTTATTTTTCGACGCCTTTTACCTATGTATCAATTATCACTCCAATTAGTAATCTCAATTTGCGATTATAATTTTAAGTTAGTGATAGTAATAAGATTGGGTTAGTCGAGTGTTTTTAAGTTCTATAAGTCATTTCTTTTTATTTCTTATTTTCCGACGCCTTTTATTTTTCAACCCTTTCCTTTTTTTCTTTTTCGACGCGCTCTTTTTCTTTCTTATTTCTCGCTATTCTAGTTTTTAGGACATAGATTTTTATTCTACTTCTTATCTAAATTTCTTAAAATTATGAAAATTTATTTTAAGTGGTTAAATTGATAGACATCAAAATTTTCTGGTTCGTAGTAATAGTTGGATTTGTACGTGGACCGGAGCCAAACAGTCCTCAATTATATTGAGACCAAACGAATCTTGCCCCTCTGCTGCATCTTTTGGCTATTCGAAACGTGGCAAAATCAGAAAAGTCTATTAATTGAATAACTTATATAATTTTTCTTTCCTTTTTAAAAACTAATAGGATATTCAGTGAATGCACCGAGCAAGACGTTCACCACCTTTTGTACGTTCACCACCTGTAACTAGATCAAGACATTTAGCAAATATTACCGCCGTTGATTTTTCTTTAGAATCTTCATCCAGTCGACCAAGTACTCCAATTCAAATTTCCGATAATCCATTTTTTGAACCCGACCTCACAATTGAGAATCCGGAGAATATTCAGGGACGATTCATAGATCCTGAACCATTAAATTTTCTTCCGGAACCACCAATCATTCAAACAGAGATTGTTGAGGAACGAACCATTAAATCAGAATCCTCTAGTGATTCCGATTCAATAAATTCAATTATGGAGAATCTAGAACCTTTAAGTATGGAAGACCGAATGAGAGCTAAACTTACTGGCCAAGGTCACGCAATTACTCATCCAGACATTAATGCGCCAGATTATGAAATCAAAGGACAAATTCTACACATGGTGACTAATCAATGCCAATTTAGTGGTGCGCCGAAGGAAGATCCAAATGAACATCTACGTACCTTTAATAGGATCTGCACACTATTTAAAATCCGAGAAGTAGAAGATGAACAAATATATCTCATGTTATTTCCCTGGACTTTAAAGGGAGAAGCCAAAGATTGGTTGGAATCGTTACCTGAAGGGGCGATTGATACATGGGACATTTTAGTTGAAAAATTTCTTAAACAATTCTTTCCGGCATCTAAAGCCGTAAGACTTCAAGGAGAAATTTTTACGTTCACACAGAAACCGAATGAAACTCTATATGAGGCGTGGACAAGATTTGGAAAGTTATTAAGAGGATGTCCGCAACATGGTTTAGACACCTGTCAAATAGTACAAATATTCTACCAAGGATGCGACATCACTACAAGAAAAGACATAGATATAGCAGCTGGTGGTTCTATTATGAAGAAAACCGAAACTGATGCTTATAAAATTATTGATAACACTGCTTCCCACTCACATGAGTGGCACCAAGAAAAAGATATCGTTAGATCATCTAAAGCAGCTAGAGCCGATTCTAGCCATGACTTAGATTCCATTTCCGCAAAGATAGATGCTGTCGAGAGACGAATGGAAAAGATGACTAAGGATATTCACTCAATACGAATTAGTTGTGAGCAGTGTGGAGGACCACATTTGACAAAAGATTGTCTCAGTATTGAATTAACAATGGAACAAAGAGAGAATATTTCATACATAAACCAAAGGCCTGGAAATAATTATCAGAATAATTATCAACCGCCAAGACCAATCTACAATCAAAACCAGAATTATAATCGAAATATTCCATACAACAACCAACAAGGTCCTAGCAATCAACAAGTATCCAACAATACTTACAATCAGCAAAGACCTAATTTTCAAAACAAACCACCACAAACCGATGATAAAAAGCCGAATTTAGAAGACATGATGACGAAGCTAGTTGAAACTCAAACGCAGTTTTTCACATCTCAAAAACAAACTAATGAACAAAATGCTCAAGCATTTAGAAATCAACAAGCTTCTATTCAAAACTTGGAACAAGAAGTAAGTAACCTAGCAAGGTTAATAGGTGAAAGAAAACCGGGAAGTTTACCTAGTGATACAAATGCTAACCCCCGGAATGAAACAGCTAAAGCCATTATCACAAGAAGTGGTACAACACTTAAACCACCTGAAATACCTGTAACTTCTGATGAAGCTATTCCTACTCCACAAGAACCACAACCTGATCAAGATAAGGAAAAAGAACCGGTAGTTGAAAAGGTTAATGAAGATAACACGGTTAAGGCTAAACCTTATGTTAAACCATACCAACCACCACTTCCTTACCCGAGTAAAATGAAGAAAGAGAAACTTGAAGCCGAGTAATCCAAATTCTTGGATATGTTTAAACAGATAAATGTAAATCTTCCTTTCATTGATGTGATTTCAGGAATGCCAAGATATGCTAAATTCTTGAAAGATCTGATCACGAATAGAAAGAAAATGGAAGAACTCTCGGCTGTTACTATGAACGCTAATTGTTCAGCAGTGCTGTTGAATAAGATACCTGAAAAACTATCTGATCCAGGAAGTTTCACAATTCCATGTTTTTTGGGTAGTCTTAGTTCAATAGAAGCATTGGCAGACTTAGGTGCTAGTATAAATTTAATGCCGTATTCACTATACGCTAAACTAGACCTTGGAGAATTGAAACCAACAAGAATAAGCGTACAGCTAGCCGATCGATCAATAAAATATCCTAGAGGGATAATGGAGAACATGCTGGTTAAAGTTGGTACTTTAGTATTTCCAGTAGACTTTGTTGTTCTGGACATGGAAGAAGATTCTCAAGTTCCTCTCATATTAGGAAGACCATTCTTAAACACGGCTAAAGCAATGATAGACGTGTTTGGTAAGAAATTGACCCTAAGTATAGAGGACGAGAGTGTTACCTTTTCAGTTGATAGAGCAATGCAACAACCGCAATCTGCAGATGATACATGTTATTATATTCAAACTATAGATTCACATGCAGAATTGTTAGAAGAATTTCCAGAATTACAAGGAAGAGGAGAATGTTCTTTAGGAGAAGGAACTGAACCAATTGATGAAGTTGAAATGTTAGCTACACTTATAGCTAATGGATATGAACCAACAACAGAAGAAATTCAAATGCTAAAAGAAGAAGACAGATATCGATATAAATCATCGATAGAAGAACCACCGAAATTAGAGTTAAAGCCACTTCCAAACCATTTGGAATACGCTTATTTACATGGTGAATCTGAATTACCTGTAATAATATCGTCTTCTCTTACTGAAAATGAGAAATCACAACTCATTTCTGTGTTGAAAGCTCATAAACCAGCCATTGCATGGAAGATTCATGATATTAAAGGAATAAATCCTTCGTATTGCACACATAAAATCCTTATGGAAGAAGGTCATAAAACGTATGTGCAACGCCAATGAAGACTAAATCCGAATATGCAAGATGTAGTTAAAAAAGAAATTATTAAACTGCTAGACGCGGGTCTAATTTATCCAATTTCTGATAGTTCATGGGTAAGCCCAGTTCAATGCGTGCCTAAGAAGGGTGGCATGACTGTCATTACAAATGAAAAAAATGAGCTTATTCCTACTAGGACTGTAACAGGATGGCGTATGTGTATTGATTATAGAAAATTAAATGACGCCACCAGAAAAGATCACTTGCCCTTACCTTTCATTGATCAAATGTTGGAAAGGCTAGCCGGAAATAGTTACTATTGTTTTCTTGATGGATTTTCCGGATATTTTCAAATTCCAATAGCACCCGAAGATCAAGAGAAAACCACGTTCACGTGCCCTTATGGTACTTTTTCTTACAAACGCATGCCATTTGGACTTTGCAACGCCCCTGCAACCTTTCAAAGGTGTATGATGGCGATTTTTCACGACATGATAGAAGAATGCATGGAAGTTTTCATGGATGACTTTTCAGTCTTTGGTGATACATTTGAATCATGTCTAGTTAATCTGGAACGAATGCTTATTAGATGCGAACAATCAAATCTAGTTCTTAATTGGGAGAAATGTCATTTCATGGTTAAAGAAGGCATCGTTCTTGGACATAAAATCTCAAAGGAAGTAATTGAAATGGATAGAGCTAAAGTAGATGTAATTTCTAAACTTCCACATCCCACCAATGTTAGAGAAGTTAGGAGTTTTCTAGGGCATGCCGGTTTTTACCGACGTTTCATAAAAGATTTTTCTAAAATTGCCACTCCTATGAATAAACTCCTAGAAAAGGATGCTCCATTCATCTTTTCAGATAAATGTATCAAATCTTTTAATATTCTTAAAGAGAAACTTACTAATGTGCCGATCATGATAACACCAAATTGGAATCTACCGTTTGAATTAATGTGCGATGCAAGTGATTTTGCAATGGGAGCCATTTTAGGACAAAGGATTGAAAAACAATTTCAACCTATATATTATGCTAGTAAGACATTACAAGGAGCACAAATGAATTACACAACTACTGAAAAAGAACTCCTTGCTATTGTCTTTGCTTTTGATAAATTTCGTTCATATCTCGTTCTAGCAAAAACGGTGGTCTATACCGACCATTCTGCTCTTAGATACCTATTTTCAAAACAAGATGCCAAACCAAGATTAATCCGTTGGATCTTACTCTTACAAGAATTCGATATTGAAATCCGAGATAAAAGAGGAGCAGAAAATCTCGCCGCTGATCATCTTTCTCGTCTTGAAAATCCTGAATTAGAAGTTCTAAATGAATCAGCCATACAAGACAACTTTCCTAATGAATATCTATTGAAGATAGATTATAATGAAATTCCATGGTTTGCAGACTATGCAAACTATTTAGTATGTGGATTCCTTGAAAAAGGATTATCGTACCAAAAACAAAAGAAATTCTTCAGTGATATAAAACACTATTTCTGGGAAGATCCACATCTGTTTAAAAGTTGTCCCGATGGAATAATACGCCGATGTATATTCGGAGATGAAGCTAGTAACATTTTAAACCATTGTCACACAGGACCAACAGGAGGGCATTATGGGCCTCAACTAACAGCAAGAAAAGTTTATGATGCTGGATTCTATTGGCCTACAATTTACAAAGACGCACACCTTCTTTGCAAATCCTGTGATGCATGTCAAAGAGCCTGAAAAATAAGTCAACGTGATGAAATGCCACAAAATGTCATCCAAGTATGTAAAGTATTTGACATTTGGGGTATTGACTTTATGGGTCCATTTCCAAAATCTCATAATAATCTCTATATTCTCGTAGCCATTGATTATGTATCTAAATGGGCGGAAGCACAAGCTCTCCCAACTAACGATGCACGAGTTGTAGTCAACTTTTTAAAACGTCTTTTTGCAAGGTTTGGAACACCGAAAGCTTTAATAAGTGATCGGGGAACTCATTTCTGTAATAATCAACTTGAGAAAGTTCTTAAAAGATATGGAGTAACTCATAAAATCTCCACTGCATATCATCCACAAACAAGTGGACAAGTTGAAAATACCAACCGAGCTTTAAAACGTATTTTAGAGAAAACTGTAGGATCAAATCCGAAGGAATGGTCCATTAAATTGGAGGATGCACTCTGGGCTTTTAGAACAGCCTACAAAACTCCAATTGGAACCACACCTTTTAGACTTGTTTATGAAAAAGCATGTCATCTTCCAGTAGAAATTGAACACAAAGCATTTTGGGCTTTAAAGACATGTAATCTTGATTTACATGAAGCTGGACGTCTACGGTTAAGTCAACTAAATGAATTAGAAGAATTAAGACATGAAGCATACGAAAATTCATTGATATATAAGGAAAGAACGAAGAAATGGCATGATAAAAGAATCAGAAGTTCAAAAGAATTTAAAGAAGGAGATAGAGTTCTTCTTTTCAATTCACGATTCAAGCTATTTCCTGGAAAATTGAAATCAAGATGGTCTGGACCATTCATAGTCAAAAGAGTTTTCCCATACGGAACAGTAGAATTAATAAATTCAAATGAAATTGAATTTAAAGTTAATGGTCACAGAGTTAAACATTACATAGATAGTCCAATGGAAATCGACAACGAAGTTAATCACAATTTCGATACCACAGCTAACTAAGTGTGGGGAGAATCAAGTCTTTAAAGGATAATATGTATTTCTGTTAGAGTTAGATTTTCTGTTTTCGTGTAGTTCTCGAAAATGGAACCCGAATGGTCTTTCCCTAGCAGACCCTAAAGAACTAGTCTTCTCCCCCCATTCTGAATTTTTATTTTTTTTAGGAAATGAAGACTGCCTGTGAACTAAACCATTGTCTAATGCTACACGCTTTGATCACTAAACGTAATAATGACACACTTCCGAGTGAAATAGTATCAGTAATCAGAGAAAGATTGGATGGAGTAAGAAAACAATCCAGATGCGAAGATAATAAGTTACAATTTGGTAAAGGAAAATCAAAATTCGCAGCGAAAAGAAGAGCACGACACCTAGAAAGATGTCACAAATGCGAAAAATGGTCACATGGAGGTAAATGTTCAAATAATCAAACCTATTCAAATACCGAATTTGTTACTTTATGCAGAGACGGACCGTTCATATGTTTAGAAGAAAAAACACTGAATGCTCGAGGTTACGCCTATGTAGCCATGGAAAACCAATTAAACCGACTATCTTATGAATGAGATAGATCATATAACTAAAGAATACTATCTCACAGGTAAGTCTGTACAGTTTTTATTTTTTTTATTTTTATTTTTATTTTTTAACCTTTTGATAATAAACGCTAATTTGTTCGCTATAAAGTATTAAATTGGTATTGAATAAAATTAGGTTTGGCGACCGAAATTATTAATATCATACAAAAATTTATTACATCACTGCGAAATTTAACGTTTATTCTTAAGGTATAAATATCTTTAATCAATCAACCCAAAATATTTCAAAAATTCGTCATGAGTTAAATTAGGTCATGGAACCGAAATTACTTTACCGAAAAGTGGAGCGCATATTTTTGATAATATTTGATTGATTAAAGTGGGATAAAAGCCAAAAAGATTTTTAATTTTATTTTTTTTACCATGTTATTAATATTAATATATAAATCTTAAATTAATATTGTAAACTTTTTAAATTAATATATTTAAAATTGTAAATATTTGACCAATTGATATTTTTAAGTTTGTATGTATAAAAACAAAAATATAATATAAGTTTGGTGTGAATTTTTAATTTTTTTAAAAAAAAAATGTGAATTTTTAATTTTATGCATATTTTAAATTTAAGTTGTGTGAATTTAAAAACAAAAAAAATTTACTTTATTTCGCTAAGTTAAAAAAATATGATTTTTAAAATTCGTCGTGAGTTGAAGACTAGGTCTTTGAACCGAAATTGCTTTACCCGAGGGAGGGACGAGAACTTTTATTATTATTATTTAATTTTATTGAATTAAAGTATGCCAAAAACATTAAAAAAACCAAAAATCTTTACTTTTAAAACCGCGCTTTGATTTGACAAATTTTAAATTTTTATCGAAGGACGGACTAGGACATCGATCCGAAACACCCTCGCTCCTAAAGGAAAACAAATTTATAAAATTTAATTAATTATAAGTTTTATAAAGTATAAGGTTTTATAAAAAAAAAAGCTGAAAACACTATTCCCGGATACCCATGCGATCGCATGGGTATTGCACTCCAACTCCATGCGATCGCATGGAGCTGGAAAACAGGCCTGATACATACAGCCTGTTCTGTTCTGCCTCACACCAACACACTCACAACACATACGAAAATACTCTCAAATCTTCATCAAAATTCACCAAAATCCACCGTAATTCGTCATTTTTCTTGCTCTAATCATGCCTAGATTCTCATTCTTCAGCAAAATGGTAAAAATTACACCCCTAAACTCTATAAATTCCTAGTTTTTGAGATAATTACCAATTTTTTACCTAATGCAATTTTGTTAATTTCTAGTGTAATTAGTGTTAAATTGTTAGTATTTTATGCATGTATAACCTAGATTGATGCTATTTAACATGATTTGAAGCCAAAAACTTCAAAAATTTTAGAAATCTAGGGTTAGTGTTCTTGAGCAATTTGGGGCTTTTTGATATAAACAGGTTATGGCCGATTTTTGTCATGAATTATTGCTAAATTGAGTAGTGTAACATGTTTAGATAGTTAAATGATCCAAACATTGATCCTAAACATGATTTTTGAGATTAAAGTGGACTTTTTAAGTCTAAAATTCATGAACTTGATTAATTTGATGTAATTGCCATTTGAGACTTGTTTAATTATTAGTAATGACTATTTTGACATGTTATTTGAGTTAAAAGCTTATGAACTTTGTATACATTTTCATATGTGCTTATTTGAAAAGTATAGAATTGTGAAAAATTGTGAAAATGTGTATTAGTTTAATTTTGATTTAACATGTTATAGTGATTGTTTTAAGTTGTTATTTTGCTAACACTAATGCATATTTGGATGCACAAATTTTGTGTTTAATGTGTTTTGCAGAAAGCAGATACTGGAGGTTGAGGAGCATCATCATCTAGACGACCAGCACCAGAACCAGAACCAGAAATGCAACACGAACAAGAACCACAACAGGAACAACAACAACAACAGCCTGATCAGCACATACCTTATTATGATCCGGTACAGTTTGTTGATGAATTCATAGTATTCCCAATGAGGCCGCCAGTAGAATTCCCAACGATTCCTGAGCACACTCTGCATCCTAATATGAGATTTGATAGGAGATGGAGAGATTACGAGACATATCAAAGGAACAAATTCAAATTGGTAACAAAAAATGTAGAGGTGCCAAGGGTAATCGATTGGGCCCCTTTGGAAACGGTCCATCTAGTTGACCGTGTTAGACAGCTTTTAGTTCAAAGGTATGGCAGTTCTTCTTTTACAGATTGGGAACGTCTTTTCACCATTCGTAGACCTGTATATAAGGAATGGTGTGTTGAGTTGATGAGTACTGTATCACTTGATACAAATATAGTTAGAATAGATGATAGAAGATTTCTTAGGTTTATCCTTGGCGGTAGGATGTACAGAATGTCCATGCTGGACATGGCCAGGGCCTTACAGATATATACTCCTGGTGAGTTGCTATTATCCGATTGTACAAATTTGATTCATTATGGTGAAAGGGTAGATAGTAACTTTGACGCTGACGCCATTTGGAGGCGTATGTCACATTTTGATGTTTTTACACGAGCAGGAGGACACTCCTATACACATATTGACAGAGCCGAGCTTCGTATTATTCATAGATTTTTGGCTAACTCGATTACACAGAGAGGTCATAATAAAGAAAAAATTACCTTACATGATTTATTCTACCTAAAGTGTATTCGGGATCCTAGAAGCTTTGTCAATATCCCTTACTGTGTTGCTTTTTATTTATCTAAAATGGTAGAGGGAATGCAGGACGGGAGTATAATAGGAGGAGGTATTTTTGTTACTCTCATTGGAGAGTATTTAGGTGTTGATAGAAACCAAGGGGGTCCATTACAGCTTTGTAGAGAACAGGTTGAGCCCTTAGGATTGAAAGTTTATGTGGGTGCTAAGGTATTGAAAAGTAGACGTAACCAGGCAGTACCCTATGAGGGATCTCATCCTCAGGTAGAGAGAGGCTCAGACGAGGAAATGGAGGTGGCGGAAGACATTAGGGATGTCTTTCGAGATGCTATTCTTGACGTCCACGTTCGTATAGATGAGGAAGCAATGACGAACGCGGCCAGACATAGTATGTATGAGCAGTGGAACTCCGAGCGAGTATACGAGGATTATAGGCGACGGCAATACGATAGCTGGTTAGTTCATCAGCACCAAATCATGAGCCAGCTATCATATCAGGTACCAAATAACTATGTACCTACTCGACCTGCTCATTTTCCGCCACACAGCCCCGATATCCGGCCACCCTTTAACCGGTATGACTATAACCAAGCCTATCAAAACACCTATAACCAACAATGGAACCCACCTGACGAGATGAACTGGAACCCATATCCAGACTGATTTAGTTCCATTTGGTTATTTATATGATTTTTATGTTTTTATCTTTTTACTTATTCATGTTTAAACTTATGTTATTGAATATACTTATGTAATCTTTATCATTTTTATTATTATTGTGTACTAATATTTCACATTTAGGATTTGAAAGTGGGATATTAAGTCCCATTTCAAATTGCCATGCATGTTTATATTTGTATGTATGTATATGGTAAATTGTACAAAACAGGGTAAAACAGCGCATTTTCAAAGACTGGCATTAACTTCAGCAAAAACTACTAATTTTGACGACAAGATAAATGTGATGTAACAACGGACGGAATGGACAAATGATATGTACCATTTATCATTCAGCAAACAAACGCCAATATGTTTGGAAACTTTGGTAAAATTTAATCATTTCTACGCTAATCACCCTCAATAATTTAAATTGTTACTGATTTCTTAAAAATGAGGGCATTGCAAGATCTTAAGTGTGGGAAGGGGTTAAATTCTTTCGGATTTTTTTTAAATTTTTTACTTTAAACACTTGGTTACCATTAGAAATACTAGTAAAGTAGTAGTTGTATTAGAATCTAGTGCTCTCTGATAATAAAGAACAGCCCTAGTCTTATATACTGACTACCCAATTCTAGTAAAAGTTTTCAAAATTTTCAATTAAATGAACTCAAACTCATGTTTATACATATTTATGAACGATAAAACTAGGTGTTAACACCGAAATTATTGTTACCTCGGAAAGGACATAAATTGAGAAACAAACCAAAATGTTAAAATTCATTTAAAATGGAATAGAGGACAATAAAAAGGAAAATAAAAGCCAAGTGTGGAAAATTTTCACCGAGTTATTCAAAATACATATCACATATTTTTGTACAAATAATTGAAAATACTTTTGTTTTGGACGATAATTAACTGTTTTACCCGATGAAAGAAAAGAAGAGATGGATCTACGCGATGAATCAATTCCATCGTTAAAAGGAAGTAAAGTCTTCCGAAAAAGAAACGCGCTTCTTGATTTAGGTCATGAAGTTGTCGTCCAGACCAGCTGTAGGTTGACGAAAAACCTAGAAAAGTCATCACTAAAATCAGCAGGAAATCCACGGACCTCAGTATCAAACAGGGTCGCCAAGTGGTCAGACTTATCCTAACCATGAGAGGATCTGTCTCGTAAAATGGGGAAGGCGCCGTGCAAATTAGCTTGATAAGACTAATGAATTAGACCCCCAGAAAGGATAATCTCCTTAAAGATCAAAAATCAGCTTTTAAGACTGATATTACTCAATCCTAGAGATTGACCTTAAAGATTGAGAATTACAAACTCATGGAATTCAATGATATCTAAACTCGAGCTTGAACGAGAAAATATTTTGATCAAAATTACAAACCGATTTGTTTTCTGAAAACCCATTTTCAATGCGTTCATTATCATTGAACGTAAAATACTAGGAATTCACCTGGAATTCATTAGGTCACCTGAACCAAATCGGGTGTCAACCGTAAGAACGGTGGTTGCATAGCATGGTCGAAGACAGGACCTTATGCCAGATCGAAAAATCATAAGGGTGAGCTTTACTATTGCTCCTACAAAGGATAGTAATTGCGTCCGACACGTTATAGACCATAATTAAAAGCATGTCAGGGGACATTGCCTTAACAGTTGCTTGTTCAACGCTTTCCTTTATAACCGGACGGTAGTTTACCGAAAGGTAATATACGGAGCAAGTATACTGGATGTGTTGCTTTCCTAATACAAGGTTAGCAAGTGGGTGACACAAAACCACAAGTTTTGAGCTAAAATTTTCAAATCTGAAACCCACCAAACCCACAAAAATATTTTGCAAACACCGGTGAAGGGTTATTCCGGAAAACTTATCTAGGGTAAAAACTAGATTTAATTTTCAAAAGATCAAATGTTTTCATAAAGATTCAATTTCCTTAATGGATCTAAATTTTATAGTCATGTGGGACTGTAAACCACATCGTTACTACCATTGTTTATACCGCCGTAAAGAAATCACTGATGTACAAAGTGTGAAGAATAAAGAAGTGATTCTAGTATTTCAAAACTATATTGCTTGAGGACAAGCAACGCTCAAGTGTGGGAATATTTGATAATGCTAAAAACGAACATATATTTCATAGCATTATTCCTCAAGAAAGACAAGCTTTTAGTTGCAATTGTCCTATTTACAAGTGATATTCGCTTAAATAATAAAAGGTGAAGACAAAAGACAGATTCGACGAATTGAAGACGCAAACGACCAAAAAGCTCAAAAGTACAAAATACAATCAAAGAGGTTCCAATTATTGATAAGAAACGTCTCAAAATTACAAGAGTACAAGATTCAAAACGAAAAGTACAAGATATTAAATTGTACGCAAGGACGTTCGAAAATCCGAAACCGGGACCAGAGTCAACTCTCAACGCTCGACGCAACGGACTAAAAATTACAAGTCAACTATGCACATAAATATAATATAATATATAATTAATTCTTAAAATTAATATATATATTATATTATATTATAAAACCGTCGGCAGAAGAAAACAACCAAATGTGAGCCTCCCCAGCTGGCCATGCGATCGCATGGCCTGGAAGGCATAAATCCATGCGATCGCATGAGCCCCAGTTCCAACCCACATGCCTATAAAAATCGAGCTTTGGTGCACCACAAAAACACATCTTTTTCTTCTTCACTCAACGTAGTATATGTATATATAATTTATATTTTAATTTTAAATCCTAATAATAAGGGTGTGTTAGCGAATGTTGTAAGGGTGTAAGTCGAAATTCTATCCGTGTAACGCTACGCTATTTTTAATCATTGTAAGTTATGTTCAACCTTTTTAATTTAATGTCTCGTAGCTAAGTTATTATTATGCTTATATAATCCGAAGTAATCATGATGTTGGGCTAAAAATATTAAAATTGGGTAATTGGACTTTGTACCATAATTGGGGTTTGGACAAAAGAACGACACTTGTGGAAATTAGACTATGGGCTATTAATGGGCTTTATATTTGTTTAACTAAATGATAGTTTGTTAATGTTAATATAAAGATTTACAATTGGACGTCCCTATAAATAACCATATACACTCAATCGGACACGATGGGCGGGATATTTATATGTACGAATAATCGTTCATTTAACTGGACACGGGAATGGATTAATAGCCACTAGAATTATTAAAACAGGGGTGAAATTATGTACAAGGACACTTGGCATAATTCTTAACAAAGTATTAAAACCTTGGGTTACACTCAGTCGACATCATGGTGTAATTATTAAACAAAGTAATAAAACCTTGTTACAGTTTAAGTCCCCAATTAGTTGGAATATTTGACTTCGGGTATAAGGATAATTTGACGAGGACACTCGCACTTTATATTTATGACTGATGGTCTGTTATGGACAAAAACCAGACGGACATATTAAATAATCCAGGACAAAGGACAATTAACCCATGGGCATAAAACTAAAATCAACACGTCAAACATCATGATTACGGAAGTTTAAATAAGCATAATTCTTTTATTTCATATTTAATTTCCTTTATTTTATATTTAATTGCACTTCTAATTATCGCATTTTTAATTATTGTTATTGTATTTAATTGCACTTTTAATTATCGTACTTTTTAATTATCGCAAGTTTATTTTATCGCACTTTTATTTATCGCAATTTCATTATCGTTATTTACTTTACGCTTTAAATTAAGTCTTTTATTTATTTAATATTTTACATTTGGTTTTAACTGCGACTAAAGTTTTAAAATCGACAAACCGGTCATTAAACGGTAAAAACCCCCCTTTAAAATAATAATATTACTTATATATATATTCGTATTTTTATAAATTAAACTAATATAGCGTTAAGCTTTGATTAAAAGATTTTCCCTGTAGAACGAACCGGACTTACTAAAAACTACACTACTGTACGATTAGGTACACTGCTTATAAGTGTTGTAGCAAGGTTTAAGTATATCCATTCTATAAATAAATAAATATCTTGTGTAAAATTGTATCGTATTTAATAGTATTTCCTTGTAAAATATAAAGCTATTTTATATACACCTCGCATAACATCAGATACGCTGTTTGAAGCACTGAAATCTCGTGGCCTACCTTACATTATTGTTACAACTTAAACTATAGCTCACCAACATTATTGTTGACGTTTTAAGCATGTTTTCTCAGGTGCTTAGAGGTTTGTTGCTTCCGCTGTTTAGACTTGCTGTCTTGGTGTTTAGACTTGCTGTCTTGCTGTTTAGACTTGCTGTCTTGGTGTTTAGACTTGCTGTTAAGGACCTGCTGTGCTAGAATTCCGCTGCATAATTTTAGAGATGTCTCAATCATGGAACTTTTCTTTTGCATTCGTAGTTTATGTTATTTTCAAATAATGACTTTGTAACCACCTTTGTGTCACGTTATCCTTTGTAAACACTATCTTTTATGAATGCAAAACTGGTTTTCATAAGCATGTAGTATTCGACCATGTAAAGATCCTGTTGTTGACGAATAGTACACGATGGTTTTGTACGGGGCGTCACATAATGGTTTTCAAAAACAAGTTCGGTCAAAGTCCAGACTCACTAATGTATCCTAACAAATACCGGTCAGACACACTAATGCAATTTCTGGTTCGCTAAGACCTCTGCTCTGATGCCAACTGAAACGACTCGTCCATATTACTATAAACGTGGTACGTTATTCATTGGTCCCATAGCGAGGTATTGACCTCTATATGATACGTTTTAGAAAATATTGCATTCGTTTCATAAAAAGGACACTATTATTATACATAATGCATGTTTTAAACAAGTGGGAGATTATTTAAGAAATAATCCCCATAATACATCGGTTTCCAAATACTACACACGTGACATAACAGTCGAATATAATATATGACAAAGGTTTTATTGAATGCAACACTTCATTTAAACAAAATCATGAGACTCCATGCACAGCTTGCTCAGATAATGCAACAGCGGAAGACTTTCTTAAGGACCTGAGAATAAACATGCTTAAACAGTCAACACAAAGGTTGGTGAGATATATAGGTTTAAAGCTAGCATCGATATAAATATAGACCACAAGATTTCATAGTTACAAACATTTCAATAAAGATATTCTATAAGTTGTTGAGCGCTTTGGTAACCATACTTAACCATTAATGTGGCATATTCCCTTTATTATGAAATCTCCCTACACTGTACCAAGTGTAGTAAAAATGAAGTACTATGCAATCGTTTATGATACTAGAGCGACTAGCCCGGTTAGGGTTGTCAAACCCGATAGATCTATCAATAGGATTCGCGCTTACATGTTCTTACAGCATGTAAATATTAGTTACCAAGCTATTAGGGAAGATATGCAAGGTGGTACAACTCAACGTAGAATATATTTTAAGTACTTGTGTCCATGGCGTAAAACATAAAATGCATGTATTCTCATTCCAAAATATTTTTAGAGTTTAAAAATGGGACTATATACTCACGGTAGTAAAAGTATATTAATAATAAGTTTTCAGCTTATTAAAAATATGGCCGTCATCCTTGGATTCACGAACCTATAACAATAATAATGATTCAGATAATAATACGACATGTGAATAAAATAAAACAAGTTCATAGAATACTTATATATTAATTTTTAACATTTTTATGTTAGTAGTCCTTTGTTAGTAGTCCAAAATAGTCCGAAATGTCCAACAGTCCAATAATCGGTATATATATAATCTTAGAATTACCCACGACATATTGTATATGTATTGTCTATGTATGAATCCAGAGACGTATTGTATACGTATTGTAACGACCCTGGAAATTCCAACGTTTATTTATTAATAATTACTATTATTAATACGTGTGATTTAAACGAATGTATATAATTACATTTACATGTTTCCATGATTGCCCGTACTTGACTTTTAAGGGCCCGAAACGTCTTTGTGACACACGAAACTTCACGAATAATATTTTTAGAATATTATTTGCATTCATGATTATTTATTATTAATCATTTTAATTAACTAAGGTTTTTAGTTAATTACTTGGGCTTTAATTGGATTAACTAGTTATTACTTGGACTTGGGCCTTTAATTAAATAAACTTGGGCTAGTAAGCCCACCCTACACCTTATATGGACTTGTAAGCCCATGTTTTTAAGATAGTATTACATTAATAATAATCATGGTTAATTAGCTTAATTTAGAGACAAACCTTACAAGCATGCTACACCATTCTCCCATGTAATTTAACCCTATTATCCCTTTAAGCTTCCACCATCTTTCCAAGGCTTGAAAGCAAGTTTTGACCTCCCTAAATTGCTCCCAAAACCGTCCATTTCCAAGCAAGAAAGAGGAGTTCCATTTCCTTTATTTTTGTTACTTGTTACTTGCATTCTTTCACTTTTACTCACACATTCAAACACCACTTCAATTTTCTCTCATTCTCTCTAGAACTTAGTAAGTAATAAACTTTCTCTTCTCCATTTCTTGGTTCCAAAAACCGTAACCCACATGTATCATCATCATCTTGTTTCTTGCTTTGTTACTTGCTTGTTGTTTTTGTTGTAAAGATGAAGTTCTTTAGCTTGCATCTTCATGGATCTTGGTTACTTCTTTTGATAAAATACCAAGAACAAGAACTCAAACTCACTAGTTTGTAGTTCTACATTTAATTATTTTCAAGATCAAAGTTCATAAACTTTAAAATCTTTCTTTGTTTTCATGTTTGTAGACTTAAACACTAAGATTCAACTTTGTTTTTGAATCTTCCTAAGTATGATACAAACATGAACAAAATACTTATAGATCTAGTTACTTTCTTCATTTATGTTCACTTTAAATTCATGTTTTCAAGTTCACAAATTTTAAAATCTTCTTTATGTTTATATTGTAGACTTGAACTCTTAAGATCTAAACTTTGATTTGATCTTCTCAAGTAGGAAACAAATATAAACATAATACTTGTAGATCTATGTTATTACTTTCTTTTGTGCACTTTTGAATTCATGATTTATAATTATGGTCAAGTATTTACTAGTTAAAACTTGATTATTATTCTTGAAACTTTGTAAGTTCAAGACATAGAAGTGTAACTTGCTAGTTACAACTTCACATACTTGTGTTGATTTAACTTAAGTACTAGATCTATACTTTTGAAACAAGGATCTTCAAGATCTACTAAGAACTAAGCTCTACAACCTAAGATCTTGTGTACTTAAGTTTATTTTCAAGTTTGTAGCCTATTACTAGTTTTAAGGTTCATGTATGTGTTAGATCTAAGACTTTGATGAAACTTTGGTTCATCAAATTAATGTCTTAGACTTGCACTAGGGTTATGATGGTCAAGACTTGGTTAACATGATGTAGATACATCAATGAGTTGTACACTTGAAGCCATATGCATCAAGGATGAGAGCCATGATGAACATTAAGCACCAAGACCACCGGAACCCTTAAAAACTCACTGTTCTGTCCAAAACCTACTGACCTGATGCTTCTGGAACAGACCAGTAGACCTGGGCTGTTCTAACCTTGATTTTTAGATAGAACTTTTCGAGTAGATAACTTTTCATATAAGACTCGTCTTAATCCGAGTTACGGTTTAGAGTCTACGGCCCTCCGAGCGTCACTATGTCCATTTACATTTCTGTTTTCTGTGTACAGTTTCTGTTTTTCTGGTTTCTGTAACAGACCAGTACACCTGGGCTACTGTAACCTTGATTTTCAGATATCTCAGTTCGTGTAGATAACTTTTCATATAGGACTCGTCTTAATCCGAATTACGGTTTAGGATTTATGGCCCTCCGATCGTCACTATGTCCTTTAACGTTGTGCAGAAATTTCTGACCTACTCGCACTTAGACCGTCGCCACGGTCAAACCAAGACGAGTTTGCTTCTGTAAATTTTTCCACACTTAAGGGACTCATAGACGGAGCCATGGCCACTGGTCTCACCTTAATTCAATAAGGGTAGAGGCCGTGGTGACTGACTGAAGTCAGACTTTGTTGAAAACTACTTTCATAAACGAAACTTACTTTACGCCTTGTGTTTGATGATGAATGATGATGACCCTTAAGACCTTAAATACATACTTTTAAACCTATTAAGACGATTTACTGACTTAGTACTATTTGACTTAGGTTGAGGACTTCGGACCATTTACTTGCACACCTTTCCCGACTACTACTTTACCGCTACTACTATCATTGTGAGTTATAGCATTCCCTTTTTACTCCAACTTATTTTGGGAACTGAGAATACATGCGGATTTTACGTTTTACATACTAGGCACGAGTACTTAAACTTTATATATGTGTGGGTTATATAATGGCATAAACATTCCCTTTAGCTCGGTAACGTTTAATCATTGGTTTTTGAACCGTGAACGCGAATCTTAGATATGGATCCATAGGGTTTGACATTGTAACATCCCACCTTTTTCCGTTTTCTTTTCCGTTATACTAATTTAAACTCCGTTATATGTTTATAACATCTCCCGTTAATACGCGTTTTAAAATATTCCGTTTAGGTATTTTCCGCACCCGACTACAAACTCGAGGGACTAAAATTGACACGGGGCAAACTAGTTGACTAGGTCACCTAGTCTACCCCAATTACCACCATTCAACCATCTCTCACTCTCTCTCTCTTTCTCTCTAGCAAGAACACACCCAATTTCCAAATTCATTCAATCATCATCTAAATTCGATCTAGGAGGCTTACAACAAAATAAACTACATATCTGGAATCCTCTCTTCATCCTCTTCAATTTGATACCAACTTCATCTCATTTGGGTAACTTTCTAAAATCACTAATTTTATGTGTTCTTGAGATTTTTGAGTTATAAAGTTGTTAATTAGTGTCTATGGCTCATTGTGATGTCGTGTAAGTAATTTGTATGCTCGATTTGTTGTTTTTGGTGTAACTAGTTCATTATGAAAATTACTTGCTAAATCCTTGATTTTGGATGATCAAAGGTTATTAGATTGTTAATGTGCATGTTTTAAAAGTGTTACTAGTATCATTAGCTTCATTTGGATGTAAAGATTGATCTAAGAAACCTCTTAAACTTGATTATGAAATTTGGTGATTTTTGGTTAGGGTTTCATGAACTAGGAATGGATTTTTGATGCATTAAATGACATGAAATGTTAATTGTAAGTGTTAGGTTGTGTTGTATGCTTAATTACCTTCGAAACGGCATATTGTTCATGTAATTTGGCTATCGAATCATTAAATGGCGTTTATGACTTGTATGCATTGAATGAGGAGCATTGATTGCGGTTTTTGGTTGTTGTAAATGAAAGTTTGATTGATAAAAAGTGCATAGTTGCGTTCCTTGTCAAAATACCTTTCCGGTGATATAAAATGCATGCCTTGAATGTTTGCGGTTTGTAAATTGTGTTGGGTTGAGTTTTGATTCGTGCACTTAGGAGTTTCAGCAACCAGGGCCTGGAAACACCTCAGGACGCCGTCCAGATACCCAGGACGACGTCCCACTTTTCTAACCTAGACGCCGTCTAGGAATTGGGGACGCCGTCCCACTCTTTTAATCGAGACGCCGTCTAGCCATTTGGGACGCCGTCCCATTTGGCTAAAACTGGCTGTTTGCTTTGGTCATTTGACATGAAAATGTTTGCTATGCTACGGACCTCCGATTAACATGAAACTTGGCCAACATGCTCATATATGATTATATAACTTAGAAAAATTGTCGGATATCCAACCCGACCCCGTTGACTTTTCTGTTGACTTTGACCCGACCAAGTTGACTTTTAATCAAACTTAACCAAATAATTGTGCAATCGTTCTAACATGTTTTTATACTTGTACCTTGCATGAAACATGACAATCTGATTCACATGCTATTAGGATCGAGTCTTAACGAGCCATAGGACTAATTAAACATCTTTGACCTATCGTGTTTACCGTTATTGATACAAACCTATTGTTTAGGTCAAGACTAGCATTGTTCTTTGCACACGTTTACTTGTTGAAGTACTTTACTACTCGTGCACTCAAGGTGAGATCATAGTCCCACTTTTACTCTTTTTGAACTTACATTTGGGATGAGAAAACATAAACATTTCTTTACTAAGTGAACACAAGTACAGGAAAAACAAACATTCTACATACGAGTTTAGAACAAAATCCTCAATTCGATTATCATTAGTTACACTTGCCGGGTGTAAGCGAGAACTTATGTTGTATGGATCCATATGGGTTTGACAAACCCTCATTCAAACGGTTCGCTACCGTTTACGAATGAAATATATTTTCGAGAAACAGTATATGTTCTAGCACTAAGTGATGGGGTTCAATGGAAGGAAATGTTAAGCATTGATAATTGGGTGCTCGTGAAACAAACTTTTGGAATGTATTACTATTATTTCATTGATGCAAATCTTGTGGTTCACTTGTACTTACTTACTTAAACCTATGATTTCACCAACGTTTTCGTTGACAGATTTCTATGTTTTTCTCAGGTCCTTGAACGATACATGATACATGCTTCCGCTCATTATTTTGATACTTGCATTGGATGTCGAGTATACATGCATACATGGAGCGTCTTTTGGATACTTTTAAATTGTGTCGCATAAGTTTCATTTGTACTTAAAACTTGGTATCGTAACTTGTGGTGGAACTATTCTTGTAAAACTTGAACAACCTTTACATTTGAAATGAATGCGACATATCTTTTGGTCAAACGTTGTTTTAAAGACTTATGACCACGTAACGGGACCTAAGTAGACGGCGCCATCAATGACGATTTGGTCGGGTCGCTACAGATGGTATCAGAGCGTTGGTTGTAGGGATTTAGAGTTCATTAGTGTCAACCCCGAGTCATAGGGTACATTGATGAGTCTAGACTACAACCGGCATATAGACTTGAAGTAGGAATTACTTGACTACTTGTGCATTTATACTCGAACGCTTCTACTCATATCTACTCTTAGTTCATCTTAATCTCACGCTGTTTAATTTGATTGACACGCCACCTTGACTTTATAGAATAATGTCGAATGCACATATGAATCAGGGTAATATAATTTCCGGGATTATATTACGGTGACTCATATGAACGTTCCGACATTATGGCATAAAGAATTTAAGGCGAGTCGAGGAAAAACTTCTCTTTATCTTTATTCTATATCACGGTTAGTATTATTGAGAATACTAATCAATGATATTCTTGTGTCTTGAAGGAACAATGGCTCCTCGTCGTGTACGCCGCAATGAAACTCCCGAACAAGCTCTCGAACGGATGATAGCTACCGCCGTAGATGCGGCCATGGCCGGTCACTCATCCAACAACAATAATAATAACAACCACAACAACAACAACAACAACAACAACAACAACAACAACAACAATGGAGCCGGAAACTCAAACGAGGGATGCTCCTAAAAGCTTTCATGGGGTGCAAACCTCACACTTTTGATGGAACCGGGGGACCGGTCGTGCTCACCCGATGGTTTGAGCAAACGGAAGCCATCTTTAGCATAAGCGGTTGTCGGGACCAAGACAAGGTCAAATACTCCACTCACACTTTCTCCGGAATTGCTCTAACATGGTGGAACACCTATGTTCAATCGGTGGGTACCGATGAAGCTCATGCCCTCTCTTGGGCCGATCTAAAGGAAAAGATGATTGTTGAATATTTTCCGCGCGAAGAAACCCGAAAGCTTGAGGAAGAACTAAGAGCTTTGAAAGCGGTCGGAAACGATCTTAAAGCTTATAATCAACGCTTCGCCGAACTATCCTTGATGTGTCCTAATCTTGTTAACCCCGAATCTCAAAGGATTGAGCTCTACATGCTCGGTCTTCCAAAAAGCATCAAACAAGGGGTGATGTCATCCAAACCCACTACTCATCAAGCCGCTATGAACATGGCTCGCCAACTAATTGAAACGGTTGACGAAATCGTAGTTCCGGCACCTAAGGCCGAGGATAAATCGGGCGGCAACAAAAGAAAGTGGGAACCCTCCCAATCAAGCAACAACAACTTTGCTAAGAAGCCTTACACCTCCGACGGCAAGAAAGGTTATGCCGGGAACCTACCTCTTTGCAACAAATGCAACAAACATCACTTTGGCGAATGTAGTAAGTTAATTTGCCACCGGTGCCAAGGAATTGGTCATAAGGCCAACGATTGTAAAAGTGCTACTCCCGTCGCTCGAAAATGGCCCAATGCACCAAAGACGGGCACTTGTTATGAATGTGGCCAAACGGGCCATTATAGAAAATGCATGCCCGAAGAGGAAAGATAACCCCAATACGCGCGGTCGAGCTTTCAACATAAACACCGAGGAAGCCCGGGATGACACTGAACTAGTCACGGGTACGTTTCTTCTCAACAATTCTTATGTCTCTTGCTTATTCGATTCGGGTGCCGATAAATGCTTTGTATCCAAGACTTTGACTCATTCTTTTAGCACTCCACCTCTTCCATTAGATACCACTTATACCATTGAAGTGGCTAACGGAAAACTATTAAGTGCCGACACATATTACCGGGGGTGTACGTTAAACATTTTGGGTAGGGAATTTGAAATTGACTTGATACCCATGGAACTAGGAAGCTTTGATGTAATAATCGGTATGAATTGGTTAGTCAAAACGAAATCTCACATTCTTTGTGATCTTAACGCAATCCGAATTCCTATCGAGAATGGTGAACCTTTGATTGTTTATGGCGATAAGAGTTGCACCAGACTCAACCTCGTTTCGTGCCTTAAAGTTAGAAAACTACTCCGTAAGGGTTGTTTTGCGATCCTTGCCCACGTTAAGAAAGTCGAGTCCGATGAGAAGCACATCGATGATGTGCCAATTGTTAGTGACTATTCCGATGTATTTCCCGACGAATTGCCGGGTCTTCCGCCTCATCGACCGGTTGAATTCCAAATCGATCTTATTCCGGGAGCCGCACCCGTAGCACGTGCACCATATAGACTCGCTCCATCTGAAATGCAAGAATTGCAAAGTCAAATCTAAGAACTACTTGATCGAGGTTTTATCCAACCTAGCCATTCACCTTGGGGCGCTCCGATTTTGTTTGTTAAAAAGAAAGACGGATCCCTACGAATGTGCATTGATTATCGTGAACTAAATAAATTGACGGTTAAGAACCGATATCCTCTTCCTCGCATCGATGACCTCTTTGATCAACTACAAGGGTCTTGTGTATATTCGAAAATCGATCTCCGCTCGGGTTATCATCAATTGAGGGTTAAGGGGGAAGATGTCTCCAAAACCGCTTTCCGAACTCGTTATGGTAGTTATGAATTCCTTGTCATGCCATTTGGTCTCACTAACGCACCGGCGGTGTTCATGGATCTTATGAACCGCGTGTGCAAACCGTATCTCGATAAATTCGTTATTGTGTTCATCGATGACATATTGATCTATTCTAAAAATGAAGAAGAGCACGAACAACATCTCCCACTCGTGCTTGAACTTTTAAGACAAGAACAACTCTATGCCAAATTCTCCAAGTGTGAATTTTGGTTAAAGGAAGTTCAATTTCTTGGTCATGTTGTAAGTGACCAAGGTATTAAAGTCGATCCAACGAAAATCGAAGCCATTAGCAAATGGGAGACTCCTACTACTCCTACTCACATTCGTCAATTTTTGGGTCTCGCCGGGTACTATCGTAGATTCATCGAAAATTTCTCTTTGGTTGCACGTCCTCTAACCGCATTGACTCACAAGGGAAAGAAATTCATTTGGGCGACCGAACATGAATCCGCATTCCAAATCTTGAAAACGAAGCTAACCACCGCTCCTATCTTGTCACTTCCCGAAGGCAATGATGACTTTGTTGTATATTGCGATGCCTCAAAACATGGTTTTGGGTGTGTATTGATGCAACGAACGAAAGTCATTGCTTATGCTTCTCGACAACTCAAAATTCATGAACGAAACTATACGACACATGATCTCGAACTCGGAGCCGTTGTCTTTGCACTTAAAATGTGGAGACACTATCTTTATGGAACCAAGAGTACTATCTTTACCGACCACAAAAGTCTCCAACACATTTTCGATCAAAAGCAACTAAACATGAGACAACGAAGGTGGATTGAAACCTTAAACGATTACGATTGCGAGCTTCGTTACCATCCCGGGAAGGCAAATGTAGTAGCCGATGCCTTAAGTCGAAAAGAAAGAGTGGTGCCTCTTCGTGTCCGAGCCTTAAACATCACCATCCACACAAACCTTAATAGCCAAATTCGGGTAGCCCAAGATGAGGCTCTCAAGGATGAAAACATCTCTCTCGAACACTTGAACGTCCTCACCTCTCGATTCGAAGTTAAAGAAACCGGACTCCGATATTTCGCCGGAAGGATTTGGGTGCCTAGTTATGGGGACCTACGAAGCCTTATTTTAGATGAAGGCCATAAGTCACGATACTCGATTCACCCCGGTGCCAATAAGATGTACCACTACCTTAAACAGCTATATTGGTGGCCGAACATCAAAAGGGACGTAGCTACTTATGTTTCCAAGTGTTTGACATGTTCCAAAGTCAAAGCCGAACACCAAAGACCGTCCGGACTACTTCGACAACCCGAGATCCCGCAATGGAAGTGGGAAAGGATAACGATGGATTTTATCACCAAACTACCAAAAACGACGGGCGGTTATGATACCATTTGGGTTATTGTTGACCGTCTCACCAAATCCGCACACTTCCTGGCCATGAAAGAAACGGACAAAATGGAGAAACTTGCACAACTTTACATTAAGGAGATCGTAGCCCGACACGGTGTACCTTTATCGATTATCTCCGACCGAGATGGCCGTTTCGTTTCTAGATTTTGGCGTACATTGCAAGAAGCGTTGGGAACACGTTTAGACATGAGCACCGCATATCATCCTCAAACCGATGGACAAAGCGAACGTACAATTCAAACCTTAGAGGACATGTTACGAGCTTGCGTGGTTGATTTCGGAAAAGCTTGGGACAAGCACTTACCTCTCGCCGAGTTCTCTTACAATAATAGTTATCACGCGAGTATTAAAGCCGCACCTTTTGAAGCGCTATATGGCCGCAAATGTCGTTCACCTCTTTGTTGGGCCGAGGTAGGCGACGTGCAAATCACCGGACCCGAACTCATTCACGAAACCACCGAGAAAATCGTTCAAATCCGAGATAGGCTTAGGACGGCCCGAAGTCGTCAAAAGAGCTATACCGACAAACGACGCAACGATCTTGAATTTCAAGTCGGTGACCGAGTAATGTTAAAAGTCGCACCTTGGAAGGGTGTAATCCGTTTTGGGAAACGCGGGAAGCTAAATCCGCGGTATATTGGTCCTTTCGAAATCTTGGAGCGTATTGGAACCGTTGCTTATCGTTTAGATCTTCTGCCTCAATTGAACTCCGTTCATCCTACCTTCCATGTATCTAACTTGAAAAAGTGTCTTGCCGAACCCGATATCGTCATCCCTCTCGAAGAACTTACTATGGATGACAAACTTCATTTTGTGGAGGAACCGGTTGAAATTGTGGACACCTCCGTCAAGACATTGAAACAAAGCTGAATCCCGATTGTCAAGGTTCGTTGGGATGCCAAAAGAGGACCCTAGTTTACTTGGGAAAGACAAGATCAAATGCAAAGGAAGTATCCTCATCTATTCGTGAATTCGGAAACGCAAGATCTCGAGGAAGAAACAGCGACTACTACGCCTACTTAAATTTCGGGACGAAATTTCTTTTAAGGAGTAGGTAATGTAACATCCCACCTTTTTCCGTTTTCTTTTCCGTTATACTAATTTAAACTCCGTTATATGTTTATAACATCTCCCGTTAATACGCGTTTTAAAATATTCCGTTTAGGTATTTTCCGCACCCGACTACAAACTCGAGGGACTAAAATTGACACGGGGCAAACTAGTTGACTAGGTCACCTAGTCTACCCCAATTACCACCATTCAACCATCTCTCACTCTCTCTCTCTTTCTCTCTAGCAAGAACACACCCAATTTCCAAATTCATTCAATCATCATCTAAATTCGATCTAGGAGGCTTACAACAAAATAAACTACATATCTGGAATCCTCTCTTCATCCTCTTCAATTTGATACCAACTTCATCTCATTTGGGTAACTTTCTAAAATCACTAATTTTATGTGTTCTTGAGATTTTTGAGTTATAAAGTTGTTAATTAGTGTCTATGGCTCATTGTGATGTCGTGTAAGTAATTTGTATGCTCGATTTGTTGTTTTTGGTGTAACTAGTTCATTATGAAAATTACTTGCTGAATCCTTGATTTTGGATGATCAAAGGTTATTAGATTGTTAATGTGCATGTTTTAAAAGTGTTACTAGTATCATTAGCTTCATTTGGATGTAAAGATTGATCTAAGAAACCTCTTAAACTTGATTATGAAATTTGGTGATTTTTGGTTAGGGTTTCATGAACTAGGAATGGATTTTTGATGCATTAAATGACATGAAATGTTAATTGTAAGTGTTAGGTTGTGTTGTATGCTTAATTACCTTCGAAACGGCATATTGTTCATGTAATTTGGCTATCGAATCATTAAATGGCGTTTATGACTTGTATGCATTGAATGAGGAGCATTGATTGCGGTTTTTGGTTGTTGTAAATGAAAGTTTGATTGATAAAAAGTGCATAGTTGCGTTCCTTGTCAAAATACCTTTCCAGTGATATAAAATGCATGCCTTGAATGTTTGCGGTTTGTAAATTGTGTTGGGTTGAGTTTTGATTCGTGCACTTAGGAGTTTCAGCTACCAGGGCCTGGAAACACCTCAGGACGCCGTCCAGATACCCAGGACGACGTCCCACTTTTCTAACCTAGACGCCGTCTAGGAATTGGGGACGCCGTCCCACTCTTTTAATCGAGACGCCGTCTAGCCATTTGGGACGCCGTCCCATTTGGCTAAAACTGGCTGTTTGCTTTGGTCATTTGACATGAAAATGTTTGCTATGCTACGGACCTCCGATTAACATGAAACTTGGCCAACATGCTCATATATGATTATATAACTTAGAAAAATTGTCGGATATCCAACCCGACCCCGTTGACTTTTCTGTTGACTTTGACCCGACCAAGTTGACTTTTAATCAAACTTAACCAAATAATTGTGCAATCGTTCTAACATGTTTTTATACTTGTACCTTGCATGAAACATGACAATCTGATTCACATGCTATTAGGATCGAGTCTTAACGAGCCATAGGACTAATTGAACATCTTTGACCTATCGTGTTTACCGTTATTGATACAAACCTATTGTTTAGGTCAAGACTAGCATTGTTCTTTGCACACGTTTACTTGTTGAAGTACTTTACTACTCGTGCACTCAAGGTGAGATCATAGTCCCACTTTTACTCTTTTTGAACTTACATTTGGGATGAGAAAACATAAACATTTCTTTACTAAGTGAACACAAGTACAGGAAAAACAAACATTCTACATACGAGTTTAGAACAAAATCCTCAATTCGATTATCATTAGTTACACTTGCCGGGTGTAAGCGAGAACTTATGTTGTATGGATCCATATGGGTTTGACAAACCCTCATTCAAACGGTTCGCTACCGTTTACGAATGAAATATATTTTCGAGAAACAGTGTATGTTCTAGCACTAAGTGATGGGGTTCAATGGAAGGAAATGTTAAGCATTGATAATTGGGTGCTCGTGAAACAAACTTTTGGAATGTATTACTATTATTTCATTGATGCAAATCTTGTGGTTCACTTGTACTTACTTACTTAAACCTATGATTTCACCAACGTTTTCGTTGACAGATTTCTATGTTTTTCTCAGGTCCTTGAACGATACATGATACATGCTTCCGCTCATTATTTTGATACTTGCATTGGATGTCGAGTATACATGCATACATGGAGCGTCTTTTGGATACTTTTAAATTGTGTCGCATAAGTTTCATTTGTACTTAAAACTTGGTATCGTAACTTGTGGTGGAACTATTCTTGTAAAACTTGAACAACCTTTACATTTGAAATGAATGCGACATATCTTTTGGTCAAACGTTGTTTTAAAGACTTATGACCACGTAACGGGACCTAAGTAGACGGCGCCGTCAATGACGATTTGGTCGGGTCGCTACAGACATCCCCACTCGGGCTAGTAGCGCTAGCATTTAACGGGTGTTTAATACTTCGAGGTTATACGCACTTGCCAAGTGCACTTTAAGGGGGTACATTAAACGTTAAGTTAGTTATCGAGTGCCCACGGTTAAGCATATACTTTTACATACTTTTGAACGCTCGTTGTAGCACTGAAATCTCGTGGCCTACTTACATTACTGTTATACTTAAACTATAGCTCACCAACCTTGGTGTTGACCTTTTTAAGCGTATTTCTCAGGTGCTTGAAGTCGCTTCCGCTATCTTACTAGTCGTGCTGTAGAACCCGCTGTCTAGAGTTGTTATCGCATGACTACTTATCTTGCATTCAAACTTATTTACTTTTGAAACTATGTTATGTAATGACCATTGGGGTCACGTACACTTATGTAATGCTTCTACTTAGTGAAGTATACTTTTGGATTGTAAAACATTCGACGTATGTTATGACGTCACTTTTATTAATGAATGCAAACTCTGTTTTGAAAACGCATATAGTACTTAACCTTGTAATGATCCTGTTGATGATGGTCCGTACATGATGATTTAGTACGGGGCGTCACATTTGGTATCAGAGCATTGGTTGTAGGGAATTAGGTTGCATTAGTGAGTCTAAGACCGACCCGAGTAGGATTCACTAATAGGACTAATCTACAACTTGCTAGTTTACGTGTTTCTGCTGAACTTACTGCATGCTGCTGCTTACTATTACTGCTATATGCCACATACTATTACATGATTTCACTACTGCATGATGCTACTTGCTTTCGATTGCATGCTACCTTCATACGAATTACTGATATTGCCATGCTACTTATTGTCATACATGATTTAAACTGTTGGCCTATTATTTGCTTGCTTTATGACATACTGACATGGAAAATTTATTTTTCCTTGTTCAGATGTCGGACGTTCCACCTGTTGACATTCCGGGCAGTACAGGCTCAGACCCCGTTGTTCCACCTACTGCTGCACCTGCTGCTACTGCTGCTGCCGATATTCCGGCCCCGACACCCACTGGCGATCCCGGCGCTTCTACTTCTGGAGCTAGCTCTAGCGCACCTGCCCCAGCATCTGCTTCCAGACCCCCGAGGCAACTGGCTCGCATTGGTGGTATGGAGATCCCCGCGGAGTTCGGGGAAGGTCCCTTCCGTAATCACTGGTGCACACCTTGCCGACGCACTCCCGACGGACGCCTAGCCGTGATTACGCCAGGCCGACACCGACAGATGTTGGCCACTTTCGGACATTTCGGATTACCACCTCCGCCACCCGCGTCACCACCACATGATTCAGACGACGGGTCTTCCACCATGCTCCTTCAGACGACACCTCATCTGACGACTCCAGCGATGATGAGGATCCTGCCGATAGACCTATTCAGGCACCCTCCACCCCGCCGAAGAAGCGGTACCGTTTCGATGGCACCGTCATTCTAGGGGTGAATGGAGGTCGTGTTTTTACTGATGCTTTTGGACATCGACGTAGGGTTACTGCTCGTAAACGAGTTGTGCCATACCCTGCCGACCCACAGATACATAAGGTTCCCCATTACGTATTGACTATTCCTGGAACCGTACCACCTAGATTCAGATACGCACCACTTACATCTAGGGACGTACCGTCTACATCCGGAGCCGGACCATCTACATCAGCACCACCGGCACCACCCGCACCACCCGCCCCACCTGCACCGCCTGCCCCACCAGCTCCCTCTAACGAGGAACTGATGAGGGAGATTGAGACTCTCCGAGCTCGAGTCACTGAGCTCGAGGAGCAGTTGGCTCGAGGAGCAGTTCACCCGCCTTCACCGTAGGACCTTGTATTTAGATTTCATGATGTAATCTAGACATAGTTTCATGTATTTCATATGTATTGTACGAACTTATTCAGATGTATGAAACTTATTATTATTAACGAATGGAACTTTGCATTATTTAATTCTTGCACGATGTTCTATTTACATTGCGGTACGATGATTATGTGGTATTTGTACCTAGATGCATTATTTAATAACATGTGATGTTTTGATTCCATGTTAGTCACTATATACTGTATTACTACTACTTGCATGCTGGATTTTGACTTGGGTCAAAATTTTTGTTTAGAATACCATGGCCAACGGAAGAACCACACCTACCGCCGCCCAGATTGAAGACATGATTAACGAACGTGGTGCTGCTACTCTAGCAGAAAGGAACCCTCCAATTGTACCACCGCCTGTCGTTCCACTAGTCCGAGATGGGTGCACTTACAAGGAATTCCAGAGCTGCAAACCGCATAACTTCAGCGGCACCGAGGGACCAGTTGGTCTCACCAGATGGTTTGAAAAGTTGGAATCGGTATTCAGGGTTAGCAATTGTTCGGAAGCTAACAAAACGAAATTTGCATCTTGCACGCTTTCTGATGGCGCGCTTACATGGTGGAATACCATGGCCCAAGCGCAAGGAATTGATGAGGCGTATGCTACGCCTTGGGAAGAATTTAAATGTGCTATGATCGAGGAATACTGTCCGAGAACCGAAATTCAGAAGATGGAAATCGAATTTATGCAGTTAAAGGCCGTAGGGAACGACCTTAACAGTTACAACCGTAGGTTTTTGGAGTTGGCTCTTATGTGTCCGACCATGGTCACCCCCGAATTTAAGCGCTTGGAAAAATACTTCTCGGGACTTCCTAAGTCCATCAAGGGTAATGTTACCTCATCCAAGCCACCAAGCGTTCCCGAAGCAATGCGCATGGCGCATACTCTCTTGAATCAAATCATCCTTGACGAGCCGGAGAAGGCTAAGTTTGAAACTGGTAGTGGCGAGAAGAGGAAATGGGACAACAACCACAACAACAACAGGGGTAAGAACTATGATCAAAACCCAGCGAAGCGACATGAAGGGTTCAGGCAAAACAACAACAACACCAACCCCAACAACAACAGCTCCAACCCGAACTACAAAGGAACTTTACCACAATGCAAGAGGTGTTATAAGCACCACACCGGGTATTGCAATGTTGTCTGTGAGAAATGCCAACGGACTGGGCATGTTGGTAAGGATTGTAAGGTTACTACTTTGAACGGGAAGCCAAACCACAACAACAATGGACCTAGGAAATGTTATGAGTGTGGAAAGATGGGCCATTTCAGAAACGAGTGCCCAAACAAGCGTAAGGATGGCGGACCACCACGTGCTAGAGCCTTCAATGTTAATGCGAGGGACGCACGCGACAACCCCGACTTGGTGACAGGTATATTCAAAATCAACAATATTTTAGCTTCTGTCCTATTTGATACTGGTGCCGATAGGAGCTATGTGTGTAGACATTTTTGTGATAAGTTAGATTGGTCGTTAGTTCCTTTGAAGGAAAGTATGCTTGTCGAGGTCGCCAATGGAAAACTTGAAAAGGTTGACCATATTAGTCGTGGAGCTATTATTAACATAGCTGGTGCAGATTTCGAAATTGATTTGATACCTATCAAACTGGGAAGTTTTGACGTGATCGTCGGTATGGATTGGTTGAGCAAGATAAAGGCCGATGTTATCTGTGGAGATAAAGCACTTCGCATACCACAAGGGGATGGCGAACCACTGGTTATCTATGGAGAGAGATGTACCTCGAAGTTGAACCTCATTAGTTGCGTGAAAGCGCAAAAGATTATGAAGAAGGGACGCTTTGCTGTCCTAGCACATGTGAAAGCGGTAGAAACTGAGGTGAAGAACGTGAACGACGTTCGAATTGTGAACGAATTTTCTGATGTCTTCCCAGAGGAATTGCCTGGATTACCGCCGCAGAGAGCAGTAGAGTTTCAGATTGACTTAGTGCCAGGAGCTGCACCTGTAGCTCGCGCACCTTATAGACTCGCACCTTCCGAGATGCAAGAATTACAGAGTCAACTACAAGAGCTATTAGATCGAGGGTTTATCCAACCAAGCTTCTCGCCTTGGGGCGCACCTGTGTTTTTTGTGAAGAAGAAGGATGGATCCTTCCGTATGTTTATCGACTACCGTGAACTCAACAAATTGACTATCAAGAATCGGTATCCTCTTCCACGAATTGACGATCTTTTTGATCAACTACAAGGATCGAGCGTTTATTCAAAGATCGATTTGCGATCCGGATATCACCAGCTGAGGGTGAAGGAAAGTGACGTGATGAAAACTGCATTCAGGACCCGTTATGGTCATTATGAGTTCCTCGTGATGCCATTCGGTTTGACAAATGCACCTGCCGTGTTCATGGATCTCATGAATCGTGTCTGCAAGCCTTACTTGGATAAGTTTGTTATCGTCTTCATAGATGATATCCTCATCTACTCTAAGAGCGAAGAAGAACATGAGCAACACCTTCGGCTAGTGCTTGAACTCTTAAGACAAGAGCAACTTTACGCCAAATTCTCCAAGTGCGAATTTTGGTTGAAGGAAGTACAGTTTTTGGGTCATGTTGTGAGCGACCAGGGTATCAAAGTTGATCCCGCCAAGATTGAAGCCATCAGCAAGTGGGAGACCCCCACTACTCCAACGCATATTCGCCAATTTCTAGGTCTCGCCGGTTATTATCGAAGGTTTATCGAAGGATTTTCTCTGATTGCGCGTCCTTTGACCGCACTGACTCACAAGGGCAAGAAGTTCATTTGGGAACCCGCACACGAATCAGCATTCCAAACTTTGAAGAAGAAGTTAACCTCCGCACCTATCCTATCACTTCCTGAAGGCAGTAACGACTTTGTTGTTTATTGCGATGCATCGAAGAGTGGTTTTGGTTGTGTACTGATGCAACGATCAAAGGTTATTGCCTATGCCTCCCGCCAACTGAAGATTCACGAGCGGAACTACACTACACATGATCTTGAACTTGGAGCTGTTGTCTTTGCACTCAAATTGTGGAGACATTATTTGTATGGAACTAAGAGCACTATCTTCACCGATCACAAGAGTCTCCAGCACATCTTCGATCAGAAGCAACTGAATATGAGACAGCGTCGATGGATCGAGACACTCAACGACTACGATTGTGAACTCCGTTATCACCCTGGCAAGGCCAATGTTGTAGCTGACGTTTTAAGCCGAAAGGAGAGGACGGCACCTCTCCGTGTTAGGGCTCTGAACATCACCATCCATTCGAACCTCAACAACCAGATCAGAGTAGCCCAAGTTGAGGCTCTCAAGGAGGAGAACATATCTCACGAGCATTTGAACATACTTGTCTCTCGATTCGAGGTTAGAGAGTCTGGACTCCGATGTTATGCCGGAAGAATTTGGGTACCTTACTATGGAGATCTACGAAGCCTGATACTTGATGAAGCACACAAATCGAGATATTCGATTCACCCCGGTGCAGGTAAGATGTACCACGACCTTAAAGAACAGTATTGGTGGCCGAATCTTAAGAAGGACGTTGCGACTTATGTTGGTAAGTGTTTGACTTGCTCGAAGGTTAAAGCCGAGCATCAGAGACCTTCTGGGTTACTTCAACAGCCGGAAATCCCACAATGGAAGTGGGAAAGGATCACAATGGATTTCATTACTAAGCTGCCAAAGACGGTGGGCGGATGCGATACTATTTGGGTTATTGTTGACCGCCTCACCAAATCTGCACACTTCCTAGCGATGAAGGAAACTGATACAATGGAAAGACTTGCTCAGCTGTACATCAAAGAGGTTGTATCTCGTCATGGTGTACCTTTATCAATCATCTCCGATCGCGATCCCCGTTTTGCTTCCAGATTTTGGCGTTCTTTGCAAGAAGCCATGGGAACTCGTCTTGACATGAGTACTGCTTATCATCCTCAGACTGATGGGCAAAGTGAACGAACGATTCAGACCTTGGAGGACATGCTGCGTGCATGTGTCATTGATTTTGGAAAGGCCTGGGAAAGGCATTTGCCACTCGCCGAATTCTCGTACAACAACATTTATCACTCAAGCATTAATGCTGCACCTTTTGAGGCATTGTATGGTCGTAAGTGCCGATCTCCTATTTGTTGGGCCGAAGTAGGCGAAAAGCAAATCACCGGACCCGAGGTAGTTCACGAAACCACGGAGAAGATTGCGCAGATCCAAGCTAGACTTAAGACTGCCCGTGATCGCCAAAAGAGCTATGCCGATCTTAAACGGAAAGACTTTGAATTTAATGTTGGTGATCGTGTAATGTTGAAGGTTGCACCTTGGAAAGGTGTGATCCGTTTTGGAAAACGTGGAAAGTTAAACCCGCGGTACATTGGTCCTTTTGAAATTTTGGACCGTGTTGGACCCGTTGCTTATCGTCTTGATCTTCCAGAACAATTGAGTTCAGTTCATCCTACCTTCCACGTATCAAACTTGAAGAAGTGTCTTGCGCCACCTGAACTTATTATACCATTGGAGGAACTTACTATTGATGACAAACTCCACTTTGTGGAGGAACCTGTTGAGATTATGGATCGTGAGATCAAAACTTTGAAATATTAATTTAATGTCTCGTAGCTAAGTTATTATTATGCTTATATAATCCGAAGTAATCATGATGTTGGGCTAAAAATATTAAAATTGGGTAATTGGACTTTGTACCATAATTGGGGTTTGGACAAAAGAACGACACTTGTGGAAATTAGACTATGGGCTATTAATGGGCTTTATATTTGTTTAACTAAATGATAGTTTGTTAATGTTAATATAAAGATTTACAATTGGACGTCCCTATAAATAACCATATACACTCAATCGGACACGATGGGCGGGATATTTATATGTACAAATAATCGTTCATTTAACTGGACACGGGAATGGATTAATAGCCACTAGAATTATTAAAACAGGGGTGAAATTATGTACAAGGACACTTGGCATAATTCTTAACAAAGTATTAAAACCTTAGGTTACACTCAGTCGACATCATGGTGTAATTATTAAACAAAGTAATAAAACCTTGTTACAGTTTAAGTCCCCAATTAGTTGGAATATTTGACTTCGGGTATAAGGATAATTTGACGAGGACACTCGCACTTTATATTTATGACTGATGGTCTGTTATGGACAAAAACCAGACGGACATATTAAATAATCCAGGACAAAGGAAAATTAACCCATGGGCATAAAACTAAAATCAACACGTCAAACATCATGATTACGGAAGTTTAAATAAGCATAATTCTTTTATTTCATATTTAATTTCCTTTATTTTATATTTAATTGCACTTCTAATTATCGCATTTTTATTTATTGTTATTGTATTTAATTGCACTTTTAATTATCGTACTTTTTAATTATCGCAAGTTTATTTTATCGCACTTTTATTTATCGCAATTTCATTATCGTTATTTACTTTACGCTTTAAATTAAGTCTTTTATTTATTTAATATTTTACATTTGGTTTTAACTGCGACTAAAGTTTTAAAATCGACAAACCGGTCATTAAACGGTAAAAACCCCCCTTTAAAATAATAATATTACTTATATATATATATTCGTATTTTTATAAATTAAACTAATATAGCGTTAAGCTTTGATTAAAAGATTTTCCCTGTAGAACGAACCGGACTTACTAAAAACTACACTACTGTACGATTAGGTACACTGCTTATAAGTGTTGTAGCAAGGTTTAAGTATATCCATTCTATAAATAAATAAATATCTTGTGTAAAATTGTATCGTATTTAATAGTATTTCCTTGTAAAATATAAAGCTATTTTATATACACCTCGCATAACATCAGATACGCTGTTTGAAGCACTGAAATCTCGTGGCCTACCTTACATTATTGTTACAACTTAAACTATAGCTCACCAACATTATTGTTGACGTTTTAAGCATGTTTTCTCAGGTGCTTAGAGGTTTGTTGCTTCCGCTGTTTAGACTTGCTGTCTTGGTGTTTAGACTTGCTGTCTTGCTGTTTAGACTTGCTGTCTTGGTGTTTAGACTTGCTGTTAAGGACCTGCTGTGCTAGAATTCCGCTGCATAATTTTAGAGATGTCTCAATCATGGAACTTTTCTTTTGCATTCGTAGTTTATGTTATTTTCAAATAATGACTTTGTAACGACCTTTGTGTCACGTTATCCTTTGTAAACACTATCTTTTATGAATACAAAACTGGTTTTCATAAGCATGTAGTATTCGACCATGTAAAGATCCTGTTGTTGACGAATAGTACACGATGGTTTTGTACGGGGCGTCACATAATGGTTTTCAAAAACAAGTTCGGTCAAAGTCCAGACTCACTAATGTATCCTAACAAATACCGGTCAGACACACTAATGCAATTTCTGGTTCGCTAAGACCTCTGCTCTGATGCCAACTGAAACGACTCGTCCATATTACTATAAACGTGGTACGTTATTCATTGGTCCCATAGCGAGGTATTGACCTCTATATGATACGTTTTAGAAAATATTGCATTCGTTTCATAAAAAGGACACTATTATTATACATAATGCATGTTTTAAACAAGTGGGAGATTATTTAAGAAATAATCCCCATAATACATCGGTTTCCAAATACTACACACGTGACATAACAGTCGAATATAATATATGACAAAGGTTTTATTGAATGCAACACTTCATTTAAACAAAAGCATGAGACTCCATGCACAGCTTGCTCAGATAATGCAACAGCGGAAGACTTTCTTAAGGACCTGAGAATAAACATGCTTAAACAGTCAACACAAAGGTTGGTGAGATATATAGGTTTAAAGCTAGCATCGATATAAATATAGACCACAAGATTTCATAGTTACAAACATTTCAATAAAGATATTCTATAAGTTGTTGAGCGCTTTGGTAACCATACTTAACCATTAATGTGGCATATTCCCTTTATTATGAAATCTCCCTACACTGTACCAAGTGTAGTAAAAATGAAGTACTATGCAATGGTTTATGATACTAGAGCGACTAGCCCGGTTAGGGTTGTCAAACCCGATAGATCTATCAATAGGATTCGCACTTACATGTTCTTACAGCATGTAAATATTAGTTACCAAGCTATTAGGGAAGATATGCAAGGTGGTACAACTCAACGTAGAATATATTTTAAGTACTTGTGTCCATGGCGTAAAACATAAAATGCATGTATTCTCATCCCAAAATATTTTTAGAGTTTAAAAATGGGACTATATACTCACGGTAGTAAAAGTATATTAATAATAAGTTTTCAGCTTATTAAAAATATGGCCGTCATCCTTGGATTCACGAACCTATAACAATAATAATGATTCAGATAATAATACGACATGTGAATAAAATAAAACAAGTTCATAGAATACTTATATATTAATTTTTAACATTTTTATGTTAGTAGTCCTTTGTTAGTAGTCCAAAATAGTCCGAAATGTCCAACAGTCCAATAATCGGTATATATATAATCTTAGAATTACCCACGACATATTGTATATGAATTGTCTATGTATGAATCCAGAGACGTATTGTATACGTATTGTAACGACCCTGGAAATTCCAACGTTTATTTATTAATAATTACTATTATTAATACGTGTGATTTAAACGAATGTATATAATTACATTTACATGTTTCCATGATTGTCCGTACTTGACTTTTAAGGGCCCGAAACGTCTTTGTGACACACGAAACTTCACGAATAATATTTTTAGAATATTATTTGCATTCATGATTATTTATTATTAATCATTTTAATTAACTAAGGTTTTTAGTTAATTACTTGGGCTTTAATTGGATTAACTAGTTATTACTTGGACTTGGGCCTTTAATTAAATAAACTTGGGCTAGTAAGCCCACCCTACACCTTATATGGACTTGTAAGCCCATGTTTTTAAGATAGTATTACATTAATAATAATCATGGTTAATTAGCTTAATTTAGAGACAAACCTTACAAGCATGCTACACCATTCTCCCATGTAATTTAACCCTATTACCCCTTTAAGCTTCCACCATCTTTCCAAGGCTTGAAAGCAAGTTTTGACCTCCCTAAATTGCTCCCAAAACCGTCCATTTCCAAGCAAGAAAGAGGAGTTCCATTTCCTTTATTTTTGTTACTTGTTACTTGCATTCTTTCACTTTTACTCACACATTCAAACACCACTTCAATTTTCTCTCATTCTCTCTAGAACTTAGTAAGTAATAAACTTTCTCTTCTCCATTTCTTGGTTCCAAAAACCGTAACCCACATGTATCATCGTCATCTTGTTTCTTGCTTTGTTACTTGCTTGTTGTTTTTGTTGTAAAGATGAAGTTCTTTAGCTTGCATCTTCATGGATCTTGGTTACTTCTTTTGATAAAATACCAAGAACAAGAACTCAAACTCACTAGTTTGTAGTTCTACATTTAATTATTTTCAAGATCAAAGTTCATAAACTTTAAAATCTTTCTTTGTTTTCATGTTTGTAGACTTAAACACTAAGATTCAACTTTGTTTTTGAATCTTCCTAAGTATGATACAAACATGAACAAAATACTTATAGATCTAGTTACTTTCTTCATTTATGTTCACTTTAAATTCATGTTTTCAAGTTCACAAATTTTAAAATCTTCTTTATGTTTATATTGTAGACTTGAACTCTTAAGATCTAAACTTTGATTTGATCTTCTCAAGTAGGAAACAAATATAAACATAATACTTGTAGATCTATGTTATTACTTTCTTTTGTGCACTTTTGAATTCATGATTTATAATTATGGTCAAGTATTTACTAGTTAAAACTTGATTATTATTCTTGAAACTTTGTAAGTTCAAGACATAGAAGTGTAACTTGCTAGTTACAACTTCACATACTTGTGTTGATTTAACTTAAGTACTAGATCTATACTTTTGAAACAAGGATCTTCAAGATCTACTAAGAACTAAGCTCTACAACCTAAGATCTTGTGTACTTAAGTTTATTTTCAAGTTTGTAGCCTATTACTAGTTTTAAGGTTCATGTATGTGTTAGATCTAAGACTTTGATGAAACTTTGGTTCATCAAATTAATGTCTTAGACTTGCACTAGGGTTATGATGGTCAATACTTGGTTAACATGATGTATATACATCAATGAGTTGTACACTTGAAGCTATATGCATCAAGGATGAGAGCCATGATGAACATTAAGCACCAAGACCACCGGAACCCTTAAAAACTCACTGTTCTGTCCAAAACCTACTGACCTGATGCTTCTGGAACAGACCAGTAGACCTGGGCTGTTCTAACCTTGATTTTTAGATATAACTTTTCGAGTAGATAACTTTTCATATAAGACTCGTCTTAATCCGAGTTACGGTTTAGAGTCTACGGCCCTCCGAGCGTCACTATGTCCATTTACTTTTCTGTTTTCTGTGTACAGTTTCTGTTTTTCTGGTTTCTGTAACAGACGAGTACACCTGGGCTACTGTAACCTTGATTTTCAGATAGCTCAGTTCGTGTAGATAACTTTTCATATAGGACTCGTCTTAATCCGAATTACGGTTTAGGATTTATGGCCCTCCGATCGTCACTATGTCCTTTAACGTTGTGCAGAAATTTCTGACCTACTCGCACTTAGACCATCGCCACGGTCAAACCAAGACGAGTTTGCTTCTGTAAATTTTACCACACTTAAGGGACTCATAGACGGAGCCATGGCCACTGGTCTCACCTTAATTCAATAAGGGTAGAGGCCGTGGTGACTGACTGAAATCAGACTTTGTTGAAAACTACTTTCATAAACGAAACTTACTTTACGCCTTGTGTTTGATGATGAATGATGATGACCCTTAAGACCTTAAATACATACTTTTAAACCTATTAAGACGATTTACTGACTTAGTACTATTTGACTTAGGTTGAGGACTTCGGACCATTTACTTGCACACCTTTCCCGACTACTACTTTACCGCTACTACTATCATTGTGAGTTATAGCATTCCCTTTTTACTTCAACTTATTTTGGGAACTGAGAATACATGCGGATTTTACATTTTACATACTAGGCACGAGTACTTAAACTTTATATATGTGTGGGTTATATAACGGCATAAACATTCCCTTTAGCTCGGTAACGTTTAATCATTGGTTTTTGAACCGTGAACGCGAATCTTAGATATGGATCCATAGGGTTTGACATCCCCACTCGGGCTAGTAGCGCTAGCATTTAACGGGTGTTTAATACTTCGAGGTTATACGCACTTGCCAAGTGCACTTTAAGGGGGTACATTAAACGTTAAGTTAGTTATCGAGTGCCCACGGTTAAGCATATACTTTTACATACTTTTGAACGTTCGTTGTAGCACTGAAATCTCGTGGCCTACTTACATTACTGTTATACTTAAACTATAGCTCACCAACCTTTGTGTTGACCTTTTTAAGCGTATTTCTCAGGTGCTTGAAGTCGCTTCCGCTATCTTACTAGTCGTGCTGTAGAACCCGCTGTCTAGAGTTGTTATCGCATGACTACTTATCTTGCATTCAAACTTATTTACTTTTGAAACTATGTTATGTAATGACCATTGGGGTCACGTACACTTATGTAATGCTTCTACTTAGTGAAGTATACTTTTGGATTGTAAAACATTCGACGTATGTTATGACGTCACTTTTATTAATGAATGCAAACTCTGTTTTGAAAACGCATATAGTACTTAACCTTGTAATGATCCTGTTGATGATGGTCCGTACATGATGATTTAGTACGGGGCGTCACACGTATTGTCTTAGAATTTATCAAAACGTATTGTATACTTATTGTCTTAGGATTTATCAAAACGTATTGTATACTTATTGTCATGAAATGTACCAAGATTATTATATATATATACAATCTCGGAATTAACTAAGATTATAATATTTTGTTATACTAATGATAACATGTCCAAATATATATAGGATATAGGAAAAGTTAGCAAGGATATGGTTAATATAGTTTTTACAATATAAATTTCGTCCATACAACGTTAATTTTAGCAGATTTTATTTTGCTCGCCAAATATTCATTACAACTCCGTTTAAAGTGAATAAAATTGCTATGGATTACTTAAGAAGTTAATCTTTTAAAAACAATTCAAAAAGTTCAGCCCACATATTAATATTCAGAGTTTTACCCTCTTTTTGTGCCGGTGGACAGATTTGGAAGAATCCCGACACCCACCCAATATATGATTTTTGATAAAATACTTTCACTTTGTCTAAAATCATGGAACAAATACTGGAAGTCTTATTTACATATATTAACATATTTCCAAAGTCTTAGCCTCGAACTCAAAGTCTAAGATAGGTTTTTAATTCCCAACCCAAAACAGCCTACTTTTTACCGAATGGAGATTAAACGATATATATTAAGTTTCAAGGTGTTCTTCATATATACAAGTTATAAGCTCTTATATTAACTTAATATAACATCATAATACATATAAATAAGTGTTATTAGAGTTAAGTTAGAAAGATTAGATTAGTTCTTCAAACAAGTTTAGAATCAATTAAACTATGTTCTAGTTTATAAACTCTTATATAGATAGCTATAAACATATGAATTGAATAAGAGTTGAAGTAGAGTTTTTACCTCAAGTTTAGAATGTAAAGTTGCTGGAAAGAAGTAGTAGAACAAAACTTGAGAGAGTTCTTTTAAGTGTGTGTGAAAATTGGAAGTAAAATTTAGAAAATGAATGTGTAAAAATGAGTTAGAAATGGTGCTTATTTATAGGCTTGAAAATTTGGTTTTTAGTGAATATATCTAAGATAAGTTAAAATGTATTATGTCATGGATGACATATTAAATTGATTAGGTCATGAATGACATATTACACAAATAATTATAGATTTCTATTGGTATATACCAATAGTAAATACCTCTAGAAGCTGTGTATAATACGGGTAAAAATGCCGTATGAATACGAGTAGAATTCTTGAGGAAATTGAACGAAAATACGAGTATAGCTATCCTTTATATGTATTGGTATATTATAAAGTGTATTTAATACTTGTAAGGATGTATTTATACTCGTAATACATTATATGTAAATACATTTTAACATAAGTTAATTACGTCGTTTAAATAGTAACATATATATTGTTCAAAAACTCTTTAAATTAGTAGTATGAAAATATATATATAATACTTTGTTAATATACTTAATGAGATATTTAATTATAATATTTTCAAGTTTTATATATATATATATATATATATATATATATATATATATATATATATATATATATATATATATATATATATATATATATATATATATATATATATATAGACACACACAAATATATATATAATTAATACAAGTTATGACGTTCGTGAATTGTAAGAATAAAAGGGTGGTCAACTGCTTATGTAAAATTCTTTCCGGAGGTTCAAGACTTATTAAAATTCATTTCTTATCAAGTCGAAATTATTAAATCATGTAAATAGTATAATCAAGTAGTCGAAAAAATCCGGGTCATCACACCGTGCTTAGTAGTTATGTTGTAAAGTTGATCGCAGTTAGGGTTGCCATGCTTTTAGTAGTAGTAGTAGTAGTAGTAGTAGTAGTAGTAGTAGTAGTAGTAGTAGTAGTAGTAGTAGTAGTAGTAGTAGTAGTAGTAGTAGTAGTAGTAGTAGTAGTAGTAGTAGTAGTAGTAGTAGTAGTAGTAGTAGTAGTAGTAGTAGTAGTAGTAGTAGTAGTAGTAGTAGTAGTAGTAGTAGTAGTAGTAGTAGTAGTAGTAGTAGTAGTAGTAGTAGTAGTAGTAGTAGTAGTAGTAGTAGTAGTAGTAGTAGTAGTAGTAGTAGTAGTAGTAGTAGTAGTAGTAGTAGTAGTAGTAGTAGTAGTAGTAGTAGTAGTAGTAGTAGTAGTAGTAGTAGTAGTAGTAGTAGTAGTAGTAGTAGTAGTAGTAGTAGTAGTAGTAGTAGTAGTAGTAGTAGTAGTAGTAGTAGTAGTAGTAGTAGTAGTAGTAGTAGTAGTAGTAGTAGTAGTAGTAGTAGTAGTTAGTAGTAGTAGTAGTAGTAGTAGTAGTAGTAGTAGTAGTAGTAGTAGTAGTAGTAGTAGTAGACTGGTTGCATGTGCACAAGTTGTTGTTGTTGTTGTTGGAACCTTGATCTGTTAGGTTCAGCTCAGAGAGGTCAACCTAGTTGTGGTTGGGTCCATTTGGCTACTGTTTGTTGAGTATAGTGCTGAACGACGCATCACCTGCGTGTGGATGACTATACTGGGGTTCAGTAGTAAGGACTATCGGTAGACTCTAGCCTGATCAGCTAGTGGTCGTGTGCCCGTACAAGCCGCCGGTCCTCTAGTTGGGGCATAGTTGCCAGTTGTTATACATTGTATATGGTTGAATATAGTTGTTGCTGTAGGAGTACAAGTTGGTATCGTATGCTAGACCTTTTGATAGTTCCATTCATTTAGCCTTGTGTTAACCCATCACCTCCACCCTTGCAGAGTCTGGATCTTAGTGTTGGTAGGGACGGGAGTCGGACTGATGATATGTTTGACAAGACGAACTCTGATGTCTTAACTTTTCTAAATATGTAACTAGTCGTTTAACGTAACAACTATGATATGTAATGAAGTAATTAACTAAGCATATGTGATAATCATGTTTGAAATTAACTAAGGGTATTTATGTTTATTCAGTCTTTTGCTGTGATTTAAAAAAAACAACCAGGGTGTTACAAGGGTTAGCTAACTGGTGACTCGGAGCTTGTAACTGGCGACCCACGGTTAACAACTGGCAACCCATGGTTAAGAAAGTGGCGACCCAAGATTACAACTGGCGACCCAGTTCTCCTATAAATAGAGACCCTCATACATTCAGTGTACTCATTCAGAAAACTCATAGCTCTCTCTCGTTCCGAGTTTTCACTACTCTTTCTCTTTCATAACACAATTCTGCAAGCTTAAGCTAGTTTATTATAAATTAGTGTGGGTCTTGTAAGCTCTGAAGAAGATGTCTATATTTCTTAGAGCGAGAGTTGGAGCTAGATCTTATGTAATATTTGTCTATGAATAATACATAAGTGAATCACGATAATAGCAAGCATTGCAAGGATCGTCTATAATCATTTGTAAGCTATTCTAGTACTACGTTTATTATATATTACGTTACCCTGTCTTTATAATTATATAATTATTATACGTTTGTTATAATAATTATTAATTTATATTGCTATCGTTATATTTGTAAACACTATCCCGTAATATTCAATGTTTAAGCTGTTGAATATATATATATATATATATATATATATATATATATATATATATATATATATATATATATATATATATATATATATCAAATAATTAAATCCTTAATATATCTTTTAAAGTACGAACTATATACTGATAAAACTCTCGGAAACTACTTTATATATAATTAACGTTGGTCAACTAAATTACTGGCTCACGATTACCCTTTCTAACTGTTTGTGTGGTTAACGGTTTACTCAAACTTAATACGTCAGAATCTTATTAAACTCGTTAATTATCTTTGTTCACATATCTGGTGAGATTGAAGTAATTATATTTTTATAATTACGGAAGGACATGGCTGGCCGTAGTGGTCGAGACATACAACTTTATTGAAAAGGAGGTTTTTTTGTTGTTTTAAATAAATCTATTAAAACAGTTCAAGACATTGCACTTGATTTTATTCCACCGTATAGACCAAAAACTTCATATAAGAAAGGCTTTAAAGGCTTTAAATATATTAAAGTAGTCTGTATGCTTTCTAAAAGAATCTATTAGAACTTTGCCATTAAGAAAAACTGTAATATTAAACGGGACACCGTCTTATTTAGATACACTTATTGTAGGCTGCATGTACTCTATAAGAGTGCGGTGCCGAAGACATGTAGTAGGTAACCCTACAGTCAAAATCACCCTTGGCTTAACAATAACAGTGTCACACCCCCAAATAGGGCCTGGGGTAATTGTGACTAATTATATCAAATCACAGTTGTATAAACGAGAACGACTCTACATGAGACGTTTTGTTGAGTTTTGCAGCGGAAGATAAATATGTCTTTAATTGATATGATATGTAATGAAGACTCCAAGCATAGCAAGAAATCATCATCAAAGCAGTAGATATACAGCGGAAGCAATATTTAAGTACCTGAGAATAAACATGCTTAAAAAAGTCAACACGAGGTTGAGTGAGTTCATAGGTTTGTCATAAATAATGATTTAAGTAATAGATATAGACCACAAGATTTAATAAAGTAGATCTCGCAGATCCAAAAGTTATGCCAGTGCGTGATATTTAGACTAAAAGTTCAAGTTTGCCCCGTGATAAGTTGTTCTGTCCTTGTCGGTTTAATTTCATTATTGAGTAATACAAAGACTTAGTCAAATGTATCGGGGACGTTACTCCCGATAGGCCTATCCCCAATAATTAAGAATGCCGCAGCAATTAAAAATATCACTGTAGGGACTTAGTAGGACATAGCCGGGTATAGCATAGTTTAACAGTTGGTACTGATATTTAGACTAGACTTTCAAGTTTACCCAGTACAAGTTATCGTTTATACTTGTCGGTTGGGGACTTACTGGTCATAGCCCAACATATCACAGTTTAATAGTTGGTACTGATATTTAGACTGGACTTTCAAGTTTGCCACGTACAAGTTATCGTTTATACTTGTCGGTTGGGGACTTGCTGGTCAAAGCCCAACATATCACAGTTTAATAGTTGATACGTGTAAAACAGTTATAAAAGTTGCGCATGTATTCTCAGTCCAAAAATATATAAAAAGGGAGCAGATGAACTCACGATACGATAGTTTGTATGATATGCGTATGATAACACTTGAACAAGTACAGGGTTGTCCTTGGATTCACGAACCTATATCAGTTTTATATATATTAAAACGTATAATCGTAATTAAACAATTTCACATATTATAACTTATATTATATATTATATATATTTAAATTTGTGTATATGTATTTAAAATGATAAATATTTATAGAATTATATTAATATATATTTGGTTTGTTTTAAAAGATATCTAATTTGTTATATATGAATATTCGTATAAAATTGATAATATGGTTAATACATACTTATATGTAAATATTAATATTGATAATCAAAAGTTGTATTTGATTATAAGGGTAATAAAAATACTGATAGTAATAATAATTATAACAATAATAATATTAATAATGATAACAATAATGATACTAGTGGTAAAATGATAATAACAACAATTTGTATTGTTTTCAAAATAATAATAATAATAATAATAATAATAATAATCATAATAATAATGATAATAATATTTAAAATGATAATAATAATACAATAATAACACTACTAATAATACTAGTAATAATAGTTTTAGTAGTAACAATAATAATAGTAATTGAAATTGTTAATTTTAGTTATGTTAATAATACTTGGTAATTTTTATTAGTAATAATAATAATAGTTATAGTACTAGTAATAATAATAATGATTAAAATCATAATAATAATAATGATAATAATTATAATGCTAATAATAATAACATTAATAAATAAAATAAAAACTTGATAAAGAAAACTACCTTTAGAAGTTTATCAAAAAGAAATGCCCAAGGCGAGGCTCGAACCCGTGACCTATCGCTAACCCGAAACACCCCTTAACTGTCCCTCTGCTTCAGCTTTTCTGATTTAATGCCAAACTTTTATTTATTCAAATCGTTTCTGTGTTTCTTTCTTCTTCTTCTCCAATTCAACAATCGACCAGGGGTAAAAATTGAATTAACAACCAGACCATATAATGTGTTTAATTTTGAAAATAAAACAGAAGAAATCAAATGTGGGAATTTTAATTACCAGAAAAAGGAAATAAATAAATAAAAAAACTGCAACAGCAGCCTGTTGAACACGTTGCAAACTCGAACCTTGATTTCGATTTTAAGATTATTTCAGCTCACGATTCCTACATGAAATAAGTTGCAAATCCATCCTAGAAACTATTCAAATCATCAATTTAACCAGAAACAACGAATAGAGATCGAATTTCACCAAGAACGGATTATTTGACTTTTGAAATAGAAACTTTGACTTCGAAATTAGAACTCATTACGAGGAATTGGGACCTAGGATTTTGCAGATAGATTGAGTGGATTATTCCTAACAACTCTGCAATTATAGATTTTTAAATGCGGTTTAATTTCAAGCTTTTGATTAAAATGTTCATGAACAGGGCATATCGACTTCTGCCTTTACAATTTCTTGTTTTTAATTACGAATTTTATATCAGTGGATAGTTGTATTTGATAGTAGAGATTGAGAATTGAATGACTGTGAAAATAGCAGATAACAAATGAATGGTTTTATAGCTAAATGTGATCGAGCAGTAATCAATCAGGAAATACAAATTATATAAAATAAATAAAAAAAATTAAACTGATTAAGATACTTGATTGATTCTAGTTGTATCTGACTCAACTGATTTTGTTGTATAGTTTGCACGATTAGATAAAAAAAAATTAAACAGATCGTGATCAAATTAGGTTTTTGTCTCCTTTATTAATATTTAATTAATATTATTAATTTATAATTATGTTGATAATAATATTATACTAATAATAATAATAATAATTAATAATAATAATATTATTAATGATAAATAATAATAATGATAATAATATTAATATGACAATATTAATAATAAAGATGATAATTTTAATTATAATTTATAATAATGATTATAAATGTTAATAATACTATAGATAATAATAATAATAATATTATTAATAATAAGTTTTATTAATAATAATGATATTTATAAAAATCTTATCACTTTTTAGTAAAAGTGATAATACTTATAATATTAATAATATATTAGTAATTATATTAATGATAATGATAATTATTAATAATAATAATTATAATAATAGTAATAATACTGATAATAATAATAATAATGATTGTAAATGATGTATACATATATATTTACCTATCTTTTTATAACCGGTTATTCGTGAATCGTCAGTAACAGTTGAAGTTTAATGAAATCATATAAAGTTTTTGTTTAAATTAAATCGAAAATTTCCGGGTTGTCACAGTATCCCCCTGTTAATAGAAATTTCGTCCCGAAATTTTAGATGTTGCCATCCATCGGCGTTGTTTGTAAACAGGTGAGGATATTTTCGTTTTATTTGGTTTCCATGTTCCCTGGTATACTCGGGGCCTTGCGTGAATTTCAACTGATAGAATATTGTTTTGTTTCAAGCGTTTAAGTCATACGAACCATAATTTCTACAGGTTCTTCTACGAAGTACATTTTATCATTAATGCAGAGATCATTCAAAATGATGATGTTATGCAAGTCATTTCAGTAAATTGGATACATGAAATGGGTTATGAATAATATTTAGCTCATTTAAAACCTTGAGCGTTTATGCTGCAATATTAGGGCAGACAAAACAGAGAGGATTTCATGAAAATCATAGTCATGAAATTTGATAAAGATCGTCATTCTTTACAACAAGAATGACGAATTAAAGTTTTATCGACATTAAATAATATGGATAAAGTAATTCGATTATAGAAAGAGTATGAACGAAGCTATCGTAAAAGAGTAAATGAGAAAATTAAATGTTCGCCTTAACTTTTGACGTAGTTACGATTGATTTCCGGATTTCAAGGAATTAAAGAAATCTTCGAAATCTTTATAAGATTTGATTCTCCGGTAATTACGAAAATTAGGATTTTATTTAATTAAATGCGGTGAATTGCCTTGATTGCTGTGTCTAGAATTTTGCTATAAATTTGCTTCTTCCGTTTCATTATCTTCACCACTTCTATACTTTCTTTCTCAATTCATACTTCCAAAATTTTTGTTAATATGCTCAATCCAGTTCTTTTTCTTGACCTTATATTGGTTATCGCTACAATCATGCTTCTTTTCCAACTCCCACCAGAGGAGTCTGTTTACTTCTATTATGCTCTAGGATTTATTGTGTTTTTAGTTCTCCCGTGTCTTTATATTGCTATACGCATTGATATACACGGTTTGTAATTTCGGTGTTGTTATCGGGCTTTATATTTTCCCTTATATGTCGAAGCTTCATGCTTTTGTAAAGCAAGTAACGGTCCAGAATTCATAGGTATGAAGTTGATAATGCTAAAAACGAACATATATTTCATAGCATTATCCCTCAAGAAAGACAAGCTTTTAGTTGCAATTGTTCTATTTACAAGTGATATTCGTTTAAATAATAAAAGGTGAAGACAAAAGACAGATTCGACGAATTGAAGACGCAAATGACCAAAAAGCTCAAAAGTACAAAATACAATCAAAGAGGTTCCAATTATTGATGAGAAACGTCTCAAAATTACAAAAGTACAAGATTTAAAACGCAAAGTACGCGATATAAAATAGTACGCAAGGACGTTCGAAAATCCGGAACCGGGACCAGAGTCAACTCTCAACGCTCGACGCAACGGACTAAAAATTACAAGTTAACTATGTATATAAATATAATATAATATATAATTAATTATATAAATTATATATATATATATATTATATTTATATATTAAAACCGTCGGCAGACTAGGATCCAAACTTGTGTGAGCTGGATTTACGAACTCCGCGACTCGCAGAGTTTGTAGTACAAAAAGGCCGCAACTCGCGGAGCTGTCCTGGACAAAAATGCCTATAAAAGCTCGCGCTTTCTGAACGTTTAAAATATCCATCCATCAATCTCTCTATCTATATTATACGATATATATATATATATATATATATATATATATATATATATATATATATATTTATATTTATATTTTAAGTTTAATTTTAAATCCTAATAATAAGGGTTTGTTAGCGGATGTTGTAAGGGTGTAAGTCGAAATTCTGTCCGTGTAACGCTACGCTATTTTTAATCATTGTAAGTTATGTTCAACCTTTTTAATTTAATGTCTCGTAGATAAATTATTATTATGCTTATTTAAATCGAAGTAATCATGATGTTGGACTAATTACTAAAATTGGGTAATTGGGCTTTGTACCATAATTGGGGTTTGGACAAAAGAACGACACTTGTGGAAATTAGACTATGGGCTATTAATGGGCTTTATATTTGTTTAACTAAATGATAGTTTGTTAATTTTAATATAAAGATTTACAATTGGACGTCCCTATAAATAGCCATATACATTCGATTGGACACGATGGGTGGGGTATTTATATGTACGAATAATCGTTCATTTAACCGGACACGGGAATGGATTAATAGTCTATGGAATTATTAAAACATGGGTGAAATTATGTACAAGGACACTTGGCATAATTGATAACAAAGTATTAAAACCTTGGGTTACACGCAGTCGATAACCTGGTGTAATTATTAAACAAAGTATTAAAACCTTGTTACAGTTTAAGTCCCCAATTAGTTGGAATATTTGACTTCGGGTATAAGGATAATTTGACGAGGACACTCGCACTTTATATTTATGACTGATGGACTGTTATGGACAAAAACCAGACGGACATATTAAATAATCCAGGACAAAGGACAATTAACCCATGGGCATAAAACTAAAAATCAACACGTCAAACATCATGATTACGGAAGTTTAAATAAGCATAATTCTTTTATTTCATATTTAATTTCCTTTATTTTATATTTAATTGCACTTCTAATTATCGCACTTTTATTATTGTCATTGTATTTAATTGCACTTTTAATTAACACACTTTTTAATTATTGTATTTTATTTCATCGCACTTTTATTTATCGCAATTTCATTATCATTATTTACTTTACGCTTTAAATTAAGTTATATTTATTTTTAATATTTTATATTAGGTTTTAACTGCGACTAAGTTTTAAAATCGACAAACCGGTCATTAAACGGTAAAAACCCCCTTTTTATAATAATAATATTACTTATATATATTTTTATTTTTATAAATTAAAACTAATATAGCGTTAAGCTTTATTTAAAGATTTTCCCTGTGGAACGAACCGGACTTACTAAAAACTACACTACTGTATGATTATGTACACTGCCTATAAGTGTTGTAGCAAGGTTTAAGTATATCCATTCTATAAATAAATAAATATCTTGTGTAAAATTGTATCGTATTTAATAGTTTTTCCTAGTAAAATATAAGCTATTTCATATACACCTCGCACAGCATCAAGTAATTTTTGGCGCCGCTGCCGGGGACCAATCTAGCTTAAAAGCCGGAAGCGCAACGCTATATAAAAAAAAGATTTTTATTTTTAGTTTACTTTTATAAAAAAATACGCTTTTGTAAAAATACGTTTTAAAAACTCAAAAATATAAAAAGAAAAACAAAAATTTATATATTTTTAAGAGTTTGTTAAAAGTTTTATAAAGTTTTTTTATTTTTATTTTAGTGTTAAAAAAATATAAGTTTTATTTAAATATTTCGTATTTATTTAAAACATAAAAAAAACTGTCGAACGAAACCAGCCTGTCATTTGAATTTGCATTCTCCGCGACTCGCGGAGTTTGTTGCCAGCTAGGCACCGCACTCGCGGAGTTTAACCTGACGCGCCTGACATAACCCTAATCGCATTAATTACGGAGTATTATTAATTATTATTATTAATAAACCATAAATTAGTTTAATTATTATTATTATTTAGTTTAAGTTTTTTAAATTAATTAATAATATTAAATTATAATTAGTTTTATTTGTATATAAAAAATTAATACTTTTATAAATTAAATAATATAAAAATAATATTTTTATAAAAATTGTACTCTTTATCAATTTTAAGCCTATTTTTATTTTTGTAACTTTTTAATCGTTTATTCGTAATATTTATATTTTTCGCTCGTATCTAATTTTAAGTTCTAGTTTTTGCCGTAGCTTATTATTATTTCTAGATTTTTAGGCTTTGACGTAAAATCCCTTAAGTGCTTATTCCTTAGACTAAGATTTAGGTGCTTTAGAATTTTGCGACGCCGTTTCAACGCGCTACTTTCTTATTTTTATTTTTCGACGCCTTTTACCTATGTATCAATTATCACTCCAATTAGTAATCTCAATTTGCAATTTTAATTTTAAGATAGTGATAGTAATAAGGTTGGGTTAGTCGAGTGTTTTAAAGTTTTATAAGTCACTCTTTTTCTTTCTTATTTTTCGACGCCTTTTATTTTTCAACCCTTTTCTTTTTCGACCTTTTCCGACGCGCTCTTTTTCTTTCTTATTTCTCGCCATTCTAGTTTTTAGGACTTAGAATTTTTCTACTTCTTCTCTAAATTTCTTTAAATTACGAAAATTTATTTTAAGTGGTTAAATTGATAGACATCAAAATTTTCTGGTTCGTAGTAATAGTTGGATTTGTACGTGGGCCAGGTTATTGGAGCCAAACAGTACTCAATTATATTGAGACCAAACGAATTCTGCCCCTCTGCTGCATCTTTTGGCTATTCGAAACGTGGGCAAAATCAGAGAAGTCTATTAATTGGATAACTTATATAATTTTTCTTTCCTTTTAAAAACTAATAGGATATTCAGTGAATGCACCGAGCAAGACGTTCACCACCTTTTGTACGTTCACCACCTGTAACTCGATCAAGATATCTAGCAAATATTGTCGCCGTTGATTTTTCTTTAGAATCATCATCCAGTCGACCAAGTACTCCAATTCAAATTTCTGATAATCCATTTTTTGAACCCAACCTCACAATTGAGAATCCGGAGAATATTCAGGGACGATTCATAGATCCTGAACCATTAATTTTTCCTCCGAAACCACCAATCATTCAAACAGAGATTGTTGAGGAACGAACCATTAAATCAGAATCCTCTAGTGATTCCGATTCAACAAATTCAATCATGGAAAATCTGGAACCTTTAAGTATGGAAGACCGAATGAGAGCTAAACGCACTGGCCAAGGTCACGAAATTACTCATCCAGACATTAATGCTCCAGATTATGAAATCAAAGGACAAATTCTACATATGGTGACAAATCAATGCCAATTTAGTGGTGCGCCGAAGGAAGATCCAAATGAACATCTTCGTACCTTTAATAGAATCTGCACACTATTTAAAATAAGAGAAGTTGAAGATGAACAGATATATCTCATGTTATTTCCCTGGACTTTAAAGGGAGAAGCCAAAGATTGGTTGGAATCGTTACCTGAAGGGGCGATTGATACATGGGACGTTTTAGTTGAAAATTTTCTTAAACAATTCTTTCCGGCATCTAAAGCCGTAAGACTTCAAGGAGAAATTATTACGTTCACACAGAAACTGAATGAAACTCTATATGAGGCGTGGACTAGATTTGGAAAGTTATTAAGAGGATGTCCGCAACATGGTTTAGACACTTGTCAAATAGTACAAATATTCTACCAAGGATGCGACATCACTACAAGGAAAGACATCGATATAGCAGCTGGTGGTTCTATTATGAAGAAAACCGAAACTGATGCTTATAAAATTATTGATAACACTGCTTCCCACTCACATGAGTGGCACCAAGAAAAAGATATCGTTAGATCATCTAAAGCAGCTAGAGCCGATTCTAGCCATGACTTAGATTCCATTTCTGCAAAGATATATGCTGTCGAGAGACGAATGGAAAAGATGACTAAGGATATACACTCAATACGAATTAGTTGTGAGCAGTGTGGAGGACCACATTTGACAAAAGATTGTCTTAGTATTGAGCTAACAATGGAACAAAGATAGAATATTTCATACATAAACCAAAGGCCTGGAAATAATTATCAACCGCCAAGACCAATTTACAATCAAAACCATAATTATAATCGAAATGTTCCATACAATAACCAACAAGGTCCTAGTAATCAACAAGTATCCAACAATACTTACAACCAGCAAAGACCTAATTTTCAAAACAACCCACCACAAACCGATGATAAAAAGCCGAATTTAGAAGATATGATGACGAAGCTAGTTGAATCTCAAACGCAGTTTTTCACATCTCAGAAACAAACCAATGAACAAAATGCTCAAGCATTTAGAAATCAACAAGCTTCTATTCAAAATCTGGAACAAGAAGTAAGTAACCTAGCAAGGTTAATAGGTGAAAGAAAACCGGGAAGTTTACCTAGTGATACAAATGCTAACCCCCGGAATGAAACAGCTAAAGCCATTACCACAAGAAGTGGTATTACACTTAAACCACCTGAAATACCTGTAATTTCTGATGAAGCTATTCCTACTCCACAAGAACCACAACCTGAACAAGATAAGGAAAAAGAACCGGTAGTTGAAAAGGTTAATGAAGATAACACAGTTAAGGCTAAACCTTATGTTAAACCATACCAACCACCACTTCCTTACCCGAGTAAGATGAAAAAAGAGAAACTTGAAGCCGAGCAATCCAAATTTTTGGATATGTTTAAACAAATAAATGTCAATCTTCCTTTCATTGATGTAATTTCAGGAATGCCTAGATATGCTAAATTTCTGAAAGATCTAATCTCAAATAGAAAGAAAATGGAAGAACTCTCTGCCGTTACTATGAATGCTAATTGTTCAGCAGTGCTGTTGAATAAGATACCAGAAAAATTTTCATATCCAGGAAGTTTCACAATTCCATGTTTTCTGGGTAGTCTTAGTTCAATAGAAGCATTGGCAGACTTAGGTGCTAGTATAAATTTAATGCCGTATTCACTATACGCTAAACCAGACCTTGGAGAATTGAAACCAACAAGAATAAGCATACAACTAGCCGATCGATCAATAAAATATCCTAGAGGGATAATGGAGAACATGCTAGTTAAAGTTGGTACTTTAGTATTTCCAGTAGATTTTATTGTTCTGGACATGGAAGAAGATTCTCAAGTTCCTCTCATATTAGGAAGACCATTCTTAAACAAGGCTAAAGCAATGATAGACGTGTTTGGTAAGAAACTGACCCTAAGTATAGAGGACGAGAGTGTTACCTTTTCAGTTGATAGAGCAATGCAACAACCACAATCAGCAGATGATACATGTTATTATATTCAAACTATAGATTCACATGCAGAATTGTTAGAAGAATTTTCAGAATTACAAGGAACAGGAGAATGTTCTTTAGGAGAAGGAACTGAACCAATTGATGAAACTGAAATGTTAGCTACACTAATAGCTAATGGATATGAACCAACAACAGAAGAAATTCAAATGCTAAAAGAAGAAGACAGATATCGATACAAATCATCGATAGAAGAACCTCCGACATTAGAGTTAAAGCCACTTCCAAACCATTTGGAATACGCTTATTTACATGGTGAATCTGAATTACTTATAATAAGATCGTCTTCTCTTACTGAAAATGAGAAATCACAACTCATTTCTGTGCTAAAAGCTCATAAACCAGCTATTGCATGGAAAATTCATGATATTAAAGGAATAAGTCCTTCGTATTGCACACATAAAATCCTTATGGAAGAAGGTCATAAAACGTATGTGCAACGCCAACGAAGACTAAATCCTAATATGCAAGATGTTGTTAAAAAAGAAATTATTAAACTGCTTGATGCAGGTTTAATTTATCCAATTTCTGATAGTCCATGGGTAAGCCCAGTTCAATGCGTGCCTAAGAAGGGTGGCATGACTGTCATCACAAATGAGAAAAATGAGCTTATTCCTACTAGGACTATAACAGGATGGCGTGTTTGTATTGATTATAGAAAATTAAATGACGCCACCAGAAAAGATCACTTTCCCTTACCTTTTATTGATCAAATGTTGGAAAGATTAGCCGGAAACAGTTACTATTGTTTTCTAGATGGTTTTTCCAGATATTTTCAAATTCCAATAGCACCCGAAGACCAAGAGAAAACCACATTCACGTGCCCTTATGGTACTTTTGCTTACAAACGCATGCCATTTGGACTTTGCAACGCCCCTGCAACCTTTCAAAGGTGCATGATGGCGATTTTTCACGACATGATAGAAGAATACATGGAAGTTTTCATGGATAACTTTTCAGTCTTCGGTGATACATTTGAATCATGTCTAGTTAATCTTGAACGAATGCTTATTAGATGCGAACAATCAAATCTAGTTCTTAATTGGGAGAAATGCCATTTCATGGTTAAAGAAGGCATCGTTCTTGGACATAAAATTTCAAAGGAAGGAATTGAAGTGGATAGAGCTAAAGTAGATGTAATTTCTAAACTTCCACATCCCACCAATATTAGAGGAGTTAGGAGTTTTCTAGGGCATGCCGGTTTTTACCGACGTTTCATTAAAGATTTTTCTAAAATTGCCACTCCTATGAATAAACTCCTAGAAAAGGATGCTCCATTCATCTTTTCAGATGAATGCATCAAATCTTTTAATATTCTTAAAGAGAAACTCACTAATGCGCCGATCATGATAACACCAAATTGGAATCTACCGTTTGAACTAATGTGCGATGCAAGTGATTTTGCAATGGGAGCCGTTTTAGGACAAAGGATTGAAAAACGATTTCAACCTATATATTATGCTAGTAAGACGTTACAAGGAGCACAAACGAAATACACAACTACTGAAAAAGAACTCCTTGCTATTGTCTTTGCTTTTGACAAATTTCGTTCATATCTCGTCCTAGCTAAAACGGTGGTCTATACCGACCATTCTGCTCTTAGATACCTATTTTTGAAACAAGATGCCAAACCAAGATTAATCCGTTGGATCTTACTCTTACAAGAATTCGATATTGAAATCCGAGATAAAAAAGGAGCAGAAAATCTCGCCGCTGATCATCTTTCTCATCTTGAAAATCCTGAATTAGAAGTTCTAAATGAATCGGCCATACAAGACAACTTTCCTGATGAATATCTATTGAAGATAGATTATAATAAAATTCCATGGTTTGCAGACTATGCAAACTACTTAGTATGTGGATTCCTTGAGAAAGGATTGTCGTTCCAAAAACAAAAGAAATTCTTCAGTGATATAAAACACTATTTCTGGGAAGATCCACATTTGTTTAAAAGTTTTCCCGATGGAATAATACGCCGATGTGTATTCGGAGATGAAGCTAGTAAAATCTTAAACCATTGTCACACAGGACCAACAGGAGGGCATTATGGGCCTCAACTAACAGCAAGAAAAGTTTATGATGCTGGATTCTATTGGCCTACAATTTACAAAGACGCACACCTTCTTTGCAAATCCTGTGATGCATGTCAAAGGGCCGGAAAAATAAGTCAACGTGATGAAATGCCACAAAATGTCATTCAAGTATGTGAAGTATTTGACATTTGGGGTATAGACTTTATGGGTCCATTTCCAAAATCTCATAATAATCTCTACATTCTCGTAGCCATTGATTATGTGTCTAAATGGGCGGAAGCACAAGCTCTCCCAACTAACGATGCACGAGTTGTAGTCAACTTCTTAAAACGTCTTTTTGCAAGGTTTGGAACACCGAAAGCTTTAATAAGTGATCGGGGTACTCATTTCTGTAATAATCCACTTGAGAAAGTTCTCAAAAGATATGAAGTAACTCATAAAATCTCCACCGCATATCATCCACAAACAAGTGGACAAGTTGAAAATACCAACCGAGCTTTAAAACGTATTCTAGAGAAAACCGTAGGATCAAATCCGAAGGAATGGTCCATAAAATTGGAGGATGCACTCTGGGCTTTTAGAACAGCCTACAAAACTCCAATTGGAACCACACTTTTTAGACTCGTTTATGGAAAAGCATGTCATCTTCCAGTTGAAATTGAACACAAAGCATTTTGGGCTTTGAAGACATGTAATCTTGATTTACATGAAGCTGGACGTCTACGATTAAGTCAATTAAACGAATTAGAAGAATTAAGACATGAAGTATACGAAAATTCGTTAATCTATAAAGAAAGAACGAAGAAATGGCATGATAAAAGAATCAGAAGTTCAAAAGAATTTAAAGAAGGAGACAGAGTTCTTCTTTTCAATTCACGATTTAAGCTATTTCCTGGAAAATTGAAATCAAGATGGTCTGGACCATTCATAGTCAAAAGAGTTTTCCCATACGGAACGATAGAATTAATAAATTCAAATGGGATTGAATTTAAGGTTAATGGTCACAGAGTTAAACATTACATAGATAGTCCGATGGAAGTCGATAACGAAGTTAATCACAATTTCAATACCACAGCTAACTAAGTGTGGGGAGAATCAAGTCTTTAAAGGATAATATGTATTTCTGTTAGAGTTAGATTTTCTGTTTTCGTGTAGTTCTCGAAAATGGAACCCGAATGGTCTTTCCCTAGCAGACCCTAAAGAACTAGTCTTCTCCCCCCATTCTGAATTTTTATTTTTTTAGGTTTTACGAAATGAAGACTTCCTGTGAATTAAACCATGGTCTAATGCTACACGCTTTGATTACTAAACGTAATAATGACACACTACCGAGTGAACTGGTATCAGTAATCAGAGAAAAATTGGACGGAGTAAGAAAAGAATCCAGATGCGGAGATAATAAGTTACAATTTGGTAAAGGAAAATCAAAATTCGCAGCGAAAAGAAGAGCACAACACCTTGAAAAATGTCACAAATGCGGAAAATGGTCACACGAAGGTAAATGTTCAAATAATCAAACCTATTCAAACACCGAATTTGTTACTTTATGCAGATATGGACCGTTCATATGTTTAGAAGAAAAAGCACTGAATGCTCGAGGTTACGCCTATGTAGCCATGGAAAATCAATTAGTCCGACTATCTTATGAGTGGGCTAGAGCATATCACTAAGAAATCTATCTCACAGGTAAGTCTGTACAGTTTTTATTTTTATTTTTATTTTTAACCTTTTGATAATAAACGCTAATTTGTTCGCTATAAAGTATTAAATTGGTATTCGATGAAATTAGGTCTTGCGACCGAAATTATTGATATCATACAAAAATTTATTACATCACTGCGAAATTTAACGTTTATTCTTAAGGTATAAATATCTTTAATCAATCAACTCAAAATATTTTAAAAATTCGTCATGAGTTAAATTAGGTTATGTAACCGAAATTACTTTACCGAAAAGAAGGGCGTATATTTTTGATAATATTTGATTGATTAAAGTGGGATAAAATCCAAAAAGATTTTTAATTTTATTTTTAAAAAATTAATAAATTAATATTAAAATAATATTGTAAACTTGTTAAAATTAAATCAATATATTTAAAATTGTAAATATTTGAAAAATTAATATTTTTAATATAAGTTTGTATGTATAAAAACAAAAATATAATTTAAGTTTGGTGTGAATTTTTAATTTTATGCATTTTAAATTTAAGTTTGATGTGAATTTAAAAACAAAAATTTACTTTATTTTGCTAAGTTAAAAATATGATTTTTAAAAATTCGACGTAAGTTGAAGACTAGGTCGTTGAACCGAAATTGCTCTACCCAAGGGAGGGACGAGAAATTTTATTATCATTATTTTTAATCTTATTGATTTAAAGTATGCCAAAAACATTAAAAAACCCAAAAATCTTTGCTTTTAAAACAAACGGCAATATGTTTGGAAACTTTGGTAAAATTTAATTATTTTTCTACGCTAATCACCCTCAATAATTTAAATTGTTACTGATTTCTTGCAAATGAGGGCATTACAAGATCTTAAGTGTGGGAAGGGGTTAAATTCTTTCGGATTTTTAAAATTTTTACTTTATACACTTGGTTACCATTAGAAATACTAGTAAAGCAGTAGTTGTATTAGAATCTAGTGCTCTCTGATAATAAAGAACAGCCCTAGTCTTATATACTGACTACCCAATTCTAGTAAAATTTTTCAAAATTTTCAACTAAATGAATTTAAAATCATGTTTATACATATTTATGAACGATGAAAACTAGGTGTTAATACCAAAATTGTCGTTACCTCGGAAAGGACATAAATTGAGAAACAACCCAAAATGTTAGAATTCATTTAAGAATGGAATAGAGGAAAATAAAAAGGCAAAGAAAAGAAAATAAAAGCCAAGTGTGGGAAATTTTTTACCAAGTTATTCAAAATATATATCACATATTTTTGTACAAATAATTGAAAATACTTTTGTTTTGGACGATAATTAACTGTTTTACCCGGAAAAAAAAAAGAAGAGATGGATCTACACTATGAATCAATTCCATCATTTAAAGGAAGTAAAGTCTTCCGAAAAAGACACGCGCTTCTTGATTTAGGTCAAGAAGTTGTCGTTCAGACCAGCTGTAGGTTGACGAAAAATCTAGAAAAGTCATCACTAAAATCAGCAGGAAATCCACGGACCTCAGCATCAAACAGGGTCGCCAAGTGGTCAGATTTATCCTAACCATGAGAAGAATTTATCTCGTACAATGGGGGGCACCGTGTAAATTAGCTTGATAAGACTAATGAATCAGATCCCCAGAAAGAATAATCTCCTTAAAGATCAAAAATCAGCTTTTAAGACTGATATTACTCAATCCTAGAGATTGACCTTAAAGATTGAGAATTACAAACTCATGGAATTCGATGATATCTAAACTCGAGCTTGAACGAGAAAATATTTTGATTAAAATTACAAACCGATTTGTTTTCTGAAAACCCATTTTCAATGCGTTCATTACCATTGAACGTAAAATCCTAGGAATTCACCTGGAATTCATTAGGTCACCTGAACCAATTCGGGTGTCAACCGCAAGAACGGTGGTTGCATAGCATGGTCAAAGACAGGACCTTGTGCCAGACCGGAAAATTATAAGAGTGAGCTTTACTATTGCTCCTACAAAGGATAGTAATTGCGTCCGACACGTTATAGACCATAATTAAAAGCATGTCAGGGGATATTGCCTTAACAGTTGCTTGTTCAACGCTTCCCTTTACAACCAGACGGTAGTTTATCGAAAGGTAATATACGGAACAAGTATACTGGACGTGTTGCTTTCCCAATACAAGGTTAGCAAGTGGGTGACATAAAACCGCAAGTTTTGAGCTAAAATTTTCAAATCTAAAACCCACCAAACCTACAAAAACAATTTGCAAACACCGGTGAAGGGTTATTCCGGAAAACTTATCTAGGGTAAAAACTAGATTTAATTTTCAAAAGATTAAATGTTTTCATAAAGATCCAATTTTCTTAAAGGATCTAAATTTTTATAGTCATGTGAGACTGTAAACCACATCGTTACTACCATTGTTTATACCGCCGTATAGAAATCACTGATGTACAAAGTGTGAAGAATAAAGAAGTGATTCTAGTGTATTTCAAGACTATATTGCTTAAGGACAAGCAACACTCAAGTGTGGGAATATTTGATAATGCTAAAAACGAACATATATTTCATAGCATTATCCCTCAAGAAAGACAAGCTTTTAGTTGCAATTGTTCTATTTACAAGTGATATTCGTTTAAATAATAAAAGGTGAAGACAAAAGACAGATTCGACGAATTGAAGACGCAAACGAACAAAAAGCTCAAAAGTACAAAATACAATCAAAGAAGTTCCAATTATTGATGAGAAACGTCTCAAAATTACAAAATTACAAGATTTAAAACGCAAAGTACACGATATAAAATAGTACGCAAGGACGTTCAAAAATCCGGAACCTGGACCAGAGTCAACTCTCAACGCTCGACGCAACGGACTAAAAATTACAAGTTAACTATGTATATAAATATAATATAATATATAATTAATTATATAAATTATATATATATTATATTTATATATTAAAACCGTCGGCAGACTAGGATCCAAACTTGTGTGAGCTGGATTTACGAACTCCACGACTCACGGAGTTTGTAGTGCAAAAAGGCCGCAACTCGCGGAGCTGTCCTGGACAAAAATGCCTATAAAAGCTCGCGCATTCTGAACGTTTAAAATATCCATCCATCAATCTCTCTATCTATATTATACTATATATATATATATATATATATATATATATATATATATATATATATATATATATATATATATATATATATATATATATATATATATATATATATATATATATATATATATATATATATATATATATATATATATATATATATATATATTTTAATTTTAATTTTAATTTTAAATCCTAATAATAAGAGTATGTTAGCGAATGTTGTAAGGGTGTAAGTCGAAATTCTGTCCGTGTAACGCTACGCTATTTTTAATCATTGTAAGTTATGTTCAACCTTTTTAATTTAATGTCTCGTAGATAAATTATTATTATGCTTATTTAAATCGAAGTAATCATGATGTTGGACTAATTACTAAAATTGGGTAATTGGGCTTTGTACCATAATTGGGGTTTGGACAAAAGAACGACACTTGTGGAAATTAGACTATGGGCTATTAATGGGCTTTATATTTGTTTAACTAAATGATAGTTTGTTAATTTTAATATAAAGATTTACAATTGGACGTCCCTATAAATAGCCATATACACTCGATCGGACACGATGGGCGAGGTATTTATATGTACGAATAATCGTTCATTTAACCGGACACGGGAATGGATTAATAGTCTATGGAATTATTAAAACAGGGGTGAAATTATGTACAAGGACACTTGGCATAATTGATAACAAAGTATTAAAACCATGGGTTACACGCAGTCGATAACCTGGTGTAATTATTAAACAAAGTATTAAAACCTTGTTACAGTTTAAGTCCCCAATTAGTTGGAATATTTGACTTCGGGTATAAGGATAATTTGACGAGGACACTCGCACTTTATATTTATGACTGATGGACTGTTATGGACAAAAACCAGACGGACATATTAAATAATCCAGGACAAAGGACAATTAACCCATGGGCATAAAACTAAAAATCAACACGTCAAACATCATGATTACGGAAGTTTAAATAAGCATAATTCTTTTATTTCATATTTAATTTCCTTTATTTTATATTTAATTGCACTTCTAATTATCGCACTTTTATTTATTGTCATTGTATTTAATTGCACTTTTAATTAACACACTTTTTAATTATTGTATTTTATTTCATCGCACTTTTATTTATCGCAATTTTATTATCGTTATTTACTTTACGCTTTAAATTAAGTTATATTTATTTTTAATATTTTACATTAGGTTTTAACTGCGACTAAGTTTTAAAATCGAAAAACCGGTCATTAAACGGTAAAAACCCCCCTTTTATAATAATAATATTACTTATATATATTTGTATTTTTATAAATTAAAACTAATATAGCGTTAAGCTTTATTTAAAGATTTTCCCTGTGGAACGAACCGGACTTACTAAAAACTACACTACTGTACGATTAGGTACACTGCCTATAAGTGTTGTAGCAAGGTTTAAGTATATCCATTCTATAAATAAATAAATATCTTGTGTAAAATTGTATCGTATTTAATAGTTTTTCCTAGTAAAATATAAGCTATTTCATATACATCTCGCACAGCATCAGAAGTTTCGAATTATCATGATATTCAAAGCAGAAGGAAAGGTAATAGCACGATTTGATTTGTCATATTATCAGAATATCCGGAAAAGACCGAATCATCAAGAAAAATATTTTCTTGATATGTTTAGAGTTTAAATAGAATGTAAGAGTCGTGTAACATGGCAAATGATGATTATAAAGTCTATGAATCATCATCTTCCATTAAAAATTTAGCATGACTTACTGTAATATAATCACGTTGGCCTGACGTCATTATATTATACTAACTCATGCTTCAATTCCCAACACTACTTCAAATCATTCATAATTTAAACTTGAATTTTACAGAATATAGAACTAAAACAGTTTCCTTTATGATGTGATAAAGATATCGCAAGGAGACAGTTAATTGCGGTCAAGAATCGTTATAAAGATATCTTCAGAAATATAGAGGATATTTATAACGAAAGATACGGTGATATCTTAGAATTTCTAAGATCCAATGACGAGGAAAATTCTTTTGTTTCCTCTGCATTTAATGCTACCATATCTGAATCATTGGTTATCAATCCGAGATGGTTTCAAGAAATTTTATTTTTAGATGATTAAACGCTGATTGTAATCGTTAACGGATCTAATGGTTAACGAATAGGCGTTATTGATTTTAAAAGTGAATGATAATTTCGGTGGTTTGATGTGATAATTCATTGCAGAATACAAATGAATATAATTCGTGAATGTAGTGATCTTTAGGAGGACAACACCTGCTAAAGCTTTTTCTTGGATTCTGATATGTTAATTTCAGAATGTGTAATTAAATTTGTATGAAAATGATTGTGTATCACTGTGAAGGTAGTGCGTATAATTAATGATTTATGAATCGAAATTGAAGAATGTACAGTGTATTAATGTGAGATGTAAATATTTCTCGGGTATTACCTACCCGTTAAAATATTTTCACAATTAACAGTTTGTACAACAGAATTTACAATCTTTATGAAGATATACGTTCATATATGTATTCTTCAGATATAATCATGGATTTAATGAGTTAATATATATTAAACTCATCTGATTTGCGGTTTGGAACGAGAGTAAATAATCTCCAAAACCTTAGAGATTTCATAATTGTCGCGAAATATTTCGCTAATGAAGTTATGAATTAATACATTCATCGTTACACTTGATTCATTATGAAATGGAGTTTATTGTGATGAAGCAGTGATTAACAATTGTTAAGTCATTAACGAATGGTGTACATCATAGCATATTAGTGATATTAATTAACCAAGTAGTACATACTAGTTGAGATTCTCACGTAATTGCTTAGTACGACAAGATTTATAATTGTTCCAAATCATATATATATATAAGGTATACATATAATTCTTCACGAAGAATGAGTCAATACATCTTAACTCTTTATTGTTAATATTCCTTGGTATCTTTGGGGCGTATGATGTTGATATCCGAGATACCGAGTGTGATGTTGAGGCGTGGGAAGCGGATGTTGTTGTTGGTAGTGATGATGGTACTGGTGGTACTGGTCATGCTGCAGGTGCTGCTGCTGGTGTTCGTAGGTTTCGCACCTGATTTTCCAGAGCCACTACTCGAGCGCGAAGCTCGTTGACATCTTCTACTATTCCGGGATGATTGGTGGTTGGAACAAGGGGGTGAATAAGATCTAGAATCTTCGATATTATATATTCGTGACGGGATACCCTGGAAAGAAGAGAGAAAATGGTGTTTCGGACTGGTTCGCCGGTAAGTGCTTCAGGTTCTTCGCCAAGAGGTGAATTCGGTTGGTGGAAGGGATCACCTTCTTCTTGCCTCCATTGATTGAGTCAGCTACGAACCCATCCCCAATTCATCCAGAATAGATGATGGCTGATTGGTTCGTTTGTTCCGGTTACGCTGCCGTGGGAGCTCGAGGAGTTCGAGAAATTCATATTATGTGTTTCGAATAGGGTTTGATATGAAATGGGTATTGGGTACTGAATGATATATTCGTCTTCTTGAATAAGTGTATATAGCAAAAAGATTTCCGTAATTTACGGAGAGAATTTAGAAAAAGTGGTAGATAAAGTTTACTGGGATAGATATGATAAGATATGATAAGATGTGATGTGTCATCCATTTATGTAATAATGGTGGTATGACGTGTTGAGATTTGTAACCAGATATTGATTAAAGAATTTCAATTCGTATACTGTGATAACCCAGTGACATTTTCTGATTCGCAAACCGATGCATAAAGACATAAGATACGTGAGTGTTTGGAGTAGTAGCAGGAGCTTGTGGATGAACCGTTATCTTCGTATAGAAGTTTGATAAATCTGATAGGTCATAAGTTTGAAAAAAAATTTAAGTGGAATAAAGATGAATATGATATAAACGAAACACTTTATTTTATTGAGGCTTTAAATAAGCCTTCTCATTACACGATTCGGAGATAGAAATAGTTTAAGGCCTAGCCTTTACATAGATAGAAAATAGAAAAAATAACTAGGAAATATTAAGATTGAAGTAGTCTTCATATTTCTTCTTCTAGTCCTCAACCTCCTTCATAAACTTCTCAAACTTGTCGTTCTTCTCCTTTTGTTCCTCATAAAGATACTCGAGGTTATCATAAAGATTAGAAACATCATTGTTGATTACATGGTACATGTAGTCCCTCATAGAAAGTTGACTATTCATGTGGTCTTCCTCCATTTTAAATCTAAGGTCGACATCTTCTCTCAAATAGGCAAGGGATTGTTTTCCCCAGCGGGTATTGCATTCTTCATCATCCTTCACTTTCATCACCTTCTCCATCACTTTTTCTGTGTTATACTTTACAAGTTCTTCTAGCCTTTCGGTTCGAGTTTCGAAGGATTTTATGATGATCTCTTTCAAGATTTTATTTTCTTTCTCTAGGTTATTTAGACGCGCCTCTATCTGAGCGATGTTTTCACGAGATGGTGAGCTAGCCCTTTTTGATGGACCGGCTTCATCAGCAGTATTGGTTTCGGTTTGCTTTCTTTTTAGAGATAATTTTTAGATGATTCCTCAATAGGCTCTTTTTCGGGCTCGTAGCCTGAGTAGTCACCATTGTAGTTAGGAAGGCTTTGAATAGCTTCCCATTCAGAAGTACTCGTTGGTTTGTATACCGGTGAATGATTAGAGCCAGAGTCAGCAGAATCAATAGGTGTCGCATTTGAATGTGGTGGCATAATTGGAGAGTAGATAGAGTTCTCAGATTGGCTCGGCATTCTAAGAAACATTAAAGAATTTAATAAGGATAGTTTCTAAGGCATAGTGTAGCATTTAACAGTTAAAGGCAACAATTAAAGGCACTATGGTCAGGGAAAGTTGTAGTCCTACATTGCTAAGGTACCTAATTGTATAAGGCACACATAAAATGCAAATCCTGGTTCTCTACAACAACCTGCTCTGATACCAATCTGTCACACCCCCAAATAGGGCCTGGGGTAATTGTGACTAATTATATCAAATCACAGTTGTATAAACGAGAACGACTCTACATGAGACATTTTGTTGAGTTTTACAGCGGAAGATAAATATGTCTTTAATTGATATGATATGTAATGAAGACTCCAAGCATAGCAAGCAATCATCATTAAAGCAGTAGATATACAGCAGAAGCAATATTTAAGTACCTGAGAATAAACATGCTTAAAAAAGTCAACACGAGGTTGAGTGAGTTCATAGGTTTGTCATAAATAATGATTTAAGTAATAGATATAGACCACAAGATTTAATAAAGTAGATCTCGCAGATCCAAAAGTTATGCCAGTGCGTGATATTTAGACTAAAAGTTCAAGTTTGCCCCGTGATAAGTTGTTCTGTCCTTGTCGGTTTAATTTCATTATTGAGTAATACAAAGACTTAGTCAAATGTATCGGGGACGTTACTCCCGATAGGCCTATCCCCAATAATTAAGAATGCCGCAGCAATTAAAAATATCACTGTAGGGACTTAGTCGGACATAGCCGGGTATAGCATAGTTTAACAGTTGGTACTGATATTTAGACTAGACTTTCAAGTTTACCCCGTACAAGTTATCGTTTATACTTGTCAGTTGGGGACTTGCTGGTCATAGCCCAACATATCACAGTTTAATAGTTGGTACTGATATTTAGACTAGACTTTCAAGTTTGCCCCGTACAAGTTATCGTTTATACTTGTCGGTTGGGGACTTACTGGTCAAAGCCCAACATATCACAGTTTAATAGTTGATACGTGTAAAACAGTTATAAAAGTTGCGCATGTATTCTCAGCCCAAAAATATATAAAAAGGGAGCAGATGAACTCACGATACGATAGTTTGTATGATATGCGTATGATAACACTTGAACAAGTACAGGGTTGTCCTTGGATTCACGAACCTATATCAGTTTTATATATATTAAAACGTATAATCGTAATTAAACAATTTCACATATTATAACTTATATTATATATTATATATATTTAAATTTGTGTATATGTATTTAAAATGATAAATATTTATAGAATTATATTAATATATATTTAGTTTGTTTTAAAAAATATCTAATTTGTTATATATGAATATTCGTATAAAATTGATAATATGGTTAATACATACTTATATGTAATATTAATCGTAAATACGTTTTTATATACATAATATCTATTTAGTAAAATAATATTAATATTGATAATCAAAAGTTGTATTTGATTATAAGAGTAATAAAAATACTGATAGTAATAATAATTATAACAATAATAATATTAATAATGATAACAATAATGATACTAGTGGTAAAATGATAATAACAACAATTTGTATTGTTTTCAAAATAATAATAATAATAATTCTAATCATAATAATGATAATAATATTTAAAATGATAATAATAATACAATAATAACACTACTAATAATACTAGTAATAATATTTTTAGTAGTAACAATAATAATAGTAATTGAAATTGTTAATTTTAGTTATGTTAATAATACTTGATAATTTTTATTAGTAATAATAATAATAGTTATAGTACTAGTAATAATAATAATGATTAAAATCATAATAATAATAATGATAATAATTATAATGCTAATAATAATAACATTAATAAATAAAATAAAAACTTGATAAAGAAACTACCTTTAGAAGTTTATCAAAAAGAAATGCCCAAGGCAGGGCTCGAACCCGTGACCTATCGCTAACCCGAAACACCCCTTAACTGTCCCTCTGCTTCAGCTTTTCTGATTTAATGCCAAACTTTTATTTATTCAAATCGTTTCTGTGTTTCTTTCTTCTTCTTCTCTAATTCAACAATCGACCAGGGGTAAAAATCGAATTAACAACCAGACCATATAATGTGTTTAATTTTGAAAATAAAACAGAAGAAATCAAATGTGGGAATTTTAATTACCAGAAAAAGGAAATAAATAAATAAAAAAAACTGCAACAGCAGCCTGTTGAACACGTTGCAAACTCGAACCTTGATTTCGATTTTAAGATTATTTCAGCTCACGATTCCTACACGAAATAAGTTGCAAATCCATCCTAGAAACTATTCAAATCATCAATTTAACCAGAAACAACGAATAGAGATCGAATTTCACCAAGAACGGATTATTTGACTTTTGAAATAGAAACTTTGACTTCGAAATTAGAACTCATTACGAGGAATTAGGACCTAGGATTTTGCAGATAGATTGAGTGGATTATTCCTAACAACTCTGCAATTATAGATTTTTAAATGCGATTTGATTTCAAGCTTTTGATTAAAATGTTCATGAACAGGGCATATCGACTTCTGCCTTTACAATTTCTTGTTTTTAATTACGAATTTTATATCAGTGGATAGTTGTATTTGATAGTGGAGATTGAGAATTGAATGACTGTGAAAATAGCAGATAACAAATGGATGGTTTTATAGCTAAATGTGATCGTGCAGTAATCAATCAGGAAATACAAATTATATAAAATAAATAAAAAAAATTAAACTGATTAAGATACTTGATTGATTCTAGTTGTATCTGACTCAACTGATTTTGTTGTATAGTTTGCACGATTAGATAAAAAAAAATTAAACAGATCGTGATCAAATTAGGTTTTTATCTCCTTTATTAATATTTAATTAATATTATTAATTTATAATTATGTTGATAATAATATTATACTAATAATAATAATAATAATTAATAATAATAATATTATTAATGATAAATAATAATGATAATAATATTAATATGACAATATTAATAATAAAGATGATAATTTTAATTATAATTAATAATAATGATTATAAATGTTAATAATACTATGGATAATAATAATAATAATACTATTAATAATAAGTTTTATTAATAATAATGATATTTATAAAAATCTTATCACTTTTTAGAAAAAGTGATAATACTTATAATATTAATAATATATTAGTAATTATATTAATGATAATGATAATTATTATTAATAATAATTATAATAATAGTAATAATACTGATAATAATAATAATAATGACCGTAAATGATATATATACATACACATATATATTTACCTATCTTTTTATAACCGGTTATTCGTGAATCGTCAGTAACAGTTGAAGTTTAATGAAATCATATAAAGTTTTTGTTTAAATTAACTCGGAAATTTCTGGGTTGTCACAAACAGTGACATCCTTAATTGGAACCGGATCAATTAAGGAGGGCTATATGTTCACAACTTAATAAATATCTGATTGTACAAACTAAACTTATAAAGATATACACTATAAAAGTTTGATAGATATACCTATCCTTAGCTATATATATATATATATATATATATATATATATATATATATATATATATATATATATATATATATATATATATATATATATATTAGTTAAGTACGTAGGTTATAAATTAGAAAAACGCAACACAAAATTGTCAAACATCCATATTATAAACATAAATCCAGAAAAGTAAAATTAATATTAATAATCAGATAATTTTTATTTTAATGACTAAATCTACTAAATTTCTAACTAGAATCTACATATATGTCATTTAACAATCACTGTAAAAAATCTATGGTCAATGACATAAAATCAGTTATTAGTATTTTTTTGAACAACGAGTTAGGAGTTACTGACGGGTGACCCACCCGATTATATCCATGACACGTGTTGGGAGAAAACCGCATTGAAAAAACTCCCCTCGAGAATTGAATCCTTGACTTTTCATATTCACCGAATATCCGGATAGCCGGGGTACAGTGAGGTAATGCACAATTGGTCATACTTGTACATTTGTTGTACATCAAAACCAAACAGTACACAAAAAAACTTAAAAGGCCAAAAAAACACAGGTTGTGACATGTGAATTGAATTGAATCAATATATTGGTCATTTTAAGTCATGGGTATTTTGAGGATGATGGTGTGAACATAATATAACGCAAATGGGTGACCCAATACATTTGTTTGGCTCTTAGCCTCTCACTTGAGATAAGGTAATTCTAACAATATCTCTTTCTTTATCTATACTTCCATTTCTCTATCACACAATACATCTTATATAAACTTCATTCAATCAACCTCACCATTACTATCCTACTCCCTAACTCATATCCACCGTTGATTTCATTTCTTTCATTGGTCAACCTTTTCATTATTTGCACCATCATATACATTTGGACTAGTAAAATAGATTCTTATAATCTTATGTTAGGTTTTGAAATCTATTGTATAAGTTTCTTTTTATTCAAACAAACCAATTTTTTACACCTATGAGGTTGCAAAGTCTCATGCTTATGGTAAGTGTTAAGCATTACAATATAATATCAAATAATTAATTATGTGTTTACCAAGATAATATTTACTCTCACAGTCTCACTAATGATCATTCATCTACTCTTCAACAAATGAATTTGTTTCTCTACATTCAAAGTTCATTTTTAGCGTGTGGATGTAACTTTATATTTTAGTATTCAATGTAATTTGGCTAACATGTTAATTTTTAAACCACTATGTAATTTGGTTACACACCGTAAATTAATAACCGTCACAAGATGGTTTAATCGTTGAAATTCTAATATTAATCTAAGATGTTTCGGATTCAAAATTTAAAGCGACACATCTTGATAAAAATATGATTAAAAAGTTGTCACGGGTTAACCTACTTAAATCACTTACATAAAAATGTAAATATTTGCTCTATAAGTAGCTTAAACAAGAAAAACCTTCTACCTTAATCATTTACAAAGTGTAAAACAATGCAAAATTAGTTAGTTAGTTAGTTAATGGGCTTAGTTAATAGTTAATACCTAAATGGCTAAATTACGATGGGGTCAAATATTGAATAGATGGAGTGTATGGACATAACGGTGGAGAAAAGCACAGGTGATTGGTACACCTCACCAGGTACAGGATAACACCCTGACATTTCACCACCATTCTCACTCCATTCCCTCCATATATTTTTCTCTCTATATTAACTTAATTTAAATAAATCATAAAAAAACAAAAAACAACAATGGAGTCTCGAGTCCTGTCCGGGTCCACCACACTCTCCGGCATTCCTAAACTGATCATCAAACCATCAGCCAGACTCACCACCGTCGCCGTCTCATTTCCGGCGAGAATCAACACTAACGGCGGTGGTAACGTCGTTTGCGGAAGACAGCTTCGTCCGAGTTTATTAAACCTAGATTACTCGTCTCCAGTACCGACGGTTACTAAACGTGATGCTCTTAAACCGTGTCTTGCAGCTACTGGTGATTCCGCCGGGTAATTGTGTACTACTTCAATTTAATTTTGACTTTGATTAATGTTGACTGACTGACTGAATTTTTTTGACTTTTGGTTGGTAGTGATGCTGCTCCGGCTGGCTTTTTGGCTAAGTATCCGTTTCTAGTTACTGGTTTTTTCTTCTTCATGTGGTAAGAAGCTAATATTAACTATACATGCCAAAATTTAGATTTAAATTTTAAAATAATATTAATTAATTTTTTTTCTTTTCGATACATGAATATACAATACAATGAACTTAATTTATGGCTAAAAGTGCCATAGAATCTATTTATTATCTATTTATTATACCTATAGAATAAATAACTTTATAAGCAATACAAAACTGACTCCTACATAATAATAACTATGTAGTTAAAGTTTCATTGCTAAATAATTTTTCAATACAATAATACTACGTATTAGTATTGTCAAACTACAGTTACAATTATTATTATTGGATGAAACATCATTATTATAATAATAAAGTTAATGTAAGTTCATCTTTTATGTTAAAGGATCGTTTTTATATATAAATTTAAATAATTATGCCAAATTAAATGGACCTATGAATATTAACGAAAAAAACATTGTATATTAAGTTCAACTGATTTGTAAGGTGGTTGGGAAAACCTAAATTGGTATTCTTGGATGAGTTCTCTTTGTAATTCTTCTCTAGCATCTTGCTATGGTTGGTTCTTAAAACTACATTTTTAAAAAATGTTGATGATATGCATTTTGAGTAAGATGAGTCCATACAGAAGCGACAAAAAATGATTTATCGCTTTAAGTTGCATCAGTTAGTAATTTGAACTATATATATTTATATTTTATATATTATAGGAATAGGAATTATAGTAATATTTTATGTAGTTTTAAAAGTTTTTATAGCATTCATTCATTATGAAAGTGATATTAATATTAAATAATTGGGGTAACAATTTATTTAATATGTCAAAGTGAGTGGAGAATTCTTCTCTCAACACTTTCCAGTGCTGTACATTGTTTTCATCACAAATTTTATCTAGTTTTTAAATCAAACATTGTTTACTAAAAAATAGATATTGTTATCAGTATATATTCCAATACTTATTATAGATGGCACCTAACCTTAACATGTGAACAGAAAGGATATAAAGAGTGCAATTTTCTCTGATAATGATGAATATTGTCTTTTGTTATGAAGGTACTTTCTGAATGTCATCTTCAACATCCTTAACAAGAAGATCTACAACTACTTCCCTTATCCCTAGTAAGTTAATCAACTTTTTAGCGTTATAAACGAAAATGCTATGCAATAACAAGTTTTTTTTTTTTTTTTTTTTTTTTTTTTTTTTTTTTTTTTTTTTGAAAGGCAATGTTAGTGGTTAGCTCACGAAGTTAATTCACGAAAATCCCCCCCCCCCGAGACTCGAACCCTGGTCTCCTCGAACACCATGTTAACATGGTGACCAATGAGGCAAAGCCCCATTGGCAATAACAAGTTATGAAGGCCATACTGTTGTGTATGTTTATGCAGTTTCGTCTCAGTCATACATTTGGCTGTTGGAGTGGTTTATTGTCTTGGTAGCTGGACTGTTGGTCTACCTAAACGCGCTGTGAGTAGTGAATTTCCTCATAGTCATGCTAACATAAGTGCTTTATAAACTATAAAAAAATGTTTATTCTATGGTCACCCATCTTGCAAAATTTCCTACAGTATCTGTGTATCTTTTTAAATATTTCTTTCACTGAAAGGTTCATTGAGAAAATTTTATGACAATATAAAAAAGTATAACTTTAAATTGGCCTTCTGACGTGTTGTTGTTTTTCTTCTGAAGCCGATGGACTCGAACCTTCTGAAGCTGCTAATTCCTGTGGCGTTTTGTCATGCTCTTGGCCATGTGACCAGTAATGTGTCGTTTGCAGCTGTTGCTGTCTCATTCACCCACACAATCAAAGGTAGCTAAGTAACCACACATGATAAAATTCTTTAGACATGAACAAAAATTGAAAAATTATAAACCTAGTACTAGACTGAAAGATGAATCGTTTTTATTGATTCGTTTATTTCTTGTTCTCAGCCCTGGAGCCATTTTTTAATGCTGCTGCTTCTCAATTCGTTCTTGGACAGTCGATACCCTTAACTTTATGGCTTTCTTTGGCTCCCGTTGTTCTTGGTACGCTCTTATCCTTTCAAAAGTGGTTATGTTTGCCGTTTTAAAAAAATAAAAATAAATAATGCCTGTTGACACACCCCTTCAAACCCATGAAAATTCCAAAAAATTGTTACATATTAAAATCAGGAAACTATTATTTAACTGGAGAGTATCTTAAAGACTCAATTAAAAGTCAGCCCATCTTAAAACTATATGCCTTTCTCAAATGGATATTCATGGGACTAGGGGAATTGATGTTATCGTATTTGAATTAGATATAATTAGAAGGCAAATTTGTATTACCAAAAGCTGAAATCAAGTATAAATGCAGGTGTATCAATGGCTTCGTTAACTGAGTTATCATTCAACTGGCTTGGATTTATCAGTGCCATGATTTCCAATATATCCTTTACGTACAGGAGTATATACTCAAAGAAAGCTATGGTTGTCATCTATATCTATACTAATATTATATGGTCTTTCATCACATTTAGTAACTTAAAGTTAAAAACTTTGGCGTGTTATTTAACAGTTGTCATGGTTTGCAGACTGATATGGATAGTACCAACTTGTACGCCTACATTTCCATTATTGCTCTCCTTTTTTGTTTACCGCCTGCTATAATTGTGAGTACAATTCTATCCTTTTAAGTTAAACTCGAAATGATCGTGAAACCTAATATTTATTATCCCGTTTTCTTTATCTTTCAACAGTTGGAAGGACCAAAACTCTTAAACCACGGGTTTAGTGATGCTATTGCTAAAGTGGGCATGACTAAGTTCGTTTCTGATCTCTTTTGGGTCGGAATGTTCTATCACCTCTACAATCAGGTATTACACAATACAAACAACACATTCTATATTTGACAAGTTCTAGAAATTTGGAAAATGAAATATCAACACCTGCTATTATGGAAATAGCTTTATATTGAGAAACACTATATTTCATGAACTATACAATTTTGTGTATTTGTTAGAAAGAGTAGTGTTCACAAGAATTTCCAAGCAAGATAACAATGTATTTTTTTTAAGATCATATAGAACACTTAATATGACTCGCTGGCTTTGAAAATTAAAGGAAATGGATTTTAAAACAATTTCATTTCCGATTAAAGACATTTCTACATATGTGAATGGAGAATGTAAGTTTGAAAATTATGCATTAGAAAATAGACAATTTGATAATATTGAAATGTCTCATTTTAGAAGTTCACTTTAGGCCCAAAAAGGGATCGATCTGCTTCTGGTTATGTTTTCTTGTTATGGGTTTTCAGCTTGCAACCAACACACTTGAAAGGGTGGCACCTCTTACTCATGCAGTCGGGAATGTGTTAAAAAGAGTGTTTGTGATTGGTTTCTCAATCGTTATCTTCGGTAAGCCACTCTCGTCAGATAGAGTTCGTCATGTGTTTAGTTTTTTTTTTTTTTTTTTTTTTTTACCAGCAAAAGTTACTCAAAGTATGTGGCTTATACAGGCAACAAGATTTCAACTCAAACAGCCATTGGTACATCCATTGCAATTGCTGGAGTGGCAATGTACTCCCTCATCAAGGCCAAGATCGAAGAAGAAAAACGGGTTAGTTAAACACAACAACCCTTCCATTTCATAGACACTGCAATCTTTCCAAAATGGGGTGAAATGGGCAGATCGTTGGGTTACGTAATGGGTCAAGACATGCAACTTTGACACAGTTGTGTTGGAGGTTAATAAATAATGTGTAAATGAGTAAATGATGAATTAGTGTTAACTAGTGTTTGGGGGGCGCGCGTTGCCACGCCGTTTTGTAGGCATTTTTGGGCAATGTGATGGAGTCGTCGTTGGCGAAAGTGTAGGAAAAATTGGAAGGAAAAAAAAGGGGAAAAAAAGTCTTTATCGTCTTGTTTTTTTTGAAGAAAATTAGGTTAAAAAAAAAACGGGCCAACGTCCCTATGCAATCCCTTAGTAAAAATTTTAGGGGAGAATGAGACAATTTAGAAAACTGCAGATGAATAGTGCAGTACTCCTTGTGGGTACAACTTCCTTCTGCACAACGTACAAGTCATTAAAGCACAAAATGTGTCGCTTTCGATGAATAGGAAGTGAATAGTAGCCAAATTTGGGAATTAGTATATAGGTATAAAGGGTTTTAGATCATTTACATGCACGAGTTTGATCGCTATGTACACTTGTTAGTTTATTTCTTTTAGTTTTGCTGCTTACTTAACTATTCATTTTGGGCAGAATCTTAAATCGGCTTGAGGTTGAAAATGGCAAAGTGCGCACGCAGAAGGGAAGAAATGCAACTATATTACTTTAACACTATTGTATCAAGACGTAGCAAATTTGCTACAACTGTGAATTTGTTCTTTGGTTTTTTTCGTCTATGAGAATAAACAAGCTCAGACTCTCATTTGACTTTAATAATGTATCATTCTATCTCTATATATGATTTCAACTATCTTGAGTTTAGATGAGTTTATGTTGTCGTGTGTTGGTTACTTGCTGATAATGCCATTTTCTTCCTGATCTCATCGTTTGTCACTCAATACTTATTTATGTCTATACCTGACAAACGCGTCAGGTGGGATCGGTTTGGGTAACGGGTAAAAACGGATTTGGGTTGAAATTGATCAAATGGTTCCATATGGGTCAGGTTGGGTAGGGTTCAGTAACAGGTTGAAACGGGTGATAGGTCAAATTGGTCAAATGGGTCCAAGAGGGTTATATACTTTTACAATGATTATAACATTTATGATTACGTTTTACGTTTATATTTATGTTTTACGTTTACATTTAACATTTGATTTTTACACTTATGATTACGTTCGACGGATGAAACTTGTTATGATCTTTATGCTCGACCCATTCACAAGACACATTAGACCTATCCATATTTCTTGAGATTTAGGATTTCATACCCACTTGACCTGTTCATTTGCCTTTTGTATAGGACCCATTAGGTTGGTGGAACCTATTAGACCTTTTTTTTACATTGTTAGGCCTAATTTTTTCTCAATACCCATTTGACTTGAAAGTTTGACCCAGTTGACCCCAATTTGAGAGTACGAGTCTCAACATGCCCGTTCTCGATAATTTAAGTACCTAGAACGAGGTGGAAAAAAAGGTCTTTAGGTCGTAACGAATAATATAAGCTATTTGAAAAAGACCCTTAGTCTCTCTAATGAATAATATTAGTATTTTAAAATATAGGCCTTTTGAGCCTTGCCAGAATGCTAGTTAACTTTGATTTCTTCTTTTTTGAGACATTTGATTGTTGCTTTTGGGCCTGTTATGCTTCTTGTTCACTGCTTTAGTTGTGTTTCCATAATTACCATGTTTCTCGAATATCCAATTATGTCTATATATTTAAAAAAATTAGGTCCCTGAAAACCTTGAACCCTAGTCCTGGTTGTCAGTCACTTTGTCACCTCAGTTGCTTCTTTACTTGATGAAATCCTTATACGGTGGTCTTGCCTCTGTACCGATTCCAATCCGACGGGGCAACTACTCGCCTTTTTGGATAACTTTTTATAGTAAAGCTTTCTTATATAGTTATGACTTTGGGTTTCAAGAGTGTTTTTGCATTTATTAGTTCTTGGCATTTTTCGGCGGGGACACTCGTTTTTCCGACCTGCTTTCCTTAGGCTCGTAGCTTTCTGCTTTGTGTAAAGATTGTGTTATTTTCAATTTTCCAAGATAGTTAGATGACCTCCAGTTCGAAAAATTAGATTTGGTGTCCGATGGTTTGTCATCTCTTTTTGAATCTTCGTTGTGGTTCGAGGTTGACTATGAAGGTGTTAGGATATTGGGGATCTCGATTGGTATGGTTCGCACGTGTTCGCTCGCTCAATAGGCGTCTTCGTTCATAGAAAAACTGTAAACTTGTAACCGGATGTAATTGATTTGTGGTGGTTTGTCTAATGTTTGTTGGTGTATTAGTCAATGTTAACATTGGTTGTGCAATAGGTTCTGGTTTAACATTTGCTTCAAAAGATCGTAAAATCATCAATTAGACATATGTCCGAGTCAATTGTAACACATTTTAATATTTGGTTCTTTTAATAATTTACTTTTTTTTTTTGAAAGAAAACACAAAGTTCTCGTTTGAAGTCTCAACATATCAATTGTGATGCTATAATGTTAACAGACCTTTTTGGAGCGTTTGTGGGACAAATGCAGGCGTGGAACGATGAACAAAAAGATCCGCTGCCTTTTATCCTCACGTTTTCACAATTTTACCATAAACTTTAAAACGCTTAGCTACGAGTTTTGTCCGTAAATATAATCAACAACGAGCTACAGGGACCAATACGCTACACAATCATTTTACGAGGACCTTAATGTAACTTAACTGACGTACTCCGTATTTCAAAATAAAAATAGTCAGACAGTTGACTGTAGGACTTCTATTCGAGTGAATTCAGAGCAATTATGGCGATTATTTTAGCTGCTCCCGCCGTTTTGTTAATTTATCTTTCATTTATCTTTAGATCAACGGCTGTAACCCTAATTGATGAAATTCGAGATGCTGAGCTGAAGGTGCTTCAATTAGGTAACTTCTTTTTAGATCAACTGCGTAATATAATGTGTCTGAATTGTAATTTGCATCAAGTTATCGATTTCATCAGTTGAGTTAAATGTTAGTAATTTAATAGTGTAAATTTAACGATGTACTTCGACTTTACAAAATCTAATATAAGCATTTATTAGTTAATACTTAAAATTGGTAGAACTACTATAGTTATATTTGTATTCATTCAATTGCTAGGGTTTTAAAAAGAAATAAAATTTCGATTGTAACAAGGATGTATGCATTTTCAAAATTTATTATTTATTTTTTCAAAAAAATAAAATAAAAATGTTTCTAAGATTGATTGGGCAGAAAAGGTTTTGTTAAACCATTTAGGTTGAATATAGAATATTGATTTTTTTGTGTTTGTGGATAGAATCTATCCTTGCTAAAAGCGTATCGGTAGTAGATACGAAAAATAAGTATATCAAAGAAAGTGAGAAGCTGGTTGAGGAGATGACGAGTGAAGTTGATCGTCTGCAGTCTGTTTTGCTAATAAAGAAGGTGATACTTTGTTTATTTGTTCTTTCACTTTCACATTTTCATTATTGATTTATATTTAAAAAGTAGAAATTCGATATGCATTCTTTGCTTTCTTTTATGAGATAAAGCTTTGAATTCTCAACTGGTGATATATCGCTCGATATTTTTATGAAACTTATAAAAAACATTAGTACCTGGGAACAATTTGGGCACTTAGAAAAAAGCTAGATGCTAAGTTTATGCATTAACATTTGCTTCCTCTGGTTGTAGAATAAATCATCATCTGCATATGAAACGTTTAATCAGCTGGAAGAAGAGGTTCATTACTATTGAATGTTTTTCTTTATTTTATTTTCCATTTAATTATCTTGCAACAGATAAAACAAGCAAGATATAACTCTCTTTCATCAGGTTCGGCTTCTTTGGACTACTGCAAGAAGAAACAATTTTGAGCTTCACAACTTGGAATCCAAAGCTCAAGATGCTGAGGAAAGGCTTGAAATAACCAAATCAAGGGTTGAAATGGTCAGTGATTTCTTATTTGGGCTAAAAGAAACCATCTTTAATCATATGCGAGTTGTATTACTCTTACGATTTTAAGAACTTTTTACTATTTATAAGCTGATATGTATTTGCAATGAGGATTCCAAATATTGTATATAAGTGGATTTTTTCAAGAAAATAAAACTTTTGAGGTCATCAATCTAGCTAGAATCAGTGGTTCGACAATTCTTCTACGAAAAGAGTTTACACTTCAGTTTGTTAAGATTTATATTTTGAGGTGGTTGATTCAGTTCACTTATTCATGGGTCGATTAACGGGTTGAAAGTCCGCGAAAGTGTAACTTAAAGCATTAAACCTTCTATATCATTTCTCAAAAGATATTATAAGTTTGTTAATCGTACTGGACAAACTAAAATCATCGAATATAATTTCTCTTTATGTTATGCTTATACACACAGATGGCTGGAGTTGTGACTGAACAGTGGATTCAAATTCAACATCTTGAGCAGGCTCTTGTAATTGCAGAAGTATATTTTCTTTCATAGTTTTATTCCTATGTATGCTGTCATTTATAGGTGAATAATATGCGTTGTCCTAAACTTATGATATAGCTTTAACTCTACTTTTTCATTACAGATAGGATTAAAAGATCTTAAAAGGATAGTTAGCAGGTGCCCCTTTCTGAAGGTACGAACACATTCTTCTTCTATACGTTGTTTTGTTGGTTGCCTTACAAAATGCTTCGTTCATATCATTACTCTTATTGCTTATCAATGAGTCAATTTAGGTTATGTTTGATCTCTAAAGAGTTAAAAGGATAGAAAAAAACTTTACCTCACAATGAAATTTGTTAAATAGGCTAAATGTCACTCTCTGTATTTTAATGCGTTAAACCTCTTACATTATTTTATTGGTAAATTAATGAATTTATTTACAAAATATAATCTTCCTAATTATTCTTGTCACACTAATATAATAGTTAAGATTTTGTTTGTCCTTGGCCCTCTTGAACACGTACCAAAGAACTACCTCTTTTTTACCTGAACCCAGGTTGACGTTTTCAACTTTGTCATTAAATTTGTATAAGTATTTAATGTGACACTATTCATCATCTAATTTGTGTCAAATTTGGTGTAACAATGTTCATATACGATTACACTCTAAATTTATGTAAATCCAAAAGTGTATGGTTTTAGAACTGTATTATCATAAACGTATATTTTAATTTAATATTTTATTGACTATTTGTTTGCTATTTGATTTAAAAGGAGTATTATCTAAGTTGAGCACTTCAATTATAATAACGTCTAACTTCACAAAAAATTGTCAAACAAATAATAATCATAAAATTTAATTACGCCAAAAATGTAAATTTAATGATCCCGTTGCAACGCACAGAGAATAAATTCCTTATTTTTATAACTATGTGTTGCACTGTTTTTTTGTAGTTTGTCAATAACAAATTCGGATATCTTCTTGATGACTATTGGAAAATAATTGAAAAAACTTGGTCAGCAGTAAAACAGAATCATCACCAGGTACCATCTCTCTTCCTCCCAACCGCCACCTATTAACCTAACATAATTTCACCTTTTAACTTATTTACCAACATTGTCTATCATACAATGACTGCAATTTTTAATTTCTGCAAAGTGCTTCATATTAACGTCATATCATATTAAAACAACTTAATATGAATGAGTTGTGCCAATAAGATATTGACGATTGTGTTTCCTATGCAGTTGCAAAAGTTTGTCAAGAAAGAAATGCAAAAATGGAAATATACTGCTGCTTTTGCTAACAAAGAAGTTGTCTTTTTTGTGGTAAGACGACATTGCTCTGTTCTTTTGTTTCTAGAAATGAAAGTTCCAACTTTTGATTCATTTACTTTTATCTCTAGCTGGCGAAATGGGTCAAATAGAAAAAAGACAAAATTGCGAATTTCGTCCCCGTGTTTCTTACTTTTTGCCCGTTTCATCCCTATGTTTTGTTTCCTGCATTTTTCATCCTTAAATGCATTTTAAAGTCTCAAATTCATCCATCACCCTAACGAAAGTTGATGTCCGTTAAGTATGGACCATCCTTGTAATAACTGATCTCCATCAACACTATGGCCCCCTTGGAATAACATGCCCATTAAATAGAACTCCTTTTGGATCAAGCAATTTGGCCATCTCTGTAGCATATACTTTGTTTCCCATTGTGTAAAGATGAAGCTCATATAGTTTACTAGCCTGAGATCGAGAAAACAATGAATTAAACACGATTCCAGTTCTAAATATTAATAATGATAATCGAATTCTAACCCTTTTTAAGAATTTCCATATCCCAGCCCACAGTTTGGTCCACATACACATACGAGGAAATTTAAAAAGATGCCTATGCCTCTTGTCACGATCTTGTTCTCCTTTCTTTTTTAACATCTCATTGTGCAATCGTTCAATTTCAGAAAACTCGGAGCATGCAACATAAAAATTAAGAAAAAGAAAAAAATATACATATACCAAATAAGAAAAAATTACTTTACTACCTTAGTTGAATTTAGAAGAGTATGATCAAGATCCAACACAAGACATAGCTTGCGCTCAGCAAACATCTTTTTCTGTTCTTCCATTCTTTTCGACCTCTCCCGTTGGATAGCAGCCCGCTGTTTCTAATCAAACCGTCCCAAATATTGCTCAACCTCTCCCCAATTGTTCTGTGATGCAGCAGGGTCCACACCTGGAGCAACTTCTTCAGCTGGTGATGATGGTGATGATGAACTTGTAGGTTGAAGATGAGTCAGGGGATAAACAGAAAAAAGACATCAGTTAAAGAAGAAAATGAAATTTTTACAAGGATGGTCCATAATTAACGAACATTTAACTTTTGTTAGGGTGAGAGATGAATTTGGGACTTTAAAATGCTTTTAAGGATGAAAAATGCAAGAAATAAAACATAGGGATGAAACGGGCAAAAAGTGAAAAAAACAGTGACGAAATGAACAATTTTGTCTAGAAAAAATTAACGAAAAGGAAAATGGGTCAAACAGGTTAAACCATTTGAAAGTTGCCCAAAATGTACCTCTTATTATGTATACAAATCACCTAAACATTTTTTTAAAGGAATAAAAAGGTTGTCAATTAAACAAATTCAAACATATACATTAATAACAAAGTATTTATAAAATATGGACTAAGAAAATGTTACAATGCAAGCCAACTTGGTAAACTAACAGATTACTCGCATATTATTCTTATTACTCGTATAAGATTTGTATATCGCAGGCATCTGCTCTAATCACCTTCCCAGCTTTGAGTGTGGGAGCATTTCTCCTCAACGGTTTTTAATAGCAAATAGATACAGTGGTCAAGAAAACGACCCCAACCATCACCAACTATCTTCCCTTGCAGGGACCATATATTTATTATTATTTATTATATAAATATAAATGTGATAAATTTTGACACTGCCTTTCTCTTCATGAATGCAATCCTTTTTTCAAAAGCTAGAATTAGCAAATACAAAGAAATATACAAATTACACTAGGTGTCTTTCTCATTTACATATTGATTCAAATTTTGACTGTGCCTCTCTTCATGAATGTAACTCTCTTCATGACTGTGCCTTTCTCATTTACATTTGTTTTAGCTGTAAATTCGAGTTGACTGTGCAGTTGACACTTGCTGAATATTACCAAATACAAAGAAATATACTAATTGCAGTTGATTGTGCAGTTGACACTTGCTAAACAAATTACACTAGTCTCTCTCATGTACATTTGTTTTAGCAGTAAATTCAAGTTGATTGTGCAGTTCACGCATGCGCACTCGCACACACACAGATATACATATACATATGGATACATACGTACACAAAAACACACACACACACACACACACTCTTATATACATATAGATACATACATATATCCATAGTATACACACACATATACATATAGATACATAATATACAGATATACATACATAGATACATATACACGTATACATAGATTAATATACAAACAATATCAGCTAACATGTAAATATAAAGGGAATATATATATATAATATATACTGTAACAACCCAAACCGTAACCGACCAAACACGACGAAATTGCAAACAAAAAAAATTTTCTGGTGCAGATCATCTGCGCGGCGCGCCAGGTGACCGCGCGGCGCGCCAAATCACCTGGACAGCCCGCTGTCCCCGGAAGTCTTTTTAACGAAAATGTTTGACTAGTTCCCGACATTTTTAGCCAAAACGCTTTTAACCATACATTCATATATGTAAAACTAGCACATAACTAAGGTTTGAGCGAGTTTTACAAAGTGGGGCCCACACGTGCCCAAAACGCCACTAAGTTAAAAATACAATGTTTAATACAAATTAGAGTTTCGACCACGAAAAGTTTATTTGCCAAACGATACAACGAGCATGGTGTTTGGGGTTAAACTACCCAAGTCTCGGTCAAACTCCAAAATCGTCACATCCCAAAAGTGTCACTAAACAAGACGGGATCTCTAATCCAACCGGATGCCCTTACCCTTGTCCACACCGGAACCTATAAAAATAGTAAACAACGAGAGGGTAAGCAAAGCTTAGTGAGTAAAACATATATATACATGCATATACAACTTACCCACACGCATCCACGATATCAAATAACACATAACAAATCTCGATAAGCAAGCTAGTATCACCAAACGTATCACTAGCAATAATCATAGCATAAATACTCATAACAATAATCAAATGCTAGTATGAACAACAATAAATCATGGTTAACCAATCTCTTCGCTAGGGAATGACTTCGCGAAACAAGTCATCGATGTTCATAACATTCGTTAGCTTCCAAAAACGGCTATGGCATGCTAACCCCCCGAGGTGTTCCAAAAACGGCTATGGCATCACCCCTCAAGTGTTCCAAAAACGGCTATGGCATCACTTGCTCAATGTGAGTAGAACACGGCTATTACTCACGCTTTCGTACACCAACACGGCTATGTGTACGGGTAACTCAAATAACAACGTGGGAGTAAAACACGGCTATTACTCGCCACTAAATGCACAAACACGGCTATGTGCCTTAATACAAAACATGGACTAATACGGCTAAGTCCCACAACCTTGGTCACAAAACGGCTATGTGACACCATCAACACGGTACATAAATCATATACATACATATATAGATATTCCACTCACCTCAAAATCTCTTGTCGAAAGATAACCGAGCTCGAACACTTCAATGTAACGCACCTATTACATTTATCACAATATCAAAATCATAACTCAAGTTGGTCAACACTCTAAAGCTCACTCCTAGAGCCAATTTGACCTATGGTGCAAATCCGACCCATTTGCACCCTTAACCCTAAAATCGGGTTAACTCATCACAAAACCCTATCATTAACCAAAGTAGGTTCTTTACACATTTTAACATTAGTTTTAGGCTTCAACTACACATATTAATTAGCTTAAGTTCAATTTGACCCATTTGGCACTTTCAAAGTCAACCTACCCATTTTTGGGTCAACCACTAACCCTTTACACCCATTTACATAAATCATGGTGTTCTAACCCTCTTACTAGCTAATTAGGGTTCTCTAACATCAATTAACACTTCCAAAACTCTAGGTAACTCAATATTGAGTCTATATGACCCAAATTACCCAAGAATACCCAAAATTAACCAAAAGTGGGTTTTATGTTCACCTTTGACTCAAACCCTAGCCCTAAATCGAATTAAACAAAGGAATTAAGATTAGAGCATACCACAACTACCAAAACGAAGATAATGACGAGATGAACAACTTTAGGACTTGGGCTTTAGCAAGAAACCCTCTTCTTCCTCTTCAAAATGAGCTTTCCCTCTCTAAAACTCACTCTCTCACTAAAATAAATTGGGAGGTGATAAGGTTGGTGAACAAGGGAGTAAATGAGCTCCCAAACTACTGAACCAAGCATTAAACTCGGCCTTGATGTGAATTTACCAAAATACCCACAAAATATCTAATTTAAAAGAAAGGGAGAATCTGCCAGTCATATGGCGCGGCGCGCCACCAATCCGCGCGGCGCGCAACCCTCCCAGTCCAGCTTCTTTTGCCTTTTTTAATATATACAACCAACCCCGATTCGAGTACCGCACAATACACTTATTTACACATATGTACACTTCAATTATTCGGGTCTTACAACTCTCCCCCACTTATTCGGATTGCGTCCTCGCAATCCAAGCCGCATGACACGAGGGAAGATAAACCAATACGAACTCTTCGGGCTCCCAAGTGAACTCGGAACCCTTGCTACGCCGCCATTGGACTTTAAAAGTCCTCACTTCTTTATGTCTCAACCTCTTAACTTTCTCATCGAGTATGGCGACTGGTTCTTCAACATATTCCAACTTGTTGTTTAGTTCGATCTCGTCTAAAGGCATCCATGAGGAATCATCCGCAAGACACTTACGGAGGTGGGAAACATGAAACGTGTTATGGATCCCCGCAAGCTCTTCGGGCAATTCCAATCGATATGCAACTTCACCAACACGAGCTAAAACTTTAAACGGTCCAATAAACCGAGGACCTAACTTTCCCCGTTTTCGAAATCGAATAATACCCTTCCATGGCGAAACCTTAAGCATAACCATGTCGCCCTCTTGGAATTCGATCGTTCGTCTACGTTTATCGGCATACGACTTCTGCCTATCTTGAGCCTTCTTCAAATGTTCTCGTATAGTATCAATCTTGTTATTCGTTTCAAGAACCAAATCGGTACTCCCGATTTCCCTTTGTCCCACTTCTCCCCAACAAATGGGAGTTCGACATCTTCGACCATAAAGCATCTCGTACGGTGGCATCCCGATACTAGTATGAAAACTATTATTGTACGAAAATTCCACCAAAGGTAGATGCTCATCCCAACTACCACCGAAGTCAATAATGCACGCCCGTAACATATCTTCCAAAGTTTGGTTCGTACGTTCGGTTTGACCGTCCGTTTGAGGATGATACGCCGTGCTCAACTTTAATTGTGTACCCATATCTTCGTGAAACTTTTCCCAAAATCGAGATGTAAAACGGGTATCTCGATCCGAAATAATAGATATAGGAACGCCATGTCGCGAGACCACTTCCTTGATAAACAACTTAGCCAAGGCCTCCGACGATATTGCTTCTTTAATGGGAAGAAACAAAGCGCTTTTCGTCAACCGGTCCACGATCACCCAAATCGAATCATATTGAGTTCTCGCCGTCTTAGGTAATTTAGTGATGAAATCCATGGTAATGTGCTCCCATTTCCACTTCGGGATTTCTAACGGTTGCAACTTACCATACGGCTTTTGATGCTCGGCTTTAACTTGCAAACAAGTAACACATCGTTCGACGTATTTTACAACATCGCGTTTCATGCCCGGCCACCAATAATCTTTCTTCAAGTCATGATACATTTTCGTCGCGCCCGGATGAATGGAATATTTCGACTTATGTGCTTCATCGAGTAGCACCCGTCGGTAATCACCCGTCTTAGGCACCCACACCCTTCCTTGAAAGGACAACAAACCCCGCGGACCCATAGTAATAAACTCCGATTGGCCCACAATTCGTTCCGTGTGCTTATCGTGAACATAAGCCTCTATTTGGTCTTCAACCATCTTTTCAAGAAAGTCGTTAGTGATAATCAAACGTAACGATGTTATACGTATCGCCGGATGTTGAGTCTTTCGACTTAACGCATCCGCGACCACATTCGCCTTACCCGGATGGTAAAGTATCTCACAATCATAATCTTTCACCACATCCATCCATCTACGTTGACGATAATTCAAATCCCTTTGAGTAAAAAGGTGTTTCAAATTCTTATGATCCGAATATATCGTACACTTGACACCATACAAGTAGTGGCGCCAAATTTTCAACGCATGCACAACCGCCGCCATTTCAAGATCATGAGTCGGGTACCTCGTTTCGTGTTCCTTTAATTGTCGAGAGGCATAAGCAATGACTTTACCCCTTTGCATAAGAACGCACCCGAGCCCATTTAAGGAAGCATCACAATAGACCACCATGTCTTCGACGCCTTCCGGTAATACTAACACCGGAGTTTGACACAACTTCTCTTTCAATAATTGAAAAGCAATTTCTTGCTCGTTTTCCCAATTGAACTTAGCACTCTTCCTCGTCAACTTTGTTAATGGAGAAGCAATCTTAGAAAAGTCTTGGATAAACCGACGATAATAACCGGCCAATCCGAGAAAACTTCGGATCTCCGTGGGCGTAGTCGGTCGTCCCCAACTCTTCACCGTCTCAATCTTCCCCGGATCCACTTGGATACCGCTTTCGTTCACAATGTGACCAAGGAATTGAACCTCCCTTAGCCAAAATTCACATTTAGAGAATTTTGCATACAACTTCTCCTTTCTTAACGTCTTCAAAACTTCGCGCAAGTGACGTTCATGTTCGTGCATACTTTTCGAGTAGACTAGTATGTCGTCAATGAACACAATAACCGACTTGTCCAACATAGGTTGGCACACCCGGTTCATAAGATCCATGAATGCCGCCGGTGCATTCGTAAGACCAAAAGGCATAACCACAAATTCATAATGCCCGTAACGCGTTCGGAAAGCCGTTTTCTCAATATCTTCCTCACGGACCCGCATTTGGTGATAGCCGGACCGTAGGTCGATCTTAGAGAAATACGTTGCGCCTTGAAGTTGATCAAACAAATCGTCGATCCTAGGTAGTGGATAACGATTCTTGATCGTCACTTTATTCAACTCACGGTAATCAATGCACATACGCATACTACCGTCTTTCTTCTTCACAAATAAGACCGGAGCGCCCCACGGCGAAGCACTCGGTCGGATAAAACCCTTCTCTAGCAACTCTTGAATTTGATTCAATAGCTCTTGCATTTCCGTTGGTGCTAAACGATAAGGAGTTTTAGCAATGGGGGTAGCCCCCGGAACCAACTCGATGCGAAATTCGACTTGTCTTTCCGCCGGAACACCCGGTAACTCATCCGGAAAAACGTCTTCAAACTCATTAACTACCGGAATTTCACGAATAAGTGGTGGCTCATTACGAGTATCAACAACATAAGCAAGGAAAGCCATGCCACCGGTAACAACGGAACGACGTGCCCGTGCAAAAGTGCATATCGGCACCGGTCTTCTTCTCTTATCGCCATGAATAATCATTTCTCCCCCAGTTGGGGTCTTTACACGAATACACTTATCATGGCATGCAATATTGGCTCTATAACGATCGAGCCAATCCATACCAACAACTATATCAAAGTCGCCCAAGGTCATTGGAATAAGATCAATTTTAAAAGTTTCGACACCAAAAACAACATCACAATTCTTACACACATCAACCACTAGCACCGTCTTGCCGTCCGCTATTTCGACTTCTACCGGACGACTTAACTTAGCTAGCGGACTATCAAGTTTAGGCACAAATTTAGGAGACACAAACGACAAATTTGCACCGCTATCAAAAAGAATCCTTGCCGGATTAGAATTAACCATGAAAGTACCTGAAACAACTTCGTTGGATTGTTTGGCTTCATCGTTCGTCATCAAGTAGTTTCGCCCTCTAGCCGACCCCGCCGCCTTCTCAATCTTCTTAACATGATCATTATTCAACTCGGGGCATTCCGGCCTCTTGTGCCCCACTTTACCGCAATTAAAACACGTAACCGTCTTGACCGTGCATTCACGGGCGTAATGACCCGACTTCCCACAATTAAAACAAGTGGGCGCAAAAGTACCCGTGCCACCTTTCTTCACACTATTAACGCTCTCGGTGCCTTTCCTAGATTTCTTGTTTGAAAAATTCGAATAGCTCGAACCTTCAAACTTCCTTTTTGAGAAAACAAAATCACTCTTCCTAGGCACCTCCGGCTCAAAACCCCGAGCCAACTCAAACAATTCATCGAAAGTCTTAGCCATACCCCGGCTAATCTTGCTCTTGTAGTCGGCATTCAAAGTACGATAAAAATCTTTCATAAGCTTATGATCATCACCCACATACTCCGGGCAAAAACGAGTCTTTGCCAAGAATGTAGACTTGAGGGTAACTAAATCCATGGAACCTTGTTGCAAATGATGCAACTCGTCCCGAATTCGATCAAGATCGGATGAAGTTCGGTATTCCTTGAAAAACTCTTTCTTGAACTCCTCCCACGTCAAGCCCATGCATTGCTCCTCGCCATACAAATTGATTTTATCATCCCACCACAACTTGCCTTCTTCACGTAACATGCTAGACCCAAACCTCGCCTTCTTCTCGGGAGGACACTCCGCGGTACGGAAGGCCCCCTCGATGTCCGAAATCCAACAAGTACTTTTCAACGGATCCCTCACCCCATTAAACGTCGGAGGTTGAGTATCCTTAAAATTTTTGTAGTGGAAGTCTCTCTTTCCATCACCCCCTTCACCTCGAGGATAAACGTTTCTAGCATCAAGGGCCTCTTCAATAGTGGCCTTCAATCGTTCATTTATCATTTCGGTCACTTGCCCATCGACCGACTCTTGGAAGACCCTTCGGACATCCGCAAGAAAATCCGATTTCAACTTCTTAAAGACGGCCTCGACCTTGGTCGAGAACTCGGCGTCTTCACTTGTACTCCCGTTTTCATGATCAGGACCGTTTCTCGTCTTCATTCTATAAAACGAATTAGGTTAAACCATGAAACGAAAGGACAATTATACCCAATTACATACGTATACACCACACTACCCCATCTTGCTCAACAATCGTCGTACATTGCTTGTTTGACCCGATTTGCACCCGTAGTAATGGTAGCTAGTCATTACCACGCAAGCACGTCGCGCTAACTCGCTAGTACAACGTCCATCTCGCTTGATGATTGCTAAACACAACACAAACAATTAGCGCATGATTAGTTCACATAAACCTATGCACTAATCATACCGATCCGACCCAAAGTCCTACAAGTCCCGCATAAACACGCACACAAAGTCTAAGTCTAGGCGCCTATCTCAAGTCACCTAAATCCCTTAGACCATGCTCTGATACCACTTGTAACAACCCAAACCGTAACCGACCAAACACGACGAAATTGCAAACAAAAAAAATTTTCTGGTGCAGATCATCTGCGCGGCGCGCCAGGTGACCGCGCGGCGCGCCAAATCACCTGGACAGCCCGCTGTCCCCGGAAGTCTTTTTAACGAAAATGTTTGACTAGTTCCCGACATTTTTAGCCAAAACGCTTTTAACCATACATTCATATATGTAAAACTAGCACATAACTAAGGTTTGAGCGAGTTTTACAAAGTGGGGCCCACACGTGCCCAAAACGCCACTAAGTTAAAAATACAATGTTTAATACAAATTAGAGTTTCGACCACGAAAAGTTTATTTGCCAAACGATACAACGAGCATGGTGTTTGGGGTTAAACTACCCAAGTCTCGGTCAAACTCCAAAATCGTCACATCCCAAAAGTGTCACTAAACAAGACGGGATCTCTAATCCAACCGGATGCCCTTACCCTTGTCCACACCGGAACCTATAAAAATAGTAAACAACGAGAGGGTAAGCAAAGCTTAGTGAGTAAAACATATATATACATGCATATACAACTTACCCACACGCATCCACGATATCAAATAACACATAACAAATCTCGATAAGCAAGCTAGTATCACCAAACGTATCACTAGCAATAATCATAGCATAAATACTCATAACAATAATCAAATGCTAGTATGAACAACAATAAATCATGGTTAACCAATCTCTTCGCTAGGGAATGACTTCGCGAAACAAGTCATCGATGTTCATAACATTCGTTAGCTTCCAAAAACGGCTATGGCATGCTAACCCCCCGAGGTGTTCCAAAAACGGCTATGGCATCACCCCTCAAGTGTTCCAAAAACGGCTATGGCATCACTTGCTCAATGTGAGTAGAACACGGCTATTACTCACGCTTTCGTACACCAACACGGCTATGTGTACGGGTAACTCAAATAACAACGTGGGAGTAAAACACGGCTATTACTCGCCACTAAATGCACAAACACGGCTATGTGCCTTAATACAAAACATGGACTAATACGGCTAAGTCCCACAACCTTGGTCACAAAACGGCTATGTGACACCATCAACACGGTACATAAATCATATACATACATATATAGATATTCCACTCACCTCAAAATCTCTTGTCGAAAGATAACCGAGCTCGAACACTTCAATGTAACGCACCTATTACATTTATCACAATATCAAAATCATAACTCAAGTTGGTCAACACTCTAAAGCTCACTCCTAGAGCCAATTTGACCTATGGTGCAAATCCGACCCATTTGCACCCTTAACCCTAAAATCGGGTTAACTCATCACAAAACCCTATCATTAACCAAAGTAGGTTCTTTACACATTTTAACATTAGTTTTAGGCTTCAACTACACATATTAATTAGCTTAAGTTCAATTTGACCCATTTGGCACTTTCAAAGTCAACCTACCCATTTTTGGGTCAACCACTAACCCTTTACACCCATTTACATAAATCATGGTGTTCTAACCCTCTTACTAGCTAATTAGGGTTCTCTAACATCAATTAACACTTCCAAAACTCTAGGTAACTCAATATTGAGTCTATATGACCCAAATTACCCAAGAATACCCAAAATTAACCAAAAGTGGGTTTTATGTTCACCTTTGACTCAAACCCTAGCCCTAAATCGAATTAAACAAAGGAATTAAGATTAGAGCATACCACAACTACCAAAACGAAGATAATGACGAGATGAACAACTTTAGGACTTGGGCTTTAGCAAGAAACCCTCTTCTTCCTCTTCAAAATGAGCTTTCCCTCTCTAAAACTCACTCTCTCACTAAAATAAATTGGGAGGTGATAAGGTTGGTGAACAAGGGAGTAAATGAGCTCCCAAACTACTGAACCAAGCATTAAACTCGGCCTTGATGTGAATTTACCAAAATACCCACAAAATATCTAATTTAAAAGAAAGGGAGAATCTGCCAGTCATATGGCGCGGCGCGCCACCAATCCGCGCGGCGCGCAACCCTCCCAGTCCAGCTTCTTTTGCCTTTTTTAATATATACAACCAACCCCGATTCGAGTACCGCACAATACACTTATTTACACATATGTACACTTCAATTATTCGGGTCTTACATATACACACACTCACACACACACTATACACTTTAGAAGTAGAAAAAAATATACTTGTCTATTCTAATTCTATTCCTCCACTCATATGACATATCTATCAGAAGTTATGTCCTTGGTCAATAAAAGCTTCTTCATGTCGAGCTTAATTCTATCCACCCACCTACATGTAGGTCTATCATTTCTCCTTACGCCGTCAACAGTGAGAATACACTGTGTATTTATTTCTTGTTATTGTTATTTGAGAAAGATGGGTATTATTTACTAAGATGCATGTAACATGGTCTATCCACATATTGTGCGATTGTTTCTGACTCTTTTCTCTGGTCATATCAACATATCAGTTGTGTATCTACCTTGTTAGGTGGGTGTCTTGTAACACTAGTTTTGATTTATTTTACAATAGCTAGCATTCAAATTGCATACGATATCACTATATTTAATATTATAAAAAAATTATGAGTTTTTAAGTTAATAACCACTCGAATTATATAATACCCCTATGAGTATTTGATTCTAGAGTCGGTCATTAATATTCTCACTATAGTTTTGACTTTTGAGTTTTGACTTTTGAGTTTTGACTATGTACCCCGAAGATTGATGAAGATAATAAGACATCTTTGCACAATGATCCAAACGATCCATCAGTCAGTATATCAAACCAAAAAATGAATAATCATGCTTTAGGTTTTAGAGGTTAATTGAATGATATAAAGGATGCACGTGTTATATGTGTCGTACTTCATAGTCCGAAATATCGATCCAAAATGAAGATTTACAGTACTCAAGAAACATTGAATTCGGTTTTTGAGTCACATAATTGTTAAAAAGTGACAAAATTTGAAAGCAATACAACGGAGATGTGTGAACTGTGAAATGAAAAAACGTATGTTATACAAATAAGAAAATATTGAAAGTTTTTCTCAAAAATATAAACCTCTAATTATTGAATTCGTTAGATACAAAAAATCTAACAACAGGGAATTGAAGCACCACGTTAACAACATGCATGCATAATTGCATACGAACATAAATATGTTTATGAACAGTGCAATCAGCTGAAACATCACTCTCTTCATCAAATTGAATTGCAGTACAGCACAAATAAACCCAATAAAAATCACACACCTTATTGTATTCGAGGCCCTCTTCAGACTCAATTATATTTTTCATTAATGTCAGTTAGCTTTCATTTTGTACCAACTATGTTTCCTACAATACATACATAACATAATTAACATACACGCATGTCTATTGTTCAACATGAGTAACACATACATATAATACCCACATACTATGTGTAAAGTTAGCCATACACTTCATATCTACTAATAAAAAATTGCTAATAAGAATTATGAGTCATCAAAAAGCAAAAGATCACAACAATAAGGTGTGCATTAATAAACGTTTGAGGGATAGGCGCATTCGTTTATCGCCTAACACTGCAATACAATTTTATGACGTGCAAGATCGGCTACGTTTTGATCGATCTAGCACGGCTATCGATTGGCTCATGAAGGAAGCCAAAGTTTCCATTGACGCACTCGATTCCCATCATCAGAATAATTCGATTCATGATTGTGCAAGCAGTTCTTATCCAGTCATGAACTCAATTGTTCCTCAAGAAATTAATCTCTTTCCTACTTCAACAACCCCAATGGATTTCAATTGGGATACTAATTATAATAAAGAAGATGGTATTAGTTTTGCATTTAATGAACCACTTCAGTCCAGTTTCTTAAATGCTCAAGCATCAAGCAATCAGCTGGCAAGTGAAGTTTTTGGATTTACTTTTGATCAAGAGATTCCAGATGTTCAGGAAGATGAAAAACATAACATTAATGTGACGAAACACTACCGGCATGATCTAGATTAGAAGAGATGTTAACATCACTTCAAATATTTATCAGGCATATATGTGGTAATATACTACAATGCACACTCTTTTTTTCAGCATAATTGTGCAATCATGTTTGGTACTTTATCAAACTTAACACTTTTTAATATTTTATGTTTAGTGTACCTAACTTTGAAACCTTCTTAACACATGTATTGTTGGAACTCGAATCCGATTTGACCTGAATCTAACCCATCAACTAATTTTCATGATAGTTAATAAAGTGTACTTATTATTAAATAATCATTATGTTAGTTGTTAATGAGGATGTACCATTATGTTTGTGAGATTAATGGAGACTCGCCAATAACCATGGTGGTTAATGAAGATTTCCAGCCTATAATCTAGAAGCCCACCTTCTAGATATTTAAAGTAGGCAACCTTGACAACTCATATGGAAGTAGCAAAGTTGATGACGATGACAGCCGCCAACCTTCTCCGTTCACACCATTCCACCGCCATAGAATTTTTACTATAAATAGAGGTGCAAACCTCAGTTGTAAATCATCCTAAATCACTCAGAGAAGTGTAATCACAACCTAGAGAGTGTGTGTGAGTTTGAGAGTTTTTTTTGTAAGAGTTTTTGTAATACTCTGTAAATCTATTCTTGTGAGTAATAGAGTTGTTTTTCTCTCAAATTTATATCTCCCAACGTTCAGGTGATCCCCTCTTCCTAATAAGTGGTATCAGAGCTTGGTTAGAGACGTTGGTTGAGTTTTTGGGTCTTCTGAAGTTTTCTCAAAATTCAATTTTTAGTGTACCATTGGATTCGTCTCGTCGAACCGAGTCCAACGCAAAAATCGGCGACTTAAACGGAGTTATAACAAGCCCAGAAAACGAGGTCAAAGTTTGGTCAACTCGCCGGAATCTCGCCGGAGAAGACGACCGGTGCCGGAATTTTTTGCCGGAGAAGACGATCACTGTAGCAATTCACTGTAGCAGCTGGCGTCACTGTAGCAAGTCACTGTAGCAGTACTGTATCGGTACTGTAGCAATTCTGAAATTTTACAATTTGGTCCCTGAAATTTTTAGAATTTCATTTTTGGTCCCTGAAGTTTATAAAAATTATAATTTTGCCCCGTAAGTGGAATTTAAGCCGCGAAGTGTCTATTCCACCATTTTCAACCGTTCCGGACGTAACGGTGATCTCTGTTTTCTACAATTCAACCCCGTTTGTGTTAAAAAAAAATTATTTGTAAGGTGATAATGTCCACAGAAGAGTCAACATCATCTTCCGGAGCTATGATTATGCTCACAACCACAAACTACACGCTGTGAAAACCTCGGATGGAAGATCTCCTCAGCTGTAAGGATTTGTTCGATCCTATTGAATTGAAGGGTATAAACCCTGATTCTGCCAAAGAGAAAGAGTGAAAGAAATCAAACCGAAAAACTATTGGTCAGATCCGTCAATGGATTGCTCATAGTGTCTTCCACCATGTTGCACAAGAGACAGACGCATATGTCCTCTGGAAAAAGTTGGAGGACATGTATCAGGCCAAGACTGCTCGGAATAAAGCCCTGCTGATGAGGCGTTTAGTCAACATGAAGCTCAAAAGTGGAACTTCAGTTGCCGAGCATACCAGTGAGTTCCAGAGCTTGGTCAACCAGTTATCTTCTGTAGAGATGCCGCTTGGCGATGAAGTTCAGGCGCTACTGCTACTTAGTTCCCTTCCCGATAGTTGAGAAACGCTGGTAGTAACACTCAGCAACTCAGCCCCGAATGGCAAACTTACCATGTCAATGGTCAAGGATGCCCTATTCAGTGAAGAGGCAAGGAGAAAGGACATGGGCACAGATCAGACCCATGCCTTTGTCACAGAGAATCGGGGGAGACAGCGAATGAGTAGCAAAAATAAATGTAGAGGCAGAAGCAAGAGCAGGGGCAGGTCAGCTGATGGCAGAAAACCAACATATAAATGCCATCATTGTGGATTAGAGGGACATATGAAGAAGAACTGCTAAAGATTGAAAGAGGAACAAGGTCAAAGCAGTTCACAGCCGAAGAATAAGGGTGGAGAAACATTAGTGACTATCTCTGGTGATGTAGCTTATTGTTCAACCCATGATGAGACATGCCTTCACGTCTCACGAGAAGAAACAGAATGGGTGGTAGATACTGCAGCTTCCTAGCACGTGACTCCATACAAGGAATACTTCACAACATACAAAGCTGGTGACTTTGGAGTTGTGAAGATGGGAAATTCCAGTTCCGCTGAGATTGTCGGAATTGGAGATGTCAGGATAAAAACAAGTTCTGGGAGCACAATCACTCTGAAGGATGTCCGCCATGTGCCAGATCTTCGGCTGAATTTACTTTCTGGGATAGCTCTCGATAAACAGGGCTATGATAGTCATTTCAGTAAAGGCACATGGAAATTGTCAAGAGGCGCTATGATAGTCGCTCGAGGACACATTTGTGGCACGCTGTACAAGACTCATGTGAAGATCTGCACAGACAGTATTAATGTTGCAGAAAAGGAGGCTTCACAAAATTTATGGCACCAGAGACTCGGTCACATGAGTGAGAAAGGGTTGTCTACCCTAATAAAGAAGGAGCTTATCAATGTAGACAAGGATGCTGCACTAGATCCTTGCAATTATTGTCTGTTTGGTAAGTAGCATAGAGTCTCGTTTAATTCCTCTTCAACGAAAAAATCAGAGTTACTCAGTCTGGTACACTCTGATGTTTGCGGTCCCTTGGAGGTTGAATCAATTGGCGGCAATCGATACTTTCTGACGTTTATCGATGATACTTCTCGAAAGGTGTGGGTATATTTCTTACGGACGAAGGACCAGGTGTTCGATTACTTCAAACAGTTCCATGTCATGGTAGAACGTGAGACAAGAAAGAAGTTAAAGTGTCTTCGATCCGACAACGGCGGTGAATACTCTTCCAGGCAGTTCGATGCCTATTGCAGATCATATGGCATCCGACATGAGAAGACGGTCCCACGTACCCCTCAACATAATGGTATAGCAGAAAGAATGAACCGAACAATCATGGAACGTGTTCGGAGCATGCTCAGTATGGCTAAGCTACCAAAGCCATTCTGGGGAGAAGCAGTCAGAGCCGCTTGTTATTTGATCAACCGATCTCCATCAGTACCACTAAATTTTGAAGTTCCGGAGAAACTTTGGTCTGGAAAAGATCCATCATACTCTCACTTAAGAGTATTTGGATGTTTGGCGTACGCACATGTATCCAAGGAGCTCAAGCAGAAGCTGGATGCAAGGACCACTCCATGCATATTCATAGGCTATGGAGATGAAGAATTTGGATACAGATTATGGGATCCAAAGGAGAAAAAGGTGATCAGAAGTAGGGACGTGGTGTTCCATGAAAGCCAGACAATAGAAGATATTGAAAAGTCCACAATATCTCAGAAGTCAGATGTTGCTGCTCAGGTGCCATAGGCAACAACGAAATCATTCATGAGAAATGAATTTTCAGTGCAAGAAGAAATGCCAGAAGTAGAAGATAATGAGGAAAATGACGGTGCTGAGCAGGGGGAGCCACAACCCCATCTGCCAGACGTTCCAGCACCATCACAAGGTCAAGATGATGGTGGATCTCCTCAGAATGTTCCAGAAGTTCATAGATCTGAACGAGGTCGGATTCCATTGAGTAGATATCCAGAATCCGAGTACCTTCTACTTACTGAAGATGGAGAACCGGAGAGTTTTCATGAAGCAGTAACTCATAAGGATAAAGAAAAATGGTTGCTCGCAATGCAGGATGAGATGGATTCTCTGTAGAAAAATCAAACTTATGAGATTGTAGAACGTCCACGCGGGAAGAAGGCACTGAAAAATAAATGGGTGTTCAAGCTGAAAAAGGATGGTAGTGGAAAAGTGGTGAAATACAAAGCACGACTTGTAGTCAAAGGATTCCAACAGAAGAAAGGGATTGATTTTGATGAGATATTTTCACCAGTAGTCAAGATGACTTCAATTAGAGTCATACTTGGATTGGTCGCAAGTATGAACTTGGAGCTTGAACAGATGGATGTAAAAACAGCTTTTCTTCATGGAGATTTACATGAAGAAATTTACATGGAGCAGCCAGAAGGTTTTGAGGTTTCAGGAGATAACCTCGTATGCAAGCTGAAGAAAAGTTTGTACGGTTTAAAGCAGGCACCTAGGCAGTGGTACAAGAAGTTTCACTCGTGCATGGTGAGTCACGGGTACAAGAAAACTGCAGCAGATGAGTGTGTCTACATTCAGAAGTTTTCTGAAGGAGATTTCGTTGCTCTTCTACTTTATGTAGACGATATTTTGATCGTAGGGAAAGACGCAACGAAGATCAACCAGCCGAAGAAGGAACTCTCTAAGTCTTTTGACAAGAAAGACTTAGGACAGGCTCAACAGATTTTGGGAATGCAGATAACCCGAGACAGGAAGAATAAAAAGTTATGGCTATCTCAGGAGAAGTATATTGAACGAGTGCTTTCACGTTTCAATATGAACAATGCCAAACCTGTTAGCATTCCATTAGCTAACCATTTCAAGTTAAGCAAGAGTTCTTGTCCCTCATCCAAGGAAGAGATCGGGGAGATGTCGTCAGTACCATATTCTTCAGCAGTTGGAAGTTTGATGTATGCGATGGTGTGTACAAGGCCCGATATTGCTCATGCAGTGGGAACGGTGAGTCATTTTCTCTCGAACCCCGGGAAAGAACATTGGGAGGCGGTAAAATGGATTCTCAGATATCTTAAAGGTATAAATAATCTATGTCTTTGTTACGGGGGAGCTGATCCAATCTTGGAAGGCTATACAGATGCGGATATGGCCGGAGATCCTGATAGTAGGAAATCTACTTTAGGATTCATTTACACTTTTGCAGGGGAAGCTATTTCATGGCAGTCAAGACTACAGAGGTGTGTTGCATTATCCACAACTGAAGCAGAGTATATTGCTGTCGCAGAAGCTGGAAAAGAAATGTTGTGGTTAAAGCGTTATCTTCAAGAATTTGGAATCAAGCAAAAGGAGTACAAGGTATATTGTGACAATCAAAGTGCTATAGATTTGAGCAAGAACTCCATGTACCATTCTCGTACAAAACATATTGATATTCGCTATCATTGGATACGCGAGGTTATTGATTGACAACTGTTGAGACTAGTGAAGATCCATACAAAGGAGAATCCTGCGGATATGTTAACAAAGGTGGTGACTCGAGAGAAGTTGGAGTTATGCAGAGACATAACTGGAATGTTCGTGGATTCGGCTGGAGGGGGAGAATTGAAGATTTCCAGCCTACAATCTAGAAGCCCACCTTCTAGATATTCAAAGTAGGCAACCTTGACAACTCATATGGAAGTAGCAAAGTTGATGACGATGACGGCCGCCAACCTTCTCCGTTCACACCATTCCACCGCCATAGAATTTTTACTATAAATAGAGGTGCAAACCTCAGTTGTAAATCATCCTAAATCACTCAGAGAAGTGTAATCACAACCTAGAGAGTGTGTGTGAGTTTGAGAGTTTTTTTTGTAAGAGTTTTTGTAATACTCTGTAAATCTATACTTGTGAGTAATAGAGGTGTTTTTCTCTCAAATTTATATCTCCCAACATCCAGGCGATCCCCTCTTCCTAACAGTTAACATTAAGTTATTATATAACATGAAGTTCCATATATGCGTGAGATGCGTGGGTGAAAATGACACCAAATATACGAATGGGAGAATTGTCAAGAGAGACAAGATATGTTCGAGGTAAATAAGACAAGGAAATATTATGTTGTGAACAACTCAAGTTTTTCGTTTGTGATTGCTTTCCCAACCAGTGATATAGACAAAAGATCCAAAGCTTCTCACCATACGTATTCGGGTACGTTCCGAATCCTCCTTTTTTCTTTATTGCTATCAGAGCCACATGTTTATAATCCCGATTATTTGTTCGTGAGCCATATATTAATCGGTAATTTGGGCCTATGTCATTGGCCCCTAATCGTGGAAAACTTTTGTATGAATTGTAATATATTTTGTGACAAGTTCTTGGTAAATTATTTTTTTAATCTAAAAATATATATGGATAATATTTTACGAGACAAACGAGTGTGTTAATAAAATTTAAACAAAATTACGCGCGTCGTCCCTGAACTTGTTTCCAGCCTTCTCAAGTCATCCTGATTCTTTTTTTTGCTTGCATCATCCCTGTTCTTCTAAAATATAACATATGTCGTCCTTCTGTATACATTCTGTCCAATATCTCCGTTAAAGTCAATCATGTGCGAATCATGTGAGGGTATTTTAGTCTTTTAATAACTTGAGGGATGACGAGCGTAATTTTTTCTAATAATAATAATAATTTGAGGGACGACGCACGTAATTTTATTTAATAATAATAATAATAATAATAATAATAATAATAATAATAATTGTTATTATAATAATAATAATTATTATTATAATTATTATAATTATTATAATTATTATTATTATTATTATTATTATTATTATTATTATTATTATTATTATTATTATTATTATTATTATTATTATTATTATTATTATTGTTGGGGCAAAATCCATAAAAAGGTAACATGTTATACCACTTTTCCTACTTTCGGTAATATATTTCATTTCGCTATAAAAAAGGAGTGTATTTTCGAAAGTTAATCAAAAGACGGGTATCGTTAACTTTTGTTAACTTTCTCAGTTAAGTGTCAACTTTGCATAACATGTCAAGTCCTTTATCAACCAACGTTTTCAAATCGCGATTTTGACGCACGTTTTTGATGCGCGAATCCGAAACGTGTTTTCGAAGTGCATTTTCGATGTGCGTTTTCGACACGCAATTTTGACGCGCGTTTTTAACGCGCGTTTTCGAGGTGTGTTTTCGACACACAATTTTGACGCGCATTTTCGAGGCGTGTTTTTTCGACACGCGATTTTCAGGCGTGTTTTTCGAGACGCGCGAAAAACACGCATCGAAAACGCACATCGAAATCGCGCGGCGAAAAACACGCCTCGAAAACGCGCGTCGAAATCGTGTGTCGAAAAACACACCTCTAAAACACGCGTCGAAATTGCGTGCCCAAAACGCGCCTCGAAAACTCGTTTCGGATTCGCGCATCGAAAACGTGCGTCGAAGTCGCGATTAGAAAACGTTGGTCGATAATAATAATAATAATAATAATTATATTATTATTATTGTTATTATTACTGTTATTATTATTATTATTATTATTATTATTAAATAAAATTACGTGCGTCGTCCCTCAAATTATTATTATTATTATTAGACAAAATTACGCTCGTCATCCCTCAAGTTATTAAAAGACTGAAATACCCTCACATGATTCGCACATGATTGACTTTAACGGAGATATTGGACGGAATGTATACAGAAGGACGACCTATGTTATATTTTAGAAGAACAGGGATGACGCAAGCAAAAAAAAAAAAAGAATCAGGATGACTTGAGAAGGCTGGAAACAAGTTCAGGGACGACGCGCGTAATTTTATCTAAAATTTATGTTAATTTAATGGTTTATCACAATATATAAATCACTTGAAGTGAGATATATTATCTGCTAAAAGAGCATGACTCAATTCGAATTTAGAGATGAAAATATTTGTCACTTTTACATCTACATATTCTAATTAAACATATGTTCATATGTTCATGAATACTTGTATTCGGGTGTATGATTTGTCATGCTACATGAAGTAATAGTTATACTTTAAGTTTATTATTTGTATGGACCTGAATGCATAGACTTGAGGACTTTTGATATGATATGGTTTCTTGTTTGAAATATGAATAAATAGTATAATTACTATCCACTAATTAAACAAACATAATGGATAAATTATTGCTTATTTTTTCTCTATGATATTAAATTATACTAGCTTAAGATCTCCAAAAATTGAAGGTTTTGCCAATAAAAATTACTAAGGTAATATCTTATTTATGAGCCCATCATTGAAATCCAACAAAAATTGTGTATAACATTCAAAACAAAACATGAAGTTGAAAAAAAATTACATATAAGAAACAAAACAATGCAAAGCATGAAGATGGATATTAATTAAGTATTACAACAATACTGAATAAAATTAAAGTTCAAACTGTTATTAAAAAGGATAATTGATAACTTCACGCCAGATATTTAGTTGTAGTATGAGTTTATTATAATAGACAATGACCATTTAGGCATAATTTGGATATGATTTCAAATAGTGTTTTTAGGGAGAACCTGAATATTAGAAGCATCATCGATAAACTAAGAGAGGAACGACTTCGATGGTTTGTACACGTGAAGAGGCGACCTCTTACTGCCCCTGTTAGGAGGGTAGAGGCACTTACGGTTGACGGTGTAAGGAGAAGGGGTAGACCTACTCGTAGGTGGGAGGATAGAATAAAGCTCGACTTGAAGGAGCTTTTATTGACCGAGGACATGACTTCTGATAGGAATGCGTGGAGGGCTAGAATTAGATTAGACGAGTAGATCTAAGTAGGTATGTGGGTAGGGGCGTATGTGTCTTCTGCTATTGTGTTCTATGTACGATTGTCTATGTATGTATGTTTTCCCCCTGTACAGTGATTTTTGTATTCTTATGTATATTTTTCTGTGTTTGTATGGTTGTATGGGTATGTAGGTATGTAGGTTTCTAGGTATGTATGTTTATGTTTGTTTGTTTGTTTGTGTGCATAAATGTTTGCTTTATGTTGCTTAGGTAGGGATGTTGTATGTAGCTGTGTATGTATGTATGTATGCATGCATGCATGCATACACGCATTTGTGAGGTATGTTAAGGTATGTATGTATGTATGTATGTATGTATATATGTATGTATGTATGTATGTATGTATGTATGTATGTATGTATGTATGTATGTATGTATGTATGTATGCTTGTATGTATGTATGTATGTATGTATGTATGCATGTATATATGTATGTATGCGTATGTAGGTATGTTGGTACGTATGTATGCGTGTAGGTATGTACGTAGGTTCGCCCCATGTATGTATGTAGTTATGCATGTTTATGTGTGTTCATGGTTGTTTGTACATGTTCATATTTGTTTATTGCTCTTTTAGTGTAGCTTCTCTTCATTAGGTTTGAGCTCCGCATGGCATATTTTTTTTTTTTTTTTTACGGCTCTATTAAGTGAATGAACAACTCGCGTCGATCTATTGGCGATGTAACTACCGCTTAGAGCCTAAAGTGAACTCCAGGCATGATTTAAAACCCATGAAAATTTGACTCTACCATTTTCATGGCGTTTCCTTTTTTCATTTATGTTGTATTATATATATATATATATATATATATATATATATATATATATATATATATATATATATATATATATATATATTACTTTATTTTTATTTTTATTTATTTATTTATTTATTTTTATTTTATTATTATTATTATTATTATTTTATTTTTATTTTTTTTATTTTTTATTTCTTATTTTTAACTTTTTTTTTTGGGCCGGAGGTCCCCATAGAAGCAATCTCTCTATCCGTCGAACATAGAGAGGGAAGACTTTCTCTAGCCTTGGAGTGTTTTCACTCGGGAGGAGAAATGACTTCTCTTTATTCTAGGGTAGAGGAAGGATTGTCTACGTCTCACCTCCTCCATACCCTACACATGTGGGATTGGGTTTTGTTGTTGTTGTTTTGTACAACGATCATTTAGTTAAATGATGTTTATTTGATGAGTTTCTCATAGATTTCTCATAATACACCATAATCAATTTTCCATAATAAATTTTTTAAAAATATAAAAAGTAAGTTAGTAATGTTTTTGTAGTTGTTTTATTTCTTTGAAAAGCCAAGAAAAAACATATTATTAAAAACTAATAAAGACTACACTTTATGAAGTATAAAAAATATGAACATTAGCTATACAAGAGGACTTGGTTGAAGGTATTATTTGCAAGAAAAAGCCACTCTCTCTCTTTTACTGCCCATAGCGGAGACAACTTGTACCCGACAAGCTGGAATATAGTCTAAATATAGTACTGAGAATTCAGTGACAAAGTATTCAAACCATATACCACTTAGCCCCGATATAAGCAGTAATAAGGGATTCCGGGATAAAAAACCTGCTCTTAACCAATTCCTTCTTTTATATAGCTAGCATCAAAAAATCACGGATTTATAAGATAATCCCTCGCATTTCATGTTGTAATAATATGTATTTATAATGCAAATGAGATCGTGACTGAACAATTGCTGATGATAGAGTGATAAAAATCTTCACGGTTTATAAAACAAATACACACAACCTTCTCGGTTTATTGATCAACTAACCTTCTCGGTTAATATTTCTTTTTATTTACTAACAAAAAATAGAAATCTGCCTCTCCCGTTTGTTCACGATTACAGACTAAATATAGCTACAGAAAATGAAACGATAATGCTAAACAATAGGAGATAATGATAAACAAATTCAAAAATATAACAAACTTGAGTTTATCCAAACTCTTATTCTTCCCAGCTTGTTCACTTAATATTCACGTTTTTAACTTTTTTTTGTTTTGCTGGCCAAAATCAAAGTCCACTAAATACTGCTCCAGAGTCAGCGGCCCAAGCCCAAGTTGCTGACCCATTTCATCATTTGCTACTACATCATTCCCTCTCGGTTCAGGAGGACTCGACCTCGAGTCCACATCGATAACATCCCTTGGGCCTTCATGCATAAACAAGGATGTATTTTTCGCTGTTAGTTTGCGGGTATCCATGGGAGCAAGAGTGATATGGGTGCCATCCTTAACAAAAGTATACGTGTTGTTATACCCGTCGTGTCTGGTTTTGTTGTCATATTGCCACGGTCGTCCCAACAGTAAGTGACACGCATCCATTGGAACTACCTCGCACCATACTTCATCATGGTATTTATTACCGATTGAAAACTTAACCAAACACCTTTTGTCGACTTTCACATGATTGCCACACTTTAGCCAAGTTAAGCGATACGGCTCGGGGTGGTCATCCTGTTTGAGATCAAGTTTATCAACCATTTCCTTGGACACAACATTTTCACAGCTTCCGCCATCAATAACCATTGTGCACATCTTACCTTTTGCGGTTACGTTAGTTCGAAAAATATTATTACGGAGCCAAGCATGGTCAGCTACTTGAGTTGCGGGTGAACAAGAGAGGGCACGACTAATCAGCAAGCAATCTCCCTGATCAGCATATAGGATTTCTTGCTGTTCAACTTTGTCAGTTTGCAAAGGAAAATCGTGTTCTTCTTGTGTGTCAGATTGGGGTTCATCTTCTTCTTCCCACACGGCAATTGAACGTTTATTCGGGCATTCACGCGCATAATGCCCCTTACCTTGACATTTATAACATGTTGGTAACTTGGAACTTTGTCCTTGTTGAGTGCTATATGTACGCGCCTCAACAGGCCTTGTGGGAGGCGTAGCAACAGGTCTCGGTGTGAATGGAGAGCGTACAGCAGGTTGATTGGACTTTCCTTTGAGCTGTTTTTCAACCTTCAATGCAAGCCTACACACGTCAGTGTAAGTCCAATAAGGTTGTAACATAACCACATCTGCAATTTCTTGATTAAGATTGCTCAAAAATCTTGCGATAGTCTGCTCCTCAGGTTCATCAACAGAATATCTCATTCGAAGTTTATCAAACTCATGAATGAATTCTTCAACACCCATGGATCGTTGTTGAAGGTTATGATACTCGATAAAAGCATCTTGTCGGTGATTTTCAGGTAAGAATTTGTCCCGTATCAACTTCTTCATCATGTCCCATGTTTCAATTTTGGATTTGTTTTATTTGGTATCAGGAGCCCAGGATGGCTGAACAACAACCTCGTCGTGGTCCTTACAGATCTGTAAGAATACACACAACCTTCTCGGTTTATTGATCAACTAACCTTCTCGGTTAATATTTCTTTTTATTCACTAACAAAAAATAGAAATCTGCCTCTCCTGTTTGTTCACGATTACAGACTAAATATAGCTACAGAAAATGAAACGATAATGCTAAACAATAGGAGATAATGATAAACAAATTCAAAAATATAACAAACTTGAGTTTATCCAAACTCTTATTCTTCCCAGCTTGTTCACTTAATATTCATGTTTTTAACTTTTTTTTTGTTTTGCTGGCCAAAATCAAAGTCCACTAAATACTGCTCCAGAGTCAGCGGCCCAAGCCCAAGTTGCTGGCCCATTTCATCATTTGCTACTGCATCAATTTATCTCTAATTTATATTGGCTTATATAATGAAACAAAGTACACCCGGCTACATATTGATTTAATTACAGTAATTGGGTTTCTTTTAAATTTTGTTTAGACAATCATTTTTTTTTAATCAGTTATCTCTAAACATTTTTGTTTAGAGAAACAATAGATATTTAATTTAACGGCAATTATTTTTTTAAATGAACCATTCTATCAAGACGCTAGTAAAGGATTTGCAAATGCTTTAGAATCCATGTACACCAATTTTGACCCACTAAAATGTTGGAGTATGATACAAATTCAAAGCGAGCGGAAGCATTTTTAAAACTTTACAAAATCATACTCTTTCACGGATCATTGTACAAAACTTTAGTAAACAAAACAAATTAATGAAACCGAACAAGAGAAGATTAGAATACAACCTTTGTAGCCTTCTGAAGATCGAATTTGAAAACCCAAAGTTCCAACCTTGCTTCGATCTATACCTTCTACTTAACAGATCTTTTCTTCTTCCTTATTTCCACCAAAACCCAGTTATATATTTCAAGTATTTTGGTTACTTAAAAATGAGAAAGAAAAATAGCATTTTTGTATGTGTGTTTTGTATCTTTTGTAACTTCACCAAGACTTGGTATTATATATTACATAATTGATACAATAATACATCTAGTACAAATATAATAAATAAATAAAGATTTTGAAAGATTTACAAAATCAAATCTTTATATAAAATAAGATTTACAAAATCAAATCATATTTTATAAATCAAATCAAATCTTATATCTTATATAAAATATGGTTTGCAAAATCTAATCAAATCTCTACATATTTAGATTTGTAAGTATATGTATGCACATAAAAAAAACTTACTTAATTTATTAAACCATTAACTAATGATTAATAAATTAATTTCCGATTAGAAGGTATATCAAACAATTTATGATTGGCCTTTGTGTGTGACTGAATAGGATAAATGGACTTTTATTATTAATGTCATGAGCATATCTTCGGAATATATGTACCACGGTCAAACCACGGTCGAACCGTAGCCAACCCGAGAACATATTTTCAACAGACTCCCACATGCACTGACATTAATAATATTGGCTAGTCTTAAAGACACACCATGTGTAACAACTAGTCTGCTACGTTACACTCCTATATTTTGATTTATATCAATCATCCTTTAGTTCTGGATATCTATATGAACGTGTGACATGGTTAAGTGTCAATCATCATCGTTCAAGATTATGTTTCCCGATAGAGATTTGTGGTGATCAAATAGACTGCAATTGCATTAATTCAGTCGTAGCATGTCCATGCATTTAATTCAGCACAAATCAACGAGGGGCCCAGAGATATCGCTTAAACTCGCTTAAAGAATAAGGAACAAATTGCTTCAACTATATAGACATTCACCACATTCCATGATATACCCAATCTGCTCCCTTATGACCGGCATTTACGCACAGCGTTAGAAGCAGGTCAAAGTATAACATAGTTTGTGTCAGGATTTCTCATACATATCCACTCTAGGATAAATGATGTTGCCGTCTTAGAGCTTACCTTTTGACTTAAAACCATGAAGTATTGTCTAAGTGTGGTCATTCCAGAACCTTGAATCAACTATCAAGTTCCTCATGAATGTAGTTTCATATAAGCCTATATTACTACACTTCATAGCAGCCTTAATTCAATTCTCGCTTCCTTAGAGAATGACCGACTGTGGAAGTTTATGAAATAATATTCATTGGAAGTTAAAACATGCAAAATGAAACATGGAAATATACAATGAAATGATCGCATCGTGCATATAATATAATCTCAATATATTAATCATCAGATCAATTGCAACATATATTATTACCCAATGTTTAAAGTTTCAAACTTAACATAAAAATACAATCAAACTTTATCATCAATGACACGAATGCCAATAGATATGCTATGAGCATCATGCTTAGTCTATGCTAAAGGCTTGGTGAAAGGATCAGCCAAGTTCTTAGTCGTGTCTACTCTACTTAATAATATGTCATTTTCTGCTACAAGTTGACGGATGTAACGGTACTTTCTGAGTATGTGCCGTGTGCGCCTTTGTGACCTCGGTTCTTAAGCCAAGACAGCCGCACTCACATTGTTGCAGAAAATCTCAACAGAATCATGGATTGTAGGAACCACACCCAGATTCTTGATGAATTTCTTTATCCACATGGCCTCTTTAGCAGCTTCATTTACCGCTATATACTCGGCTTCTGTTGTGGAATCAGCAATAGTACTTTGCTTGCCACTTCTCCATGTGACGGCTCCACTGTTCAACATAAATACAAATCCTGATTGTGAAGAGCAATCATCTCTATCTGATTGGAAACTAGCGTCAGAGTATCCTTTGACTCTCAGCTCGTCATTCCCACCATAGACCAAGAACATTTCTTTAGTCCTCCTAAGATACTTTAGAATATTCTTGACTGCTATCCAATGAGCTTCACAAGGATTGGCCTGATAACGACTAGTCATGCTTAGTGCATACGACACGTCAGGCCTAGTACATATCATCGCATACATGTTCGATCCTATAGCTGAAGCATATGGAGTCCGACTCATGGTAGCTGACTCCAAGTCAGAACTAAGACATTGAGACTTACTCAATATCATTCCAGGGTTCATAGGAATGCACCATTTCTTGGAGTTATGCATACCAAATTTCTTCAGTATCTTATCTATATATGCACTTTGGTTTAGCCCAATTAATCTCCTTGACCTATCTCGATAGATCTTTATTCCCAAAATATATGATGCATCTCCTATGTCTTTCATGAAGAAACATTTCTCTAGCCAAGCTTTGACATCTTTCAATGTCGGGATATCATTTCCCATGAGTAATATGTCATCGACATATAGTACAAGGAAGACTACAACATTCCCACTAGACCTAACATAGACATATGGCTCATCTTCGCCTCTAATAAAACCAAATTCTTTGATTTTCTCATTAAAGCAAATATTTCAGCTACGAGAAGCTTGTTTAAGTCCATAAATGGAATTTTGAAGCTTGCACACACTATTAGGATACTTAAGATGTACATAACCCTCAGGTTGTGTCATAAACACATCCTCTGTTAGCTTACCATTAAGGAAAGCTGTTTTTACATCCATGTGCCAGATAGTGCTCCAAATGAACATATATTTAGGCACAATATCCTTCCAATGTTTAAAGCTTTTAGTTGCAATTGTTCTATTTTTATGTAATATTCGTTTAAATAAATAAGTGCGAAGACAAAAGAAGAAAACGACGATTTGAAGACGCAAATGACCAAAAAGCTCAAATGTACAAGATATAATTCAAGTGGTTCAATTTATTGATGAGAAACGTCTCAAAATTACAAGAGTACGAGCCGCAAAACGCAAAATACAAGATATTAAATTGTACGCAAGGACGTTCGAACATCCGGAACCGGGACCTGAGCCAACTATCAACGCGCGACGCAACGGAGCTAAAATTACAAGTTAACTATGTACAAGAATATAATATAATATTTAAATAATTATATAAATTATTTATATATTATATATTATATTAAATAACGTCGACAAACTAGCAAACCAAAAATATGTGAGCTGGATCTGACGGCCATGCGATCGCATGGGAAATAGGCATAAAACTCATGTGAGTGCATGAGCCCATGCGAGTGCATGAGATTTGCACTAAAATCTCATGCGACCGCATGAGTTACTGTAGCAGGCCACATCCTATAAATTCGCCAGTTTCCTGCGAGTTTTAATATATCTTTTTCTATTTTCTTTCTCTTATCTCTCAATTTATATTTATATTTATATTTTAATTATAATTTTAATTTAAATTAATAATAATAAGGTTATGGTAGCGAATGTTGTAAGTTTGTAAGTTGAAACTCTGTCCGGGTAACGCTACGCGATAAATAATCACTGTAAGCTATGTTCTTCCTTTTTAAATTAATGTCTCGTAACTAAGTTATTATTATGCTTATTTGAACCAAAGTAATCGTGATGTTAGACTAAATATTATGACGGGTTTATTAGATTTTGTACCATAATTACGGTTTGGATAAAAGATCGACACTTGTGGACATTGGACTATTGACTATTAATAGGTAGGGGGTATTGTCTAATCGAATGGCAACTCATTGGAACCTGTCGAACCTATCTTCAAATTAGTTAATCTAATAATTATTAAAATGATTATGTATGTCCTATTTAGTGACGTTTATACGACATCTTTTACGATCATTTAATTAATTATTCGGGTTGGGTAATTGATTATTCATTCTGATCAAGTGGGTAAATTAATATTCATATCTCATTAAAACAGGGGTGGATTACATACAAGGATAATTGGTGTAATTGTTAACAAAGTATTAAAACCTTAGATTACACGCAGTCGATAACCTGGTGTAATTATTAACAAAGTATTAAAACCTTGTTACAGTTCGAATCCCTAATTTGTTAGAATATTTGACTTTAGAAATAAGGTTAATTTGACGAGCATTTTATAATTATGACCGATGGACTATTATGGACAAAAACCAGATAGGTATCAAATAAACTAGGACAAAGGACAATTAACCCGAGTAACAATTAATTAAAATCAAAACGTCAAACATTATGATTATGGAAGTTTAATTAAGTATAATACTTTTATTTCATATTTCATCGTACCTTTATTTACTGTTATTTTAATTACTGCAATTTACTTTATCGCAATTTAAATTCTGTCATTTATCTTTACGCTTTAATTAAAATCGACAAACCGGTCATTAAACGTTAAAACCCCCTTTTATAATAATATTACTACTTATATATATATATATATATATATATATATATATATATATATATATATATATATATATATATATATATATATATATATATACACACATACAGATTTAGTTTTAAAAAAATATAGCGTTAAACTCAGCTAGCTCCCTGTGGAACGAACCGGACTTACTAAAAACTACACTACTGTACGATTAGGTACACTGCCTATAAGTGTTGTAGCAAGGTTTAGGTATATCCACTCTATAAATAAATAAATAACTTGTGTAAAATTGTATCGTATTTAATAGTATTTTCGTAATAAAAATATAACTATTTCATATACACCTCTACGCACATCAAGTATTGTTGGCGCCGCTGTCGGGGACTCGGCGAAACGCTATATTTTTAATTTATATTTGTAAAAATATAATTAAAAAAAAGAAAAAAAAATATAAAACATTAAAAAGAAAAAAATATATATATTTTTAAGATTTTGTTTTTATTTTTAAAATATAAGTTTATTTTAATAAATATTTTCTTTGTATAATTTTAATTTAAAAAAAAATTGGGCCGAGCCTGTTAAAAGCCCAAAAATATCCTGGACTGCTAGGCCATGCGACCACATGAGAAAAAGGCAGGAAACCTATGCGATCGCATGGGTTAATCTGACAGGTCTGATCCTTAAACGCATTAAATACGCAGTAGGGTTTTTAAATTTTTATTATTATTTATTAATTAGGGTTTAATTATTTAGTATTAATTAACTAAGTTCTAGTTTAATATTATTTATATTAAGTTTATTAATTATATAAAATTAATACTTTTATAAATAAAAATATAAAAATAATATTTTTATAAAATTATATATTTATAACTTTAGTTTTATTTTTTTATTTTGTATCTTTTTATTCGTTTAAATTCATAATTTTTATATTTGTCGTTCGTAATTAGTTTTAAGATTAGTATTTTGCCGTAGTTTATTTTTATTTCTAGATTTTTAAGCTTTGCCGTAAATGATAATGCTAAAAACGAACATATATTTCATAGCATTATTCCTCAAGAAAGACAAGCTTTTAGTTGCAATTGTTCTATTTACAAGTGATATTCGTTTAAATAATAAAAGGTGAAGACAAAAGACAGATTCGACGAATTGAAGACGCAAATGACCAAAAAGCTCAAAAGTACAAAAGACAATCAAAGAGGTTCCAATTATTGATAAGAAACGTCTCGAAATTACAAGAGTACAAGATTCAAAACGCAAAGTACAAGATATTAAATTGTACGCAAGGATGTTCGAAAATCCGGAACCGGGACATGAGTCAACTCTCAACGCTCGACGCAACGGACTAAAAATTACAAGTCAACTATGCACATAAATATAATATAATATTTAAATAATTCTTATAATTATTTATATATTATATAAATAATAATAATCCGTCGGCAAGAAAGACTCCAAAATGAGTGAGCTGTATTTACAAACTCCGTGACTCGCGGAGTTTGAAGGCAAAAAGGACCGCGAGTCGCGGAGCCCCAAAGTCTGAAACTCCCTATAAAGCCAACCGAATTCTGATCATTTTTCATCATCTAATATCTATCTCTCTCTCAATATATACGTAAATATATATATATATAATTTATATTTTAATTTTAATTTTAATTTTAAATCCTAATAATAAGGGTATGTTAGCAAATATTGTAAGGGTGTAAGTCGAAATTCTGTCCGTGTAACGCTACGCTATTTTTAATCATTGTAAGTTATGTTCAACCTTTTTAATTTAATGTCTCGTAGCTAAGTTATTATTATGCTTATTTAAAACGAAGTAATCATGATGTTGGGCTAATTACTAAAATTGGGTAATTGGGCTTTGTACCATAATTGGGGTTTGGACAAAAGAACGACACTTGTGGAAATTAGACTATGGTCTATTAATGGGCTTTATATTTGTTTAACTAAATGATAGTTTGTTAATGTTAATATAAAGATTTACAATTGGGCGTCCCTATAAATTACCATATACACTCGATTGGACACGATGTGCGGGGTATTTATATGTACGAATAATCGTTCATTTAACCGGACACGGGAATGGATTAATAGCCACTAGAATAATTAAAACAGGGGTGAAATTATGTACAAGGACACTTGGTATAATTGATAACAAAATATTAAAACCTTGGGTTACACTCAGTCGACATCCTGGTGTAATTATTAAACAAAGTATTAAAATCTTGTTACAGTTTAAGTCCCCAATTAGTTGGAATATTTAACTTCGGGTATAAGGATAATTTGACGAGGATACTCTCACTTTATATTTATGACTGATGGACTGTTATGGACAAAAACCAGACGGACATATTAAATAATCCAGGACAAAGGACAATTAACCCATGGGCATAAAACTAAAATCAACACGTCAACCATCATGATTACGGAAGTTTAAATAAGCATAATTCTTTTATTTCATATTTAATTTCCTTTATTTTATATTTAATTGCACTTCTAATTATCGCATTTTATTTATTGTTATTGTATTTAATTGCACTTTTAATTATCGTACTTTTTAATTATCGCAAGTTTATTTTATCGCACTTTTATTATTCGCAATTTTATTATCGTTATTTACTTTACGTTTTAAATTAAGTCTTATTATTTTACATTTGGTTTTAACTGCGACTAAAATTTTAAAAATCGACAAACCGGTCATTAAACGGTAAAAACCCCCCTTTATAATAATAATATTACTTATATATATATTTGTATTTTTATAAAAGTAAACTAATATAGCGTTAAGCTTTGTTTAAAAAGATTCTCTGTGGAACGAACCGGACTTACTAAAAACTACACTACTGTACGATTAGGTACACTGCCTATAAGTGTTGTAGCAAGGTTTAAGTATATCCATTCAATAAATAAATAAATATCTTGTGTAAAATTGTATTGTATTTAATAGTATTTCCTGCTAAAATTAATAGCTATTTTATATACACTCCGCTACGACATCAGTAAAATTCCTTAAGTGCTTTTTTTTAGATTAAGATTTAGACGCTTTAGAATTTTACGACGTCGCTTATCGCTTTAATATTTTATAAATTTTAGTGCCTTTTTAAGTTATTGTTGTTTTGGATATAGAATTCCTTTTAAGCTTTAATACCTTTACACGCAACTTTAAAAATTTAGTTTTTAGACTTTTAAGTTTCGACGCGCTACTTTCTTATTATTAATTTTTGACCTTTTATTTTTCGACGTTTTTCGACGCACTCTTTGAAATGTCCCGTTCTTATTGATTAAAAACGTTCCATATTAATTGATTTCGTTACGAGGTTTTGACCTCTATATGAGACGTTTTTCAAAGACTGCATTCATTTTTAAAACAAACCATAACCTTTATTTCATAAATAAAGGTTTAAAAAGCTTTACGTAGATTATCAAATAATGATAATCTAAAATATCATGTTTACACACGACCATTACATAATGGTTTACAATACAAATATGTTACATCGAAATTAGTTTCTTGAATGCAGTTTTTACACAATATCATGCAAACATGGACTCCAAATTTTGTCCTTATTTTAGTATGCAACAGCGGAAGCTCTTAGTATTCACCTGAGAATAAACATGCTTTAAACGTCAACAAAAATATTGGTGAGTTATAGGTTTAACCTATATATATCAAATCGTAACAATAGACCACAAGATTTCATATTTCAATACACATCCCATACATAGAGATAAAAATCATTCATATGGTGAACACATGGTAACCGACATTAACAAGATGCATATATAAGAATATCCCCATCATTCCGGGACACCCTTCGGATATGATATAAATTTCGAAGTACTAAAGCATCCGGTACTTTGGATGGGGTTTGTTAGGCCCAATAGATCTATCTTTAGGATTCGCGTCAATTAGGGTGTCTGTTCCCTAATTCTTAGATTACCAGACTTAATAAAAAGGGGCATATTCGATTTCGATAATTCAACCATAGAATGTAGTTTCACGTACTTGTATCTATTTTGTAAATCATTTATGAAACCTGCATGTATTCTCATCCCAAAAATATTAGATTTTAAAAGTGGGACTATAACTCACTTTCACAGATTTTACTTCGTCGGGAAGTAAGACTTGGTCACTGGTTGATTCACGAACCTATAACAATATATACATATATATCAAAGTATGTTCAAAATATATTTACAACACTTTTAATATATTTTGATGTTTTAAGTTTATTAAGTCAGCTGTCCTCGTTAGTAACCTACAACTAGTTGTCCACAGTTAGATGTACAGAAATAAATCAATAAATATTATCTTGAATCAATCCACGACCCAGTGTATACGTATCTCAGTATTGATCACAACTCAAACTATATATATTTTGGAATCAACCTCAACCCTGTATAGCTAACTCCAACATTCACATATAGAGTGTCTATGGTTGTTTCGAAATATATATAGATGTGTCGACATGATAGGTTGAAACATTGTATACGTATCTATGGTATCTCAAGATTACATAATATAAAATACAAGTTGATTAAGTTATGGTTGGAATAGATTTGTTACCAATTTTCACGTAGCTAAAATGAGAAAAATTATCCAATCTTGTTTTACCCATAACTTCTTCATTTTAAATCCGTTTTGAGTGAATCAAATTGCTATGGTTTCATATTGAACTCTATTTTATGAATCTAAACCGAAAAATATAGGTTTATAGTTGTAAAAATAAGTTACAAGTCGTTTTTGTAAAGGTAGTCATTTCAGTCGAAAGAACGACGTCTAGATGACCATTTTAGAAAACATATTTCCACTTTGAGTTTAACCATAATTTTTGGATATAGTTTCATGTTCATAATAAAAATCATTTTCCCAGAATAACAACTTTTAAATCAAAGTTTATCATAGTTTTTTTTTAATTAACTAACCCAAAACAGCCCGCGGTGTTACTATGACGGCGTAAATCCGGTTTTACGGTGTTTTTCGTGTTTCCAGGTTTTAAATCATTAAGTTAGCATATCATATAGATATAGAACATGTGTTTAGTTGATTTTAAAAGTCAAGTTAGAAGGATTAACTTTTATTTGCGAACAAGTTTAGAATTAACTAAACTATGTTCTAGTGATTACAAGTTTAAACCTTCGAATAAGATAGCTTTATATGTATGAATCGAATAATGTTATGAACATCATTACTACCTCAATTTCCTAGGATAAACCTACTAGAAATGAGAAAAATAGATCTAGCTTCAAAGGATCCTTGGATGGCTTGAAAGTTCTTGAAGCAGAAGCATGACACGAAAACAATTTCTAGTAAGATTTCCACTCGAAATAAGATTGTTATAGTTATAGAAATTGAATTAAAGTTTGAATATGATTATTACCTTGTATTAGAAAGATAACCTATTGTAAGTAACAAAGGTTTCTTGATCTTGGATGATTACTTAGAATGGATTTAGAAAACTTGGAAGTAAACTTGCAATCTTGGAAGTATTCTTGATTTTATGAAACTAGAACTTTTGAAATTTATGAAGAACACTTAGAACTTGAAGATAGAACTTGAGAGAGATCAATTAGATGAAGAAAATTGAAGAATGAAAGTGTTTGTAGGTGTTTTTGGTCGTTGGTGTATGGATTAGATATAAAGGATATGTAATTTTGTTTTCATGTAAATAAGTCATGAATGATTACTCATATTTTTGTAATTTTATGAGATATTTCATGCTAGTTGCCAAATGATGGTTCCCACATGTGTTAGTGACTCACATGGGCTGCTAAGAGCTGATCATTGGAGTGTATATACCAATAGTACATACATCTAAAAGATGTGTATTGTACGAGTACGAATACGGGTGCATACGAGTAGAATTGTTGATGAAACTGAACGAGGATGTAATTGTAAGCATTTTTGTTAAGTAGAAGTATTTTGATAAGTGTCTTGAAGTCTTTCAAAAGTGTATGAATACATATTAAAACACTACATGTATATACATTTTAACTGAGTCGTTAAGTCATCGTTAGTCGTTACATGTAAACGTTGTTTTGAAACCTTTAGGTTAACGATCTTGTTGAATGTTGTTAACCCATTGTTTATTATAACAAATGAGATATTAAATTGTTATATTATCATGATATTATGATATATAATATATCTTAGTATGATATATATACAGTTAAATGTCGTTACAACGATAATCGTTACATATATGTCTCGTTTCGAAATCATTAAGTTAGTAGTCTTATTTTTACATATGTATTTCATTGTTAATACACTTAATAATATATTTACTTATTATTTAACATAATTAACCAAGTGTATCAATATCTTAATATGATTCATATGTACCTAGTAAGACGTTGTTATAACGATAATCGTTATATATATCGTTTTCGAGTTTCTTAAATTAATAGTCTCATTTTTATGTATATAACTCATTGTTAAAATACCTAATGAGATACATACTTATAATAAAATCATGTTAACTATATATATAACCATATATATGTCATCGTACAGTTTTTACAAGTTTTAACGTTCGTGAATCACTGGTCAACTTGGGTGGTCAATTGTCTATATGAAACCTATTTCAATTAATCAAGTCGTAACAAGTTTGATTGCTTAACATGTTGGAAACACTTAATCATGTAAATAACAATTTCATTTAATATATATATAAACATGGAAAAGTTCGGGTCACTACACTCTTTTTCTTTCTTATTTCTCGACGCTCTAGTTTTTAGGACATAGAATTTTCTTTATCTTCTTTAAACTTCGACGAAAAAAATTATTTTAAGCGGTTAAATTGATAGACATCCAAAATTTTCTGGTTCGTAGTAATAGTTGGATTTGTTAGTGGCGAGTTGCGGGCTTCCGATTTAAAGGGTCCTGGCTACCTGCTGCATCTATTGGCTATTCGAAACGTGGGCAAAATCCGAAAAGTCTATTAATTTGATAACTTATATAATTTTTATCTTTATAACTAATAGGATATTTAGTGAATGCACCGAGCAAAACGTTCACCACCTTTTATACGTTCACCACCTGTAACTCGATCAAGACATCTAGCCAATATTGTCGCCGTTGATTTTTCTTTAGAATCGTCATCTAGTCGACCAAGTACTCCAATTCAAATTTTCGATAATCCATTTTTTGAACCCGATTTCACTATCGAGAATCCGGAGGATATTCAAGGACAATTCCAAGATCCAGAACCACTAATCATTCCTCCTGAACCACAAACCGTTAAATCAGAATCCTCTAGTGATTCGTATACAATAATTTCAATTATGGAAGTAACTGAACCTCTAAGTATGGAAGACCGAATGAGAGCCACACGCACTGGCCAAGGTCACGCCATTATTAAACCAGATATTAATGCGTCAGATTATGAAATCAAAGGACAAATCCTACACATGATAACTAATCAATGCCAATATAGTGGTACGCCAAAAGAAGATCCAAACGAACATCTTCGAACCTTTAATAGGATTTGTACTCTATTCAAAATCAGAGAAGTTGAGGATGAACATATCTATCTCATGTTATTTCCCTGGACTTTAAAGGGAGAAGCCAAAGATTGGTTAGAATCGTTACCTGAAGGGGCGATTGATACATGAGATGTCTTAGTTGAAAAATTTCTTAAATAATTCTTTCCGGCATCTAAAGCCGTGAGACTTCAAGGAGAAATTTTTTACGTTCACACAAAAGCCAAATGAAACTCTATATGAGGCGTGGACAAGATTTGGAAAGTTGTTGAGAGGATGTCCTCAACACGGTTTAGATACTTATCAAATAGTACAAATATTCTACCAAGGATGCGACATTGCTACACGAAAATACATCGACATAACAGCTGGTGGTTCCATTATGAAGAAAACCGCAACTGAAGCTCATAAGATAATTGATAATACAGCCTCCCACTCTCATGACTGGCACCAGGAAAAAGATATTTTTCGTTCATCTAAAGTGGCTAGAGCCGATTCTAGCCATGACTTTGATTCCGTTTTCGCAAAAATAGATGCTTTCGAGAGACGAATGGAAAAGATGAATAAAGATATTCACGCAATACGAATCAGTTGTGAGCAATGCGGTGGACCACACTTAACGAAAGATTGTCACATTGAACAAACGATGGAACAACATGAGAATGTTTCCTACATAAACCAAAGGCCAGGAAATAATTATCAAAATAATTATCAACAACCAAGGCCAAATTTTAATCGAAATCAAAACATTCTTTACAATCCAAATGGACCCAACAACAACTCGTACAACCAACAAGGTCTGAATAACCAACCAACTCAAAACAACACTTTCAATCAACAAAGACCTAGCTTGTATAAACCATCACAACAAACTGAAGAGAAAAAGCCAAATCTGGAAGAAATGATGGCAAAGCTAATGGAATCTCAAACACAATTTATTACATCTCAAACCCAAACGAATGAGAGGTTTGATCAGTTATTAAGAACTCAACAAGCTTCCATTTTGAATCTAGAAAAACATGTAGGTACTCTTGCTAGCATGATGAGTGAGAAGGAACAAGGAAAGCTACCGAGTGATACTGAAGTAAATCCTCGAAATGAGAATGTTAATATGGTATCAACGAATTCTGAAAAACCAGCATCAGAAGATGGGAAGATTTTAGATGTGAGTAACAATGAAGAAGTTACAACAACACCACCACCACCCGAGTATGTAAAACCAGTGGTGGCACCATACAGACCACCCATCCCGTTTCCAAGAAAAGAAGTTGAGTATGAGCAAGTAATAGGTAATAAAGTTTATGATACCTCTGGAAAGAAGAAGAAGAATACGAAAGTACACGAAATAAAAACCGTAAAGATAAACCCGGTGAAGACAGTTCCACCGAAACTTCCACCCAGGGTGGGTGATCCGTGTGAATTTATTGTTCCTTGTCTACTTAGTGATTGTGTCATGTATGATGCACTAGCAGATTTAGGTGCAAGTGTGAGTGTAATGCCTCTTTCATTATATAAGAGATTAGGAGTAGGTGAGTTAAGTCCAACGGAAATGAGTGTTCGACTCTTTGATCAAACCATTAGGCACCCAGTTGGAATTGCTGACAACCTATCCGTTCAAGTAGGTAATTTAACCTTTCTAGTCGAATTTATTGTCATTGACATAGAAGAGGACTCAAACATTCCTCTAATTTTAGGTCGACCATTCTTAGCGTCCACCGGGGCGTTATTTGATGTAATAAAAGGTAGAATGACACTTAGTAATGATGAAAAATCAATTACCTTTGTGAGTCGAAAGTCTAAATCTCCACCAACCAAAACCGTTGAACCAACAAAAATGATTGGTAAGAACCATGTTGTTTTATCAACTCCAACGGTAGTGCTTAACAATAATAAAACGCCTAAGTCTAGGGAAGATGAAGTAACACCTAATGATGACCTGATAACAAAGAACCCCGTTGTTGATACGAAATTAAATGACACCGTTATTAATAGTTCAATGAAGAAACTTATTAAACGGATTCGTGATGCTAGAACCATGGGGAACTTTAAGTTATGTAACCGGTTAGTATCCAATGTATCGCCTAAAGAAAAGGAAAAACTAGTTGAATTTGTGGATATTACACAGGAATCCGACCAATGGCTTAAAGTAAAAATTACAGATATGCAAATTGATTATGGTCCAAACGAAATTGACGATGAAGTTAATCACAAATTCAAAACCACAGCTACCTAAGTGTGGGGAGATTCAAATATTCTAAGAAATAATGCTGTCTAGAGTTAATTATTCTGTTCTCATGTAGTTCCGAGAATGGAATCTGATTGGTCTTTTCCGCTAGCAGACACTAAAGAACTAGTTTTCTCCCCCCATTCTGAATTTTTTGTTTTGTAGGTTTTGTATGAAATTAATATGAATTTTAAAATTTAGTTTTGTGTGAATTTAAAAACAAAATTTACTTTATTTCATTAAATTTAAAAAAATGATTTTTAAAATTCATCGTAAGTTGAAGATTAGGTCATGGAACTGAAATTGCTTTACCCGAGGGCGGAACGACAAATTTTGTTATCATTATTTTTAAATTTATTGATCTAAAGTATACCAAAAAAATTTAAAAAACCCAAAAAAATCTTTGCTTTTAAAACAATCGCTTTAAAAACGACAAATTTTAAATTTTGTCGAGGGACGGACTAGGTAAACATACCGAAACTACCTAAAGTAAAAGGAAACAAAATTTTAAAAAAATTATTCATTTAAATTGTTTTAATAAATAAAGGTTTTATATAAAATATATATATATATATATATATATATATATATATATATATATATATATATATATATATATATATATATATATATATATATATATATATATGTTTGTAGTTTATCTTATGTATAAAACAGGGTAAAACAACGCACTTTCAAAGATTAAGTTCAGCAAAAGCTACTAATTTTGACGACAAGACGTAAAATATCAAATGTGATATAAAACAATATGTTTGCAAACTCGGTATTTTTAATCATTTTTCTACACTAATCACCCTCATGAATTTAAATTTTTACTGATTTCTTGCAAATGAGGGCATTGCATGATCTCAAGTGTGGGGAAGGGTTATAAATTCTCTCGGGTTTACACTTAGTTTAATTGCCAAATTTTGTGAAAATTTGAAAAATTTTCAACTAAATGAATTCAAAATCATGTTTATACATATTTATGAACGATAAAACTAGGTTATAATACCGAAATTATTGTTACCTCGGAGAGAACATAAATGGAGAAACAACCCAAAACGTTAGAATTCATTTAAAATGGAATAGAGGAGAATAAAAAGGCAAAGAAAAGAATAAATAAAAGCTAAGTGTGGGAAGAATTTACCAATTTCTTTAAAACACATATCACATATTTGGTACAGATTATTGCAGGTACTTTTGCTTTGGACTAAACTAATCAGTTTTACCCGATTTATTGTAATACCTTTAGAAGAATAGATGGATCTACACGATGAATTAATTCTATCATTAAAAGGAAGTAAAGTCTTCCGAAAAAGATACGCGCTTCTTGATTTAGGTCAGGAAGTTGTCGTCAAGACCAGCTGTAGGTTGATGAAAAATCTAGAAAAGTCATCTCTAAAATCAGCAGGAAATCCACGGACCTCAGCATCAAACAGGGTCGCCAAGTGGTCAGGCTTATCCTAACCATGAGAGGATCTGTCTCGTAAAATGGGGAGGGCGCCGTGCAAATTAGCTTGATAAGACTAATGAATCAGACCCCCAGAAAGGATAATCTCCTTAAAGATTAAAAATCAGCTTCTAAGCCTGATATTACTCAATCCTTGAGATTGACATTAAAGATTGAGAATTACAAACTCATGGAATTCAATGATATCTAAACTCGAGCTTGAACGAGAAAATATTTTGATCAAAATTAAAACCAATTTGTTTTCTGAAAACCTATTTTCAATGCGTTCATTACCATTGAACGTAAAATCCTAGGAATTCACCTGGAATTCATTAGGTCACCTGAACCAAATCGGGTGTCAACCGTAAGAACGGTGGTTGTATAGCATGGTCGAAGACAGGACCTTGTGCCAGACCAAAAAAATTATAGGGTGATCTTTACTATTGCTCCTACAAAGGATAGTAATTGCATCCGACACGTTTTAGACCATGAACATCTGCATGTCACGGGACATTGTCTTAACAGTTGCTTGTTCAACACTTTCTTTTACAACCGGACGGTAGTTTACCGAAAGGTAATATACGGAGCAAGTATACTGGACGTGTTGCTTTCCTAATACAAGGTTAGCAAATGGGTGACACAAAACCATAAGTTTTGAGCTAAAATTTTCAAATCTGAAACCCACCAAACCCATAAAAACATTTTGCAAACACCGGTGAAGGGTTATTCCGGAAAACTTATCTAGGGTAAAAGCTAGAATGAATTTTCAAAAGATCAAATGTTTCATAAAGATCCAATTTCCTTAAAGGATTTAAATTTTCATAGTCATGTGGGACTGTAAACCACATCGTTACTATCATTGTTTATACCGCCGTATCAAAATCACTGATGTATAAAGTGTGAGAATAAAAAAGTGATTCGAGTGAAGTATGATTTAATTTCAAGTTCTGTATTGCTTGAGGACAAGCAACGTTTAAGTGTGGGGATATTTGATAGTGCTCCAAATGAACATATATTTAGGCACAATATCCTTCCAATATTTAAAGCTTTTAGTTGCAATTGTTCTATTTTTATGTAATATTCATTTAAATAAATAAGTGCGAAGACAAAAGAAGAAAACGACGATTCGAAGACGCAAATGACCAAAAAGCTCAAATGTACAAGATATAATTCAAGTGGTTCAATTTATTGATGAGAAACGTCTCAAAATTACAAGAGTACGAGCCGCAAAATGCAAAATACAAGATATTAAATTGTACGCAAGGACGTTCAAAAATTCGAAACCGGGACCTGAGCCAACTATCAACGCGCGATGCAACGGAGCTAAAATTACAAGTTAACTATGCACAAGAATATAATATAATATTTAAATATCTATATAAATTATTTATATATTATATATTATATTAAATAACATCGACAAACTAGCAAACAAAAAATATGTGAGCTGGATCTGACGGCAATGCGATCGCATGGGAAATAGGCATAAAACTCATGCGAGTGCATGAGATTTGCACTAAAATCTCATGCCACCGAATGAGTTACTGTAGCAGGCCACATCCTATAAATTCGCCAGTTTTCTGCGAGTTTTAATATATCTTTTTCTATTTTCTTTCTCTTATCTCTCAATTTATATTTATATTTATATTTTAATTATAATTTTAATTTAAATTAATAATAATAAGGTTATGGTAGCGAATGTTGTAAGTTTGTAAGTCGAAACTCTGTCCGGGTACCGCTACGCGATAAATAATCACTGTAAGCTATGTTCTTCCTTTTTAAATTAATGTCTCGTAACTAAGTTATTATTATGCTTATTTGAACCGAAGTAATCGTGATGTTAGACTAAATATTATGACGGGTTTATTAGATTTTGTACCATAATTAAGGTTTGGACAAAAGACCGACACTTGTGGACATTGGACTATTGACTATTAATAGGTAGGGGGTATTGTCTAATCGAATGGCAACTCATTGGAACCTGTTGAACCTATCTTCAAATTAGTTAATCTAATAATTATTAAAATGATTATGTATGTCCTATTTAGTGACGTTTATACGACATCTTTTACGATCATTTAATTAATTATTCGGGTTGGGTAATTGATTATTCATTCTGATCAAGTGGGTAAATTAATATTCATATCTCATTAAAACAGGGGTGGATTACATACAAGGATAATTGGTGTAATTGTTAACAAAGTATTAAAACCTTGGATTACACGCAGTCGATAACCTGGTGTAATTATTAACAAAGTATTAAAACCTTGTTACAGTTCGAATCCCTAATTAGCTGGAATATTTGACTTCGGAAATAAGGTTAATTTGACGAGCATTTTATAATTATGACCGATGGACTATTATGGACAAAAACCATATAGGTATCAAATAAACCAGGACAAAGGACAATTAACCAGGGTAACAATTAATTAAAATTAAAACGTCAAACATTATGATTACGGAAGTTTAAATAAGTATAATACTTTTATTTCATATTTCATCGTACCTTTATTTACTGTCATTTTAATTACTGCAATTTACTTTATCGCAATTTAAATTCTGTCATTTATATTTTCGTCATTTATCTTTACGCTTTAATTAAAATCGACAAACCGGTCATTAAACGGTAAAACCCCCTTTTATAATAATATTACTACTTATATATATATATATATATATATATATATATATATATATATATATATATATATATATATATATATAAATACAAATTTAGTTTTAAAAAAATATAGCGTTAAACTCAGCTAGCTCCCTGTGGAACGAACCGGACTTACTAAAAACTACACTAATGTACGATTAGGTACACTGCCTATAAGTGTTGTAGCAAGGTTTAGGTATATCCACTCTATAAATAAATAAATAACTTGTGTCAAATTGTATCGTATTTAATAGTATTTTCGTAATAAAAATATAACTATTTCATATACACCTCTACGCATATCAGTGCCATATCTCATAGTCATAAAATGCAGCTATGGCAAGAAGTATTCTACTGGATTTCAACATAGCTACTGGTGAAAAAGTTTCATCATAGTCTACACTATATTTTTGCGTGTAACCCTTAGCCACCAGTCTGGCTTTGAATGTGTGTACATTTCCATCCATATCAGTCTTCTTCTTGAAGACCCACTTACACCTAATGGCTTTAGTACCTTGTATATAATTAATCAAGGTCCAGACTTGATTATCATGCATGGATTGGATCTCGGTGTCCATAGCCTCCTTCCACTCGGGGCCTGTCATTGCTTCCTGATAGGTAATAGGTTCATAAGAATCTATATTTTTGTCATCACCCTCAAATATGTGTAAACTATATTTCTTTGGTGTTCGACGCACTCTATCAGATCTACATATGGGTGGTGGCTGTAGGTTAGTTTCTCTTTCAACTGCAGGCTCGTCGACCTCTTGAGGAGAATCGGTTCCAACATCAGTTTCCATGTCGGTTGATTCTTGAATTTCTTCAAGGTCAATTTTGCTCCCACTGGTTCCTTTTGATATGAGATACTTTTCAAGGAAGACTCCCCTTCGAGACACAAATACTTTGTTCTCAGTATGGTTTTAAAATAAATATCCAAAAGAATCAGTCGGGTAACCAACAAATAAACACTTTTCGGATCTGGGTTCAAGTTTATCTTGAGCTTTACGACGAACGTAAGCCTCACAACTCCAGATTCCTAGATATGAGAGAGACACATTTTTACCATACCATATCTCATAAGGTGTTTTAGAAACTTTCTTGGTTGGGATGAGGTTAAGGATCCTTGCGGCAGTTTGTAGGACATAACCCAAAAAACTGATTGGAAGCTTTCTGTGGCTCATCATGGATCGGACAATATCAAGTAATGTTTGATTCCTCCTTTCAGCCACACCATTATGTTGTGGTGTTCTAGGAGGAGCTAATTGTGAGATTATCCCACAACCTCGTAGATGATCACGAAATTCATCATTAAGATATTCACCACCTCTATCAGATCGGAGAATATTAATTCTTTTGTTCAGTTGATTTTCTACTTCGTTTTGGTATGCCTTGAACACTCTCAAAGTTTCAGACTTTTGTTTAATTAAATAAACATAACCATATCTATTGAAGTCATCAGTAAATGTAATGAAGTATCATTCCTGGTGTCTAGTAGGCGATCTGAATGGATCGCACAGATCAGTGTGTACCAACTCCAACAGATCCTTACCCCTTTCACAGTTTCCCGTGAAAGGTGCTTTTGTCATTTTTTCTAACAAGCAAGATTCACATTCGTCATATGATGTAACATCAAATGATTCTAAAATTCCATATGACTGGAGTTTTGCTATGCGTTTCTTGTTTATATGGCCTAAATGACAATGCCATAGATACGTTTTATCCAAACCATCTTTGGATGAATCAACATTATAGATTGAACTATCATTTAGCTTTATTGTTGTTTCCAAGATACCTCTATACACTACAACAAAAGTGTACATATAGGACACCCAAATTGGTCATATAATGTCACTTTATAGGACCTTTTGGCCTAAAAGGACCAACATGACATGTGTACCAACTAAGGCGGTCGTATAAAGTATAGACGCACAAAAGTGTCCTAAAAGGTAATAAGATTATGAAACCAATTATCGGGTCCTATAATATATATAACGACCACACAAAAAAGTCCTTACAAGTATATATCCAGTGACTTCTATTTAGATTGGGACATACAAAAGGGTCCCAAAAGTAAAAAAAAAAAATATATTAGTACCAACAAAGTGGTCCTATTTAAGTTTTATATTTTTTAAGGACAAAAAAAAATGGTCCCATTATTATGTTAATACCCAAATAAGAGTCTTATTATAAAAAAACACTACATTGGTACCAATAAAAAGGTCCTAATGTATCGATATTCTTGTTTACTACCAAGAAAAAGGTCTCAATATACACAAATGTTACTTTAGTACCACATAATAGGGTCCTAATATAATAATTTTTAAGGTTAGTACCACTAACAAAAGTCCTAATATATATTTCTTAAACCTTAAAACCACAAAATGGGTTCTAATATATAATAAGATGTTAATTTAGTACCAAATACATAGTCCTAATATAATATTTTCAAGGTTGGTACCATTTAAAAAAGTCCTAACACAATTGTATTTTTAGACAATATGGGGTCCTTTCAAGTGATAGTATTAAAACCACAAAATGAGTCCTTTCAAATCATAGTAATTCCGAATAGGTTTCTATATTCGGATCCGGTTCGGAGATTAGGGTCCGGTTCGAGTTCTTTTACGATTCAGGTATTCGGATTATTCGATCCATATATTCGGGCCTGGATTCAATTTAATTCAAATTTTCGACATCCAATTAATAATTTCTATTAAAAATAATTATAAAATATAATATAATCATATTATAATAAATTGTACTCGTAAATTGAAAAACACGAAACATTAAAAATTCATAGATAATCCAACATATCAATACTAAAATAACATTCAACAAAGAAAATAAAAACAACGAAAAGTAACGAAGAACGTCTTCGATCAACACGTATCTTTATTAATTCAAGGGTATCACCTGGAAAAAAAAATAAAAAAAAAATCATATATTTATAAGCATAAAAGTGCATGTTATAAATAAAACTTAATATTATCACAAATTTATGGTAGACATACTGATATGAACGTAGAAGGCCACGCGATAGTTACGCCTGTAGCTTCTTCAACTTTCTTAATCAGATCAAATGACCTAACCACATCAACACCTTTTTTAAGGACATGTTGAAGGTGTACCGCACACCAATCATCTCCAATCTCTACGCCGCCAATTACCTAAGTTGGATCCAAGGTCCTCAACCATCCTCTTCCTAGATTCTCGCTAGGGTTAAGTATATTGTGTAAAAAACTTCATCTCCAACCTAGAAATACGTATGCAAGAAGTTATGAATGTTTAAGGTAATATATCAAACACATTAAGGTGTTAAATAGAATAATACCTTAAGATGTGGAGCTACATTGACTACAGTGAGGCCCTATGGTGTTGTGGTATCTTCAACTGAACCATTCTTACTAGCCAACTGTTCTTTCAAATGTACATTTTCTTCAGTAAGTTCTTTGTTCTATGACTTGAGTTGAATGTTCTCCATACAAACAACATTACGACTTGATAATTTACCCCAATAATCAGAGGCTCGAACACCTAATCCATACATATCCGTTGCACCATATTTATTGTTACCCAAAACTTTGGAAAAAACATCATCTGGACTAGGCTTATCAGTTGAACCTTCAGGCAGTGTTTTAACTAGCTCATCCATGTTTGTCTCTACTAATTTGGATAAGACAAGGGTTATATACATAATAAGATCAGTCCCTACTAACATGTGTGATCAGTGTGACAATGGTCATGACGTGCTGATTAACAGTAATATACAAAATAAGATATATCCCTACAAACAAGTTTCATCATGGCCATGACATGATACTTACAGTTGCACACAACCACTCGAATATATATATATATATATATATATATATATATATATATATATATATATATATATATATATATATATATATATATATGTATATATATATATATATATATATGTATATATATATATATGTATATATATATATATATGTATATATATATATTGTATAACACAATCTGAATTTAAGAATAATGCTTACAATTGTGGTTTTAGCTTCATCACTCTTAGCAGCGCCTCCTTTGAAAAAACATTTTCGAACATAACCAATCGAGTTGGAGATTTTCCTCTTTAGTCTAGTCTAAAAGAAAAAAAAAAGTACTAACAATGGATATACTTATAATATAGTAATAATTGCCCCACAAATTACCTTAATCTGTACACGTATACGCGTATAACTCTTTTTACCGGTGACTTGCACCATCTTCTTTTTGGCCCGAATTGCTTTATTTTTCTCACTTATCTCCTGAAATGGGATTTTAAAATATCTTATTATAAAAGCAACTAATTGAAATGTCCCGTTCATATTGATTATAAACGTTCCATATTAATTGATTTCGTTGCGAGGTTTTGACCTCTATATGAGACGTTTTTCAAAGACTGCATTCATTTTTAAAACAACCATAACCTTTATTTTATCAATAAAGGTTTTAAAAACATTACGTAGATTATCAAATAATGATAATCTAAAATATATTGTTTACACACGACCATTACATAATGGTTTACAATAGAAATATATTACATCGACATATGTTTCTTGAATGCAGTTTTTACACAATATCATACAAACATGGACTCCAAATCTTGTCCTTATTTTAGTATGCAACAGCGGAAGCTCTTAGTATTCACCTGAGAATAAACATGCTTTAAACGTCAACAAAAATGTTGGTGAGTTATAGGTTTAACCTATATATATCAAATCGTAACAATAGACCACAAGATTTCATATTTCAATACACATCCCATACATAGAGATAAAAATCATTCATATGGTGAACACCTGGTAACCGACATTAACAAGATGCATATATAAGAATATCCCCATCATTCCGGGACACCCTTCGGATATGATATAAATTTCGAAGTACTAAAACATTCGGTACTTTGGATGAGGTTTGTTAGGCCCAATAGATCTATCTTTAGGATTCGCGTCAATTAGGGTGTCTGTTCCTTAATTCTTAGATTACCAGACTTAATAAAAAGGGGCATATTCGATTTCGATAATTCAATCATAGAATGTAGTTTCACGTACTTGTGTCTATTTTATAAATCATTTATAAAACCTGCATGTATTCTCATCCCAAAAATATTAGATTTTAAAAGTGGGACTATAACTCACCTTCACAGATATTTCCTTTCTCGGAACTAAGACTTGGCCACGGATCGATTCACGAACTTATACAAATATGTACATATATATCAAAGTATGATCAAAATATAATTACAACCATTTTTATTATGTTTTAAAGATTTGAGTGTATTAAGTCAGCTGTCCTCATTAGTAACCTACAACTAGTTGTCCACAGTTAGATGTACAGAAATAAATCGATATATATTATCTTGAATCAATCCACGACCCAGTGTATACACGTCTAAGGCTAGATCACAACTCAAAGTATATATATTTTTGGAATCAACCTCAACCCTGTATAGCTAACTCCAACATTACTGCATATAGAGTGTGTATGGTTGTTCCAAATAATATATATACATGGGTCGATATGATATGTCAAAATATTTGCATACGTGTCTATGGTATCCCAAGATTACATAATATATTAGAATACATGTATAATACAATATAAGTTAGCTAGGATATGATTTGTATAGATTTGTTAAACATTTCCCGTAGCTAAAAAGATAAAAAATATCCAATCTTGTTTTACCCATAACTTCTTCATTTTAAATCCGTATTGAGTGAATCAAATTGCTATGGTTTCATATTGAACTCTAATTTAAGAATCCAAACAGAAAAAGTATAGGTTTATAGTCAGAAATTTAAGTTACATGTCAATTACTAAAGAGGTAGTCATTTCCGTCGAAAGAACGACATCTTGATGACCATTTTGAAAAACATACTTTCACTTTGAGTTTAATCAAGATTTTTGGATATAGTTTCATGTTCATATGAAAAATCATTTTCCCAGAAGAACAACTTTTAAATCAAAGTTTATCATAGTTTTTAATTATCCAAACCAAAACAGCCCTCGGTTTCACTACGACGGCGTATATCCGATTTTATGGTGTTCATCGTGTTTCCAGGTTTTAAATCATTAAGTTAGCATATCATATAGATATAGAAAATGTGTTTAGTTGATTTTAAAAGTCAAGTTATAAGGATTAACTTTTGTTTGCGAACAAGTTTAGAATTAACTAAACTATGTTCTAGTGATTACAAGTTTAAACCTTCGAATAAGATAGCTTTATATGTATGAATTGAATGATGTTATGAACATAATTACTACCTCAAGTTTTCTGGATAAAACCACTGGAAATGAGAAAAATGGATCTATCTTCAAAGGATCCTTGGATGGCTTGAAAGTTCTTGAAACAGAATCATGACACGAAAACAGTTCAAGTAAGATTTGCACTCGAAATAAGATTGTTATAGTTATAGAAATTGAATCAAAGTTTGAATATGAATATTACCTTGAATTAAAAAGATAACCTACTGTAAATAACAAAGGTTCCTTGATCTTAGATGATTACTTGGAATGGATTAGAAAGCTTAGAAGTAGACTTACAAACTTGGAAGTATTCTTGATTTTTATGAAACTATACTTATGGAATTTATGAAGAACACTTAGAACTTGAAGATGGAACTTGAGAGAGATCAATTAGATGAAGAAAATTGAAGAATGAAAGTGTTTGTAGGTGTTTTTGGTCGTTGGTATATGGATTAGATATAAAGGATATGTAATTTTATTTTCATGTAAATAAGTCATGAATGATTACTAATATTTTTGTAATTTTATGAGATATTTCATGCTAGTTGCCAAATGATGGTTCCCACATGTGTTAGGTGACTCACATGGGCTATTAAGAGCTGATCATTGAAGTGTATATACCAATAGTACATACATCTAAAAGCTGTGTATTGTACGAGTACGAATACGGGTGCATACGAGTAGAATTGTTGATGAAACTGAACGAGGATGTAATTGTAAGCATTTTTGTTAAGTAGAAGTACTTTGATATGTGTCTTGAAGTCTTTCGAAAGTGTAAGAATACATATCAAAACACAACATGTATATACATTCTAATGGAGTCGTTAAGTCTTCGTTAGTCGTTACATGTAAGTGTTGTTTTGAAACCTTTAAGTTAACGATCTCAATTAATGTTGTTAACCCAATGTTTATTATATCAAATGAGATGTTAAATTATTATATTATCATGATATTATGATGTATGAATATCTCTTAATATGATATATACATTAAAATATCTTTACAACGATAATCGTTACATATAAGTCTCGTTTCGTAATTCTTGGATTAGTAGTCTTGTATTTACATATGTAGTTCATTGTTAACACACTTAATGATATATTTAAATATAATTTTATCATGTTAAATATAGTGTATCAATATCTTAATATGATACATATGTATTTAGTAGACGTTATCATAACGATAATCGTTATATATATATCATTTCGAGTTTCTTAACTTAGTAATCTCATTTCTTATGTATATCACACATTGTTAATATACTTAGTGCGATACTTACTCATCATTATCTTATGTCAACCATATATATATATATATATATATATATATATATATATATATATATATATATATATATATATATATATATATTTATATATATATATATATATATATATATATATATATATATATATATATATATATATATATATATATATATATATATATATGTCTATATATACCACAACATGTAGTTTTTACAATTTTGTAACGTTCGTGAATCGCCGGTCAACATGGGTGATCAATTGTCTATATGAAACTTATTTCATTTAATCAAGTCTTAACAAGTTTGATTGCTTAACATGTTGGAAACATTTAGTCATGTAAATATCAATCTTAATATATATATATATATATATATATATATAAACATGGAAAAGTTCGGGTCACTACAGTACCTACCCGTTAAATAAATTTCGTCCCGAAATTTTAAGCTGTTGAAGGTATTGACGAATCTTCTTTAAATAGATGCGGGTATTTCTTCTTCATCTGATCTTCATGCTCCCAGGTAAACTCGGGTCCTCTACGAGCATTCCAATGAACCTTAACAATCGGTATCTTGTTTTGCTTAAGTCTCTTAACCTCACGATCTATTATTTCGATGGGTTCTTCAATGAATTGAAGTTTTTCATCGATATGGATTTCGTCCAACGGAATAGTGAGATCTTCTTTAGCAAAACATTTCTTCAAATTCGAGACGTGGAAAGTGTTATGTACAGCCGCGAGTTGTTGAGGTAGCTCCAGTTGGTAAGCTACTGGTCCGACACGATCTATAATCTTGAATGGTCCAATGTACCTTGTATTTAGTTTCCCCCGTTTACCAAATCGAACAACGCCTTTCCAAGGTAAAACCTTAAGCATGACCATTTCTCCAATTTCAAACTCTATATCTTTTCTTTTACTGTCCGCGTAGATCTTTTGTCGACTCTGGGCGATTTTCAATCATTGTTGAATTTGGATGATTTTCTCGGTAGTTTCTTGTATTATCTCCGGACCCGTAATCTGTCTATCCCCCACTTCATTCTAACAAATCGGAGACCTACACTTTCTACCATAAAGTGCCTCAAACGGCGCCATCTCAATACTAGAATGATAACTGTTGTTGTAGGAAAATTCTGCTAACGGTAGGTGTCGATCCCAACTGTTTCCGAAATCAATAACACATGCTCATAGCATGTCTTCAAGCGTTTGTATCGTCCTTTCGCTCTGCCCATTAGTTTGTGGATGATAGGCAGTACTCATGTCTAGAAGAGTCCCCAATGCTTGTTGCAACATCTTCCAGAACCTTGAAACAAATCTACCATCCCTATCAGAGATAATAGAGACGGGTATTCCATGTCTGGAGACAACCTCCTTCAAATACAATCGCGCCAACTTCTCCATTTTGTCTTCTTCTCTCATTGGCAGTCCTTGGCAATTTAGTAATGAAATCCATGGTAATGTTTTCCCATTTCCATTTCGGGATTTCAGGTTGTTGTAGTAGACCTGATGGTTTCTGATGTTCAGCTTTGACCTTAGAACGCGTCAAACATTCTCCTACATATTTAGCAATATCGGCTTTCATACCCGGCCACCAAAAGTGTTTCTTGAGATCTTTATACATCTTCCCCGCTCTGGGATGTATTGAATATCTGGTTTTATGTGCTTCTTTAAGTACCATTTCTCTCACATCTCCAAACCTTGGTACCCAAATTCTATCAGCCCTATATCGGGTTCCGTCTTCCCAAATATTAAGATGTTTCTCTGATCCTTTGAGTATCTCATTCTTCAACTTTCCTTCTTTTACAACCCCCTGTTGCGCCTCCTTTATTTGAGTAGTAAGGTTAGTACGAATAATTATATTCATAGCTTTTACCCGTATAGGTTCTCCGTCCTTTCTACTCAAAGCGCCAGCTACCACATTCGCCTTCCCCGGGTGGTATCGAATCTCAAAATCATAATCATTCAACAGTTCAATCCACCTGCATTGTCTCATATTCAGTTGCTTCTGATTAAATATATGTTGGAGACTTTTGTGGTAGGTATATATAATACTTTTGACCCCATATAAATAATGCCTCCAAGTCTTTAATGCAAAAACAACAGCACCCAATTCCAAATCATGAGTTGTATAATTTTGCTCGTGAATCTTCAATTGTCTAGACGCATAAGCAATCACCTTCGTTCGTTGCATTAATACACAACCGAGACCTTGCTTTGATGCGTCACAATAAATCACAAAATCATCATTCCCTTCAGGCAATGACAATATAGGTGCCGTAGTTAGCTTTTTCTTAAATAACTGAAATGCCTTCTCTTGTTCATCCTTCCATTCAAATTTCTTCCCTTTATGCGTTAATGCAGTCAAGGGTTTTGCTATTTTAGAGAAATCTTGGATGAATCTTCTGTAGTAACCAGCCAATCCTAAAAATTGACGTATATGCTTCGGAGTTTTTGGGGTTTCCCACTTTTCAACGGTTTTGATCTTTGCTGGGTCCACCTGGATACCTTCTTTGTTCACTATGTGATCGAGGAATTGAACTTCTTCCAACCAAAATGCACACTTTGAAAACTTAGCGTACAGTTTTTCTTTCCTCAATACTTCTAGCACTTTTCTCAAATGTTTTTCGTGCTCTTGATCATTCTTTAAGTAAATAAGTATGTCATCGATAAAAACAATGACAAACTTGTCAAGATATGGCCCACACACTTGGTTCATAAGGTCCATGAACACAACTGATGCGTTAGTCAATTCAAACGGCATAACCATAAACTCGTAATGACCATAACACGTCCTAAAAGCAGTTTTTGGAATATCATCCTCCTTTACTCGCATTTGATGATATCCAGAACATAAATCAATTTTTGAATAAACCGACGAGCCATGTAGTTGATCAAATAAGTCGTCAATTCTCGGCAGTGGATAACGGTTTTTGATGGTAATTTTATTCAACTCTCTGTAGTCAATACACAACCTAAATGTACCATCCTTCTCCTTGACAAACAAAATAGGAGCTCCCCATGGTGATGTGCTTGGTCGAATGAAACCACGTTCTAATAGTTCTTGCAGTTGGCTTTGCAGTCCATTCATCTCACTGGGTGCGAGTCTGTAAGGAGCACGAGCTATTGGTGCAGCTCCTGGTACAAGATCTATTTGAAATTCAACAGATCGATGTGGAGGTAGTCCCGGTAATTCTTTCGGAAATACATCGGGAAATTCTTTTGCGACGGGAACATCATTGATGCTCTTTTCTTCAGTTTGTACTTTCTCGACGTGTGCTAGAACAACATAGCAACCTTTTCTTATTAGTAATTTAGTTTTTATGCCTTCAAATTACTAATAAGATATAGCTTCGTGTTGCCCTTTTCTCCATACACCATTAAGGGTTCTCCTTCTTCTCGTACAATGCAAATTGCATTTTTGTAATATACGATCTCTGCTTTCATCTCCGTCAGCCAGTCCATGCCAACTATTACATCAAAACTTCCTAACTCTACTGGTATCAAATCAATCTTAAATATTTCGCTACCCAGTTTAATTTCTCGATTCCGGCATATATAATCTGCTGAAATTAATTTACCGTTTGCGAATTCGAGTAAAAATTTACTTTCTAACGGCGTTAATGGACAACTTAATTTAGCACAAAAATCTCTACTCATATAGCTTCTATCCGCACCCGAATCAAATAAAACGTAAGCAGATTTATTGTCAATAAGAAACGTACCCGTAACAAGTTCCGGGTCTTCCTGTGCCTCTGCCGCATTAATATTGAAAACTCTTCCGCGGCCTTGTCCATTTGTGTTCTCCTGGTTCGGGCAATTTCTAATAATGTGGCCCGGTTTTCCACATTTATAACAAATTACATTGGCATAACTTGCTCCGATACTACTTGCTCCGCCATTACTCGTTCCGACACCATTTGTTCCTGTCGTTCTGTTAACCTCTAGTCCGTAGACCTCACACTTCGCCGCGCTATGACCATTTCTTTTACACTTGTTGCAAAATTTGGTGCAAAACCCCGAGTGATACTTTTCACACCTTTGGCATAGCTGCTTCTGATTGTTGTTGTTGTTGCGGTTGTTATTGTTGTTGGGATGATTGTTGTAGTTGTTGTTATTGTTGTTGTGCCGTTTATTGTAGTTGCGATTGATGTTGCGATTGTTGGGATAGTTGTTGTTGTTTTGGTGACTCTTATCACCGTTTTCCTCCCACTTTCTTTTGACTAACTTCACGTTGGCCTCTTCGGTCGCCTGTTCTTTAATTCTTCCCTCAATCTGGTTCACTAGTTTGTGAGCCATTCTACATGCCTTTTGTATGGAGGCAGGCTCGTGTGAACTTATATCTTCTTGGATTCTCTCTAGTAACCCTTTCACAAACGCGTCGATCTTCTCTTCCTCATCTCTGAACGCTCTCGGACACAATAGGCACAATTCTGTGAATCGTCTTTCGTACGAAGTAATATCGAATCCCTGTGTTCGTAACCCTCTAAGTTCTGACTTGAGCTTATTGACCTCGGTTCTGGGACGGTACTTCTCATTCATCAAGTGCTTGAATGCTGACCACGGTAGCGCGTAAGCAGCATCTTGTCCCACTTGCTCTAGATAGGTATTCCACCATGTTAACGCAATACCTGTGAAGGTATGCGTAGCGTACTTCACTTTGTCTCCTTCAGCACACTTACTTATGGCAAACACAGATTCAACTTTCTCGGTCCACCGTTTTAATCCGATTGGTCCTTCAGTCCCATCAAATTCTGAAGGTTTGCAGGCAGTGAATTCCTTGTAGGAGCATCCTACACGATTTCTTGCGCCGTTAGCTGTATTGCTAGATTCAGAGTTATTGTTGGTATGTAGCGCGGCCTGTACTGCGGCTATGTTTGAAGCAAGAAAGGCACGAAATTCCTCTTCGCTCATATTCAAGGTGTGTCGAGTAGTCGTTGCCATTTCCTTCAAAATAGTCAAATGAAACAATTTAATCATACAGAATATTAAGAGTAGTCAATAGTATCTCGTAGCATAATATGAACTCATATATAAAAGCTTTTTCTTCATATTAGCATTTTATAATTTTAAATTCGGGTACTACCTACCCGTTAAGTTCATACTTAGTAGCTAATATACAATTCAACTACTACAATTCCATATGAAAAACTGATTATAATAATATATCACATACAAATATTCTTCAAACTTACAACTTCGCTATATTACATATAACATGAAATATAGTACACTATGATACAGGACAGTTTTGAAAATAAATCTAGTTAATACGCAAGTTGTTCAGCAAAGGAAATAAAGACACGTAATTTATAAGTCCAGAAACAAGTCATGCATTCTGGTTTTACTAAGATGACTTCCCATCCTTGGTCTTGTGGAAAATAACCGTTATGACCATTAGCTAGGCAGCATGTTGTAATGTCGTCAAAAGGACGAGGGTTTCGTAATGTCCAACAGCACCGTAATAATCTAAAAACCTTGTTTCTCACCCCAACTACTGAATCCGTCACTTGTGGAAAGTTTTATTTAAAAGCTGCAATCCGATGTTCTTTTTATCACTTTGGTAAGAAGCGAACATCACTAACCCGTAAGCATAACATGCTTCTTTATGTTGCATGTTAGAAGCTCTTTCTAATTCACGAAATCCTATGTTGGGATATGTTGAGTCAAAATAGGTTCTTAACCCGTAGCGTAAAATTGCATTTGGGTTCCCCGCATTTAACGCTTTAAAGAAAACACCACGTAACTTAAAGTCTCCCCAATGTAATATACACCACCTATCAAAGGAAAGCCTTTTATAAACTAAGGCATTTCTAGAAAGTCTTTCAAATGTTTGACAAGTTAATTTCGCCATAACTAAATGTGCTGATGAATTCTGACCGACTCTAGACAATATTTCCTCAATCATATCCTCTGGTAGGTCTTCTAAAATATTCGGTTGTCTACCCTTAACGTCCATTTTATTTTTTTACTGTAAAATAGACAAGGATTAGATTCGTAATAACAAACAATTCTAGCAATTTTTACATAGAACATAAAAGTACAAGCACATTACAATACATTTATTACACAACATGCTCACACCCCTCTAATCTGAATCACTGGTTTCTTCTTCTTCGGACTTGGTTCTTTTTCCTAATCTTCTAGGGATATATGATGTTCCTCTAATACGAGTCGTCGTTTTACACATTGGTTTAGAAAAACCTGGTGGTTTAGAGGTTCCCGGGTTATTGTCACGATATTGAAAATACGGGTGTTGACAGTACATATAAAGTTCATCGGGATCGGAATCAGATTTCTCTATTTTGATGCCTTTTCCCTTATTATTTTCTTTTGCCTTATTAAATTGGGTCGGGGTAATTTATATAACATCATCGGAATCCTCATCAGGATTCGATTCATTGGAAAATTGGTAATTTTCCCAATATTTTGCTTCCTTAGCGGAAACACCATTGACCATTATTAACTTTGGTCCATTGGTTGAGGATTTTCTTTTATTTGACCGGTTTTCTGTGGTTCCTACTATTCCTCCCTCCGGAACCTCTTTTTCTTCCGGTTCCTCTTCTTCCGGTTCCTCTTCTTCCGGTTCCGTTTTCTCTTCTTCCGGTTCTTCGGGAACTTGTGAATCTTGCCAATATATATTCGACTCTTCGTTATTATTAGGTGAGTCAATGAGATTTGTGCTAGAGGTAGACATCTATCACACAATATCAAACATGTTAAGAGATTAATATATCACATAATATTTACATGTTAATAATATATAGTTTCCAACAAAAATGTTAAGTAATCATTTTTAAAGAAAACACGGTCGAAGTCCAGACTCACTAATGCATCCTAACAAACTCGATAAGACACACTAATGCAAATTTTCTGGTTCTCTAAGACCAACGCTCGGATACCAATTGAAATGTCCCGTTCATATTGATTATAAACGTTCCATATTAATTAATTTCGTTGCGAGGTTTTGACCTCTATATGAGACGTTTTTCAAAGACTGCATTCATTTTTAAAACAAACATAACCTTTATTTTATCAATAAAGGTTTTAAAAACATTACGCAGATTATCAAATAATGATAATCTAAAATATACTGTTTACACACGACCATTATATAATGGTTTACAATAGAAATATATTACATCGACATATGTTTCTTGAATGCAGTTTTTACACAATATCATACAAACATGGACTCCAAATCTTGTCCTTATTTTAGTATGCAACAGCGGAAGCTCTTAGTATTCACCTGAGAATAAACATACTTTAAACGTCAACAAAAATGGTGGTGAGTTATAGGTTTAACCTATATATATCAAATCATAACAATAGACCACAAGATTTCATATTTCAATACACATCTCATACATAGAGATAAAAATCATTCATATGGTGAACACCTGGTAACCAACATTAACAAGATACATATATAAGAATATCCCCATCATTCCGGGACACCCTTCGGATATGATATAAATTTCGAAGTACTAAAGCATCCGGTGTAGTGACCCGAACTTTTCCATGTTTATATATATTAATTGAGATTGATATTTACATGACTAAATGTTTCCAACATGTTAAGCAATCAAACTTGTTAAGACTTGATTAAATGAAATAAGTTTCATTTAGACAATTGATCACCCAAGTTGACCGGCGATTCACGAACGTTACAAAATTGTAAAAACTACATGTTGTGGTATATATAGACATATATATATGGTTTACATAAGATTATGATGAGTAAGTATCTCACTAAATATATTAACAATGTGTGATATACATAAGAAATGAGATTACTAAGTTAAGAAACTCGAAATGATATATATAACGATTATCATTATGATAACGTCTACTAAATATATATGTATCATATTAAGATATTGAAACACTATATTTAACATGGTAAAATTATATTTAAATATATCATTAAGTGTGTTAACAATGAACTACATATGTAAAAACAAGACTACTAATTCAAGAATTACGAAACGAGACTTATATGTAACGATTATCGTTGTAACGATATTTTAATGTATATATCATATTAAGAGATATTCATACATCATAATATCATGATAATATAATAATTTAACATCTCATTTGATATAATAAACATTGGGTTAACAACATTAATTGAGATCGTTAACTTAAAGGTTTCAAAACAACACTTACATGTAACGACTAACGAAGACTTAACGACTCCATTAGAATGTATATACATGTTGTGTTTTGATATGTATTCTTACACTTTTTAAAGACTTCAAGACACATATCAAATTATTTCTACTTAATAAAAATGCTTACAATTACATCCTCGTTCAGTTTCATCAACAATTCTACTCGTATGCACCCGTATTCGTACTCGTACAATACACAACTTTTAGATGTATGTACTATTGGTATATACACTCCAATGATCAGCTCTTAGCAGCCCATTTGAGTCACCTAACACATATGGGAACCATCATTTGGCAACTAGCATGAAATATCTCATAAAATTACAAAAATATTAGTAATCATTCATGACTTATTTACATGAAAACAAAATTACATATCCTTTATATCTAATCCATATAACAACGACCAAAAACACCTACAAACACTTTCATTCTTCAATTTTCTTCATCTAATTGATCTCTCTCAAGTTCCGTCTTCAAGTTTTAAGTGTTCTTCATAAATTCCATAAGTATAGTTTCATAAAAATCAAGAATACTTCCAAGTTTGCAAGTCTACTTCCAAGCTTTCTAATCCATTCCAAGTAATCATCTAAGATCAAGGAACCTTTGTTATTTACAGTAGGTTATCTTTCTAATTCAAGGTAATATTCATATTCAAACTTTGATTCAATTTCTACAACTATAACAATCTTATTGCGAGTGAAAATCTTTCTTGAACTGTTTTCGTGTCATGATTCTGCTTCAAGAACTTTCAAGCCATCCAAGGATCCTTTGAAGCTAGATCTATTTTTCTCATTTCCTGTAGTTTTATCCAGAAAACTTGAGGTAGTAATGATGTTCATAACATCATTCAATTCATACAAATAAAGTTATCTTATTCGAAGGTTTAAACTTGTAATCACTAGAACATAGTTTAGTTAATTCTAAACTTGTTCGCAAACAAAAGTTAATCCTTCTAACTTGACTTTTAAAATCAACTAAACACATGCTCTATATCTATATGATATGCTAACTTAATGATTTAAAACCTGGAAACACGATGAACAACATAAAATCGGATATACGCCGTCGTAGTGAAACCGGGGGCTGTTTTGGTTTGGATAATTAAAAACTATGATAAACTTTGATTTAAAAGTTGTTCTTCTGGGAAAATGATTTTTCATATGAACATGAAACTATATCCAAAAATCTTGGTTAAACTCAAAGTGAAAGTATGTTTTTCAAAATGGTCATCAAGATGTCGTTCTTTCGACAGAAATGACTACCTCTTTAGTAATTGACTTGTAACTTTAATTTCTGACTATAAACCTATACTTTTTCTGTTTGGATTCTTAAATTAGAGTTCAATATGAAACCATAGCAATTTGATTCACTCAAAACGGATTTAAAATGAAGAAGTTATGGGTAAAACAAGATTGGATATTTTTTTATCTTTTTAGCTACGGGAAATGTTTAACAAATTTATAAAAATCATATCCTAGCTAACTTATATTGTATTATACATGTATTCTAATATATTATATAATCTTGGGATACCATAGACACGTATGCAAATGTTTTGACATATCATATCGACCCATGTATATATATTATTTGGAACAACCATAGACACTGTATATGCAGTAATGTTGGAGTTAGCTATACAGGGTTGAGGTTGATTCCAAAAATATATATACTTTGAGTTGTGATCTAGCCTAAGACGTGTATACACTGGGTCGTGGATTGATTCAAGATAATATATATCGATTTATTTTCTGTACATCTAACTGTGGACAACTAGTTGTAGGTTACTAACGAGGACAGCTGACTTAATACACTCAATCTTTAAAACATAATAAAAAATGGTTGTAATTATATTTTGATCATACTTTGATATATATGTACATATTTGTATAGGTTCGTGAATCGATCCGTGGCCAAGTCTTATTTCCGAGGAAGGAAATATCTGTGAAAGTGAGTTATAATCCCACTTTTAAAATCTAATATTTTTGGGATGAGAATACATGCATGTTTTATAAATGATTTACAAAATAGACATAAGTACGTGAAACTACATTCTATGGTTGAATTATCGAAATCGAATATGCCCCTTTTTATTAAGTCTGGTAATTTAAGAATTAGGGAACAAACACCCTAATTGACGCGAATACTAAAGATAGATCTATTGAGCCTAACAAACCCCATCTAAAGTACCGGATGCTTTAGTACTTCAAAATTTATATCATATCCGAAGGGTGTCCCGGAATGATGGGGATATTCTTATATATGCATCTTGTTAATGTCGGTTACCAGGTGTTCACCATATGAATGATTTTTATCTCTATGTATGGGATGTGTATTGAAATATGAAATCTTGTGGTCTATTGTTACGATTTGATATATATAGGTTAAACCTATAACTCACCAACATTTTTGTTGACGTTTAAAGAATGTTTATTCTCAGGTGAATACTAAGAGCTTCCGTTGTTGCATACTAAAATAAGGACAAGATTTGGAGTCCATGATTGTATGATATTGTGTAAAAACTGCATTCAAGAAACATATGTCGATGTAATATATTTCTATTGTAAACCATTATGTAATGGTCGTGTGTAAACAGTATATTTTAGATTATCATTATTTGATAATCTACGTAATGTTTTTAAAACCTTTATTGATAAAATAAAGGTTATGGTTGTTTTAAAAATGAATGCAGTCTTTGAAAAACGTCTCATATAGAGGTCAAAACCTCGCAACGAAATCAATTAATATGGAACGTTTATAATCAATATGAACGGGACATTTCAGTTGGTATCCGAGCGTTGGTCTTAGAGAACTAGAAAATTTGCATTAGTGTGTCTTATCGAGTTTGTTAGGATGCATTAGTGAGTCTGGACTTCGACCGTGTTTTTCTTTAAAAATGATTGCTTAACATTTTTGTTGGAAACTTTATATTATTAACATGTAAATATTATGTGATATATTAATCTCTTAACATGTTTGATATTGTGTGATAGATGTCTACCTCTGACTCAAATCCCATTGACTCACCTAATAATAACGAAGAGTCGAATATATATTGGCAAGATTCACAAGTTCTCGAAGAACCGAAAGAAGAGGAAACGGAACCGGAAGAAGAGGAAACGGAAGAAGAAGAGGTTTCGGAGGGGGGAATAGTAGGAACCACAGAAAACCGGTCAAATAAAAGAAAATCCTCAACCAATGGACCAAAGTTAATAATGGTCAATGGTGTTTCCGCTAAGGAAGCAAAATATTGGGAAAATTACCAATTTTCTGATGAATCGGATCCTAATGAGGATTCCGATGATGTTATAGAAATTACCCCGACCCAATTTAATGAGGCAAAAGAAAATAATAAGGGAAAAGGCATCAAAATAGAGAAATCTGATTCCGACCCCGATGAACTTTATATGTACCGTCAACACCCGTATTTTCAATATCGTGACAATAACCTAGGAACCTCTAAACCACCAGGTTTTTCTAAACCAATGTGGAAAACGATGACTCATATTAGAGGAACATCATATATCCCTAGAAGATTAGGAAAAAGAACCAAGTCCGAAGAAGAAGAAACCAGTGATTCAGATTAGAGGGGTGTGAGCATGTTGTGTAATAAATGTATTGTAATGTGCTTGTACTTTTATGTTCTATGTAAAAATTGCTTGTATTGTTTGTTATTACGAATCTAATCCTTGTCTATTTTACAGTAAAAAAACAAAATGGACGTTAAGGGTAGACAACCGAATATTTTAGAAGACCTACCAGAGGATATGATTGAGGAAATATTGTCCAGAGTCGGTCAGAATTCATCAGCACATTTAGTTATGGCGAAATTAACTTGTCAAACATTTGAAAGCCTTTCTAGAAATGCCTTAGTTTATAAAAGGCTTTCCTTTGATAGGTGGGGTATATTACATTGGGGAGACTTTAAGTTACGTGGTGTTTTCTTTAAAGCGTTAAATGCGGGGAACCCAAATGCAATTTTACGCTACGGGTTAAGAACCTATTTTGACTCAACATATCCCAACATAGGATTTCATGAATTAGAAAGAGCTTCTAACATGCAACATAAAGAAGCATGTTATGCTTACGGGTTAGTGATGTTCGCTTCTTACCAAAGTGAGAAAAAGAATATCGGATTGCAGCTTTTAAATAAAACTTTCCCACAAGTGACGGATTCAGTAGTTGGGGTGAGAAACAAGGTTTTTAGATTATTACGAAGCTGTTGGACATTACGAAACCCTCGTTCTTTTAACGACATTACAACAAGCTGCCTAGCTAATGGTCATAACGGTTATTTTCCACAAGACCAAGGATGGGAAGTCGTCTTAGTAAAACCAAAATGCATGACTTGTTTCTGGACTTATGAATTACGTGTCTTTATTTCCTTTGCTGAACAACTTGCGTATTAACTAGATTTATCTTCAAAACTGTCCTGTATCATAGTGTACTATATTTCATGTTATATGTAATATAGCGAAGTTGTAAGTTTGAAGAATATTTGTATGTGATATATTATTATAATCAGTTTTTCATATGGAATTGTAGTAGTTGAATTGTATATTAGCTACTAAGTATGAACTTAACGGGTAGGTAGTACCCGAATTTAAACTTATAAAATGCTAATATGAAGAAAAAGCTTTTATAAATGAGTTCATATTATGCTACGAGATACTATTGACTACTCTTAATATTCTGTATGATTAACTTATTTCATTTGACTATTTTGAAGGAAATGGCACCGACTACTTGACACACCTTGAATATGAGCGAAGAGGAATTTCGTGCCTTTCTTGCTTCAAACATAGCCGCAGTACAGGCCGCGCTACATACCAACAATAACTCTGAATCTAGCAATATAGCTAACGGCGCAAGAAATCGTGTAGGATGCTCCTACAAGGAATTCACTGCCTGCAAACCTTCAGAATTTGATGGGACCGAAGGACCAATCGGATTGAAACGGTGGACCGAGAAAGTTGAATCGGTGTTTGCCATAAGTAAGTGTGCTGAAGGAGACAAAGTGAAGTACGCTACGCATACCTTCACAGGTATTGCGTTAACATGGTGGAATACCTATCTAGAGCAAGTGGGACAAGATGCTGCTTACGCGCTACCGTGGTCAGCATTCAAGCACTTGATGAACAAAAAGTACCATCCCAGAACCGAGGTCAATAAGCTCAAGTCAGAACTTAGAGGGTTACGAACACAGGGATTCGATATTACTTCGTACGAAAGACGATTCACAGAATTGTGCCTATTGTGTCCGAGAGCGTTCGAAGATGAGGAAGAGAAGATCGACACGTTTGTGAAAGGGTTACCGGAGAGAATCCAAGAAGATATAAGTTCACACGAGTCTGCCTTCATACAAAAGGCATGTAGAATGGCTCACAAACTAGTGAACCAAATTGAGGGAAGAATTAAAGAACACACGGCCGAAGAGGCCAACGTGAAGTTAGTCAAAAGAAAGTGGGAGGAAAACGGTGATAAGAGTCACCAAAACAACAACAACTATCCCAACAATCGCAACATCAATCGCAACCACAACAAACGACACAACAACAACAACAACAACTACAACAATCATCCCAACAACAATAACAACCGCAACAACAACAACAATAGGAAGCAGCTATGCCAAAGGTGTGAAAAGTGTCACTCGGGGTTCTGCACCAAATTTTGCAACAAGTGTAAAAGAAATGGTCATAGTGCGGCGAAGTGTGAGGTCTACGGACCAGGGGTTAACAGAACGAAAGGAACAAATGGTGTCAGAACGAGTAATGGCAGAGCAAGTAGTGTCGGAGCAAGTTATGCCAATGTAGTTTGTTATAAATGTGGAAAACCGGGCCGCATTATTAGAAATTTCCCGAACCAGGAGAACATGAATGGACAAGGCCGCGGAAGAGTTTTCAATATTAATGCGGTAGAGGCACAGGAAGACCCGGAGCTTGTTACGGGTACGTTTCTTATTGACAATAAATCTGCTTACGTTTTATTTGATTCGGGTGCGGATAGAAGCTATATGAGTAGAGATTTTTGTGCTAAATTAAGTTGTCCATTGACGTTGTTGGATAGTAAATTGTTACTCGAATTAGCAAAGGGTAAATTAATTTCAGCAGATTATATATGCCGGAATCGAGAAATTAAACTGGGTAGCGAAATATTTAAGATTGATTTGATACCAGTAATGTTAGGAAGTTTTGATGTAATAGTTGAAAATCGATTTACGTTCTGAATATCATCAAATGTGAGTAAAGGAGGATGATATTCCAAAAACTGCTTTTAGGACGCGTTATGGTCATTACGAGTTTATGGTTATGCCGTTTGAATTGACTAACGCACCAGCTGTGTTCATGGACCTTATGAACCGAGTGTGTGGGTCATATCTTGACAAGTTTGTCATTATTTTCATCGATGACATACTTATTTACTCAAAGAATGATCAAGAGCACGAAGAACATTTGAGAAAAGTGCTAGAAGTATTGAGGAAAGAAAAACTGTACGCTAAGTTTTCAAAGTGTGCATTTTGGTTGGAAGAAGTTCAATTCCTCGGTCACATAGTGAATAAAGAAGGTATCCAGGTGGACCCGGCAAAGATCGAAACCGTTGAAAAGTGGGAAATCCCAAAAACTCCAAAGCATATACGTCAATTTTTAGGATTGGCTGGTTACTACAGAAGATTCATCCAAGATTTCTCCAAAATAGAAAAACCCTTGACTGCATTAACGCATAAAGGGAAGAAATTTGAATGGAAGGATGAACAAGAGAAGGCGTTGCAGTTATTGAAGAAAAAGCTAACTACGGCACCTATATTGTCATTGCCTGAAGGGAATGATGATTTTGTGATTTATTGTGACGCATCAAAGCAAGGTCTCGGTTGTGTATTAATGCAACGAACGAAGGTGATTGCTTATGCGTCTAGACAATTGAAGATTCACGAGCAAAATTATACAACTCACGATTTGGAATTGGGTGCTGTTGTTTTTGCATTAAAGACTTGGAGGAATTATTTATATGGGGTCAAAATTATTATATATACCGACCACAAAAGTCTCCAACATATATTTAATCAGAAGCAACTGAATATGAGACAACGCAGGTGGATTGAACTGTTGAATGATTACGATTTTGAGATTCGATACCACCCGGGGAAGGTGAATGTGGTAGCCGACGCTTTGAGTAGAAAGGACAGAGAACCTATACGGGTAAAAGCTATGAATATAATTATTGGTACTAACCTTACTACTCAAATAAAGGAGGCGCAACAGGGGGTTGTAAAAGAAGGAAAGTTGAAGAATGAGATACCCAAAGGATCAGAGAAACATCTTAATATTCGGGAAGACGGAACCCGATATAGGGCTGCTAGAATTTGGGTACCAAGGTTTGGAGATGTGAGAGAAATGGTACTTAAAGAAGCACATAAAACCAGATATTCAATACATCCCGGAGCGGAGAAGATGTATAAAGATCTCAAGAAACACTTTTGGTGGCCGGGTATGAAAGCCGATATCGCTAAATATGTAGGAGAATGTTTGACGTATTCTAAGGAGAATATTTCTAAATTGCTAAATATGTAGGAGAATATTTCTAGATCACAACTCATGTAAACATCATAGACACTCTATATGCAGTAATGTTGGAGTTAGCTATACAGGGTTGAGGTTGATTCCAAAAATATACATACTTTGAGTTATGATCTAGCCTGAGAGCTGCTAAGAGCTGATCATTGGAGTGTATATACTAATAGTACATACATCTAAAAGCTGTGTATTGTACGAGTACGAATACGGGTGCATACGAGTAGAATTGTTGATGAAACTGAACGAGGATGTAATTGTAAGCATTTTTGTTAAGTAGAAGTACTTTGATATGTGTCTTGAAGTCTTTCAAAAGTGTAAGAATACATATCAAAACACAACATGTATATACATTCTAATGGAGTCGTTAAGTCTTCGTTAGTCGTTACATGTAAGTGTTGTTTTGAAACCTTTAAGTTAACGATCTCAATTAATGTTGTTAACCCAATGTTTATTATATCAAATGAGATGTTAAATTATTATATTATCATGATATTATGATGTATGAATATCTCTTAATATGATATATACATTAAAATATCGTTACAACAATAATCGTTACATATAAGTCTCGTTTCGTAATTCTTGGGTTAGTAGTCTTGTTTTTACATATGTAGTTCATTGTTAACACACTTAATGATATATTTAAATATTATTTTATCATGTTAAATATAGTGTATCAATATCTTAATATGATACATATGTATTTAGTAGACGTTATCATAACGATAATCGTTATATATATCATTTCGAGTTTCTTAACTTAGTAATCTCATTTCTTATGTATATCACACATTGTTAATATACTTAGTGCGATACTTACTCATCATAATCTTATGTAAACCATATATATATGTCTATATATACCACAACATGTAGTTTTTACAATTTTGTAACGTTCGTGAATCGCCGGTCAACATGGGTGATCAATTGTCTATATGAAACTTATTTCATTTAATCAAGTCTTAACAAGTTTGATTGCTTAACACGTTGGAAACATTTAGTCATGTAAATATCAATCTCAATATATATATATATATATATATATATATATATATATATATATATATATATATATATATATATATATATATATATATATAAACATGGAAAAGTTCGGGTCACTACACTAATGTTATTAGCTTGTGAAATCTTTTTATACCTGATTCTTTTCAGCATTACAATAAGCTAATAGCCTCTATCACTTCTATAACGCAATCTGAATTTAAGAAAACACTTGAAGTCCAAAACAATATTTATCAGTAAAACAAAATATGTATTCATCAATCAAAACTTACTAAAATCATGAAATAGTCACGAAACAATTACAAAATGGTTGAAATTTGTACGTAATTTTGTTTATTTGATATTAATGGTTGTACTCAAAACCTATTGATCTATCCATGTAAACTCTAAACATTATATATATATATATATATATATATATATATATATATATATATATATATATATATATATATATATATATATATATATATATATATATATATATATATATAGCCTCACATTATATTCTGTCAACACGCTGCCTGCATAGACCAACAATTTAAGCCACACAATAATGTTTTGATTTTATTAATAATTTTTATAATAATCACGAAAAAGTGTGTTACAGTTGCGAATCAAGATCTTTGTAACACCATCAATATCTTATAATGAATCTCATTTCATTCCAACAACATTAGTACACCATCTATATTAGATTTGTCAGTGTTCTATGTTCTAGTCTTTATAATATATTAACTAAAGGAGTTAAAAATAATACTACAACTATAACAGCTCAACTGGTGCTTGGCCTAGAGTAACCCACATGAACCTCATTGGAGGAAAATCAGATCATCCCCTTGTAGCATTCGCATCCAAGCCAATATAGACCCAAGTTTAAGCATTTATCTTGGGGTACGCCAAGTATAATTAAAGCCCACATTAACGATAAATGATCTAAATAAAATCATGTATCAATAAGCAGATAATTACATCCTCTCTAAAAGATCATATGGGTCTAAAATAGTCATTATGTATCAAAGCAGATCATACCTCTCACAGTAAAACTAATTTTCTTTTTGAAGTGAATAACCAGTTAAAATAGTTGCAAGAATAACGATTAAACTACATTTAGATACCTAACCAACCCTGAATCTATACCTATCTTACTACTTCAAACACACTTTAACTACTTCAAAGCTATTGTCAGCTCAATAGTTGCTACAGAAAGAATAGCAGGTCCTACAACTAATTCATCAAGACCATCAGTTAACTAACTTCATTCATGAAAGAGCAACATTCTATAAATTCAAAAAAAATGGACAATGCAAACTTGAATAAATAACCATGCAAAATTAACAAAACAAATGAAATTACAAATTTTATTTAAAATCTGGTGAAATTGATCACAAAACCTCTAATCTCAATTAACGTAAATGAAAGTATCAAGAAAACTTTGTCATTTGTTAACTTAAAGAACAACCACTATACATTTTTTGAAGCCAAGTATTAAATGTTCGGATGTTAAATCACAAGATCAAAACCTTGATTTTGTCTAATTTCACATCTTACAAAGCGTATCAAAAGCATATGTATTGGGGCACCAGAAGAAACCACAACATGTCCAAAATATTTTAGTTAATTTGCATTAATTCAATAAATCAGAATTTAAAAACTTACGTTGTCAAGTCCAAGAGGACCAAGTGATGTATTCACGTATTTGAGATTGATTGAGATAGCGTAACTGTAAGTTGTCTTCAAATATTCAATTGATAACTTTGATTGAAGACATCGATAGAAGAGATTGGTTATATTAAGTAATCGATTGAATGTATTAAGCAATCGATTGAACAAATCGATTAAAAAATCAATTACTTAACCGACTGGGAAATGACAATCATTGAAAAATCAATTGAGAAAATACATGTATTATATCTCTAACGATGTTTTTAGGAAAATCGATCAAGAACTGAGAAAAACAATCGCTTATGAATTAGGGTTCTTGAAGTAGCGGCAATCCTTTTAGCATATGTCTCGCGATGGAAGGGAAATTTTAAGGGATTTTAAAAGTGAGATTGGTTTAGGAGGGACTCTGAAAAAAATTAGATAAAATTTAGCCGCTGGATCACTAAATTTTTGAATTTTATAAGCATTAGTTTTTTTTTTTTTTTTTTTTTTTTTTTTTTAAGCTAATCCAATTAAAAGATAATGTTTTTCTTTAAGTTATTATAAAATATAAAAGATAATCCATTTTCATTTTGACTATTTAAATAATTTCGTTACCAAATATTAATAAAAAATTAGTATCTCTACTTTTAAGTTGAAACTTCGTTAATTAATGATACTCCCACTTTTTATTAAAACTGATGAAAGAATACCATTTTTCATTAACATTGAGTAAAAAAGGTAAAAAAACTAAAACTTTCCACTTCTTCGATTTGATTTTTTAGATCATCTTTGGTCTCCGAAATTTGCTAGCAGCTTCTTGTATAACAATATATATAATACAATAAAGTTTTTCTTCCGTAAAAAGCCAATATATGAAACACGTCTACATTATATTTTTCGAGACATTTGTATAACATTCCTTGACATGTCTAAATAGCAAATTTTTTGATTATGTCAAAAAATATAAGAAATATGTCTACATAACAGGTCCCAAATACACACACTTTGGTATATTGATAGCTTCTTTTGCTAAAAGATACGAGTCAACACGACTACGTAACATAATTTAGCATGTCAACCTCATACACATATTTTTTCCCGCAAAAATATTATCATTTTCTCTTTATATTTAATATTGATTAAGAGTATTTCTTTAGTGTCACTTAATAATAATGACTAGAGTATACATACGAATTTTTAAAATTAATAATTTTTTAATAATTATTTGTTAATTATAATTAGTGATTAATATAGTGGTGGATGACAGTGGTCGGTGACAGTGACGGTGCTGGTGGATGTTGGTGGTGAGTGGTGGTGGTGGATGTTAGTTATGGGTGCTGTTGGTGGATGTTGGTGGTGGTTGGTGGTGGTAGTGGTGGTGAGTGGTGGTGAGTGGTGATGGTGGTGATGGCGGTAGTGGCAATGAGCACCACCGAACCAACAAACCACCATTGGACCACCAAACCATCAACGAACCACCAAACCACCACCAGATCACCAAATCACCATCGAACCACCAGACCACCGAACCATCATCGAACCACAAAGCCACCATGGAAACACCATACCACGACTGGAACACCAATTAACCACCGAACTATCTTCGGACCAATGAACCACCACCGAGCTACCGAACCACCACCGGACCACCAGACCATCACCGACCACCGAAATATATACAACTAAAATATACAATTAGATCAAATATAATATTATATACAAAGTATTTAATATATCACCTTCCATATTAACAAACGAATATTACAGTTATATTAATAATTTTTTTTAATATAATTATATTAAATATAAATGATAAAGTTTTCTCTTATTATATTTAAATAACATGATATAAATATATTATCTTATGGATTAAAAAGTATTAATTATTAATACAATTATATTAACTGAATAGTTATATTAATTGAGTCAACAACAAACGCCGATATATTGGCGACTTGACTGTTACTCGGAGCCTAAATTGAACTTCAGCCATGTTTAAAACCCATGAAAATCTGATTCTACTATTTTCATGGCGTCTCACATTTTTTTTCCCTTTTTTTAACTAACTTATAGGTCGGAGGCCCATTTGGAAGCAATCTCTCTATTCATAGAACATTGAGATGGATAATTTTCTTTACTTTTGGAGTGCTACACTTTGGGTGGAGAAATGACTTCTTTCTATTCTAGGTTATGGGAGGGATTGTCTACATATTACCTCCTCCATACCCCACTTTTGTGAGATTGGTTTTGTTGTTGTTGTATTATTATATTAAGTGTAGACAAAATTTCATTCCTCGTCCCTGAACTTTACATCAAATTTGAATCAATAAAATGACAACCAATATTATCTCTTATTATTGGATGTGGATTGTTTAATATGCATTTTAGGTGTTTGATAAAATGTTCAGCTGACGAATTTTTTAGTCAGAATCTGTGGTTCCACAGGTAATTAAACTAAATAACTTTAGTATTTACGTTCACTTAATACCTAAAACATATCATTAAACTGTTTCGTTTAAACAAACCTGTAATTTCACGGGTCATTTCAATAGTAATATAATATAATATATATGTATGTAAATTAAGAAATATATGATAAATTTTCTTATTACTCGGTATTTCCTACTTAAATTGGCGGGATAGTTACCTCCACTTTTTAGTTTTTACTGATCCTTTTGCCAGCTCCGTTTTTAATTATATGACTCTTTCTAATTCCCACTTCTGACCCCGTTCTCTGTATTTTAGTTGGATTTCTTTTACACAATAAATTTTACTTACAAATCTCAAAGTCCACTCTCGCTGTCACGCACGAATGTTTACTCCAAATTAAGGTTTGTTTCTGCACCATAAACATATTTTTATGATTCTTGTAGTTGATTGCAGATTTGGGTAAGGTTTTAAATTTATAAGATTAGGGTTTTTTTAGTTTTTGATTAACCTTAAACATTTAATTGATACTCCTTATAATATTAACTAATGAAGTCAAAGTACTATTCAAATGTGAATCTTGTTTGATTATGCAATTAGCTGATTAATTGGGTAGATCTTTTGATTTCATTCAATTATATAACTATTTTTTTTACCACTATCCAGCAAACGATAGTGCGTTTCAAGCATAATCTTCGTATAATAATCGTGTTAGGGTGCCTTGCGACCGTATATTCAGTTGTATAAATAAAGGTATAAAAACCAAAAAAAAAATTTATTTTTAATCAATATAAGTTTAGGTTGTGAAGGAAAATTTTATATGAAAACAGTTCTATATTGAGCTTTTTACTTAGTCTGCTGCAGGTATATTTCTTTATATGTATGTATGTTTATATCATTATATTGCATATGTATGTATATATATGTTTATATCATTATATTGCATACAAGATGTTTTTCAAGCATAATATGAATCTGATTTGCTTTATTTTTTCTAGACTAAATTTATGGTCAATTGGTGTTATTACTTATATTAATAAGGTGTATATGAGGTACAGTGGTATCATGGAGCTTGCTTCAACCTACGGAATCAGAAACTTTATTTGTGAGGCAGCATACAGGAGATAACGGCTACTATCGGACCAACTACAGTCAGGTTCGGGTGCAACATAGTGTTCGGACAATTAAATATTGTTGATATTCTTGCGATTGATTGTTCACGTAAGTATAACTTTTGCGTTTTTTTTTTTTTTTTTTTTTTTATGATCTTTAATAGTCTTTGTGTTTATGTTGCTTTGTACGGATTTAGTGTATCTGTTTATTGTCCCTTGAGTTTAGACTTTTCTGATGTGGCATTGGTGCTGGTACATTGTTGTAATATGTTTTGTGTGGTTTTAGTGATTGATTATTTTAATTGGTAATTTGTATTGTAAAATGCCAATATGGAAGATGATGGATGACCCGAGGTGTTGATGCTGCCAATAATAAGCCCTCCGCCAACAACAGACATGTTGTTGTGGTTGTTCCTGTCATTTGTGATCCAGTTAGTGGTTGTTCAGCCTTTAAGAATGTGGGAGCACATTACTGGATGGTTGTATATTTTTAATTTGTTTCTTATCTTCGTCATCGTTTATTCATTTTTATTGTTGTTTTTGACTGTTGTTTTTTCCCTATTTGCAGACCTGGTGAAATCTCGGTTAAATCCCATGGGAGAGATTCTGGATGATAGCAGGCATCCTTCACTACCATGTAACCTGCCTCTAATTCTTAACACCTCAGGTAATACGTTGGTACCTATTTTGTGAATCTTCATATGTTAATTGTGGTTGTAGGTAGCAGTGACTGTTGTTTCTTTGTTGTTTTTTTGTTGATATTATTGCTTCAGTGAATGTGTGCTTACCTACCTACTATTGTATAGATTTGGTTAAGGAGTATGTAACTGCTACAGTTTAATGCCAGCGTTTTTCTTTCTTATATAACAGTAGAACATGGATACCATATAACAAATGGAATCGGAACATCCACTTTCTAATTATTGCGCAGCGAAGCGCGCCTGACCTATTAACTTGTTCCAATTCATTTGCACAGAGAGTTAAATTGGTAAATGGGTCGAAATAGCCACAATTATTAAAGTCTACATGCTTTGTCATGGCATCTAATTTGTCCAGACACGGGTATGCAAAGTAGTTTTGCCATTCTGTACGTTTCTTCAATCAAATCCAAAAATTCTGCAGATTGATAGATCAATTGCTAAAGTGGTCATATGAAAACATATCCATTTCATACTAAATCAAATGCAGATTTTATTTTATTTATTAAGAAAATTCAGGTGATTACTTAATTGTAGCTCATCTCTACATTTAGGTAATACTCTCATTTCACTAAATGATTTATCATCTTTTTTGGTGTTCACAATATTAATGGCTTTTGGGCACACCAGGTGTGAACCTAGAAACAAATCGAGCTAAAGTTTTTCCACGTAGTAATAATTCATAAAGATCAGAAGTACCCAAGATGTTTTTGAACCGGGAAGCATTGTTCACAATCTTATTAACGGTTTGATGTTGTAATCGACACTTGACTTATGGCAAATGACTTTAACCCAACGTAAATAAATACATGATCTCTATATTTAAATAAGTCGCGTTGTGTTTTCACTTTTTGCAGATAGGATTGCTCTGGGAATCATCATATTCTTCATTGTTAATTGGCATTGGATTAAGTATTTCATCAGGAATCTTCATGAAAGGCGCCAAAGTCATGCAAGTGTTGAGTTATGCATCCCGGTATCCCTTGTTGTCCCTCCTTTTTCTGGTGGATGATTAAGACTTCACACCATTTATATTTTTTCTCCTTTGATTTTCAAATACTTTGTTATATTCACCAAAAATATAAATATAATTTTGTTCGTCTTTAGTTTGAAAGAATTGCTCAAGAACAATCGTGGAAAAGCAGCTTATGCATGGAAGCCTATCAATAATGATTTTTGTGTATCAGGTAACTTTTTTTCACATTAGAACATTAACTTCGTATCGATATTTTGACAACTATATATACATCTTTAGGTGTTGTGCTTATCTTTGTAATCATTCTTTTATGAAGAGGCTAAATTGTTGCGATATTATATTGAAGAAGCTAATTACACGATCATCAATGGGTAATGTCTCTTCATTTGTAGATCATGGTTGTGCACATATCATATATATTAACATTTATAAATACCACCTTATTACTCTTATGTTTCCTTAGGAAATGTTTCTCCACTAAAATAGACACTACAAGAAAAATGCTCTTATAGGACCCCCAATTTGGTCCTATAATGTCACTTTATAGGACCTTTGTGCTTGATAGGACCTACCAATGGAGGTTGTATCTAACGCAGTCGTATAAAGTATAGAAACTAAATAGTGTCCCAAAGGGTAATAAGATCATGAAACCAATGATCAGGTCCTATAATATAGTCCTTAAAATACGTATTAGGAGACATTTTTTTTAAATTGAGACATATACAAGGCGTCCCAAAAAGTAAAAATAAATGACATAAGTACCAATAAAAGTGTCCTAATAAAAATTTATAATTCGTTAGGACCAAAAATAAAAGTCCTATTGTAAAAAAATAGTACATTAGTACCAATAAACAGAGTCCTAATCTAACGATATACTAGTTTGGTACCAAGGGAAAAAGTCCTAATATGCGCAAATGTTACTTTATTACCACATAAAAGGTCCCAATATAATGATTTTTAAGGTTAGTACCACTAAAAAAAGTCCTAATATATATATATATATATATATATATATATATATATATATATATATATATATATATATATATGACTATCCGGAAAATTTTGACTTATTTTAAATCAAATTCGATAAATGATTTCATAATTCTGACACGATAAGCAAAGCCTGTTAAGTTGAATCTCAAAAATATTGAACTGTGTTCAAGTACTCAATTACCCTTTGACTATTTCCGATGATTCACGAACAACTGTTTGTAAATAGATTTGTATATATATAATAACTTAAAATACATAAATAAATTATTATATGATTTAGTTGTTAGAATTAATTGTGTAAAATAATATATGATATAATAAAACTTATTATTAAAACGTATTTATATAAATATATGTAACTTGAATATAATTGTTAAATGATAGATGTTAATTTATATTATTAATTAATATAAGAGAAATTACTATTATTATATGTATGCATTCATGTACAGACATCAATCATGAACCGACTTTTTCATTTTTGTTTTTGTTCCAATACACCCATATCATCATTATCTTATCATCACTTTTCTCAACAATTACTTCTACTAGTGTTTTCTTTTTGTTTACTGTGTAGAATTAAGAGCATCACCTCACAATCCATCGATTAACTTGATGGCTAAACTGTTTAAATGAATGAATTCATTGTATAATGTGTTGTTTATTTCTAATTCACACGTTACATATTGTAAGAATATATATATATATATATATATATATATATATATATATATATATATATATATATATATATATATATATATATATCTTTGTCACTAGACCCACACCACTACCTTTACTTTAAGTTTTTATGCTTATCTTGCAAACTATCGATCACAATTGCTAAACTGATACTACTATTTAACTGTTATTAATTAGTCTTATTTCTTTTTTTATTAGACCCACAAACAGTCACTTTCTCTAACTACTACCACTTTCTTTTTGGATTTCACCTACACGTTCTTAAATTCTATCAATTTAATATATATAAATTTCTATTAGATTAGATTTGTATCTATATGTAAGTTGAATAGGGATGGAAAAGAAAACAGATATATTACCCCATTGACTTATATACCTCTTCATCCCCACATACTTGTCTTCTATATTCTTTTGCTCGACAAATCCATAACCCATCACCTTTTACACGTTACCTACATAATATACTCTGTAATATATAAATTAAACAATGATGTCGGCACAATAAGTTCAAGAAAAATATCACGGGTTTGGTTATTTTTGTCTTACTACCTACACGTAAAACGAAAGAAATAAGTTGGGACTTATTGGTTATACATGTGGGATTTAAATGTTAACATAAATATATATATATATATATATATATATATATATATATATATATATATATATATATATATATATATATATATATATATATATATATATATATATCTGTTGTTTATGCCAATATGGGAGACACCAACACATATACTCCCTCCTTCTGTCAATCGTCACCCCAAACCATCATCCCCTAACTTTATCATTTTCATTGATCACCATGACTCATTCACACATATTAAACATTTGAACCGGTACACTATCTTTTGTTATTTGTTTGACCCAAGGTCATCACCACCAACGAAACCCAAATCACCCTTACGTCATCCACCACCTTAATCACCACCACCTTAAACCCTACCACCGTTACCACCTCCAACAACCACCATAATCATTCAAATACAACACACCTTCATATATCTATATATTACTTCGTAGTATTGTTATTATTATCATAATAATATACTACAACAAGTAAACGGGTGTTTTAATTGGGGTTTCAAACCATTTTTATTGAGTATTGTTCGTGAATCCAAGACCAACCATACAATCATCCACTATCATTACGTCTACACATTTTACCTACAATATTGAATCTCAATATTGAATAGTGAGTTTCATTACTCCCTTTTTAATTGCTTTTGCAATATATTTTTGGGCTGAGAATACATGCAATTTATTTTAAACGCAATGGATACAAGTACATACTTAATTCTACACTGAGTTTAAACCGAAAATCCCTTAGCTTTGGTAACTAGTAGCTGCCAGTACATAGGATATGGACTGGTGGGCGCAAATAACAGTATATGGATCCATAGGGCTTGACATCCCCGTCCGAGCTAGAGCGCTAGCCTTTTAACGGACGTGTGTTATTTGAGTTTAGGACACGTTGGTTTGCGTGTATTAAAACGAATGGGGTATTTATCATTATAACGTTAAAGCTTAGTTACCAGGGTGCTCTGTTACGTAGAATCTATTGACAAACTTTTGATAAATGTTTCTGGATGAAACAACTGAAATCTTGTGATCCACTTTTATATATAGATTATGCGAAACACTAAAACTATGAACTCACCAACCTTTGTGTTGACACTTGTTAGCATGTTTATTCTCAGGTTTCCTAGAAGTCTTCCGCTGTTTGCTTAGATGTTAGACAAGCTATGTGCATGGAGTCTTACATGACATATTTTTTCAAGGAGACGTTGCATTCACCAAATCATCACCATGTATCTTATTTTGACTGCATTGTCAACGGAAATACTATTGTAAACTATTATTTATGGTGATTGTCTATATGTAGAAATCATCAGATGTCGAAAACCTTTGATTTAAATATTCATTTATGGTGTGCCTTTTCAAAAGAATGCAATGTTTACAAAATGTATCATATAGAGGTCAAATACCTCGCAATGAAATCAATGAATGACGTGTTCGTCCATATGGATTTGGACAGGTCATCACATGTGGTATCAGAGCAGTGGTCTTAGCGAACCAGGTCTTGCATTAGTGTGTCTAACTGATAGTTGATAAGATGCATTAGTAAGTCTGGACTTCGACCTTAGCTGCATGTCAAAAGTTTTGCTTATCATTTCTTGTCGGGAATTACCTGCCTATCGTTCTTAAGTCTAGACGCGTTTTCTTGCATTTATTGCATAAATAGTGTATAGACGAATTCCTATCTTAGCATATCTGTTACTGTAAACTTTGCCTGACAGCTTTCGAAAGTTCCTCCGTAATTTGCGGGATCCCTTGTACTATATATGGGTATTCTATGTAATTAGAATATCATTCGATATCCAAAAATCATTTCATATAAAAAATTCTTTATCTAACCGTGTAAGATAAATCCCGTATCTAGTTCAAATTCCTTGAACTCTGACAGCTATTCCGATATGGATATTCACCTGAATTCCGAAGACAGTGTAACCGGAATGGATCAACCAATTAGCCATCATCTATTCTTGATGAATTGGGGATGGGTTCGTAGTCTACTTAATCATTGGAGACAAGAAGAAGGCGATCCCTTCCATACACCAAATTTCCCTCTTGGCGAAGAACCCGAAGCACTTACCGGCGAACCAGTCCGAAACACCATTTTCACCCTCATTTCTAGGATATCTCGCAACGATTATATAATATCTACTATTCTGAATCTTATTCATCCCCTTGTCCGAACCGCCAATCATCCCGGTATAATAGAAGAAGTCAACGAGCTTCGCGCTCGAGTAGTGACTTTGGAGAACATGATGCGCAACTTGCAGGCATCACATGCACCACCAGCATCAGCGGCAACAGTACCACTGACAACAACACCAACAGTACCATTACCACCACCAACAACATCCACATCCCATGCTTCAACATCACAAACTATCCCACGAGCATCAACGTGATATGCACCAAGGAGCACCAACAACAATAACCGATGAAGTATTAATTCGTAACTTCATTGGAGAAACATTCTACGGTGATTATGTAATCTCTAAAATCTTAGAGATTATTTATCCCAGTTCTAATCGTAAATCAGATGAGTAGAGATGGTAGAGGGGAGAATAGAAATCCTGACAGGAATAGTGCGTGATTTACAAGCTAGACTTGTTATACGAGCATCACCAGAAGTACCACCAGCATCACCATCAGTATCACCAACACCAGCAACACCTGTATCACTACAAGCTCCACCAGCTCCATAACCACGGACGATATCGACACCACAATCACCAATGGGTATATTAAGATAACGAGTTATGGAGTATTAACTCACTATTTCCAAAGAATTTATATATTATATAGATTTTGGAAATCATAATATATCTTTTCGTACTAAGCTATTACGCGCGAATTTTAAGGGGTAGATACTACTTGGTTAATTCATATTACTAATATGCTATGATGTACATCCTTCGTTAATGACTTAACCATCGTTAACTACAATCTCTGTTTCTAACTCAATGAATTCCATTTCATAATAAACTAAGTATATTATTCAATTATATGGTTGATTTTATACTTTCATCTTCGATGTATTCGAAACTTTCTAGAAAACATTATTCGTACCTTGCGAAGTTAGCAAGAGTTCCATGAGTACCAACATGATTCACTGAGAAAATATCAATAAAACTGAGTATTGATTACATTAGTGAAATACTCCGTAAAGATTATTAAATCTTTAATGTTTTAGAGATTATTCATTTCTAATTCAAGTCAAAAATCAAATGAGCTTAATATGATATTAACTCATCAAATCTGTATTACATCTGAAGAAAATATACATACATATATTTTCATAAAGACGGTAATAAAAATTCTTTTGTACAAAATATTACTTGTGAAATCTTTAACGGGTAGGTAATTCCCGGGAAATATATAAGTTCACAATTAATATGTTATACTGTACATTCTTCAACTTTGATTCAAAAATTATTAACTATGCTCACAGCGATATACAATCGTTTCCATACAAATTCAATTACATATTCTGATATTGACGGATCAGAATCCAAGCCATAACTCTGAACCGGTGACATCATTCTTAGATCTCTACATCTTTCAAAGCTATACTTTGACTTCAAAACTATGCAAGATCCTTTAAAATTGTTTTTACCAAAAATAACCTTGCAATTCCTTTTCAAAGTATCAAGTATTATCAACCATTCAACCAGTCAACGACGACCTTTCAGACTTGTAATTTTGGCATATACGTTTTCGTTACTGGGGAACCTTTCATGTTTCACCACATTAGCAGTAAATTTACCAACAACTTCATTGATCTTTGACCTTCCAAAAAAATCCTTATACTCATTGAAACCGTATCATGTACTCATCCACATCTTGTAACGGCAATTGCCATACCAACTATCGGGAATTAGCAATCAGTATTTTGAAATCTTGTAGTACGTCTACGCCAACAGTTATATGTGTACATATAACGTCTACCTCCTGGACTTACATACTTCGAATGTGAAGTTTCCGAAAAACACCCCAAACTACGAAATTAGTTCTCCGAATTTTGAAAAAATGTTGATGAAGCAGCAAAAACTGTAAACGACCTTAACAGTCAAAAGTTTGATGATAAATAATAGTATGGTGGTAAAGCTGAGAAAAAGAGAAAGTTTGGAACTGGAAAACGGATTGAGCAAAGTATGAAAGAGGCTGTGGATAAATTACAAGGACGAAACCTGTCTTCAAAGAATCCAAATGATTCAGTATCTGCTGAAGCCATTAACGAATACCTTGCTTCCGAATCTAAACCCTTGCGGACAATATTCTTCATCATCCTCTGATATTAGAAATTCTAAGATATCATCGTATCTTTCATTATAAATATCCTCCGTATTTCTGGAGATAATTTCATAATCATTCTTATCGAAAATCAATTTTCTCTTTACGATATCTGTGTTACCCCATAAAAGAAACTATTTTAGTTTCTAAATTCTGAAACTTTCAAGTTTAAAATATAAATGTTTTGAAGTAATGTTGAGAATTGAAGCATGAGTTAATATAATATAATGACACTTGATCAACATGATTATATTACAGTAAGTCATGCTGAGTTTCTAATGGAGCGTGATAAAGGTTCACATATCATACCCTCATCATGAACCATGTTACATAACTCTTTCATTCTATATAATCTCTAAATATATCAAGAAAATATATTTCTTGATGATTCGGTCTTTTCCGGATATTCTGGTAATTTGACAAGTCAGATTGTGCCATTACCGTTTCTTTCTTAGAACATTAATTATGTTTATTCTGAAATTCATACCTACGAATTCTGGACCATTATTCGCTTGACTTAAGGTCGGGAAGAGAAAACGAAAGCATGAAGCTCCGAAATATAATGGAGAACATAAAGCCCGATAACAACCCCGAAATTACAAACCGTGTATATCAATGCGTATAGCAATATAAAGACACGGGAGAATGAAAAACACTATAACCCCAAGGTAATAGTAGAAGAAAATAACTTCCTCTGGTGGCAGATGAAAAAGAAGAATGAAGGATACGATAGCCAGGAAAATATCAAGAATCGGAACTGGATTAAGCATTTTTACAATCTATTGGGATGTATGAAATAAGAAAGAAGATTATAGGAGTGTTGAAAATAAATGAAACGGAAGAGGTCAATTTATAGCAAAATATCGGACGCAGCAATAGAGGCAGATTACGCATTTAATCAAAGAAAATCTTAATTTCCGCAAATTCTGAAAAATCAAATCTTATTTAAATTATGAAGATTTTCTATTCCTTAAAATCCGGAAATCAATCGTTATTACATCAAGAGATAAGACGCATCTCTATTCTCCATTTTACTTGATTACGATAACTTCTCTGATACGCTTCGAGTAATTGGATTATTTTATCCATATTATTCAAACATAGATAAAACTCTATTATCAACTCATATTCGTCATTAAAACATCTTTATGGTCAACCATGACGACCTCTGTCAAATTTCGGGACGAAATTTCTTTAACGGGTAGGTACTATGACGACCCGGAAAATTTTGACTTATTTTAAATCAAATTCGATAAATGATTTCATAATCCTGACACGATAAGCAAAGCCTGTTAAGTTGAATCTCAAAAACATTGAACTGTGTTCAAGTACTCAATTACCCTTTGACTATTTCCGACGATTCACGAACAACTGTTTGTAAATAGATTTGTATATATATAATAACTTGAAATACATAAATAAATTATTATATGATTTAGTTGTTAGAATTAATTGTGTAAAATAATATATGATATAATAAAACTTATTATTAAAACGTATTTATATAAATATATGTAACTTGAATATAATTGTTAAATGATAGATGTTAATTTATATTATTAATTAATATAAGAGAAATTACTATTATTATATGTATGCATTCATGTACAGACATCAATCATGAACCGACTTTTTCATTTTTGTTTTTGTTCCAATACACCCATATCATCATTATCTTATCATCACTTTTCTCAACAATTACTTCTACTAGTGTTTTCTTTTTGTTTACTGTGTAGAATTAAGAGCATCACCTCACAATCCATCGATTAACTTGATGGCTAAACTGTTTAAATGAATGAATTCATTGTATAATGTGTTGTTTATTTCTAATTCACACGTTACATATTGTAAGAATATATATATATATATATATATATATATATATATATATATATATATATATATATATATATATATATATATATATATCTTTGTCACTAGACCCACACCACTACCTTTACTTTAAGTTTTTGTGTCTATCTTGCAAACTATCGATCACAATTGCTAAACTGATACTACTATTTAACTGTTATTAATTAGTCTTGTTTCTTTTTTTATTAGACCCACAAACAGTCACTTTCTCTAACTACTACCACTTTCTTTTTGGATTTCACCTACACGTTCTTAAATTCTATCAATTTAATATATATAAATTTCTATTAGATTAGATTTGTATCTATATGTAAGTTGAATAGGGATGGAAAAGAAAACAGATATATTACCCCATTGACTTATATACCTCTTCATCCCCACATACTTGTCTTCTATATTCTTTTGCTCGACAAATCCATAACCCATCACCTTTTACACGTTACCTACATAATATACTCTATAATATATAAATTAAACAATGATGTCGGCACAATAAGTTCAAGAAAAATATCACGGGTTTGGTTATTTTTGTCTTACTACCTACACGTAAAACGAAAGAAATAAGTTGGGACTTATTGGTTATACATGTGGGATTTAAATGTTAACATATATATATATATATATATATCTGTTGTTTATGCCAACATGGGAGACACCAACACATATACTCTCTCCTTCTGTCAATCGTCACCCCAAACCATCATCCCCTAACTTTATCATTTTCATTGATCACCATGACTCATTCACACATATTAAACATTTGAACCGGTACACTATCTTTTGTTATTTGTTTGACCCAAGGTCATCACCACCAACGAAACCCAAATCACCCTTACGTCATCCACCACCTTAATCACCACCACCTTAAACCCTACCACCGTTACCACCTCCAACAACCACCATAATCATTCAAATACAACACACCTTCATATATCTATATATTACTTCGTAGTATTGTTATTATTATCATAATAATATACTACAACAAGTAAACGGGTGTTTTAATTGGGGTTTCAAACCATTTTTATTGAGTATTGTTCGTGAATCCAAGACCAACCATACAATCATCCACTATCATTACGTCTACACATTTTACCTACAATATTGAATCTCAATATTGAATAGTGAGTTTCATTACTCCCTTTTTAATTGTTTTTGCAATATATTTTTGGGCTGAGAATACATGCAATTTATTTTAAACGCAATGGATACAAGTACATACTTAATTCTACACTGAGTTTAAACCGAAAATCCCTTAGCTTTGGTAACTAGTAGCTTCCAGTACATAGGATATGGACTGGTGGGCGCAAATAACAGTATATGGATCCATAGGGCTTGACATCCCCGTCCGAGCTAGAGCGCTAGCCTTTTAACGGACGTGTGTTATTTGAGTTTAGGACACGTTGGTTTGCGTGTATTAAAACGAATGGGGTATTTATCATTATAACGTTAAAGCTTAGTTACCAGGGTGCTCTGTTACGTAGAATCTATTGACAAACTTTTGATAAATGTTTCTGGATGAAACAACTGAAATCTTGTGATCCACTTTTATATATAGATTATGCGAAACACTAAAACTATGAACTCACCAACCTTTGTGTTGACACTTGTTAGCATGTTTATTCTCAGGTTTCCTAGAAGTCTTCCGCTGTTTGCTTAGATGTTAGACAAGCTATGTGCATGGAGTCTTACATGACATATTTTTTCAAGGAGACGTTGCATTCACCAAATCATCACCATGTATCTTATTTTGACTGCATTGTCAACGGAAATACTGTTGTAAACTATTATTTATGGTGATTGTCTATATGTAGAAATCATCAGATGTCGAAAACCTTTGATTTAAATATTCATTTATGGTGTGCCTTTTCAAAAGAATGCAATGTTTACAAAATGTATCATATAGAGGTCAAATACCTCGCAATGAAATCAATGAATGACGTGTTCGTCCATATGGATTTGGACAGGTCATCACAATATATATATATATATATATATATATATATATATATATATATATATATATATATATATATATATATATCTTAAACCATAAAACCACAATATGAGTCCTAATATATAATGATATGTTACTTTAGTACCATATACAGAGTCCTAATATAATGATTATCAAGGTTGGTACCATTAAATAAAATCACAAAATGGGTCCTAATATAGTATTTTAACTAGTAAAGAGGTCCGCGCTACGCCGCGGATCGCAAAATTTTTTGTTTGCAATTTCAAATTGTTTGGTGCTTCGCCGCGGGCTGATTTTTTACGTTGTTGTTTGTTACGTGGAATGATACATTGCATGTGAAGATGTTAACATACATGTAATACGTACGGAGTTATTGACCTGGCGGTATTGAAGAGCTCCTTTCACTTAGAGCTCATGGGTTCAAGCCTTGGTGAGGACATTATGTATATATTCGTGTTAAAAATTTTGTTAGGTGTGTTCGTTCGACTTTAGAAAAAATGCGTTCGAAGTTATTGGCATTAAAACTTCATTAGTGATGCCAAGTAGGTACGAAAGATTGATTAGTAATATGCTTGTTACGATGTTGTAAGAAAAAAAGTTTATCTTACCAGCATAAACGACGAACGACCAAGGAAAACTCGAAACACCACAACAACAACGGTCCGTACTAAGCTGGAAAAACGGAACTAAATATGTTATCATCTCAAACACAAAAAACGGAAATAGACAGAGCAAATAGAAAACTTGAGAAATCAAAAATTAAACACAAATAATGTAAAATATATGTAATTCAATATTTAAAAAATAATACGGTAATAGTTATGTGTTACCTACAATCATACATTCTACAATATTCTATGATGTCATTTTTATTATTTATATATTACTTTTGAAAACAATTCAATGGTAGGAGTATATATATTCATCGTGGATATATTAATGTTCATATGAGCCCAATTTTCAAACATGGGTATCCAGGCCTAAGGTTTGGGATTTAACTCAAACAAAACTCAAGGATAGTTAGTTGCCTTGGGAATATTAGCTTCATATAATTTAAAAAAAATCCCTGAGTACCCCATCCACTTTTTCTCATTTCTACAAATCTCAAAACTCTCACCCCCTTTTCCTCCTCAATTTCAGTCGGGCCTCTCTCACCACTATCTTTCACTTCACAAAACATAATTCTTTGCGATTCACGTACACAAAATGCCACCCTCTTTAACCGCCGCTACCTTGTCATCTTCAGAATCCCACGCCCAGATCTGTCATTATGTTCAAACAAACGCAAACCGCTGCCAACCACCGCAAACTGCCGCTCCTTTACACTTGGTTGTTGCCGGAAGTCGCCGTCGTTGATGGCGGAGATTATTGATAGAAGTTTTTGTTTTTTTTTTAAATTTAGTAAGTTGTTAATTTTAGCTGTATGATCTTGTTTATCAGGTTTTTTATTTATTTAGTAAGTTGTTAATTTTAGCTGTATGATCTTGTTTATCAGTTTTTTTTTCTTTTTTTCGCGGGTTTAAAAAGACTAAAATACCCCTGGTTAATGTTATACTATAGCTATTGTTATACTGTAACAACGGTGATGATGTGGCGAGATATCATTGGATACCGTTGTCCATATTTAGTGTATATATAAATATAAATACCATGAAAAATGGGTCCTAACTCCTAATATAATGATATTATATCAAGTTTATATAATATAAATATAAAGCGTCATATCAGGGTATAGTAATTTCGGATCAGTTTTGGGACGATATTTGGATCCGGTTCGGATATTCGGTTCTTGTTCAGATCCGGTTCGTATATTTGGGTCCGGCTTAGATAATCGTATCCAGATCAGATATTCGGGTCCTATTCATTTATTCGGTTCCGGTATTCGAATCCGGTTTGGTTTTTGGATTTTGGGCGGTTTTATTGGATCCGGAATTTATTTTAATATGATCATGGATACCCAATTAATAATTTATACTAAAAAAATATGAAATAAAACATAATTATATTACAATAAATTGTTCTCATAACATGAAAAACACTAAACATAAAAAATTTATAAATAATCCAAATATAAAGACTTCGAATAACATTTAACAAAGAAAGTAAAGATCTTGAAAAGCAACGTACAACGTCTTGGATTAGCATGTATCTTTATTAATTCAAGGGTATCACCTGCAAATAAACTATCCATGTATAAACATTAAAAGGTATCTTAATTATTACTTTAATAAAGACATACCGAGATACACGTACAAGGTCAAGCAATAGACGAACCAATAACGTCTTTAACTGTATCAAATAAACCACATGGCCTAAGCAATGTTTTTTTCTTTTTTCATGGCCACTTGAACATCTATTTCCCACTTATATAGTCCAATTTATATACTACCAACAATCGTAGTTGGATCAATGCTCCTCGTCCATCCTCTTGATACCTTCTCGGTATAGTTTATAATGCTTTTAGATAAACTTCGTCACCGACCTAAAATTCAGTTTTCAACAAACATATATGAATGCAAAAAGAAAAGAAAAACCATTAAACCATTAAACCATTACACCATTAAACCATTAAATAGAAACATACCTTTAAAGATCATCTGACATTCATAATCACACCTACACAAACATCCTGACAACACTATGGTTCAGATTTATAACCAAAAAACATTTCAAAACATTCATGAACATGAACGCTTATCAAAACATTCATAATCATGCCTGCACAAACACGGTTTACCAATTATACTACCTGTGATTATTTGAGAATTTAAACCATCAAAAAACTTTTATAAGTTTAATAGATTTGAAAATTGGCACTGTTTGACTATACAACTCAACACGTAATAGTACGTAACAACAATTTATAAGTTACTCAACAACTATTGTCCCTTCCATAAAAATATTGATGCAACAAAAACCAAGTATAATAGTTTATCACACTACAAGTATCTCATAAATGAAAAAGTCGAGGCATCAATTTTGATCCATTAACTTATGAATGATCAGTTTGAGCAATGCTTATCCTTATAGATAAAATGAGTTAAAGCAATACAATAAACAATAGAGAAACGGGTTAAAATTTTGAAGTCCCGCGATGTGTATAATTAGAACAAGAAGATTGACGTGTGTCAACCTCACTGATTTTTTTTTTTGTTTTAACCCGCACCCAATTTTGATCTGCTACATGTTATTCTTGACCCACCCATTTTTCAACAGTAATATTGATCCATTAAACTTTATAATTAATAATTATAACTTACTTGTATGCACATTACACGTGCTTCCCGCTATTTTCACCGAGCTTGAAGACTTAACTTTAACACTCAAGTGTCTTCGGACTGTAAAAACCTCACATCACTTGAACCAACATCCCACAAAAAAACAAGGCTCCTTTTCGGAAAATTTGGCTAAACCTATTTGTGGAGACCAAACTAGCTCGGTTAATGAATAATGTCCAGCAAAACTCAGCATATCTGCCTTTGATATTGCATTTGCACCTTCACTTGTACTACTAGTCTTCGATTGGTTATTCATACCGACCGCAAGTCCTAGTTCCTTCGGTATCATTCTAATTCGTCATTACACAAACAATAAGAAATCCTGAAATGGAAAGATTATTCAAGTTTATTAAGGTAACGCCCATCTATTTGACTAAATATATTTTCAGCAACTTCACAGCAGATTTTGGGTCCTACAAAATATGAGTTAATCTATTAGAACATGACCATTGGAAAATTGACCCTCCCACCTTTTCATAGACGGTTTACTTGTCAAAAACGAAGTTACAGCTTGAAAGTTATAGCCTTACAAAAACAGGCTCCTAGATACTGTTGTATTGCTATTGCTACTACCTGCTGTTTTTAGACAGCAATTACATCCTCTAGTCACAGTTTTTGGCATCCATTTAAACGCATTTAGAGTGGACAAGATCATACATATCTTATATCATTTCGAAGCTCGTTGGGTCTACTTCCTAACTCAATTAATAGTTTTCACCGAAACTTACTCATTTTCATTTTACGGGTCCGTAAATTAAGCCCGAGAGTCATTTTTGACAATTATACCAAATGGGTCAAAACTTCCCCTTTAACAAAAATACACCCTAACTCATTTCTAACATATTAAAACCTACCAATTTACTCAATATGCATATGAGACATGTCTAAATTAACAAATACCTAATTTGCACTCAATTGGTCAAACGGGTCAAAATCACCCAAATAGACACCAAAAGGATTTTAATATTATAACAACCAAAATGATATTTTTTCCTTCCAAAATTCAGTAGTATATATATTTATAAACGATTATATGATTTCAAAACCAAAATACCATATGACCCTTTTTAGTACAATAAAATAAAAGGGCAGTTTATCACAAGTTAACTACCACACGATGCTTTAAAGAAATATATATATATACTTACTACAAGTATATAAGCAAGTTAGTTTGTGCTTAGTCAGTTTCCTTTGGTAATTTGATGGTACTTTGTATGGTTTAGTATGTTTATCAGTTTATGATGTCTATTTAATGTCCATTAATAATAATTGAAATTAAAAGACTAGCATAGTTAAAAAAAGAATATATTTGCTTACATTTGTATAAGAATTAGGACTGTTGCTGTTTTCTCAAATTTGGTGTCAACACTAGTATCCCTGTTCACCCATAAATTCCCTAGGTTGACGAGTTGTCCAACTACCTCTGTCATATGTAAAAAATTACATCAGAATAATGTGGTGATATATTATACAAATGTAGTCATACTTTAACATTAGATACAGATAAAATATATGTTCTTAATTAAGATCGTGTCTAACGAAAACTATATTCTTGACAGCTTCCATTTAAGGATCTCATTGTAAGAAAAAAGGAGGTAGCCATATGTTGGCAGATTGAAAGGCGGACACTTACGAACTTTTGTTGAATAGTATAGACGAATCATCTAGTTATGTGATACCAAATGATACGCATCCTTATATTCTCTAAATCCAAAAATAGTAATATCGAAGTAGCTGCCCTCTTTGAAGGTATCTTCACAAAATGGGATCAAATTCTTAACAATGGATGGAGTGATGTTATTGCCCTGAAAAAAGAATAAAAAGAAGAAGAAGAAGAAGAAGAATTATGCTCAATCAGTTACATTCATCAAGACTCGACATGAACAATAAACAAAGCACTAAAACAATCTAAGTAGAACAATATCACGAATAATGACTTATCTAATCTGATCTAGGAGCATCTAATTACTACGGTTTGTTAGTAGAGTACTACAATCAATGCCACATACTAACTTTTGGCAAAGGAAATATACTGATTTTGACATATAAATTTTGTTACATCTAAATATGTGCATTCCATAATTAGTGTTGAGAAGAAAACAAAACATGTAGTTGAGAAAATAATCAAGTAAAAACAAATTACCATCAAACAGAAAGATCAAACGCATTAACCAGATGAAACACTAACCTACAAAAACTGAAAGTATAAGACATATTTCCCAATACATCAACAGCAAAAGAAACAAAAGAAGCAAATGGAAAACCACTCACCAATATTACTCACAGTTACCAATATATCAAAAAAAAATTCACATTTGCTGAGTTACTAACACAGCAACAAGTAACAAGATTAAAACCTAAATTTCAAAATTCTTCATGTAATAACAATTAACTTCACACTGAATAAATTGAACATGCCATTAGGTACAATTTTATTCAAAAGTCATCAAATAGAGGATAAATCATAAGCATCGCAACAACTAGTAAGAAGAAAACCTATGGGTTCAAGAAAGTTTATATACAGTGATTACAATTCAAAATAATCCTTATAATCACAAATTAATGTATTACGAGTATTATCAACATCAACATAGCAATAATCTCAAAACCTAAAATTACAAAATCTTACATGTAATTACAAAAAGGTGCGCTAGATCTGTACATAAATGAAATTGTCTTGGAGATGAGCATAGTTAATTTGGGAGATAAACCTGAGAGAACCGATTTTTACATTCTTCTTCAAGCTTGTAGTCAGCGGCGCTAGTTGATTTGACATTTTTGGAAGTTTAAAAAAATTAGGGATTTGAAGAATTAAAGGATTTGAAAAAATTAAGAACGCCTCGCTTTTTTTAATTGAATTTTATTTAGATTTTTTTTTTCCTACATTAATAATACTCCGAGTAATACTTCTATAGTTCTATTCTATTATTCTAAAATCTATTATAAGAGTGGTTACAATCGTGAAAGCTTAGTCCTCGGACTAGATCTCAAATCAACGTCACATTAGCACTTCTTTTTCAGGACTAAACACTCTTAACAGTGACATTTAAAAACATTACATTAATTAACTTTTATTAAAAATTAAATACATTTAAATTATACCATACACTTAAAAATAAAATTACATTAAAATTTGAAAACTATTCGTCGTCAACGTCTTCGTCTTGATTTTCTTCATATTCGTCATCGAGAACGTGTGAAGGTCCTGCTTCATCTTGATTGATTGGTTTTATTGTCAGGTCACGTCGAATTCGATAATTAGGTGCATTGGAAGACTATATACGTGTTCCACAAGTATTTCTCGTAGTAGTCGATGAATGCCCACATCTCTTAATTTCGCGTCTGCCCGCATATGCGCTTCAACCCTTTCTTGGAATGTTCCTCGTGCACGTCGAACCAGACGAATTCTCCTCAACTCCACAAAATGCACGCCTGTTGTCCTCGACTATCATATTAATAGCAGCCTCAAGGGTTGTTATTAGAAAAATAATAATAATAATAATAATAATAATAATAATAATAATAATAATAATAATAATAATAATAATAATAATAATAATATTATTATTATTATTATTATTATTATTATTATTAAGTTATTATATTATTATTATTTTAACGACGGTCTCTAAAGTTGTAAATAACACACATAGAAGTATTGCACATCTTTATATTAAGTCAATATGAAAATAAATATTAACCATTGTGCATAAAACAAGTGTGGTTAACTAATCTAAAGAGTTTTGTTAAAAAAAAATATAATAGTACTAATAATCAAATCGTCAAAATATTATAAGCATCAAGTGAAATAATAATTATACTAGGATTTTATTAGATGAATATATATTTATATAGAACAGCCTTTGTGGCTCAATGGTTCAACCACAATACTTTGAATATTGGGCATGGTTGAAGGTCAGGGGTTCGATTTCTTGCTCTATAAAAAATTTCGTGAGGGAGGTTTTACCGACCTATACGTAGGAGTTTGACCCAATCCACATGCTTGTATGGATTGAAGGAGCACGTTCATATTATACGTTTATGGTTTCCGCTCAAAAACGCATTTGTGCGTGGAAAATAATCGGGTGAATGGTTTTAACTCTTTACATTACAATGCTAAGAGGGACTTTTTGGCTCTCAAACAAACACACACACACTTCTCGTTCGGATTTACATACCACTCACTCTCATCAATCGTTGTTTAAACAATTCTCGTAATCTACTTCAACCTAGTCTCAACCAAATCAAGCCACCTTTGATTTGACTTGACCCTTTGACTGAAATATCCCGTTCTTATTGATTAAAAACGTTCCATATTAATTGATTTCGTTGCGAGGTTTTGACCTCTATATGAGACGTTTTTCAAAGACTGCATTCATTTTTAAAACAAACCATAACCTTTATTTCATAAATAAAGGTTTAAAAAGCTTTACGTAGATTATCAAATAATGATAATCTAAAATATCATGTTTACACACGACCATTACATAATGGTTTACAATACAAATATGTTACATCGAAATCAGTTTCTTGAATGCAGTTTTTACACAATATCATACAAACATGGACTCCAAATCTTGTCCTTATTTTAGTATGCAACAGCGGAAGCTCTTAGTATTCACCTGAGAATAAACATGCTTTAAACGTCAACAAAAATGTTGGTGAGTTATAGGTTTAACCTATATATATCAAATCGTAACAATAGACCACAAAATTTCATATTTCAATACACATCCCATACATAGAGATAAAAATTATTCATATGGTGAACACCTGGTAACCGACATTAACAAGATGCATATATAAGAATATCCCCATCATTCCGGGACACCCTTCGGATATGATATAAATTTCGAAGTACTAAAGCATCCGGTACTTTTGATGGGGTTTGTTAGGCCCAATAGATCTATCTTTAGGATTCGCGTCAATTAGGGTATCTGTTCCCTAATTCTTAGATTACCAGACTTAATAAAAAGGGGCATATTCGATTTCGATAATTCAACCATAGAATGTAGTTTCACGTACTTGTGTCTATTTTGTAAATCATTTATAAAACCTGCATGTATTCTCATCCCAAAAATATTAGATTTTAAAAGTGGGACTATAACTCACTTTCACAGATTTTTTACTTCGTCGGGAAGTAAGACTTGGCCACTGGTTGATTTCTTTAACCTATAACAATATATACATATATATCAAAGTATGTTCAAAATATATCTACAATACTTTTAATACATTTTGATGTTTTAAGTTTATTAAGTCAGCTGTCCTCGTTAGTAACCTACAATTAGTTGTCCACAGTTAGATGTACAGAAATAAATCGATAAATATTATCTTGAATCAATCCACGACCCAGTGTATACGTATCTCAGTATTGATCACAACTCAAACTATATATATTTTGGAATCAACCTCAACCCTGTATAACTAACTCCAACATTCACATATAGAGTGTCTATGGTTGTTCCGAAATATATATAGATGTGTCGACATGATAGGTCGAAACATTGTATACGTGTCTATGGTATCTCAAGATTACATATATACAATACAAGTTGATTAAGTTATGGTTGGAATAGATTTGTTACCAATTTTCACGTAGCTAAAATGAGAAAAATTATCCAATCTTGTTTTACCCATAACTTCTTCATTTTAAATCCGTTTTGAGTGAATCAAATTGCTATGGTTTCATATTGAACTCTATTTTATGAATCTAAACAGAAAAAGTATAGGTTTATAGTCGGAAAAATAAGTTACAAGTCGTTTTTTTAAAGGTAGTCATTTAAGTCGAAAGAACGACATCTAGATGACCATTTTAGAAAACATACTTCCACTTTGAGTTTAACCATAATTTTTGGATATAGTTTCATGTTCATAATAAAAATCATTTTCCCAGAATAACAACTTTTAAATCAAATTTTATCATAGTTTTTAATTAACTAACCCAAAACAGCCCGCGGTGTTACTACGACAGCGTAAATCCGGTTTTACGGTGTTTTTCGTGTTTCCAGGTTTTAAATCATTAAGTTAGCATATCATATAGATATAGAACATGTGTTTAGTTGATTTTAAAAGTCAAGTTAGAAGGATTAACTTTTATTTGCGAACAAGTTTAGAATTAACTAAACTATGTTCTAGTGATTACAAGTTTAAACCTTCGAATAAGATAGCTTTATATGTATGAATCGAATGATGTTATGAACATCATTACTACCTCAAGTTCCTTAGATAAAACTACTGGAAATGAGAAAAATAGATCTAGCTTCAAAGGATCCTTGGATGGCTTGAAAGTTCTTGAAGCAGAATCATGACACGAAAACAATTTCAAGTAAGATTTCCACTCGAAATAAGATTGTTATAGTTATAGAAATTGAATTAAAGTTTGAATATGATTATTACCTTGTATTAGAAAGATAACCTACTGTAAGTAACAAAGGTTTCTTGATCTTGGATGATTACTTGGAATGGATTTAGAAAACTTGGAAGTAAACTTGCAATCTTGGAAGTATTCTTGATTTTATGAAACTAGAACTTTTGGAATTTATGAAGAACACTTAGAACTTGAAGATAGAACTTGAGAGAGATCAATTAGATGAAGAAAATTGAAGAATGAAAGTGTTTGTAGGTGTTTTTTGTCATTGGTCTATGGATTAGATATAAAGGATATGTAATTTTGTTTTCATGTAAATAAGTCATGAATGATTACTCATATTTTTGTAATTTTATGAGATATTTCATGCTAGTTGCCAAATGATGGTTCCCACATGTGTTAGGTGACTCACATGGGCTGCTAAGATCTGATCATTGGAGTGTATATACCAATAGTACATACATCTAAAAGCTGTGTATTGTACGAGTACGAATACGGGTGCATACGAGTAGAATTGTTGATGAAACTGAACGAGGATGTAATTGTAAGCATTTTTGTTAAGTAGAAGTATTTTGATAAGTGTCTTGAAGTCTTTCAAAAGTGTATGAATACATATTAAAACACTACATGTATATACATTTTAACTGAGTCGTTAAGTCATCGTTAGTCGTTACATGTAAATGTTGTTTTGAAACCTTTAGGTTAACGATCTTGTTGAATGTTGTTAACCCATTGTTTATTATAACAAATGAGACGTTAAATTGTTATATTATCATGATATTATGATATATAATATATCTTAGTATGATATATATACAGTTAAATGTCGTTACAACGATAATCGTTACATATATGTCTCGTTTCGAAATCATTAAGTTAGTAGTCTTATTTTTACGTATGTATTTCATTGTTAATACACTTAATAATATATTTACTTATCATTTAACATAATTAACCAAGTGTATCAATATCTTAATATAATTCATATGTACCTAGTAAGACGTTGTTATAACGATAATTGTTATATATATCGTTTTCGAGTTTCTTAAATTAATAGTCTCATTTTTATGTATATAACTCATTGTTAAAATACTTAATGAGATACATACTGTAACGACCCGGAAATTTCCGACCAAATTTAAACCTTAACCTCTATATATCTCCGACACGATAGGCAAAATCTGTAATATTGAGTCTAGAAAGTTTGAAATTTATATTAGGATAATCAGTTACCCTTTTACCATTTCCGACGATTCACGAACAAATAGTGTAAATAAATATGTAGATATATATATATATATATATATATATATATATATATATATATATAAATATATATGTTTTTCTATAAACAATTAATATGAATATTGGATTATATATGTAAGATCTAAGTATTATATTATATATATAGATTAGTAAATATTGTATAATTACAATATATAATATTAACATGTTAAAGGTAATTACAAGTTAAAAATATAATTGTTATATTAATATTATTATTACTTTTATTCGTATTATAATATTAATATTAATATTTAAAATCAGTATTAATTATATTATTATTTACGATATTATATATAGATTTGAAAGTTGATATATCTAAGTTGTTATGGATACTAATATCTTTGATATCATTATTATTATAATTGATAATAAAATTTTGATTTCAGTTATTATTAAGATTATTGTTATTATTTTTAATATAATTATCATTATCACTAGACTCATTATTAATGTTATAAAATTTATTATAAAAATATATATATATATATATATATATATATATATATATATATATATATATATATATATATATATATAGTATTTTTACTAATAATTATTGTTATCATTGTTGTTAAGATTATTATTATTATTATTTATATAATAATTATTATTATTAGTTACATTATTAATATTAAAAATTAATGTGTATATATATATATATTTAATATTATTAAATTTTCCATATATATATATATATTTAAAATACATATATAGAAATTTCGATATACAGCTATACAGATATAGATATACAAATACTGAGTATAATTATTTACACTGTTATATAAATATGTAAATAAGGATAATTTTATAAAAATAAATACAGGAATGTATATAACCAGTTATAAATCGCTTTCAATCTATCAATTAATGATTTTCCTGTCTTTGAATCGTACCAATCAAGGATTTATTTTCTGAATGAATCCAAAACCATCGATCTCGGTATCATTTTTATATTTATAAACTTCTATTTGCTATATATTTGTTCTTACTCCATGACTCGAATAACATGCCTTTTTTCTTTAAATTTTGTATAACAAACTATAGGGATGAGAGAAACAAACCGACCTTTACTCCAAAATTAGCAGGTAGCGAGAATTTTTAACAAATATAAAACAGGAAGCAAAAGAACCAGATATGTTCTCTGTTCAAACACGTTTTTACCAAATCTCTGAATTCTCAATGATTTTTAAAATCTAGAAATACAAATATGTTAGAAATCAATAGTTTAAACTTTCTGCAAAGATTGAATCTTCAATTCTTTATATCAATCCCGAATTTTGAAAGTCAGATTTAGTTCTCAAAAGTCAATCACGTGTTCTACGATTAAATTGGGAGTCTAGGTGTCGTTGCTGTTAGAATTGATAATCCATAAAGTTTTTATGAACCATTTACAACATAATTTGTGTTGAAAGTTTTGTTTAAAACAGTCTTAAATTCGAAATCGATGTTTGGGTTGTTCTTGAGTCAAAACGTCGAAGTCTGTTGCCTTAGTCATGGTTATTTTTTTTGTTAATCAAGGAAGTCATTTAGGGTTGTTTATGATTCAGTTAACAGACATAAATAATTTTTAAACTCGTTTTATGTTTACAATGGAGTTCCTGTCGATTTAAGAATAAAGAGGAAGAAGATGAAATTAGAACAAGAGAGTAAGACTTATAAGTAAACGGGTTGGGATAATTTCAGAAAAACAGGAAATGGAGGAGTGGTCGTGGGAGTTGAGTGTAAACGAGAGGTCTCGTGTTCGAGACCCTCATGGAGCATTGTTTTTTTTAAAAGCCTTCCTCAAGGAAGAAGGTAGTTCCTTTATATTAAATTTATTACTATTATTATCCTTTTTCATTATTATTAATTGTTATTATTAGTTGCTATTAATACAAATATTATAGATATTATTATTAATAATATTATCACGAAAAATGAAATTATTATAATAAAAATTGTTATTATGTATTATATACTATTAAAGAAATTATTATTTTCATTATCATTATTAGTAAACTTTTTACTTATTAAATTACTGTTATTATTATTATTATTATAAGATGTGTTATTAAAACTAACATTTTATTTTGAAATATATATATATTCAATATAAAAATAATATAACTAATAAGGTTATAAACCTATATTTATATAAATTAATCGATTACAATTACGTACATTAATAAATATACAAATGATATAGGTTCGTGAATCCGAGGCCAACCCTACAATTGGTCAATGATGTTATATGTATTTTTACTACAAAATACATTAGGTGAGTATATAGTCCCTTTTAAACTTTAAATATTTTGGGCTGAGAATACATGCGCTGTTTTTATAAATGATTTACGTTATGGACACAAGTGATTAAAAATGATATTCTGCGGATTGATGTGCTAGGTAATTTAGTTATATGTTATAATAGCATGTAAGCGCGAATCCTAAAGATAGATCTATCGGGTTTAACACCCCCATCCAGTAGGCTGCACTAGACATAAGAACTAGTGGGCGGATGTTTAGTACTTCGAGGATTATTTATACACTTGCAAGTATACATATTCATCTTTGCGAAGATGACTTACTATATTATTGTTAAGGTTGGTTACTGAGGCCTCAACATAAGTAGAATGATTTTTATACACTTGCGAGTGTATTATATTTTTATACATGAAATCTTGTGGTCCATAGTTATAACGCTGCTAGCATCAAACCTATATATCTCACCAACTTTATGTTGACATTTTAAAGCATGTTATTCTCAGGTACGAATTAAGTCTTCCGCTGTGCAAAAGCTCATGATAAGGACATTACCTGGATTCGATCATCGCGATGGGACCAACTGTCGATGACTTCGTCCGGGAGGATTAGTTCGGGTCTCTACAGTTGGTATCAGAGCGTTGGTCTTAGTGAACCAGGCCTCGCGTTAGTGTGTCTGACTAGTAGTTGTTAGGATACAGTAGTGAGTCTGGACTTCGACCGTGTCTGCCTGTCAAAAAGTTTTGCTTATCATTCTAGTCGGAAATCATCTGCTTATCATCCCTAGGGAATTTTCTGCTTATCATTCATAAGTCTAGACACGTCTTACTGCATTTAGTGCATCGATAGTGTATAGACAAGATTCATATCTTAGCATATCTGTAGACTTGCCTGATATATGCCGTAAATTCCTCTGTAGTCTACGAAATACATATAGATATTCTATATAGTTATAATATCATCCGATATCCGAAAATCATTTCACGTCGAAGATCTCTTCCATCCACCAAATTGCCTTTTCAACCTGAAGCGCTTACTAGCGAACCTGTTCGAGAAACCATTTTCTCTCCCCTTTTTCCGAGTATCCCATCACGATTACATACTATCCCATAGTTCGAATCTTATTCATTCACTCGCTTCAACCGTCAATCATTCCGTAGTACTAGAAGAAGTTAACGAACTACGCGCTCGTGTGACGACTTTGGAGAACCTGGTGCGAAGGTTACGAACACCAGCAGCAGCACCAACAGCATAATCAGTACCACCATCATCGACGTCGACAGTACCCTTATCATCTCTAAACCATAACCGCGCCGTAACTCTCAATATCACAATCTATACCTCGAATATCAACATTTCACGCCTCAATATCACCATCTGTACTTCGAGTATGAACTTCGTTCTACACATCAATTTACATCGGCTATCTTCGCTTTACGTATCATTCTACCTCATTTTTCCTCGCTCGACATGGTGAATATGTAATTTCTAAAGTTTTAGAGATTATGTAATCTAGTATTAACGGTAAATCAGATGAGTTTTTGACTCATTAAATCCATGATTTCATCCGATGAAAATATATATGCAAGTATATTCTCATAAAGATTGTAATTAAAAATTCTTTTGTACAAACTGTTAATGATGAAAATATTTTAACGGGTGGGTAGTACCCGAGGAATATTTAGAATTCACATTAATAAGTTACACTGTACATTCTTCGAATCTGATTCAACGATCATTTACTATCCTACTTACAACTGCCGATATACGTATCCGTTCACCACAGAATAACCATTTCTATTCAAATTTCATATTTGGATTTTGACCTATCAGAATCCAACAAGTGGCATAACGAAGAAAACATTGGACAAAAATAAAAAGTGTTAGAAACAAACGAATTAATTAATTGGAATTGTGATAGGATTTCACGCTAACTGTTCCGGCTAACTGTTCCCAGCTAACTGATTAACATTTAATTTATCGCAATTTACATTCTCGCAATTTTATTTATCGTCATTTAATTTCTGTTATTTACTTTCACGCACTCTAAATAACGGGACACGTATGCAAGGTTTCGACTTATCATATCGACCCATCTATATATATATTTCGGAACAACCGTAGACACTCTATATGTGAAGGTGGGAGTTGGCTATACAGGGTCGGAGTTGATTCCAAAATATATATATACTTTGAGTTGTGATCGACACCGAGACCGGTACACGGGTCACGATACGTATTATTTAATTCGAATATTATATATTAAATTATATATGAATCATTGCACCATCGGACTATTGGACTGCCAACTTTGGACAATTAAAATGAATTAAATTAAAATATTGATTATAATATACGAAACTAAATAATTCTTCAAGCTTGCCACTTGATTTCATCCTAAACCTCATTTGTACTTCGACAATTATACTCCTCATTCAAATCTTTCATGATTCTTGAAAACGTCTCGATCGAGAAGTTGAACCAGCCGCACCTCGTCTACGGAAGAAAGATTTATGCATACAGTTATGCACCTGAAAAACTTTCGAAACTGAAGTTATAGTTAAAACATATCCCCGTTGAATTCTTTATCATTCATTAGCCAAAAACAACCATACGATTCCTTTTCAAGAAGCTAATTTTGTCACAGCTCCACTTCGACTTCTCAGTGAGACTACTCTTATTATAACCTCGATATTTATACCTTGTCCTTTCGCCATCGTTACCGGAGAACCTTTTATCCCACGACATCATCAGCAGATATACCAACAGCTCGTCATCTCTTCGGCAAAATCCGTAATTAGTATTTTGAAATTTTCGCAGAACTTCTCCAGTTATACCTACAATGTCTATCCCTAAGAATTTTATACTCCAAATGTGAAGTTCTGGAAAACATCTTGAACGATAAAAAAAAAACTTTTGAAATGCTAATGAAGCAGTAAAAACTGTAAATGACTTTAACAGTCAAAAGTTTGACGATAAAGTACAATATGTTGGTAAAACTCAGAAAAAGAGAAGGTTGGGAACTGGAAAACAAATTGAGCAAAGTATGAAGGAGGCTGTGAACAAATCACAAAGAATAAGTTTGACTTCAAAAAATCCAAATGATTCAGTGCCTGCTAAAATCGTTAGTAAGAACCCTACTCCTTATTCTAAACCTTTTTCGGATGATATTCTACATCAACATTTTATCTTAGAGATTATAAGACATTTCATATCTTCCGTTATGCATATTCTTCAAATTTCTGGAGATATTATTTCCATCTGAAATTATTTACCACTTCGTAACATCTGCGTTACAATATAAAAGAAATTGCATTAGTCTCTAAATTCTGAAACCTTCGAGTTTAAAATAAGGAATGTTCTGAAGTAGTGTTGGGAACTGATTGCATGAATTAGTATAATATAATGAAACTTGATCAACTTCATTATATTACAGTAAGTCATGTTAAGTTTCTAATGAAATGTGATGATTCACAGTATCGTCATCATGTGCCATGTTACACGGCTCTTACATTCTATTCAATTCCGAAATATATTAAGAACAAATCATCTTGATAGTTCTATTTTCCTGGATATTCTGGTAATTTGACAAATCAAAATCATGCCATTACCATTTCTTTCTGAGAACATTAGCCATGTTCATTCCAGATCTTATACCTACGAATTCCGAACCATTGCTCACTTGACTCGAGGACGAGAGAAGAAACGAATAGATGGATTTATAGTGAAATATCCGACAAAGAAATCGAAACAGATTGCCGCAATAAATTAAAGAAGATCCTGATCGCCGAAAGACCAAATCTTATTACGTAAGATTTTCCTTAAAACCCTTAAATCCCGGAAATCAATCATAACCACGTCATCGGTTAAGAACGAATCCATACTTACTCAATTCACTCGTTTGTGATAGCTTCACTCGTGCGCTTCACTTGATCGAATCATTTTATCTATATTTCTCAATAATGATAAAACTCCATTATCACCTTATATTCGTCATGAAAACATTTCTATTGTTATTTATGACAACCTCTACCAAATTTCGGGGACGAAATTTCTTTAACGGGTGAGTACTGTAACGACCCGGAAATTTTCGACCAAATTTAAACCTTAACCTCTATATATCTCCGACACGATAGGCAAAATCTGTAATATTGAGTCTAGAAAGTTTGAAATTTATATTAGGATAATCAGTTACCCTTTTACCATTTCCGACGATTCACGAACAAATAGTGTAAATAAATATGTAGATATATATATATATATATATATATATATATATATATATATATATATATAAATATATATGTTTTTCTATAAACAATTAATATGAATATTGGATTATATATGTAAGATCTAAGTATTATATTATATATATAGATTAGTAAATATTGTATAATTACAATATATAATATTAACATGTTAAAGGTAATTACAAGTTAAAAATATAATTGTTATATTAATATTATTATTACTTTTATTCGTATTATAATATTAATATTAATATTTAAAATCAGTATTAATTATATTATTATTTTTGATATTATATATAGATTTGAAAGTTGATATATCTAAGTTGTTATGGATACTAATATCTTTGATATCATTATTATTATAATTGATAATAAAATTTTGATTTCAGTTATTATTAAGATTATTGTTATTATTTTTAATATAATTATCATTATCACTAGACTCATTATTAATGTTATAAAATTTATTATAAAAAAAAATATATATATATATATATATATATAGTATTTTTACTAATAATTATTGTTATCATTGTTGTTAAGATTATTATTATTATTATTTATATAATAATTATTATTATTAGTTACATTATTAATATTAAAAATTAATGTGTATATATATATATTTAATATTATTAAATTTTCCATATATATATATATTTAAAATACATATATAGAAATTTCGATATACAGCTATACAGATATAGATATACAAATACTGAGTATAATTATTTACACTATTATATAAATATGTAAATAAGGATAATTTTATAAAAATAAATACAGGAATGTATATAACCAGTTATAAATCGCTTTCAATCTATCAATTAATGATTTTCCTGTCTTTGAATCGTACCAATCAAGGATTTATTTTCTGAATGAATCCAAAACCATCGATCTCAGTATCATTTTTATATTTATAAACTTCTATTTGCTATATATTTGTTCTTACTCCATGACTCGAATAACATGCCTTTTTTCTTTAAATTTTGTATAACAAACTATAGGGATGAGAGAAACAAACCGACCTTTACTCCAAAATTAGCAGGTAGCGAGAATTTTTAACAAATATAAAACAGGAAGCAAAAGAACCAGATATGTTCTCTGTTCAAACACGTTTTTACCAAATCTCTGAATTCTCAATGATTTTTAAAATCTAGAAATACAAATATGTTAGAAATCAATAGTTTAAACTTTCTGCAAAGATTGAATCTTCAATTCTTTATATCAATCCCGAATTTTGAAAGTCAGATTTAGTTCTCAAAAGTCAATCACGTGTTCTACGATTAAATTGGGAGTCTAGGTGTCGTTGCTGTTAGAATTGATAATCCATAAAGTTTTTATGAACCATTTACAACATAATTTGTGTTGAAAGTTTTGTTTAAAACAGTCTTAAATTCGAAATCGATGTTTGGGTTGTTCTTGAGTCAAAACGTCGAAGTCTGTTGCCTTTGTCATGGTTATTTTTTTTGTTAATCAAGGAAGTCATTTAGGGTTGTTTATGATTCAGTTAACAGACATAAATAATTTTTAAACTCGTTTTATGTTTACAATGGAGTTCCTGTCGATTTAAGAATAAAGAGGAAGAAGATGAAATTAGAACAAGAGAGTAAGACTTATAAGTAAACGGGTTGGGATAATTTCAGAAAAACAGGAAATGGAGGAGTGGTCGTGGGAGTTGAGTGTAAATGAGAGGTCTCGTGTTCGAGACCCTCATGGAGCATTGTTTTTTTAAAAGCCTTCCTCAAGGAAGAAGGTAGTTCCTTTATATTAAATTTATTACTATTATTATCCTTTTTCATTATTATTAATTGTTATTATTAATTGCTATTAATACAAATATTATAGATATTATTATTAATAATATTATCACGAAAAATGAAATTATTATAATAAAAATTGTTATTATGTATTATATACTATTAAAGAAATTATTATTTTCATTATCATTATTAGTAAACTTTTTACTTATTAAATTACTGTTATTATTATTATTATTATAAGATGTGTTATTAAAACTAACATTTTATTTTGAAATATATATATATTCAATATAAAAATAATATAACTAATAAGGTTATAAACCTATATTTATATAAATTAATCGATTACAAGTACGTACATTAATAAATATACAAATGATATAGGTTCGTGAATCCGAGGCCAACCCTACAATTGGTCAATGATGTTATATGTATTTTTACTACAAAATACATTAGGTGAGTATATAGTCCCTTTTAAACTTTAAATATTTTGGGCTGAGAATACATGCGCTGTTTTTATAAATGATTTACGTTATGGACACAAGTGATTAAAAATGATATTCTGCGGATTGATGTGCTAGGTAATTTAGTTATATGTTATAATAGCATGTAAGCGCGAATCCTAAAGATAGATCTATCGGGTTTAACACCCCCATCCAGTAGGCTGCACTAGACATAAGAACTAGTGGGCGGATGTTTAGTACTTCGAGGATTATTTATACACTTGCAAGTATACATATTCATCTTTGCGAAGATGACTTACTATATTATTGTTAAGGTTGGTTACTGAGGCCTCAACATAAGTAGAATGATTTTTATACACTTGCGAGTGTATTATATTTTTATACATGAAATCTTGTGGTCCATAGTTATAACGCTGCTAGCATCAAACCTATATATCTCACCAACTTTATGTTGACATTTTAAAGCATGTTATTCTCAGGTACGAATTAAGTCTTCCGCTGTGCAAAAGCTCATGATAAGGACATTACCTGGATTCGATCATCGCGATGGGACCAACTGTCGATGACTTCGTCCGGGAGGATTAGTTCGGGTCTCTACACATACTTATAATAAAATCATGTTAACTATATATATAACCATATATATGTCATCGTATAGTTTTTACAAGTTTTTAACGTTCGTGAATCACCGGTCAACTTGGGTGGTCAATTGTCTATATGAAACCTATTTCTATTAATCAAGTCTTAACAAGTTTGATTTCTTAAGATGTTGGAAACACTTAATCATGTAAATAACAATTTCATTTAATATATATATAAACATGGAAAAGTTCGGGTCACTACAGTACCTACCCGTTAAATAAATTTCGTCCCGAAATTTTAAGCAGTTGGAGGTGTTGACGTATCTTCTGGAAATAAATGCGGGTATTTCTTCTTCATCTGATCTTCACGCTCCCAGGTGAACTCGGGTCCTCTACGAGCATTCCATCAAACCTTAACAATCGGTATCTTGTTTTGTTTAAGTCTCTTAACCTCACGATCCATTATTTCGACGGGTTCTTCAATGAATTGAAGTTTTTCATTGATTTGGATTTCTTCCAACGGAATAGTGAGACCTTCTTTAGCAAAACATTTCTTCAAATTTGAGACGTGGAAAGTGTTATGTACAGCCGCGAGTTGTTGAGGTAGCTCTAGTTGGTAAGCTACTGGTCCGACACGATCTATAATCTTGAATGGTCCAATGTACCTTGGATTTAGTTTCCCCCGTTTACCAAATCGAACAACGCCTTTCTAAGGTGAAACCTTAAGCATGACCATTTCTCCAATTTTAAACTCTATATCTTTTCTTTTACTGTCCGCGTAGCTCTTTTGTCGACTCTGGGCGGTTTTCAATCTTTGTTGAATTTGGATGATTTTCTCGGTAGTTTCTTGTATTATCTCCGGACCCGTAATCTGTCTATCCCCCACTTCACTCCAACAAATTGGAGACCTGCACTTTCTACCATAAAGTGCTTCAAACGGCGCCATCTCAATGCTTGAATGGTAGCTGTTGTTGTAGGAAAATTCTGCTAACGGTAGATGTCGATCCCAACTGTTTCCGAAATCAATAACACAAGCTCGTAGCATGTCTTCAAGCGTTTGTATAGTCCTTTCACTCTGCCCATCAGTTTGTGGATGATAGGCAGTACTCATGTCTAGACGAGTTCCCAATGCTTGCTGTAATGTCTGCCAGAATCTTGAAATAAATCTGCCATCCCTATCAGAGATAATAGAGATTGGTATTCCATGTCTGGAGACGACTTCCTTCAAATACAGTCGTGCTAACTTCTCCATCTTGTCATCTTCTCTTATTGACAGGAAGTGTACTGATTTGGTGAGACGATCAACTATTACCCAAATAGTATCAAAACCACTTGCAGTCCTTGGCAATTTAGTGATGAAATCCATGGTAATATTTTCCCATTTCCATTCCGGGATTTCGGGTTGTTGAAGTAGACCTGATGGTTTCTGATGCTCCGCTTTGACCTTAGAACACGTCAAACATTCTCCTACATATTTAGCAACATCGACTTTCATACCCGGCCACCAAAAATGTTTCTTGAGATCCTTGTACATCTTCCCCGTTCCAGGATGTATTGAGTATCTGGTTTTATGAGCTTCTCTAAGTACTATTTCTCTCATATCTCCAAATTTTGGTACCCAAATCCTTTCAGCCCTATACCGGGTTCCGTCTTCCCGAATATTAAGATGCTTCTCCGATCCTTTGGGTATTTCATCCTTTAAATTTCCCTCTTTTAAAACTCCTTGTTGCGCCTCCTTTATTTGAGTAGTAAGGTTATTGTGAATCGTTATATTCATAGATTTTACTCGAATGGGTTCTCTGTCCTTCCTGCTCAAGGCGTCGGCTACCACATTTGCCTTCCCCGGGTGGTAACGAATCTCAAAGTCGTAATCATTCAACAATTCAATCCACCTACGCTGCCTCATATTCAGTTGTTTCTGATTAAATATGTGTTGAAGACTTTTGTGGTCGGTATATATAATACTTTTGACCCCATATAAGTAGTGCCTCCAAGTCTTTAATGCAAAAACAACCGCGCCTAATTCCAAATCATGCGTCGTATAATTTTGTTCGTGAATCTTTAATTGTCTAGACGCATAAGCAATCACCTTCGTTCGTTGCATTAATACACAACCGAGACCTTGCTTTGATGCGTCACAATAAATCACAAAATCATCATTCCCTTCAGGCAATGATAATATAGGTGTCGTAGTTAGCTTTTTCTTCAATAACTGAAACGCTTTCTCTTGTTCATCCTTCCATTCAAATTTCTTCCCTTTATGCGTTAATGCAGTCAAGGGTTTTGCTATTCTGGAAAAGTCTTGGATGAACCTTCTGTAGTAACCAGCTAGTCCTAAAAACTGGCGTATGTGTTTCGGAGTTTTCGGGGTTTCCCACTTTTTAACAGTTTCTATCTTTGCTGGATCCACCTTAATAGCTTCTTTGTTCACTATGTGACCGAGGAATTGAACTTCTTCCAACCAAAATGCACACTTTGAAAATTTAGCGTACAATTCTTCCTTCCTCAATACTTCTAACACCTTTCTCAAATGTTCACCGTGTTCTTGGTCATTCTTTGAGTAAATAAGTATGTCATCAATGAAAACAATGACAAACCTGTCAAGGTATGGTCCACACACTCGGTTCATAAGGTCCATGAACACAGTTGGTGCATTAGTTAAACCAAACGGCATGACCATAAACTCGTAATGACCGTAACGTGTTCTGAAAGCAGTCTTTGGAATATCATCTTCTTTTACCCGCATTTGATGATACCCGGAACGTAAGTCAATCTTTGAATAAACAGACGAGCCTTGTAGTTGATCAAATAAGTCGTCGATTCTCGGTAGTGGGTAGCAGTTCTTGATGGTAAGTTTGTTCAACTCTCGGTAGTCGATACACAACCTGAATGTACCATCTTTCTTCTTGACAAACAAAACAGGAGCTCCCAACGGTGATGTGCTTGGTCGAATGAAACCACGCTTTAAAAGTTCTTGTAATTGGCTTTGCAGTTCTTTCATCTCGCTGGGTGCGAGTCTGTAAGGAGCACGAGCTATTGGTGCAGCTCCTGGTACAAGATCTATTTGAAATTCAACGGATCGATGTGGGGGTAATCCCGGTAATTCTTTCGGAAATACATCGGGAAATTCTTTTGCGAAGGGAACATCATTGATGCTCTTTTCTTCAGTTTGTACTTTCTCGACGTGTGCTAGAACAGCATAGCAACCTTTTCTTATTAGTTTTTGTGCCTTCAAATTACTAATAAGATGTAGCTTCATGTTGCCCTTTTCTCCGTACACCATTAAGGGTTCTCCTTCTTCTCGTACAATGCGAATTGCATTTTTATAACATACGATCTCTGCTTTCACCTTCTTCAGCCAGTCCATGCCAACTATTACATCAAAACTCCCTAACTCTACTGGTATCAAATCAATCTTAAATATTTCGCTACCCAATTTAATTTCTCGATTCCGGCATATATTATCTGCTGAAATTAATTTACCGTTAGCTAATTCGAGTAAAAATGTACTATCCAACGACGTCAATGGACAACTTAATTTAGCACAAAAATCTCTACTCATATAGCTTCTATCCGCACCCGAATCAAATAAAACGTAAGCAGATTTATTGTCAATAAGAAACGTACCCGTAACAAGCTCCGGGTCTTCCTGTGCCTCTGCCGCATTAATATTGAAAACTCTTCCGCGGCCTTGTCCATTCGTGTTCTCCTGGTTTGGGCAATTTCTAATAATGTGGCCCGATTTTCCACATTTATAATAAACTACATTGGCATAACTTGCTCCGACACTACTTGCTCCGCCATTACTCGTTCCGACACCATTTGTTCCTTTCGTTCTGTTAACCCCTGGTCCGTAGACCTCACACTTCGCCGCGCTATGACCATTTCTTTTACACTTGTTGCAAAATTTGGTGCAGAACCCCGAGTGATACTTTTCACACCTTTGGCATAGCTGCTTCTGATTGTTGTTGTTGTTGTTGTTGTTGCGGTTGTTATTGTTGTTGGGATGATTGTTGTAGTTGCTGTTGTTGTTGTTGTTGTTGTTGTTGTTGTTGTTGTTGTTGTTGTTGTTGTTGTTGTTGTTGTTGTTATTGGGCCGTTTGTTGTAGTTGCGATTGATGTTGCGATTGTTGGGATAATTGTTGCGATTATTATTGTAATTGCTGTTGTTGTTGTATTGGTGATTCTTATCACCGTTTTCCTCCCACTTTCTTTTGACTTGCTTTACATTGGCCTCTTCAGCCGTCTGTTCTTTAATTCTTTCCTCAATCTGGTTCACTAGTTTGTGAGCCATTCTACATGCCTGTTGTATGGAGGCGGGCTCGTGTGAACTTATATCTTCTTGGATTCTTTCCGGTAATCCTTTCACAAATGCGTCGATCTTCTCTTCCTCATCTTCGAACGCTCCCGGAAACAATAGGCACAATTCTGTGAATCGTCTTTCGGACGTGGTAATATCAAATCCTTGGGTTCGTAACCCTCTAAGTTCTGTCTTGAGCTTATTGACCTCGTTTCTGGGACGATACTTCTCATTCATCAAGTGCTTGAATGCTGACCACGGTAGTGCGTACGCATCATCTTGTCCCACTTGCTCTAGATAGGTATTCCACCATGTTAACGCAGAACCTGTGAAGGTATGCGTAGCGTACTTCACTTTTTCCTCTTCAGTACACTTACTTATGGCAAACACCGATTCGAACTTCTCGGTTCACCGTTTCAATCCGATCGGTCCTTCGGTTCCATCAAATTCCAAAGGTTTGCAAGCAGTGAATTCTTTGTAGGTGCATCCTACACGATTTCCTGTACTGCTAGATCCAAGGTTATTGTTGGTATATAGCGCAGCCTGTACTGCGGCTATGTTTGAAGCTATAAAAGTACGGAATTCCTCTTCATTCATTTTCACGGTGTGTCGAGTAGTCGGTGCCATTTCCTTCAAAATAGTCAAATGGAATAAGTTAATCATACAGAATATTAAGAGTAGTTAATAGTATTTCGTAGCATAATATGAACTCATTTATAAAAGCTTTTTCTTCATATTAGCGTTTTATAAGTTTAAATTCGGGTAGTACCTACCCGCTAAGTTCATACTTAGTAGCTAATATACAATTCAACTACTACAATTCTATATGAAAAACTGATTATAATAATATTTCGCGTTCAAACTTTTATACAATATTTTACAAACTTACAATACCGCTTATTTTACATAAAGCATGAAATATAGCACACAATAACTTTGATACAAGATAGTTGTGAAGATAATTCTAGCTAGTACAAAAGTCGTCCAGCAAAGGCAATAAAGACACGTAATTCATACGTCCAGAAACAAGTCATGCATTCCGGTTTTACTAGGACTACTTCCCATCCTTGGTCTTGTGGAACATAACCGTTATGGCCGTTGATAAGACAGCGTGTTGTAACGTCGTCAAAGGGACGAGGGTTACGTAATGACTAACAGTCTCGTAATAACCTAAAAACCTCATTTCTTACCCCAATTACCGACTCCGTCACTTGTGAGAACGTTTTGTTTAATAGTTGTGGCCCGATGTTCTTTTTCTCACTTTGGTGAAAAGCGAACATTACTAACCCGTAAGCATAGCATGCTTCTTTATGTTGCATGTTAGCCGCTTTTTCTAAATCATGAAGTCCTATATTCGGATACATTGAGTCAAAATAATTTCTTAACCCGTTGCGTAAAATAGCATTTGGGTTCCCCGCAATATATGCGTCAAAGTAAACACATCGTAACTTATGGGTTTCCCAATGTGATATCCCCCATCTTTCAAACGAAAGTCTCTTATAAACCAAGACATTCTTGGAACGTTCTTCGAATGTCTTACAAACTGATTTCGCCGTAAATAGTTGTGCCGAAGAATTCTGACCGACTCTAGACAAGATTTCATCAATCATGTCTCCAGGTAGGTCTCTTAAAATATTGGGTTGTCTATCCATTTTGTATTTTTATACTGTAAAATAGACAAGAGTTAGATTCATAAAAAAAATACTTATTAATACAAGCAATTTTTACATATATCATAAAGCATAAGCACACTATATTACATATATTACACCACACGAATACAACTATCTTATTCCGACTCGCTCGTTTCTTCTTCTTCGGTTTTGGTTCATTTTGCCAAGTTTCTAGGGATATATGATGTTCCCCTAATACGAGCTGTCGTTTTCCACAACGGTTTAGAAAAACCTGGTGGTTTAGAGGTTCCCGGGTCATTGTTACAACTTAAGGGCTTCGGGGGTTGACGATACATATAAAGTTCATCGGGGTTGGAATTAGATTTCTCTATTTTTATGCCCTTTCCCTTATTATTTTCTTTTGCCTTTTTAAATTCAGTTGGGGTAATTTCTATAACATCATCGGAATTCTCGTCGGAATCCGATTCATCGGAAAATTGGTAATCCTCCCAATATTTTGCTTCCTTGGCGGAAACACCATTGACCATAATTAACCTTGGTCGGTTGGTTGAGGATTTTCTTTTACTTAACCGTTTTATTATTTCCCCCACCGGTTCTATTTCCTCCTCCGGTTCCTCCTCTTCCGGTTCTGATTCTTCTTCCGGTTCTGATTCTTCTTCCGGTTCTTCTTCGGGAACTTGTGAATAAGTCCAATATATATTCGACTCTTCGTTATTATTAGGTGAGTCAATGGGATTTGTGCTAGAGGTAGACATCTATCACACAATATCAAACATGTTAAGAGATTAATATATCACATAATATATACATGTTAATAATATATAGTTTCCAACAAAAATGTTAAGCAATCATTTTTAAAGAAAATACGGTCGAAGTCCAGACTCACTAATGCATCCTAACAAACTCGATAAGACACACTAATGCAAATTTTCTGGTTCTCTAAGACCAATGCTCGGATACCAACTGAAATGTCCCGTTCTTATTGATTAAAAACGTTCCATATTAATTAATTTCGTTGCGAGGTTTTGACCTCTATATGAGACGTTTTTCAAAGACTGCATTCATTTTTAAAACAAACCATAACCTTTATTTCATAAATAAAGGTTTAAAAAGCTTTACGTAGATTATTAAATAATTATAATCTAAAATATCCTGTTTACACACGACCATTACATAATGGTTTACAATACAAATATGTTACATCGAAATCAGTTTCTTGAATGCAGTTTTTACACAATATCATACAAACATGGACTCCAAATCTTGTCCTTATTTTAGTATGCAACAGCGGAAGCTCTTAGTATTCACCTGAGAATAAACATGCTTTAAACGTCAACAAAAATGTTGGTGAGTTATAGGTTTAACCTATATATATCAAATCGTAATAATAGACCACAAGATTTCATATTTCAATACACATCCCATACATAGAGATAAAAATCATTCATATGGTGAACACCTGGTAACCGACATTAACAAGATGCATATATAAGAATATCCCCATCATTCCGGGACACCCTTCGGATATGATATAAATTTCAAAGTACTAAAGCATCCGGTACTTTGGATGGGGTTTGTTAGGCCCAATAGATCTATCTTTAGGATTTGCGTCAATTAGGGTGTATGTTCCCTAATTCTTAGATTACCAGACTTAATAAAAAGGGGCATATTCGATTTCGATAATTCAACCATAGAATGTAGTTTCACGTACTTGTGTCTATTTTGTAAATCATTTATAAAACCTGCATGTATTCTCATCCCAAAAATATTAGATTTTAAAAGTGGGACTATAACTCATTTTCACAGATTTTTTACTTCGTCGGGAAGTAAGACTTGGCCACTGGTTGATTTCTTTAACCTATAACAATATATACATATATATCAAAGTATGTTCAAAATATATTTACAATACTTTTAATACATTTTGATGTTTTAAGTTTATTAAGTCAGCTGTCCTCGTTAGTAACTTACAACTAGTTGTCCACAATTAGATGTACAGAAATAAATCGATAAATATTATCTTGAATCAATCCACGACCCAGTGTATACGTATCTCAGTATTGATCACAACTCAAACTATATATATTTTGGAATCAACCTCAACCCTGTATAACTAACTCCAACATTCACATATAGAGTGTCTATGGTTGTTCCGAAATATATATAGATGTGTCGACATGATAGGTCGAAACATTGTATACGTGTCTATGGTATCTCAAGATTACATAATATACAATAAAAGTTGATTAAGTTATGGTTGGAATAGATTTGTTACCAATTTTCATGTAGCTAAAATGAGAAAAATTATCCAATCTTGTTTTACCCATAACTTCTTCATTTTAAATCCGTTTTGAGTGAATCAAATTGCTATGGTTTCATATTGAACTCTATTTTATGAATCTAAACAGAAAAAATATAGGTTTATAGTCGGAAAAATAAGTTACAAGTCTTTTTTTAAAGGTAGTCATTTCAGTCGAAAGAACGACGTCTAGATGACCATTTTAGAAAACATACTTCCACTTTGCGTTTAACCATAATTTTTGGATATAGTTTCATGTTCATAATAAAAATCATTTTCCCAGAATAACAACTTTTAAATTAAAGTTTATCATAGTTTTTAATTAACTAACCCAAAACAGCCCGCAGTGTTACTACGACGGCGTAAATCCGGTTTTACGGTGTTTTTCGTGTTTCCAGGTTTTAAATCATTAAGTTAGAATATCATATAGATATAGAACATGTGTTTAGTTGATTTTAAAAGTCAAGTTAGAAGGATTAACTTTTATTTGCGAACAAGTTTAGAATTAACTAAACTATGTTCTAGTGATTACAAGTTTAAACCTTCGAATAAGATAGCTTTATATGTATGAATCGAATGATGTTATGAACATCATTACTACCTCAAGTTCCTTGGATAAACCTACTGGAAATGAGAAAAATAGATCTAGCTTCAAAGGATCCTTGGATGGCTTGAAAGTTCTTGAAGCAGAATCATGACACGAAAACAATTTCAAGTAAGATTTTCACTCTAAATAAGATTGTTATAGTTATAGAAATTGATTTAAAGTTTGAATATGATTATTACCTTGTATTAGAAAGATAACCTACTGTAAGTAACAAAGGTTTCTTGATCTTGGATGATTACTTGGAATGGATTTAGAAAACTTGGAAGTAAACTTGCAATCTTGGAAGTATTCTTGATTTTATGAAACTAGAACTTTTGGAATTTATGAAGAACACTTAGAACTTGAAGATAGAACTTGAGAGAGATCAATTAGATGAAGAAAATTGAAGAATGAAAGTGTTTGTAGGTGTTTTTGGTCGTTGGTCTATGGATTAGATATAAAGGATATGTAATTTTATTTTCATGTAAATAAGTCATGAATGATTACTCATATTTTTGTAATTTTATGAGATATTTCATGCTAGTTGCCAAATGATGGTTCCCACATGTGTTAGGTGACTCACATGAGCTGCTAAGAGCTGATCATTGGAGTGTATATACCAATAGTACATACATCTAAAAGCTGTGTATTGTACGAGTACGAATACGGGTGCATACGAGTAGAATTGTTGATGAAACTGAACGAGGATGTAATTGTAAGCATTTTTGTTAAGTAGAAGTATTTTGATAAGTGTCTTGAAGTCTTTCAAAAGTGTATGAATACATATTAAAACACTACATGTATATATATTTTAACTGAGTCGTTAAGTCATCGTTAGTCGTTACATGTAAATGTTGTTTTGAAACCTTTAGGTTAACGATCTTGTTGAATGTTGTTAACCCATTGTTTATTATAACAAATGAGATGTTAAATTGTTATATTATCATGATATTATGATATATAATATATCTTAGTATGATATATATACAGTTAAATGTCGTTACAACGATAATCGTTACATATATGTCTCGTTTCGAAATCATTAAGTTAGTAGTCTTATTTTTACATATGTATTTCATTGTTAATACACTTGATAATATATTTACTTATCATTTAACATAATTAACCAAGTGTATCAATATCTTAATATGATTCATATGTACCTAGTAAGACGTTGTTATAACGATAATTGTTATATATATCGTTTTCGAGTTTCTTAAATTAATAGTCTCATTTTTATGTATATAACTCATTGTTAAAATACTTAATGAGATACATACTTATAATAAAATCATGTTAACTATATATATAACCATATATATGTCATCGTATAGTTTTACAAGTTTTTAACGTTCGTGAATCACCGGTCAACTTGGGTGGTCAATTGTCTATATGAAACCTATTTCAATTAATCAAGTCTTAACAAGTTTGATTGCTTAACATGTTGGAAACACTTAATCATGTAAATAACAATTTCATTTAATATATATATAAACATGGAAAAGTCTGGGTCACTACATTGACGACCTTTGCATTCGGACTAATTTTTGTTTGATCATTTGCGGTCATCCGTGTGACGAATCAATCGAATAAACATGATTGGTACACCTCGCACCACCCCATAATCACTCCACCCAACACCACCCTCTATGTACTACGAAGTCCAATTCGACAAACTCAAGGCTACATGATGGAGCTCGTTCATATCTTTCAAAAGCAATCTGACACCCAGAAGTCTCGGAGAGCAAGTCACTCTTAAATGAAGAAACTAACTCTGGACCCTTGCACACTGTTCAATCTGACGTTAGCAGGTGACCATATAGAAAGCCATTTTCCCAACATATACAAATGAAATGTTGTGAGGAACAGGCTACAAGATTTTAGTGGAAAGTCATGTTAGGGGTTAAGCCTACGTCAAACGCACATCCAATTAACTCAACTAGTTGACCACTAGTAAGTGTAGTCGACCTTATTTTGAGCCAACAAAAATATTTAATATTACTATTATTACTATACTAAAATAGTATAAAAATGATAAATTTGAATATTTTAAAGTCATTAAAAACTTTTATACTCAATTAATAGTTAATAGTATTAGTATTATAAAATAATTAATTTAATTAATCTAATAAAAATAAGAAAAATTAAGATTAATCATCCATGACACATTTTCCATATCGTTTGGTCGTGCCCTTAGATTGGTTTCAAGGTTTTCTCCCGGGCAGCGATGAGAGCGGGTTATTATCGCTGCATCGGCATAGTCGAAACGAGAGATGATCGCAACGGGTGATTTAGTCCCCTCGGGTGATATAATCGCTGTTAAAAAAGAAAAAAGATTAATAAAAGGTCTTAAATTGGGCGAGCAAATTGCATACCTCTTCTACAAATCACTACAATCTACAATTAATCTAAAAAATGCCGCCTTCTAACCCTAAAATAATTTAAAAATACAAACATCCAGCGGTTCATTGGGGTACAATATTATCTAGCAAATAATTCTAAGTAACTAACCACTGCCCGTTTGTAACTAAAAAGTAAATAAACCAGGCGATCCCCAAATTCTATCCATCCCTACCAGACGACATAACCTAACCGTGTTTAATTTTCTGAAACCTTATAATCGAAATTAATGTGATATCCAATGTTATCAAATCAATGTGCGATGATTTTGTCAATGGGAATCCACATATCGATTGTCAACCTGTATCATCTACCATCGGTAAGCTTTCACATCTTTAAGTTAACGGTTATCATCTGTTTTCGATGAGTGTAGTTAATTTTATTAACAACCCAAAATTGAATATTTTGACCCAATTTTGTTACGCTTCATTTGATATACACAAGAAGACATCTTTCCTAAAGTCTGTGTGTTATCATCATGTCCAATGCAGGTGAACAAGTTCTTGTCATATAGTGAAGATGGTTTAATTTAATCTGGAAAGCCTATTTTTCAAGCTTATTCATGTCTTATATTTAAAGAGATGGCATGTGTCATGTCCTTCCATTTCATTTAGTTAAGTATCAATGTTGTCTAAATTACATTCTTATTCACCAATTGGAAGTTAATTGACAATCGATATATATGCTTGCATTGTGCAATACTAACGTACTTACTTTATTAAATACTTGATTAGGTAGCCGTGAGTAACTTGCTTATGAAATATTGTTTGGTCGTATTATATTCATTTTGTGATGTTTTTAAGGTATAATGGTTGTGCAAGGGTATCCTATAACTGGAACTATGTACATTTAGTTAGTAAATGATTGTGTCTTAGGGTTTCGTGGATGTTATGGATGTTAATGATGATGAATGGTGATGGTTTCTTGAAAAATTTTTGGAACTTCTTTGGCCTGCTTTCTAGGAAAGTTTCAAGTTCAACCAGAAAACAACGTTAGGCTTAGTACGTTGATTTGGATTTTTTGACTAATATTTTGCATATGGTTTTGACGTTTTTGAATTAAGAATTTTGTTTAATTTTGAATATGGCTTTGACATTTTTAAGTTTGCAGTTTCTTGATGTTATTGGGATTAATATAAGTTTTAATCTTTAATTATGTTATTGGGATTACAATATAAAGTTGAAATTCTTACAATATTGCTAATATATTTGAGATTAGCTTTGTTGACCGAAAGTTGGTGATGAAGTTATAATCTTTTTGTGTTCTTATACAGAATCGGTAGCCAACATAACCGGAATACCCCCTCGGTTTTTGCAGTAAAGTTGATACCGTGAGTGCCTTCATCCGAAGTTGTTATTATGCATTGCTTGATTAGAGGTTTAACCTTTAGATTATTTTAACCTTTGAATTATTAGAATCTGACATATGCTGGTATGTTTTAACTCACATATATGTGGTACGCAACCAAATTGCTGAAATCTTGTTCGTATCATGTGTAGTGTTTTGTTGTCCGGGTTATGTTTAGAAAGCTTAAAATCTGTTGGAATTGGCCGAATACTTCAGAGAAAATGTAGTTCTACTTATTGTCTTTTATTAGTTACTGTCATGGGCTTATTCAACTATATATGGAACTATGCTCATTTGGTAGGAATATAGATTTGACAAATTGAGTAGGTTGAGTATTGGATAGAACGACATAATAAAGACCATTAAATTCTATTTGTTCATCGCCGCTTTGGGTTGTGGGGATGTTAATCGATTATGATTTTAATTAACAGAGCGTGTTTGTGAACACTACCATGTAAGGAGAGCGAATATTTCCATTATAACATGTGAAACTTGGTATTTTTTTTGCTACTTTTGCAACCAGAAGCAGTTGAGTTAAGTTTGCCTTATCAAGCGGGAGATCGGTCTGTATAGGAGGTCGCCACACCAATCATGTATCCAGTCACAGCCAACATAGACCATTCATGGGTCTCTAAGAGTTACGTACTAAGGAGAGGTCATAGAAAAGTCGTTGGATGGGGAATATTTGTTAATAGAACACTTCAAAAGTTTTTTTCCCTATTTTTATTATATGTATTTCTAAAGCGCACAGTAGAACTGGAATGGCTATATACCATTCTAGCCAAATGGGTCATTGTGAACACCTTTCTTCTTAGTTTAATATTCGTAGTCTAACTTTCATTTGTTGGACAAGAGACACTAAACTTGGGGTTCTTGTAGCTTGCAAGTTGCAAGGCTATTTCAAATCAAAAGTTCAACAGGTGACAATAGGTTTAAAAGAGAAGGCATTCCCTCTTTTGGTTTTGTGAATTTTTTTCCATGCAATTGTGTAGTCAAGGTTGTAAAACTCGCGACTCGGGGAGTACTCGGCAGGAGGTTTTTGAGGAGTAATCGGCGACTCGGGGAGTACTCGGGGGAGTAATCGGATGTTGACTTTCGTTGACTTTTTAAGATAAATATATATATTTTGATAATATATAAATAACAGGGACTGTTATTGTCATTTTATCAAAGGTTCAAGAGTGATTTTCAAATTTGTTCTTATTATTAACGTTTGGTAATAGTTGAGGGGCTGTTAGTGTCATTTGATAAAGAAAAAGAAAATATTAAAATATTTAAAATATCACTTTTTATCAAGCGTCTAAGATCTGTACATCTTCCCAGATCTAAAATTCAGACACGCTTCCTTCCTTTTATCATATACAGTGTCAACTATACAAGAAAGCTGTGGTCTTCCTTAATTCACGACAGGTTTCACCTTGCTCCTTCTTCCTTTTCCTTTTCTTGCTCTCCTTCCTCCTCTTTAAATATTTCAGGCAAGATCTGAGTTTTTCCGATGTCATTGACCACCGTTTGACCGGCGTTGACCGAGTAATTAGGCGAGTTAGACACCGATTTCTCGTTTTGATCTTCCAGCCGATTAATCGCCGATTACTCGGCCGAGTAGGCCGAGTTTTGCAACACTGTGTGTAGTAGTCTCTAGCGGCTCTTATTGATGTATATGTAGAAAGAGTAGGATAAACAAATGTTGTTCGATGTGTCCGTTGACAAGAAATTTTCAATTTAGTTTGCTGTATAAATTTTGAAGTCCCCATTTCATGTGCACTCGCTCCGTTTCACTGGTTTAACTATTTCCATCTCAGGTATTCAACTTTAGTACTGAAGATTAATAAGAAAAATAACTGTCGATAGTGAGGTTCCCGCCATTGATTATGATCATACTGGCCAATTTATCTTCCTTGGGGATGCACAGTTGAGTCTCTTCAATGTCATTTTATCGACTTTTTATGACGTATTTTTGTGTTTCACAGTAACCTTTTCTCTATTGGTTTTTTTTCTTCTTTAAATGGTTGTGTTGTTTCGATTAGTTTTTTATGGGTCACCGAGTGTGGGTTATGTGCTGTTTCGATTATCTACCATGTATTTATAAATTCTAAAGATCCGTTAACTGATTTAATAGGGGTATGTGGTTCGATTAGATGTTTCCTGATTCGTTGCCATCTCTCTGTGGGCAATGCAGAAATCAAATGTAGGCTGTTATCAAAAAAATTTAATTTGACAAATTATGACCAACATCTTCCGTCATTTATAGAAGTTATGGTTTGTAACGGAATTTTTGCTAGTTATTGTTTTTTATTTTTTTTTTATTTTTTATTTTTTGTATTTTATCTTTTTATTGTTTTATTTGCAGACAACCTTACACGATATGACATGATGTATATGTATTATATTGTTCATAATACACCGTGTAACTAGGCTAAGTGTTTAGCTCGGTATCTATATAAGAGTGTGGGGAAAAAACATAATGCTGCTGTTTGTGGTGGGACCTATATAACTCAGTTAGCTCTAGGTTTAGGGGATAATACTGAGAGTGATGTATTTGCTTTGACAGAGGTTTCAACTACAACCTATTTTGATGAAGCACATTTGGCAAACCTAGACCTAGTTGATAACAAAAACCATTCTAGTGGAAATGTCAGTTTTGCAAGGAAAGAAAGAACTACTGTCAACAGTGAAGCGTTCCAAGATCTCAGATTAAGTGATTTGGAAAAACATTTACGCTATAAGAATGAGGCGGTACGTTTTTTATTTAAAGAACTTGGATATTCGTTTGCCCCATGTCCTTCCTCTAGTCGTCAATCTGGTAAAGCTGCTGGTTCATCTCACCCTAAATTCACAAAATCAACTGCTGCACGTTTTCCTGCTCGTCTTCCGTAAAATGATGAAACTTCAGGTACTTCCAGTGGGTAGTGTGACGTAATCAACTGCTACTGCTTTAGGTTTGTGTTTTTTGATTCAGATCGAACTTTTGTTTATTTTTGGTTATGTGATTTGATTATTATGTTAATTTCAGTACTGTTTGATAAGTATTTCAATAGTTTGGAACTAGTATCTTTTGGATATTTTGTTTACAATCCTAGTTTATGGATCTTATTTATCACTGGTTTTATTTGGCTGTTGGATCTTATTTATCCATGTTTTCAGTTATATTATTGGCCACTTGTTCAATTTGTTATACTTTAGATTGAAAGTAATAGCTATGACTCACTTGTTGACAATTGGTTGTGTTGACCCAACAAGCAACATTAGCTACTTGTCAAACGCAAAAATTGACGTGTGCACCTGAGACATAGTAGCAATGTCCGAATATTGTTCTATAGAAGCAACAATTGGCAAGTTTAGAAACGGTAATTTTTATGTTAGTTGATAGAACTGGTTTACATCATTACATGAAATCCCAAGTATCGACAAATATCAAAGCACGTTTAGACAATACGACAAATTAATAATTGACAACGTATGACTTTTCTTTTATTAAAAATACACCTTTTTATTCCCTTTTCATATATGGTTTTAACCAGTATTAGAACTACATACAAAACATAAAAAGTAACTCGAATAACTATGCTTATATATAATAACTTAAAACTGAATGCAAAATATTATGATTCATGTGTTATATCTTTAAGATTGACACCGATAAGAAAAGTTACAAATACAAAATCATGTTATTCTAGTAATGTCATAAGAACACCAAATTAAATTCTTATAAGTCCTTTTTATAATAATAATTATGACACTAAAAACTCATTCATCTTATTAAACAATCAACGTCTACTAAAAACTTATATTAATATGACCTAAATATAAAGTGTCATATGATAGTATATTTTATATAACTTTAATATAAGGTGTCATATTTGATTAACGCATGCGACATCAATCAGTTAAATGTCTTATAAATTTCCCTTTTATGATTCACAATTAAAGTGTCCTATCAAATGATATGATACTTAGGACCCCAACAACTCATCCGTCACATTAAAGACTCAAAGTGTCCAAAAAATTGACAGTTATACGACATAAATATCTCATGTCCTATTAGTTCATGATATAATACGACTATGACAAATAAATGTCCTATGATACTTTATTTCTTAACACTTATTTATAAAGTGTCCTATTCAATAAACACATAACGTGACACTAAACCGTAAAATGTCTTATAAAGTTCCATTTTATGATTCACAATTAAAGTGTCCTATGAAATGATATGACAATTAGGACCCCAACAACTCATCCATCACAATACAGAATCAAATTGTCCTAAATATTTATAATGATACGACATATATTTCACATGTCATATTAGCTTATGATATAATACGACTATGAAAAAAAATGTCCTATGATAGTTTATTTCATATGACCTTTTTATAAAGTGTCCTATTAAATTCACACATAATGCGACACTAAATTTTTAACTGTCTTATAAAGTTCCATTTGATGATTCACAATTAAATTGTCCTATGAAATCATATGATAATTATAATTAACGTGTCCTAAAATTTTACAATAATACAACATAAATATCATATGTCCTATTAGCTTATGTTATAATACGACTATGACAAATAAATGTCCTATTAGAGTTTATTTCATATGACTTTTATATAAGGTGTTCTATTAAATTAACATGTAATATTACACTATGCCGATAAATGTCTTATAAAGTACTATCTTATGGTTCACACTTAAAGTGTCCTATGAAATCATATGATCATTAAGCCAGAAAAATATCAATCAGTCATATTAAGTCCTATTATGTTCTACTATGACACGACTCACAAAAATAAACGTCCTATAAAGGTACATTTCATATGACCGTCATATAATGTGTCTTAATAACATAAATTTATAGGACATAAGTACCAAAAGTCCTAACATGATACAATTTAATAAGACTCTCGGAAATAATTGGCCTCTAAAGATATATTTAATATAACGTTCATATTAAGTGTCCTATTACATAAACATATAATGAGACTCTATCAAATAAATGCCTTATAAGATTCTCTATTATGATCTACTTTTTAAGTGTCCTATGAAAATATATGATTATGGGACCTACTCTAAAAGCGTATCTCATCATAGGACCCTACTCTAAAAGAGTACCTCATAATAGGACCATACTCTAAAAGCGTAGCTCATAAAAGGACCTAAATATTTTTTGGTCCTATGTAAGTAGCATTTAGGACCATATTTTACTAGGTCCCAGAAAAAAAGGTCCTATAGGAGCATTTTTCTTGTAGTGAGAGCTTGCAACATATACAAATTATTGGTTGTTATGCGCAAATAAATATTGGCCACACAAATAGAGCTTGCAACTTATGATCCCCAAATGGGTGAGCTTTTCATTCACAGTTGAAATGTCCCGTTCTTATTGATTAAAAACGTTCCATATTAATTGATTTCGTTGCGAGGTTTTGACCTCTATATGAGACGTTTTTCAAAGACTGCATTCATTTTAAAACAAACCATAACCTTTATTTCATCAATAAAGGTTTAAAAAGCTTTACGTAGATTATCAAATAATGATAATCTAAAATATCCTGTTTACACACGACCATTACATAATGGTTTACAATACAAATATGTTACAACAAAATAAGTTTCTTGAATGCAGTTTTTACACAATATCATACAAGCATGGACTCCAAATCTTGTCCTTATTTAAATATGCGACAGCGGAAGCTCTTAATAATCACCTGAGAATAAACATGCTTAAAACGTCAACAAAAATGTTGGTGAGTTATAGGTTTAACCTATATATATCAAATCGTAACAATAGACCACAAGATTTCATATTTCAATACACATCCCATACATAGAGATAAAAATCATTCATATGGTGAACACCTGGTAACCGACATTAACAAGATGCATATATAAGAATATCCCCATCATTCCGGGACACCCTTCGGATATGATATAAATTTCGAAGTACTAAAGCATCCGGTACTTTGGATGGGGTTTGTTAGGCCCAATAGATCTATCTTTAGGATTCGCGTCAATTAGGGTGTCTGTTCCCTAATTCTTAGATTACCAGACTTAATAAAAAGGGGCATATTCGATTTCGATAATTCAACCATAGAATGTAGTTTCACGTACTTGTGTCTATTTTGTAAATCATTTATAAAACCTGCATGTATTCTCATCCCAAAAATATTAGATTTTAAAAGTGGGACTATAACTCACTTTCACAGATTTTTTACTTCGTCGAGAAGTAAGACTTGGCCACTGTTGATTCACGAACCTATAACAATATATACATATATATTAAAGTATGTTCAAAATATATTTACAACACTTTTAATATATTTTGATGTTTTAAGTTTATTAAGTCAGCTGTCCTCGTTAGTAACCTACAACTAGTTGTCCACAGTTAGATGTACAGAAATAAATCAATAAATATTATCTTGAATCAATCCACGACCCAGTGTATACTTATCTCAGTATTGATCACAACTCAAACTATATATATTTTGGAATCAACCTCAACCCTGTATAGCTAACTCCAACATTCACATATAGAGTGTCTATGGTTGTTCCGAAATATATATAGATGTGTCGACATGATAGGTCGAAACATTGTATACGTGTCTATGGTATCTCAAGATTACATAATATACAATACAAGTTGATTAAGTTATGGTTGGAATAGATTTGTTACCAATTTTCACGTAGCTAAAATGAGAAAAATTATCCAATCTTGTTTTACCCATAACTTCTTCATTTTAAATCCGTTTTGAGTGAATCAAATTGCTATGGTTTCATATTGAACTCTATTTTATGAATCTAAACATAAAAAGTATAGGTTTATAGTCAGAAAAATAAGTTACAAGTCGTTTTTGTAAAGGTAGTCATTTCAGTCGAAAGAACGACGTCTAGATAACCATTTTAGAAAACATACTTCCACTTTGAGTTTAACCATAATTTTTGGATATAGTTTCATGTTCATAATAAAAATCATTTTCTCAGAATAACAACTTTTAAATCAAAGTTTATCATAGTTTTTAATTAACTAACCCAAAACAGCCTGCGGTGTTACTACGATGGCGTAAATCCGGTTTTACGGTGTTTTTCGTGTTTCCAGGTTTTAAATCATTAAGTTAGCATATCATATAGATATAGACCATGTGTTTAGTTAATTTTAAAAGTCAAGTTAGAAGGATTAACTTTTGTTTGCGAACAAGTTTAGAATTAACTAAACTATGTTCTAGTGATTACGAGTTTAAACCTTCGAATAAGATAGTTTTATATATATGAATCGAATGATGTTATGAACATCATTACTACCTCAAGTTTAGTAGGTAAACCTACTAGAAGTGACAAGAAATGATCTAGCTTCAAAGGATCTTGGTTATAGTTATAGTTATAGTAAGATTTTTACTCGAATTAAGATAGTTTATAGTTATAGAAATTGAATCAAAGTTTGAATATGAATATTACCTTGAATAAGAAAGATAACCTACTGTATATAACAAAGGTTTCTTGATCTTAGATGATTACTTGGAATGGATTAGAAAGCTTGGAAGTAAATTAGTAAACTTGAAGGGATTTTTGAAGTTTTCTTGAAGTGTTCTTCCTATGATGATTATAGCTTGATTCTTGAAGTGATTTTTGATGAAGATGATGATTAACTACTGGAAAAATACGTTCATAATAGTGTGTGTGTGTTGAGAGAGAATTAGAAAGAGAATTGGAAGTGAAATGGAGTGAATGATGAGTGGTAATTGGTGAGTGGTGAGTGGGGTTAAAAGGAGTTCTAGTTAGTTGACTAGCTCATGGTAGAAGTTAAAATTGATTAGTCATACATGACATAATCAAGAGTGGAATCCCATGCTAGTTCCTATTGATATATACCCATAGTAAGTACGTTTTGAAGCTGTGTATAATACGGGTAAGAATACGACTAGAATTCTTGATGAAAGAAAAGAATGGGAAAGTAACTGTAACCATTTTTGTTAAGTATGAGTGTTTTGATATATGTCTTGAAGTCTTCCAAAAGTATTTTAATACATCTAAATACACTACATGTATATACATTTTAACTGAGTCGTTAAGTCATCGTTAGTCGTTACATGTAAGTGTTGTTTTGAAACCTTTAAGTTAACGATCTCAATTAATGTTGTTAACCCATTGTTTATTATATCTAATGAGATGTTAAATTATTATATTATCATGATATTATGATATATTAATATATCTTAATATGATATATATACATTTAAATGTCGTTACAACGATAATCGTTACATATATGTCTCGTTTCGAAATCCTTAAGTTAGTAGTCTTGTTTATATGTATATAACTCATTGTTAATATACTTATGGAGATACTTACTTATCATAATCTCATGTTAACCATATGTATATCCATATATATATATCGTCATGTCGTTTTTACAAGTTTTAACGTTCGTGAATCGCCGGTCAACTTGGGTGGTCAATTGTCTATATGAAACATATTTCAATTAATCAAGTCTTAACAAGTTTGATTGCTTAACATGTTGGAAACATTTAATCATGTAAATATCAATCTCAATTAATATATATAAACATGGAAAAGTTCAGGTCACTACAGTACCTACCCGTTAAATAAATTTCGTCCCGAAATTTTAAGCTGTTGAAGGTGTTGACGAATCTTCTGGAAATAGATGCGGGTATTTCTTCTTCATCTGATCTTCACACTCCCAGGTGAACTCGGGTCCTCTACGAGCATTCCATCGAACCTTAACAATTGGTATCTTATTTTGCTTAAGTCTTTTAACCTCACGATCCATTATTTCGACGGGTTCTTCGATGAATTGAAGTTTTTCGTTGATTTGGATTTCATCTAACGGAATAGTGAGATCTTCTTTAGCAAAACATTTCTTCAAATTCGAGACATGGAAAGTGTTATGTACAGCCGCGAGTTGTTGAGGTAACTCAAGTCGGTAAGCTACTGGTCCGACACGATCAATAATCTTGAATGGTCCAATATACCTTGGATTTAATTTCCCTCGTTTACCAAATCGAACAACGCCTTTCCAAGGTGCAACTTTAAGCATGACCATCTCTCCAATTTCAAATTCTATATCTTTTCTTTTAATGTCAGCGTAGCTCTTTTGTCGACTTTGGGCGGTTTTCAACCGTTGTTGAATTTGGATGATCTTCTCGGTAGTTTCTTGTATAATCTCCGGACCCGTAATCTGTCTATTCCCCACTTCACTCTAACAAATCGGAGACCTGCACTTTCTACCATAAAGTGCTTCAAACGGTGTCATCTCAATGCTTGAATGGTAGCTGTTGTTGTAGGAAAATTCTGCTAACAGTAGATGTCGATCCCAACTGTTTCCGAAATCAATAACACATGCTCGTAGCATGTCTTCAAGCGTTTGTATCGTCCTTTTGCTCTGCCCATCAGTTTGTGGATGATAGGCAGTACTCATGTCTAGACGAGTTCCTAATGCTTGCTGTAATGTCTGCCAGAATCTTGAAATAAATCTGCCATCCCTATCAGAGATAATAGAGATTGGTATTCCATGTCTGGAGACGACTTCGTTCAAATACAGTCGTGCTAACTTCTCCATCTTGTCATCTTCTCTTATTGGCAGGAAGTGTGCTGATTTGGTGAGACGATCAACTATTACCCAAATAGTATCAAAACCACTTGCAGTCCTTGGCAATTTAGTGATGAAATCCATGGTAATGTTTTCCCATTTCCATTCTGGGATTTCGGGTTGTTGAAGTAGACCTGATGGTTTCTGATGCTCAGCTTTGACCTTAGAACACATCAAACATTCTCCTACGTATTTAGCAACATCGGCTTTCATACTCGGCCACCAAAAATGTTTCTTAAGATCCTTGTACATCTTCTCCGTTCCAGGATGTATTGAGTATCTGGTTTTATGAGCTTCTCTAAGTACCATTTCTCTCATATCTCCAAATTTTGGTACCCAAATCCTTTCAGCCCTATACCGGGTTCCGTCTTCCCGAATATTAAGATGCTACTCCGATCCTTTGGGTATTTCATCCTTTAAATTTCCTTCTTTTAAAACTCCTTGTTGCGCCTCCTTTATTTGAGTAGTAAGGTTATTATGAATCATTATATTCATAGATTTTACTCGAATGGGTTCTCTGTCCTTCCTGCTCAAGGCATCGGCTACCACATTTGCCTTCCCCGGGTGGTAACGAATCTCAAAGTCGTAATCATTCAACAATTCAATCCACCTACGCTGCCTCATATTCAGTTGTTTCTGATTAAATATGTGTTGAAGACTTTTGTGGTCGGTATATATAATACTTTTGACCCCATATAAGTAGTGCCTCCAAGTCTTTAATGCAAAAACAACCGCGCCTAATTCCAAATCATGCGTCGTATAATTTTGCTCGTGAATCTTCAATTGTCTAGACGCATAAGCAATCACCTTCGTTCGTTGCATTAATACACAACCGAGACCTTGCTTTGATGCGTCACAATAAATCACAAAATCATCATTCCCTTCAGGCAATGACAATATAGGTGCCGTAGTTAGCTTTTTCTTCAATAACTGAAACGCTTTCTCTTGTTCATCCTTCCATTCAAATTTCTTCCCTTTATGCGTTAATGCAGTCAAGGGTTTTGCTATTCTGGAAAAGTCTTGGATGAACCTTCTGTAGTAACCAGCTAGTCCTAAAAACTGGCGTATGTGTTTCGGAGTTTTCGGGGTTTCCCACTTTTCAACAGTTTCTATCTTTGCCGGATCCACCTTAATACCTTCTTTGTTCACTATGTGACCGAGGAATTGAACTTCTTCCAACCAAAATGCACACTTTGAAAACTTAGCGTACAATTCTTCCTTCCTCAATACTTCTAACACCTTTCTCAAATGTTCACCGTGTTCTTGGTCATTCTTTGAGTAAATAAGTATGTCATCAATGAAAACAATGACAAACTTGTCAAGGTATGGTCCACACACTCGGTTCATAAGGTCCATGAACACAGCTGGTGCATTAGTTAAACCAAACGGCATGACCATAAACTCGTAATGACCGTAACGTGTTCTGAAAGCAGTCTTTGGAATATCATCTTCTTTCACCCGCATTTGATGATACCCGGAACGTAAGTCAATCTTTGAATAAACAGACGAGCCTTGTAGTTGATCAAATAAGTCGTCGATTCTCGGTAGTGGGTAGCGGTTCTTGATGGTAAGTTTGTTCAACTCTCGGTAGTCGATACACAACCTGAATGTACCATCTTTCTTCTTGACAAACAAAACAGGAGCTCCCCACGATGATGTGCTTGGTCGAATGAAACCACGCTCTAAAAGTTCTTGTAATTGGCTTTGCAGTTCTTTCATCTCGCTGGGTGCGAGTCTGTAAGGAGCACGAGCTATTGGTGCAGCTCCTGGTACAAGATCTATTTGAAATTCAACGGATCGAAGTGGGGGTAATCCCGGTAATTCTTTCGGAAATACATCGGGAAATTCTTTTGCAATGGGAACATCATTGATGCTCTTTTCTTCAGTTTGTACTTTCTCGACGTGTGCTAGAACAGCATAGCAACCTTTTCTTATTAGTTTTTGTGCCTTCAAATTACTAATAAGATGTAGCTTCGTGTTGCCCTTTTCTCCGTACACCATTAAGGGTTTTCCTTTTTCTCGTATAATGCGAATTGCATTTTTGTAACAAACGATCTCTGCTTTCACTTCTTTCAACCAGTCCATACCGATTATCACATCAAAACTCCCTAACTCTACAGGTATCGAATCAATCTTAAATGTTTCGCTAACCAGTTTAATTTCTCGATTCCGACATATATTATCTGCTGAAATTAATTTACCATTTGCTAATTCGAGTAAAAATTTACTATCCAAAGGCGTCAATGGACAACTTAATTTAGCACAAAAATCTCTACTCATATAGCTTTTATCCGCACCCGAATCAAATAAAACGTAAGCAGATTTATTGTCAATAAGAAACGTACCCGTAACAAGCTCCGGGTCTTCCTGTGCCTCTGCCGCATTAATATTGAAAACTCTTTCGCGGCCTTGTCCATTCGTGTTCTCCTGGTTCGGGAAATTTCTAATAATGTGGCCCGGTTTTCCACATTTATAACAAACTACATTGGCATAACTTGCTCCGACACTACTTCCTCCGCCATTACTCGTTCCCACACCATTTATTCCTTTCGTTCTATTAACCCCTGGTCCGTAGACCTCACACTTCGCCGCGCTATGACCATTTCTTTTACACTTGTTGCAAAATTTGGTGCAGAACCCCGAGTGATACTTTTCACACCTTTGGCATAGCTGCTTCTGATTGTTGTTGTTGTTGTTTCGGTTATTATTGTTGTTGGGATGATTGTTGTAGTTTCTGTTGTTGTTGTTGTTGTTGTTGTTGTTGGGCCGTTTGTTGTAGTTGCGATTGATGTTGCGATTGTTGGGATAATTGTTGCGATTATTGTTGTAATTGCTGTTGTTGTTGTATTGGTGATTCTTATCACCGTTTTCCTCCCACTTTCTTTTGACTTGCTTCACATTGGCCTCTTCAGCAGTCTGTTCTTTAATTCTTTCTTCAATCTGGTTCACTAGTTTGTGAGCCATTCTACATGCCTGTTGTATGGAGGCGGGCTCGTGTGAACTTATATCTTCTTGGATTCTTTCCGGTAATCCTTTCACAAACGCGCCGATCTTCTCTTCCTCATCTTCGAATGCTCCTGGACACAATAGGCACAATTCTGTGAATCGTCTTTCGTACGTGGTAATATCAAATCCTTGGGTTCGTAACCCTCTAAGTTCTGTCTTGAGCTTATTGACCTCGGTTCTGGGACGGTACTTCTCGTTCATCAAGTGCTTGAATGCTGACCACGGTAGTGCGTACGCATCGTCTTGTCCCTCTTGCTCGAGATAGGTAATCCACCATGTTAATGCAGAACCTGTGAAGGTATGCGTAGCGTACTTTACTTTGTCCTCTTTAGTACACTTACTTATGGCAAACACCGATTCGACCTTCTCGGTCCACCGTTTCAATCCGATCGGTCCTTCGGTTCCATCAAATTCCAAAGGTTTGCAGGCAGTGAATTCTTTGTAGGTACATCCTACACGATTTCCTGTACTGCTAGATCCAAGGTTATTGTTGGTATGTAGCGCAGCCTGTACTGCGGCTATGTTTGAAGTTAGAAAAGTACGGAATTCCTCTTCATTCATATTCACGGTGTGTCGAGTAGTCGGTGCCATTTCCTTCAAAATAGTCAAATGGAACAAGTTAATCATACAGAATATTAAGAGTAGTTAATAGTATTTCGTAGCATAATATGAACTCATTTATAAAAGCTTTTTCTTCATATTAGCGTTTTATAAGTTTAAATTCGGGTAGTACCTACCCGTTAAGTTCATACTTAGTAGCTAATATACAATTCAACTACTACAATTCTATATGAAAAACTGATTATAATAATATTTCGCGTTCAAACTTTTACACAATATTTTACAAACTTACAATACCGCTTATTTTACATATAGCATGAAATATAGCACACAATAAATTTGATACAAGATGGTTGTGAAGATAATTCTAGCTAGTACACAAGTCGTTCAGCAAAGGCAATAAAGACACGTAATTCATACGTCCAGAAACAAGTCATGCATTCTGGTTTTACTAGGATTACTTCCCATCCTTGGTCTTGTGGAACATCACCGTTATGGCCGTTGATAAGACAGCGTGTTGTAACGTCGTCAAAGGGACGAGGGTTACGTAATGTCCAACAGTCCCGTAACAATCTAAAAACCTCATTTCTTACCCCAATTACCGACTCCGTCACTTGTGGGAACGTTCTGTTTAATAGTTGTAGGCCGATGTTCTTGTTCTCACTTTGGTGAGAAGCGAACATTACTAATCCGTAAGCATAACATGCTTCTTTATGTTGCATGTTAGCCGCTTTTTCTAAATCACGAAGTCCAATATTCGGATATATTGAGTCAAAATAATTTCTTATCCCATTGCGTAAAATAGCATTTGGGTTCCCCGCAATATATGCGTCAAAGTAAACACATCGTAACTTATGGATTTCCCAATGTGATCTCCCCCATCTTTCGAACGAAAGCCTTTTATAAACCAAGGCATTCTTGGAACGTTCTTCGAATGTCTTACAAACTGATCTCGCCTTAAATAGTTGTGCCGAAGAATTCTGACCGACTCTAGACAAGATTTCATCAATCATGTCTCCGGGTAGGTCTCTTAAAATATTGGGTTGTCTATCCATTTTGTGTTTTTATACTGTAAAATAGACAAGAGTTAGATTCATAAAAAAAAATACTTATTAATACAAGCAATTTTTACATATATCATAAAGCATAAGCACACTATATTACATATATTACACCACACGAATACAACTATTTTATTCCGACTCGCTTGTTTCTTCTTCTTCGGTTTTGGTTCATTTTGCCAAGTTTCTAGGGATATATGATGTAGCGACCCCGACAAATCGTCAAGTGACGGCGTCGGCTACGTGGGTCCCATTACCTGATTATAAGTCTTTAAGATAACGTTTGACCAAAATATGTCGCCTTCATTTCAAAATAAAGATTGTTTCAAAGTTTACAAGAATTGTTCAACCAAAAGTTAAGTTACAGCGTTATAAGTACGATTGAAATCTAGGCGACACAGTTTAAAGTGAAGTCAAAAGACGCTCCATGAAAAGCATGTATACTCGACATCCAATGCAAGTATCAAATAATGAGCGGAAGCATGTATCACATATCGTGCAAGACCTGAGAAAAACATGTAGAAAACTGTCAACGAAAAACGTTGGTGAGATCATAAATGTATTTGTAAAAGTATATTTTGAATCACAAGGTTTAGTATCAAGGCGTATACATCTCTAAAGATGTGTTTGTAAACCACAAGATTTAGTATAAAGTGAATATCAAGCGTATACATCCCAAAAGATGTTGTCTGTATCACGAGCACCCAATTACCAAAACTTAACTGAATCTTCCCTCTGAATTTTGAATATAGTGTTAGAACATACACTATGCACGTTGAAATTATATTTCATCCACTAACGGTAGCGAACCGTCTGAATGAGGGTTCGTTAAACCCGTATGGCCACACAACATAATCACTCGCTTACACTTACACCCTGCAAGTGGAACTAATGATAATTGGATTGAGGACTTTTGTTCTAACTCGTCTGTATCTTTGTATTCGTATTTGTGTTCAAAGTATAAAAGTATGAAAAGTATATATACATGTGAAATGTATATAAATATGTAATGTATATGTTTCTCAGCCCACGATTTAAAAGAATAAAAATTGTTGAAAAGGTGGGACTATGATCTCACCTCGAGTGCACGAGTAGTAAAGTACTTCAACAAGTAAATGTGTGCAAGAACAATGCTAGTCTTGACCTAAACAAATAGGTGGTATCAATAACGGTAAACACGATAGGTCAAAGATGTTCAATTAGTCCTATGGCTCGTTACGACTCAATAATGTAGCATGTGAGTCAAGTTGTCATGTTTCATGCAAGGTACAAGTATAAAAACATGTTAGAACGATTGCACAATTATTTGGTTAAGTTTGATTAAAAGTCAACTTGGTCGGGTCAAAGTCAACAGAAAAGTCAACGGGGTCGGATTGGATATCCGACAATTTTTCTAAGTTATATAATCATATATGAGCATGTTGGCCAAGTTTCATGTTAATCGGAGGTCCGTAGCATAGCAAACATTTTCATGTCAAACGACCAAAGTGAACAGCCAGTTCTAGCCAAATGGGACGGCGTCCCAAATGGCTAGACGGCGTCTCGAATAAAAGGGTGGGACGGCGTCCCCAATCCCTAGACGGCGTCTAGGTAAGAATAGTGGGACGTCGTCCTGGGTATCTGAACGGCGTCCTGAAGTGTTTACAGGCCCTGGTTGCTGTATTTCCTAAGTGCACGAACCAAAACACAAACCAACACATTTTACAAACCGCAAACAATTAGGACATGTATTTTATATCACCGGAAAGGTAATTCGACGAGGAAAACACCTAGACACATTTCATCAAGCAATTCAACACTTACACACTCCAAAACCGCATTTAAACGTCCATAATCATGGTTCAAGTTCCAAATATGCATTTCATGATTCGGGCAACCAATTTACATGTATGATATGCCGTTTCGAAGGTAATCATACACACATTGCAACAAAATTATTATCTACAATATTTCATAGCATTTGGTGCATCAAAAGTTCATCTAAAGCTTATCAAATTCTAACGAAAATTCACAAAAATCAATAGTCATGAGTTTGATGTTTCCTTAATCAATCTATACATCAAAACGAAGCTAAAGATACTAGTAACACAATTAAAACATGCACTTTAACAATCTAACAACATTAACTCATCCAAAATCAAGGATTTAGCACACCCATTTCAAATGTTCAAACTAGTTACTCCAAACCACAAATCGAGCAAACAAAACATATATTCATGTTACACACGAGCCATAGACACTAACTAACACAATTTCAAGTATATAAAACGAATTTAGAGAAATTTAGTGTTTTAGAAATGTTACCCAAAATGGATGAAATTTGTATCAAAATGTAGAGGATGAAGAGAGGATCACGAAAATGTAATCGGATTTGTTGTGAGCTTCCAAGATTGAATTTAGATGATGAATGATTGAATTGGGTGTTTGTGTGTGTGTTCTTGATAGAGAGAAAGAGAGAGAGGTGGAGGTGGTTGAATGGAGGAGGGTGAAGGTTGACTAGTTGACCTAGTCATCTCTTTGCCCTCTTGGCAACTTTAGTCCCTCAAGTTTCAAAGCGGGCGCGGGAATTAACCAAACGAATATTTTTAAAACGCTCGAGTAAACGGGTGATGTCAAAATTAAATAGCGGGAATATAATGAACGTTACTCACGGAAACCATTAATTTAAATACGAAAGATTATGTTTTAAAAAAAAAGACGGTGTTAAAATTAAATTTAACGGAAAAACGCGGGATGTTACATTATCCACAACTCAAAAGAAATTTCGTCCCGAAATTTAGTTGGAAGTAGTAGTCGTTGTTTCTTCCTCGAGATCTTGCGTTGCCAATTCTACGAGTGAGGGAGAAGTACGTTCTAGGGTATTTCAACGAATTTTGACGGTCGGGATCATACGATGTTTTAAGGTTTGGCTTCACGATTTATGGTTTCAACCGGTCCTCCTAGGAAGTGAGGGTTATCGTCGATAGTGAGTTCATCAAAGGAGATAACAAGTTCTCGTTTCGCAAAACACGTCTTTGAGTTGATACATCGAATGTAGGATAAACGGAGACCCAAAATGAGTCGGAAAAGTCTAAACGGTTAGCGACGGGTCCAAAACACCCCAAGAATTTAAAGGATCAAAATATCGCGGATTTAGCTTCCTACGTTTCCCGAAACGGATTGCACCTTTCCAAGGTGCGACTCTTAACGTGACGCGGTTTCCCACGTGGAATTTGAAATGTTTACGTCTAACATCGGCGTAGCTCTTGGTGATTACGAGTCGCGTAGGGTTTTACCTGAATATGAATAAATTTTCTCGGTTGCTCATGAATAACCTCGGCCCCGGTGAATTGATCATCGTTTACTTGGTTCGACAAAGGAGAATGACGTTTCCGGTCACATGTGGTTTCAAAAGGTGTGACGTTAAAACTCGAATGAAAATCATTGTAGTATGAGGATTCGGTTAAGGAAAATACTTTCCTCAAGTAAATTTGAAGTTGGTAATACAAATTCGTATTATGGTTTTCAAGACTTAAATCGTATGTTTGTTCGGTCCGTCGGGGTTTGGATGATACGCGGTACTCATGTCTAAGCGGGTTCCCAAGGTTCCTTGTAAAAACTAGAAGTGAAACGAGTATTTCAATACGGAATATTTGACAAGGATACACCGTGTTGGAATAGAATCTCTTAAGATACGTTTGAACAAGTTAGTTAGGGTTCGAAAAATGTTCGTTAGGACTATTCACCCTCATGGCGAATACTAATGTAATATGAGGAATTTCTCTATCCATGGAGAAATGTTACAAGGAGTTTCTTTAAACGAAAATGCGAGCGATAAAGATAGGAGTGAAATGAGGACTTAGAATAGGATGAGCTTACATCTCGAGGTTGCCATAACGTGCCTCTAGTTGTCAAAAGTTGAAGTCTGAAAGAGAAACGAGGTAGTACACGTAGTTGTATAGTTCGGGGTTGAATAATAGTTGACCGATTACCAGAAACACAAGGGCGTTAAGTCAAAGAAGAGTGAAGTATCGTTGGATTGTGTGCTATCTTAAATTCCAGTAATATCAGACGGTAACGGTGAAATATCAGAGGTGTGTAGTGTGGTACGTGATGACGAGAAAATTGATCGGATCCACAATTTAGTATTCGACTTCTTCGTGCAAAATAACGAATTTAGTTACGTTAATTTTTGAGTCGAGAGAGTATGCTTTTCGGCGTCCAAGTAGAAATATTTCCATATTTGAGTCCCATCTGGTGTTGTACGAATTTAGCTAGAAATGTTGGTGTGAAGAATCACGCTCAAGGTTCGATCGCGGAGAGATTAAAGTCGTGTAACACGAGAAAAGTCAGAAATGAATCTTCGGTAATAACAGACGAGATCTAAGATTTTACGAGTACAAGTCTGAGTGGGGAGAGTTTCCTGATTACATGTGGCTTGATTTCGAGATTGATTGTAATGCCTTGACCATTAACATTATGGTCTAGAAAATTGGACTTCGTTCAACAGAAATTCTCACTCGGAGAATTTGGTATAAAGTTGCTCTTTTCTCAAAAGTTCGAGCGTAAGATAGCGATGTTGTCCGTTTTCCTTCTTTACTTAAATAAGTTAAGACGTCATCTATAAATACGATAACAGATTTGTCTAGATAAGTTGCATACGTGATTTAGGAGGTTCATGAATACGGACGGAGTCCTAAATAAATCAAACGGTACCAAGAGAGATTTACAACTAACGTTGCGAGTTCGGAAATGGCTTAGGAGACATCGTCTCACTTAACCCTCAATTGATGATAACCGGAACGGAGGTCGTTTTGGAATACACACGGGACTCATGCAAGAAATCATGAGGTCATGGGTGCGAGGGAGAGGGTATCGGTTTTCCAACCGAAAATTACTCAGTTCACAATAATCTATACAAGATGATGGGGAAACAATTTTTTTTTTTTTTTTTTTTTTTTTTTTTTTTTTTTTTTTTTTTTACGAATAGGTTTCGAGCTCCCTAGTTCTATAGGTGTCAAGTCAAAAGTCTTAACGTATATCCTCCAATAAAATTTATAGGCACACAATATTTTTCCGTTGGTCACTTAAATCGTCTAAGTAGTATCTAGGGGAAAAAGTGGAATGTAAAGAGCACGAGTCAAAGACTTGTTTATAAAATGTCTAACGGTAACCGAATCGAATAAACATGAAACGTGAGAATTTCGAGAAGAAACATACCCGTGACTAGTCCATCGTCGTCTCGGGCATCCTAGGCGTTGATGTTGAAAGTTTAACGGCGTGCGTTGGGGTTGATTTTCTTATTTGGGCACGCACTCCTAAAATGACCCGGTTGGCCACATTCAAAACAAACACCCGTCTTGGGTGCATTGTGCTCCTTTTGAGCGACGGAAGCGGTATTCCTACAATCGTGGGCTACATGGCCACTTCTTTGACACTTCAAGCAAAATGGTTTGCCACATTCGCCTAAATGATGTTTGTAGCACTCGTTACAATACGGTAGGTGTCCGGTATAACCCCTCTTGCCGTCGGAGGTGTAAGGCTTCTTAGCAAGGTTGTTGTTGCTTGATTGGGAGGGTTCCCACTTTCTTTTGTTGCCGCCCGATTTATCCTCGGCCTTAGGTGCCGGAACTACGATTTCGTCAACCGTTTCAATTAGTTGGCGAGCCATGTTCATAGCGGCTTGATGAGTAGTGGGTTTGGATGACATCACCCCTTGTTTGATGCTTTTTGGAAGACCGAGCATGTAGAGCTCAATCCTTTGAGATTCGGGGTTAACAAGATTAGGACACATCAAGGATAGTTCGGCGAAGCGTTGATTATAAGCTTTAAGATCGTTTCCGACCGCTTTCAAAGCTCTTAGTTCTTCCTCAAGCTTTCGGGTTTCTTCGCGCGGAAAATATTCAACAATCATCTTTTCCTTTAGATCGGCCCAAGAGAGGGCATGAGCTTCATCGGTACCCACCGATTGAACATGGGTGTTCCACCATGTTAGAGCAATTCCGGAGAAAGTATGAGTGGAGTATTTGACCTTGTCTTGGTCCCGACAACCGCTTATGCTAAAGACGGCTTCCGTTTGCTCAAACCATCGGGTGAGCACGACCGGTCCCCCGGTTCCATCAAAAGTGTGAGGTTTGCACCCCATGAAAGCTTTATAGGAGCATCCCTCGTTTGAGTTTCCGGCTCCATTGTTGTTGTTGTTGTCGTTGTTGTTGTGGTTGTTATTATTATTGTTGTTGGATGAGTGACCGGCCATGGCCGCATCTACGGCGGTAGCTATCATCCGTTCGAGAGCTTGTTCGGGAGTTTCATTGCGGCGTACACGACGAGGAGCCATTGTTCCTTCAAGACACAAGAATATCGTTGGTTAGTATTTTCAACAATACTAACCGGAGTATGGAATAAGGATAGAGAGAAAATTTTCCTTGACTCGCCCTAAATTCTTTATGTCATAATGTCGGAACGTCCATGTGAATCACCGTAATATAATCCCGGAAATTATATTACCCTGATTCTCATGTGCATTTAACATTACTTCATAAAGTCAAGGTGGCGCATCAACAAAATTTATCAACGTAAGATCAAGATCGAATACGAGTTAGATATGATAGAAGAGTTCGAGTATAAATGCACAAATAGTCAAGTAATTCCTACTTCAGTCTATATGCCGGTTGTAGTCTAGATTCACCTATGTACCCTATGACTCGGGGTGGACACAAATGAACTCTAAATCCCTACAACCAAGGCTCTGATACCAACTGTAGCGACCCCGACAAATCGTCAAGTGACGGCGTCGGCTACGTGGGTCCCATTACCTGATTATAAGTCTTTAAGATAACGTTTGACCAAAATATGTCGCCTTCATTTCAAAATAAAGATTGTTTCAAAGTTTACAAGAATTGTTCAACCAAAAGTTAAGTTACAGCGTTATAAGTACGATTGAAATCTAGGCGACACAGTTTAAAGTGAAGTCAAAAGACGCTCCATGAAAAGCATGTATACTCGACATCCAATGCAAGTATCAAATAATGAGCGGAAGCATGTATCACATATCGTGCAAGACCTGAGAAAAACATGTAGAAAACTGTCAACGAAAAACGTTGGTGAGATCATAAATGTATTTGTAAAAGTATATTTTGAATCACAAGGTTTAGTATCAAGGCGTATACATCTCTAAAGATGTGTTTGTAAACCACAAGATTTAGTATAAAGTGAATATCAAGCGTATACATCCCAAAAGATGTTGTCTGTATCACGAGCACCCAATTACCAAAACTTAACTGAATCTTCCCTCTGAATTTTGAATATAGTGTTAGAACATACACTATGCACGTTGAAATTATATTTCATCCACTAACGGTAGCGAACCGTCTGAATGAGGGTTCGTTAAACCCGTATGGCCACACAACATAATCACTCGCTTACACTTACACCCTGCAAGTGGAACTAATGATAATTGGATTGAGGACTTTTGTTCTAACTCGTCTGTATCTTTGTATTCGTATTTGTGTTCAAAGTATAAAAGTATGAAAAGTATATATACATGTGAAATGTATATAAATATGTAATGTATATGTTTCTCAGCCCACGATTTAAAAGAATAAAAATTGTTGAAAAGGTGGGACTATGATCTCACCTCGAGTGCACGAGTAGTAAAGTACTTCAACAAGTAAATGTGTGCAAGAACAATGCTAGTCTTGACCTAAACAAATAGGTGGTATCAATAACGGTAAACACGATAGGTCAAAGATGTTCAATTAGTCCTATGGCTCGTTACGACTCAATAATGTAGCATGTGAGTCAAGTTGTCATGTTTCATGCAAGGTACAAGTATAAAAACATGTTAGAACGATTGCACAATTATTTGGTTAAGTTTGATTAAAAGTCAACTTGGTCGGGTCAAAGTCAACAGAAAAGTCAACGGGGTCGGATTGGATATCCGACAATTTTTCTAAGTTATATAATCATATATGAGCATGTTGGCCAAGTTTCATGTTAATCGGAGGTCCGTAGCATAGCAAACATTTTCATGTCAAACGACCAAAGTGAACAGCCAGTTCTAGCCAAATGGGACGGCGTCCCAAATGGCTAGACGGCGTCTCGAATAAAAGGGTGGGACGGCGTCCCCAATCCCTAGACGGCGTCTAGGTAAGAATAGTGGGACGTCGTCCTGGGTATCTGAACGGCGTCCTGAAGTGTTTACAGGCCCTGGTTGCTGTATTTCCTAAGTGCACGAACCAAAACACAAACCAACACATTTTACAAACCGCAAACAATTAGGACATGTATTTTATATCACCGGAAAGGTAATTCGACGAGGAAAACACCTAGACACATTTCATCAAGCAATTCAACACTTACACACTCCAAAACCGCATTTAAACGTCCATAATCATGGTTCAAGTTCCAAATATGCATTTCATGATTCGGGCAACCAATTTACATGTATGATATGCCGTTTCGAAGGTAATCATACACACATTGCAACAAAATTATTATCTACAATATTTCATAGCATTTGGTGCATCAAAAGTTCATCTAAAGCTTATCAAATTCTAACGAAAATTCACAAAAATCAATAGTCATGAGTTTGATGTTTCCTTAATCAATCTATACATCAAAACGAAGCTAAAGATACTAGTAACACAATTAAAACATGCACTTTAACAATCTAACAACATTAACTCATCCAAAATCAAGGATTTAGCACACCCATTTCAAATGTTCAAACTAGTTACTCCAAACCACAAATCGAGCAAACAAAACATATATTCATGTTACACACGAGCCATAGACACTAACTAACACAATTTCAAGTATATAAAACGAATTTAGAGAAATTTAGTGTTTTAGAAATGTTACCCAAAATGGATGAAATTTGTATCAAAATGTAGAGGATGAAGAGAGGATCACGAAAATGTAATCGGATTTGTTGTGAGCTTCCAAGATTGAATTTAGATGATGAATGATTGAATTGGGTGTTTGTGTGTGTGTTCTTGATAGAGAGAAAGAGAGAGAGGTGGAGGTGGTTGAATGGAGGAGGGTGAAGGTTGACTAGTTGACCTAGTCATCTCTTTGCCCTCTTGGCAACTTTAGTCCCTCAAGTTTCAAAGCGGGCGCGGGAATTAACCAAACGAATATTTTTAAAACGCTCGAGTAAACGGGTGATGTCAAAATTAAATAGCGGGAATATAATGAACGTTACTCACGGAAACCATTAATTTAAATACGAAAGATTATGTTTTAAAAAAAAAGACGGTGTTAAAATTAAATTTAACGGAAAAACGCGGGATGTTACATATGATGTTCCCCTAATACGAGTCGTCGTTTTCCACATTGGTTTAGAAAAACCTGGTGGTTTAGAGGTTCCCGGGTCATTGTTACAACTTAAGGACTTTGGAGGTTGACGATACATATAAAGTTCATCGGGGTTGGAATTAGATTTCTCTATTTTTATGCCCTTTCCCTTATTATTTTCTTTTGCCTTTTTAAATTCAGTTGGGGTAATTTCTATAACATCATCGGAATTCTCGTCGGAATCCGATTCATCGGAGAATTGGTAATCCTCCCAATATTTTGCTTCCTTAGCGGAAACACCATTGACCATAATTAACCTTGGTCGGTTGATTGAGGATTTTCTTTTTTACTCAACCGTTTTATTATTTCTCCCACCGGTTCTATTTCTTCATCCGGTTCTGATTCTTCTTCCGGTTCCGATTCTTCTTCTGGTTCCGGCTCTTCTTCCGGTTCCTCTTCGGGAACTTGTGAATCAGTCCACGAATCATTCCAATTTACATTTGACTCTTCATTATTATTAGGTGAGTCAATGGGACTTGGTCTAGAGGTAGACATCTATCACATAATATCAAACGCGTTAAAAGATTAATATATCACATAATATTCACATGTTAAAAATATATAGTTTCCAACAAAATTTGTTAAGCAATCATTTTTCAAGTAAACACTTCGAAGTCCAGACTCACTAATGCATCCTAACAAACTCGATAAGACACACTAATGCAAAATTCTGGTTCTCTAAGACCAACGCTCTGATACCAACTGAAATGTCCCGTTCTTATTGATTAAAAACGTTCCATATTAATTGATTTCGTTGCGAGGTTTTGACCTCTATATGAGACGTTTTTCAAAGACTGCATTCATTTTAAAACAAACCATAACCTTTATTTCATCAATAAAGGTTTAAAAAGCTTTACGTAGATTATCAAATAATGATAATCTAAAATATCCTGTTTACACACGACCATTACATAATGGTTTACAATACAAATATGTTACAACAAAATAAGTTTCTTGAATGCAGTTTTTACACAATATCATACAAGCATGGACTCCAAATCTTGTCCTTATTTAAGTATGCGACAGCGGAAGCTCTTAATAATCACCTGAGAATAAACATGCTTAAAACGTCAACAAAAATGTTGGTGAGTTATAGGTTTAACCTATATATATCAAATCGTAACAATAGACCACAAGATTTCATATTTCAATACACATCCCATACATAGAGATAAAAATCATTCATATGGTGAACACCTGGTAACCGACATTAACAAGATGCATATATAAGAATATCCCCATCATTCCGGGACACCCTTCGGATATGATATAAATTTCGAAGTACTAAAGCATCCGGTACTTTGGATGGGGTTTGTTAGGCCCAATAGATCTATCTTTAGGATTCGCGTCAATTAGGGTGTCTGTTCCCTAATTCTTAGATTACCAGCCTTAATAAAAAGGGGCATATTCGATTTCGATAATTCAACCATAGAATGTAGTTTCACGTACTTGTGTCTATTTTGTAAATCATTTATAAAACCTGCATGTATTCTCATCCCAAAAATATTAGATTTTAAAAGTGGGACTATAACTCACTTTCACAGATTTTTTACTTCGTCGAGAAGTAAGACTTGGCCACTGTTGATTCACGAACCTATAACAATATATACATATATATTAAAGTATGTTCAAAATATATTTACAACACTTTTAATATATTTTGATGTTTTAAGTTTATTAAGTCAGCTGTCCTCGTTAGTAACCTACAACTAGTTGTCCACAGTTAGATGTACAGAAATAAATCGATAAATATTATCTTGAATCAATCCACGACCCAGTGTATACGTATCTCAGTATTGATCACAACTCAAACTATATATATTTTGGAATCAACCTCAACCCTGTATAGCTAACTCCAACATTCACATATAGAGTGTCTATGGTTGTTCCGAAATATATATAGATATGTCGACATGATAGGTCGAAACATTGTATACGTGTCTATGGTATCTCAAGATTACATAATATATAATACAAGTTGATTAAGTTATGGTTGGAATAGATTTGTTACCAATTTTCACGTAGCTAAAATGAGAAAAATTATCCAATCTTGTTTTACCCATAACTTCTTCATTTTAAATCCGTTTTGAGTGAATCAAATTGCTATGGTTTCATATTGAACTCTATTTTATGAATCTAAACAGAAAAAGTATAGGTTTATAGTTGGAAAAATAAGTTACAAGTCATTTTTGTAAAGGTAGTCATTTCAGTCGAAAGAACGACGTCTAGATGACCATTTTAGAAAACATACTTCCACTTTGAGTTTAACCATAATTTTTGGATATAGTTTCATGTTCATAATAAAAATCATTTTCTCAGAATAACAACTTTTAAATCAAAGTTTATCATAGTTTTTAATTAACTAACCCAAAACAGCCCGCGGTGTTACTACGACGGCGTAAATCCAGTTTTACGGTGTTTTTCGTGTTTCCAGGTTTTAAATCATTAAGTTAGCATATCATATAGATATAGAACATGTGTTTAGTTAATTTTAAAAGTCAAGTTAGAAGGATTAACTTTGTTTGCGAACAAGTTTAGAATGAACTAAACTATGTTCTAGTGATTACGAGTTTAAACCTTCGAATAAGATAGTTTTATATATATGAATCGAATGATGTTATGAACATCATTACTACCTCAAGTTTAGTAGGTAAACCTACTGGAAGTGACAAGAAATGATCTAGCTTCAAAGGATCTTGGATGGCTTGAAAGTTCTTGAAGTAGGATCATGACACAAAAAAAAGTTCAAGTAAGATTTTTACTCGAATTAAGATAGTTTATAGTTATAGAAATTGAATCAAAGTTTGAATATGAATATTACCTTGAATAAGAAAGATAACCTACTGTATATAACAAAGGTTTCTTGATCTTAGATGATTACTTGGAATGGATTAGAAAGCTTGGAAGTAAATTAGTAAACTTGAAGGGATTTTTGAAGTGTTCTTGAATTGTTCTTCCTATGATGATTATAGCTTGATTCTTGAAGTGATTTTTGATGAAGATGATGATTAAATACTGGAAAAATACGTTCATAATAGTGTGTGTGTGTTGAGAGAGAATTAGAAAGAGAATTGGAAGTGAAATGGAGTGAATGATGAGTGGTAATTGGTGAGTGGTGAGTGGGGTTAAAAGGAGTTCTAGTTAGTTGACTAGCTCATGGTAGAAGTTAAAATTGATTAGTCATACATGACATAATCAAGAGTGGAATCCCATGCTAGTTCCTATTGGTATATACCCATAGTAAGTACATTTTGAAGCTGTGTATAATACGGGTAAGAATACGACTAGAATTCTTGATGAAAGAAAAGAATGGGAAAGTAACTGTAACCATTTTCGTTAAGTATGAGTGTTTTGATATATGTCTTGAAGTCTTCCAAAAGTATTTTAATACATCTAAATACACTACATGTATATACATTTTAACTGAGTCGTTAAGTCATCGTTAGTCGTTACATGTAAGTGTTGTTTTGAAACCTTTAAGTTAACGATCTCAATTAATGTTGTTAACCCATTGTTTATTATATCTAATGAGATGTTAAATTATTATATCATCATGATATTATGATATATTAATATATCTTAATATGATATATATATATTTAAATGTCGTTACAACGATAATCGTTACATATATGTCTCGTTTCGAAATCCTTATATGTCTCGTTTTGAAATCCTTAAGTTAGTAGTCTTGTTTATATGTATATAACTCATTGTTAATATACTTATGGAGATACTTACTTATCATAATCTCATGTTAACCATATGTATATCCATATATATATCGTCATGTCGTTTTTACAAGTTTTAACGTTCGTGAATCGCCGGTCAACTTGGGTGGTCAATTGTCTATATGAAACATATTTCAATTAATCAAGTCTTAACAAGTTTGATTGCTTAACATGTTGGAAACATTTAATCATGTAAATATCAATCTCAATTAATATATATAAACATGGAAAAGTTCGGGTCACTACAACAGTCCCACCCTAACTTTGGGCAAAGTGAGTCACATTATTAATAGGGAATTTCATATGTATTTGTTCAATTGTTACACTCCACTTTGACTTCATGTTAACGTGTATATATATTTAATGGAGTAAATTATTAGGATACAATGATACTTGATGATAAATGTTTAAATTAGGATACAATGATTGATGCTCTTCTTTTTTACCATATATTGGGTCACCTTTGTATAGCTTCGGCCCATCTACTATATATAGTGCACTGTGCGGTTGTTTTTTTATGTAGTGATCTAATTATAGCTGGTATAGGTTGGAGCATACTAAGCGAAGTTGCTGCAGCTGGTCATTCTGCCCGTAAATTCACGAGAAAAACTGCTGCTCGTCTCCCTTTAAATGATGAAACTTTAGGTACATCCAGTGAGTTTCAAATATTCTGATTTGGAAACTAGTAATCAACTGTTGTTTTGGTTTGGATCTCTAAATGATGAAACTGCTATTGTTTGTTTGTGTTTAGTACTGTTTATTTCAGCTTCTTTGGAACTAGTTATGATTATTTTGGGTTATGCTTATTGCAGTATTGTTATGTTATTTTGCTTTTGTGTTTAGTTACACATGGTCATCTATATATGCTGACTTACTGGTGACAAATTTGGTTGATAATATATAAATCTCATTCAGGTTAGTTGGGAAATGGAGAGAATTGAACTATTAGCTCAAATAAAAGCAATAGTTCAAAATTGTCTGTCAAACCAATTGGCAATACTCCTAATGTAATTATTATTAAAAAAGGATCACGTAGTGGGTTTCCATGTCACCCGAAAAGCTAATCATGTCATTACCCATAATCCTCTTTACAATTATAATTACATGTTTCTCAAATGTTGTGAGGCTAGGATTAATCCTGACCATATGTTAAAAACATAGTTGCTTGTCAAATCTACCAGAAGTTCTTAAATTGTCATTATATCGCGTCATGAAATGCAGTCATATCGATCTACTTGTATACAATACCTATTTACTCAACACTTTTATAATTGTCAATAAAAAAAAGCTTTCTTCTTTTACAAAATAAAATTAGTAAATAGCTTGAAAAACAATAAGTATCTTGAAAGATGAAACCTAATAATCTGTAATCATGCTTTTTGAAATAGCACCTAAGTGATCTCTTCTGCTGGGCTATATTGGGCCAGGTCACCATCCAATAAGGGAACATGCCCATTAACACGATAACTTGAAACTGGAACATCTTGGGCTTCATAAGATAACACATAATGCGACACGAAACCGTTAAATGTATTATAAAGTCTCGTTTATGATTCGAAATTAAAGTGTCCCATTAAATCATATGCTAATTAATACTCCAAAACTCATGTCATATTAAAGAATCAAAGTATCCTAAAAGTTCACAATGATAAGACATAACTATCACATGTCCTATTAGATTTTGATTAAATACGACTAAGACAAATAAATACAACAACAACAACAACAAAACCCAATACCACATAAGTGGTATATGAGAGATGTGAGATGTGGACAATCCTATCCGAGAATAAAGACAAGTCATTTCTCCACTCAGAGTGAACACTCTCAAAAGTGGAGAAGGTCATCCCTCTCTCTGTTAGGCGGATAGGGAGATTGCTTCCGAATGGACCTCCGACCAATAAGTAGTAAAATTTTTTGAAAAAAACAAATATAATTAAAAATATAATTGAGATGCCATGAAAATGGTAAAATCAATTTTCCATGGATTTTAAATCATGCTTAAAATTTAATTTATGCTCTAAGAGTCAGTTAACTCGCCAATAAATCGACTCTTGTTGTTGCTATAGATAGAGCGAAAGACTAAGACAAATAAAAATCTTATGATATTTCATTTCATCTTAGTTTTATATAAGGCATTCTATTAAATTAACATGCGACACCATAACGTTAATTGTCTTATAAAATTATGTTTAATCATTCACAATTAAAGTGTCCTATGAAATCATATGATAATTATGACCCAAAAAACTCATCAGTCATATTAAAGAATCAAAGTGTCCTAAAAATTTACAATGATAAGACATAAGTATCACATGTTCTATTAGTTTTTGATGTAATACGACTAAGACAAATAAATATCCTATGATATTTGATTTCATATGACTTTTATATAAGGTGTCCTATTAAATTATCACATAATGCGACACGATAACGTTATATGTCTTATAAAATCTTGTTCAATGATTCACAATTAAAGTGTCCGATGAAATCATATGATAATATTGACCCACAAAACTCCTCCATCATATTAAAGAATCAAATTGTCCTAAAAATTTACAATGATAGGACATAAGTATCAATTGTCCTATTAGTTTTGATGTCATATGACCATGACAAATAAATGTCCTATAATAGTTTATTTCATATGACTTTTATATAAAACGTCCTATTAAATTAACGCATAATGCAACACTGAGACGTTAAATGTCTTATAAAGTTTCATTTTATGATTCACAATTAAAGTGTCCTATTAAATCATATGATAATTAAGACTCAAAAAGCTAATAAGTCCTATTAAAAAATCTAAGTGTCCTATTATGTTCTACTATAATACGACTCACACAGATAAACGTCTTATAAAAAGTACATTTGATATGACCGTCATATCACGTGTCCTATTACATTACCAAATAATGAGACAACAACATTTAAATATTATATAAAGTCCCTTTATATGATCCATAATTTAAATGTCATGTTATCTCATATTAACTCATATGATAATTACTATAACAATCCCCATATTTCCATACTTGAATTGACTAATTTGCCCCTAGGGTTGTTATCCATACTTAATATATGATTAAATTCGACGTTGATTAAATATATTTTTTTTGTCGACAGGTTTTGTTAACTAAAGTTTATACTAATTATATAAAATAACTTTAGTTAATATTAATATTAATGTGTATTATATATAAAACTATATGTAACATAATTATTAATTAAATGATAAGGTATTTTAATCATTATTTATATTTATATTTTTAGCTTATAAAAAAAAAGAAATAAGATTTTTTTTTATAAATTAAATAATGAGCCCATGAATTTTGACTAAATCTTTTCAAAAACAAAAAACTTATTAAAAATATATTTAACATGTTTTTATTATTTTGTCAAAATTGGCACCTTTATTTTATTATTATTTTTTTCTTTTCACCAACCATTTTTACCTATAAATACATGGCTCCTCATTTATATTTTCTTGCCAAAAACTAAAACTTAAGTTGTTCTCTCAAAACATTGAAGAAAATTTGAGGTCCTTTCTATTTTTATTATTTTTTTAATATTGTCGATTATATTTATATTTATTGTATATTCTTTGTAAAATTCGAAATTAATTATGTTTATATGTTATAATTAGTATTATAAGTATTATGATGTATAAAAATAATTTTTATAATTTATGAAATATTATTTATAATTAAATATGAATTATGTAGTGTTTAAACGTAAAAACAATGTAAAATTCGTAATAAATACTTTTAACCAAAAATAAGATATATATATAATTTTTTTCTGAGTTTATAAAACTTATATAGATCTGAAAAAAATTATAAAAATAATTACTTGGGTCGAATTAGTAATTATTATATAATTAAACTCTATTATTCTGTAATTCAAAGGTAAATTAAGAATAAATATTAAATACTAAAAAATATTTTTTAAATATTTTTTATATAGGTTATTAGACTGATAGAAACTTATAAAAATTATAAAAATAATTGTTTGGGTTTATTTAGTAATTATGTAGAATTAAACTTGTTTTGTGAATAAATTAAGGGTACAAACAAAAATATAATAAAAATGTTTTCTTAAATTTTTCTACTAATATATATGATTAACTAAGACTATAAAAATTATGTATATAATTTTTACATATTTAATTAATTATTTAGACATTTTTGGATAATGTTCGATTAATAAAATACTATTATTTTTGAAGTAATTTAGGTATTTATTTAAAGGTAATTATATTTAATATATATAAGACATACTAAGGTATAATAACTAAATATTAAATAATACTTAGGTTATATTATCACATATATAATTATTAAGTACATTAATAATTCGTTGTGTGTATACACCTAAAGTGAAGGTTAATCAAAGATAATGTACAATTCATGTGAACTTCATCGCTACTCACGGTCGTAAGTGAATGATGTCTAGGTTGCCATTTATGGGTAAGCTTGTGGATCTCGAATGCCATGACTTAGATTCTGGTCAAGAATCCTGGGCCCCCGGTTACATCTGGTCATTCCTGACTTATTTGATAGCAACGAAGTTTGAGTAAAGTTGTACAACGTCTTGCTAAAGATTAACCCGAACTTTCTAAAATTGAAAAAATTACTATAAGTGGAAACTTTCCATAAATAGTAACCTTCCAAAAATAGAAATTCTTTAGTGAACCATTACTATCAATATAGTACTATATACTATTGTCTGTTAGGTAATGTCTGATCATACGTTCTATCTCTAGGTTGAGATCTTGGTCACGTCCTACCGTTCAATTCTTTCGTGGAATACTCTTTTATGCTACTAAGGTGAACTTCATAGCCCCACTTTTTACTGTTTCATAACTATTTTACAACTTTTGGGGTGAGACACATGCTTGCTTTATAACTGTTTTACGCTTAGACACAAGTACTAAATTGTTAACTATGCTGTCATGCTTTGATTCATGCTAAATCCCTACCGTAATATCATTAATTACTACGTTTAAATGCAAACCTAATTATTGTGAGTAGGCCTATTGAGAGTAACGTCTCTAACCATTCGACCGTTGGTCTTTGGTTACATAATAATGATTTCACGACACTGACAGTACAAGGTGTCATAGGGTAAATTGTTTAGTAGCGATATTACAAACTACAACAACACTTTTAGATTGATGTATCTATATTGATCAACTTTAAACTAAATCTTGTGGTCTAAAACTTTGGATATTATTTATAAACCTATGAATTTCACTCAACCTTTTTGGTTGACACTTTAAGCATGTTTTGTCTCAGGTAATGATTGAGCTAGCTGCTACTTGCTACTAGATGATTGATGTATGCTTTGCTGTTTGCATGGAATCCATCATTCATATTTATCATTTTATTTAGACATTTCCCATTTAATGTACTCTTATGATGTAAAAATTTGAATAATGCTTCCGCTGTTTATTTAATAAATAAAACATCTCATTTAGAGTCGTTCTCGTTTGTACAACTGTGATTTGATATAATTAGTCACAAATACCCTAGGCCCTATTTGGGGGTATGACAGATTGGTATCAGAGCAGGCTGTTGTAGAGAACCAGGATTGCATTTTATGTGTGCCTTATACAATTAGGTACCTTAGCAATGTAGGACTACAACTTTCCTTGACTATAGTGCCTTTAATTGTTGCCTTAAACTGTTAAATGCTACACCATACTTTAGAAACTTTACTTATCTTAGAATGTCGAGCCAGCCTAAGAACTCTGCTCACTTTCTAAAGTACTATTCAATTCCGCCACCACATTTAAATGCGACACCATTCTCGACATTCCTATGTCATCTATCATAGTTTTGTGTATTACATATGTATTACATGAAATGTTATCCATGATTTTTGAAACTCCTATATTTGTTACTATTCATACTCAAACGTATATAACCTCCTTGTTATATCACGTACCTATATGCTTTATGCCTTTATGCATCGGTTTGTGAACCGGAAAATGTCATTGAGTTATCGAGAATCTCAAAGACATTATAATGTCATCACTACTCATATTCATTACTTTTAAATCTTTTATTTCTCGTTATTTTTTATCATTGAATTTTCTTGACGGATGGCGTCTACGAAACTCTAGAATAGAAGGGTTTGGATTATCGATTTAAAGGATCCTATAGCTCAAGCCCCTAGACCTGAATAGGCCATTACGAATTGAAAGTCTTTAATCGAAAGATTATCAGATTACATACTTATCATTTTATGATCTCGACATGTCATACTGCTATTATTGGAGTATAGACACATCATATCTTATTATATCTTATCATATCTATCTTAATAGACTTTGTCTAACACTTTTTCTAAATTTCCTCCGTAAATTACGGAAATCTTTTTGCTATATATACGTATATCAAGAAGACAAATATATCATTCAATATTCAACACTCATCTTATAACAAAAACCCTTATTCTGATCAGATAATATGGAGTTCTCTCTTGATTCCTCGAACTCCTCAAGCTCTAATGGCAGTGTAATCGAAATGAACCAACCAATTAGTCATCACCTTTTCTGGATGAATTGGGGGTGGGTTCGTAGTCTACTTAATCAATGGAGAAGTGAAGAAGGTGATCCTTTTCACCCACCACATTGCCCTATTGGCGAAGAACCTGAAGCACTTACCGGCGAACCCGTTCGGAACACTATTTTCACCCTCATTTCCAGGATATCCCGTCACGAATATATATTATCTAGAATTTCAGATCTTATTCATCCCCTTGTCCGAACCGCCAATCATCCCGAAATAATAGAAGAAGTCAACGAGCTTCGCGCTCGAGTAGTAGCTTTGGAAAATATGGTGCAAAACCTACGAGCACCAGCAGCAGCACCAGCAGCAGCACCAGCAGCATAACCAGCACCACCAGTACCATCAGCATCACCGCCAACAGCATCAGCTTCACCAACAACAACATCTGTATTCCACGCCTCAACATCACACTCAGTACCTCAAACATTAACATCATACGCCCCATAGATACCAAGGAATATTAGTAATAATGAGTTAAGATGTATTGACTCATTCTTCCTGAAGAATTATATATGTATACTTTATATATATATATGGTTTGGAACAATAATAAATCTTTTCGTACTAAGCTATTACGTGTGAATCTTAACTAGTAAATACTACTCGGTTAATTCATATCACTAATATGCTATGATGTACATCCTTCGTTAATGACTTAACAATCGTTAATCACTGCTTCAGCACACTAAACTCCATTTTCATAATAAATCAAGTGTATTATTCAAATACATGTTTGATTTTACACTTCCATTTTCGATGTACTCAAAACTTTCTAGAAAACATTATTCGTGCCTTGTGAATTTCACAAGAAATCTACGAGCACCAACATCATATACCGAGATATATCAATAATAATGAATGATAAAGTATTGATTCATAACTTCATTAGCGAAATATTTCGCGACAATTAGGAAATCTCTAAGGTTTTGGAGATTATTCATTCTCATTTCAACCATAAATCAAATGAGTTTAATATTATATTAACTCATTAAATCCATGATTACATCTGAAAGAAAATATATATGTACGTATATTTTCATAAAGATTGTAATTAAATATTCTGTTTTACAAACTGTTGACGGTGAAAATATTTTAACGGGTAGGTAATACCCGAGAAATATTTATATCTCACATTAATATGTTACACCGTACATTCTTCAATTCTGATTCAACAGTCATTAACTATACTACTTACATCCACATATGTATCCATTCACTAAAGAACAACCATTTTCATACAAATTCAAATACATATTCTGATTTTGACATATCGGAATTTAAGTAAAGCTTTAGCAAGTGTTATCTTCTTAAAGATCACTACATTCATGAATTATATTCATTCGTATTCTATGATGAATTATCACATCAAACCACCGAACTTACCATTCCTTACTTTTAAAAATCACAAACATTTCTTCGTCAACTGTTGGATCCATTGATGGATGCATCTTACGCTTAAACACTTCAAATTCAAAATTTTTGAAAACATCCTTTGAATCTTGACGATCACAATCAGCGTTCAATCATCTAAAAATGAAATTTCTTGAAACCATCTCAGATTGATAACCGACGATTCAAATATGGCTGCATTAAATACAGAGGAAACAGCAAAATTGTAGATGTCCTAAATGGCCAGGAGTTTGATGATAAAGAATGGGGTATTGGGAACGCTCGATAGAAAATTTGGTGCTGAAAAATGGATTGAGCAAACCATGAAGGAGACCGTGGACAAATCACAAGGACTAAACCTGTAATCAAAGAATCTAGATGATTCGATTTCTGATGAAAATCACAAAAGATCTCCTTACGCATTCTAAATCCTTATAGAAGAATTTTCCTCGTTATCATTTGATCTTAGAAAATTCTAAGATATCATCGTATCTTTCGTTATAAATATCCTCCATATTTCTGAAGATACATTCATAACTATTCTTGTCCAAAATAATTTATCACTTCGCACTATCTGTGTTACATAATAAAGGAAACTGTTTTAGTTTCTATATTTCTGTAACATACAAGTTTAAATTTTGAATGATTTGAAGTAGTGTTGGGAATTGAAGCATGAGTTAGTATAATATAATGACGTCAGGCCAACGTGATTATATTACAGTAAGTCATGCTAGATTTTTAATGGAAGATGATGATTCATAGACTTTATAATCATCGTTTGCCATGTTAAATGACTTTTACATTCTACTTAACCTCTGAACATATTAAGAACATATATTCTTGATAGTTCTATCCTTAGTAATTCTGGTAATTTGACAAATCAAATCGTGCTATTACCTTTCCTTCTGCTTTGTATATTATGATCATTCGAAACTCCATACCTACAAATTCTGGACCATTATTCGCTTGACTTGAAGTCGGGAAGGAAAAACAAGAGCATAGAGCTCCGACATATAAGGGAAAATATAAAGTCCGATAACAACATGAAAATTACAAACCGTGTATATCAGTACGTATAGCAACATAAAGACACGAGAGAATTAAAAACAATATAACCTCAAGGTAATTGTAGAAGTAAATAGATTCCTCTGGGGGTAAATGAAAAAGAAGAATGACAGAAACGATAGTCAGAAAAATATCCAGGATAAGAACTGGATGAAGCATTTTCACAATCTTTGGAAGTATGAATCGTGAAAGAAAGTACAGAAGTGGTGAAGATAATGAAACAGAAGAAGCTAATTTATAGCAAAATTCCAGACACAATAATCAAGGCAATTTTAATTTTCTTAATTACCGGAGAATCAAATCTTATACAGATTATAAAGATTTTCTTTAAATCCCTTGAATTTCGGAAATCAACTTTAATTACGTCAAGAGTTAAAACAAATCTTTATTTTCCTCATTTCATTTTTTTTACGATAGCTTCACTCATACTCTTCACGTAATCGAATTGTTTTATTACTCAATAGTGATAAAACTCTATTTTCCAACTCATATCCGTCATGAAAACATACTTATTATCAACCATGACGATCTCTGTCAAATTTCGGGACGAAATTTCTTTAACGGGTAGGTACTATAACAACCCTCATATTTTCATACTTGAATTGACTAATTTGCCCCTAGAGTTGTTATCCATACTTAATATATGATTAAATTCGACGTTGATTAAATATTTTTTTTTGTCGACACGTTTTGTTAACTAAAGTTTATACTAATTATATAAAATAACTTTAGTTAATATTAATATTAATGTGTATTATATATAAAACTATATGTAACATAATTATTAATTAAATGATAAGTTATTTTAATCATTATTTATATTTTTAGCTTATAAAAAAAAAGAAATAAGATTTTTTTATAAATTAAATAATGAGCCCATGAATTTTGACTAAATATTTTCAAAAACAAAAAATTTATTAAAAACATTTTTAACATGTTTTTATTATTTTGTCAAAATTGACACCTTTATTTTATTATTATTTTTTTCTTTTCACCAACCATTTTTACCTATAAATACATGGCTCCTCATTCATATTTTCTTGCCAAAAACTAAAACTTAAGTTGTCCTCTCAAAACATGGAAGAAAATTTGAGGTCCTTTCTATTTTTATTATTATTTTTTTAATATTGTCGATTATATTTATATTTATTGTATATTCTTTGTAAAATTCAAAATTAATTATGTTTATATGTTATAATTAGTATTATAAGTATTATGATGTATAAAAATAATTTTGATAATTTATGAAATATTAATTATAATTAAATACGAATTATGTAGTGTTTAAACATAAAAATAATGTAAAATAGGTAATAAATACTTTTAACCAAAAATAAAATATATATAATTTTTTTTCTGAGTTTATTAAACTTATATAGATCTGAAAAAAATTATAAAAATAATTACTTGGGTCGAATTGGTAATTATTATATAATTAAACTCTATTATTTTGCAATTCGAAGGTAAATTAAGAATAAATATTAAATAATAAAAAATATTTTTTAATAATTTTTTCTACAGGTTATTAGACTGATAAAAACATATAAAAATTATAAAAATAATTATTTGGGTTTATTTATTAATTATGTAGAATTAAACTTGTTTTGTGAATAAATTAAGAGTAAAAACAAAAATAAATATAAAAATATAATAAAAATGTTTTCTTAAATTTTTCTACTAATATATATGATTAAATAAGACTATAAAAATTATGTATATAATTTTTACATATTTAATTAATTATTTAGACATTTTTGGATAATGTTCAATTAATAAAACACTATTATTTTTGAAGTAATTTAGGTATTTATTTAAAGGTAATTATATTTAATATATATAAGACATACTAAGGTATAATAACTAAATATTAAATAATACTTAGGTTATATTATCATATATATAATTATTAAGTACATTAATAATTCGTTGTGTGTATACACCTAAAGTGAAGGTTAATCAAAGATAATGTACAATTCATGTGAACTTCATCGCTACTCACGGTCGTAAGTGAATGATGTCTAGGTTGCCATTTATGGGTAAGCTTGTGGATCTCGAATGCCATGACTTAGACTAGTCAAGAATCCTGGGCCCCCGGTTACATCTGGTCATTCCTGACTTATTTGATAGCAACGAAGTTTGAGTAAAGTTGTACAACGTCTTGCTAAAGATTAACCCGAACTTTCTAAAATTGAAAAAATTACTATAAGTGGAAACTTTCCATAAATAGTAACCTTTCAAAAATAGAAATTCATTAGTGAACCATTACTATCAATATAGTACTATATACTATTGTCTGTTAGGCAATGTCTGATCATACGTTCTATCTCTAGGTTGAGATCTTGGTCACGTCCTTCCGTTCAATTCTTTCGTGGAATACTTTTTTGTACTACTAAGGTGAACTTCATAGCCCCACTTTTTACTGTTTCATAACTGTTTTACAACTTTTGGGGTGAGACACATGCTTGCTTTATAACTGTTTTACGCTTAGACACAAGTACTAAATTGTTAACTATGCTGTCATGCTTTGATTCATGCTAAATCTCTACCGTAGTATCGTTAACTGCTACGTTTAAATGCAAACTTAATTATTGTGAGTAGGCCTATTGAGAGTAACGTCTCTAACCATTCGACCATTGGTCTTTGGTTACATAATAATGATTCCACGACACTGACATTACAAGGTGTCATAGGGTAAATTGTTTAGTAGCGATATTACAAACTACAGCAACACTTTTAGATTGATATATCTATATTGATCAACTTTAAACTAAATCTTGTGGTTTAAAACTTTGGATATTATTTATAAACCTATGAATTTCACTCAACCTTTTTGGTTGACACTTTAAGCATGTTTTGTCTCAGGTAATGAATGAACTAGCTGCTACTTGCTACTAGATGATTGATGTATGCTTTGCTGCTTGCATGGAATCCATCATTCATATTTATCATTTTATTTAGACATTTCCCATTTACTGTACTCTTATGATGTAAAACTTTGAATAATGCTTCCGCTGTTTATTTAATAAATAAAACGTCTCATTTAGAGTCGTTCTCGTTTGTGCAACCGTGATTTGATATAATTAGTCACAAATACCCTAGGCCCTATTTGGGGGTATGACAATTACGACCCCAAAAACTCATATGTCCTATTAATAATTTAAGTGTCCTAAAAATATACATTTATAGGACTTAAGCACTAAATTTCCTAATATGTTATAGTATATTAAGACTCTCAGGAAGAAATGGCCTCTAAAGGTTTATTTTATATGACGTTCATATCAAGTGTCCTATCACATAAACACATAATGAGACACTAACAAATAAATGTCTTATAATCTCCTCTATTAGGATCCACTTTCTAAGTATCCTATAAAAATATTTGATAATAGGACACAAAAAAATAATGTGTCCTAGAAAAGAGCTCTTTAGGACCCCACTCTAAAAGAGTATATCATAATGGGACCCTAAATATCGTCTGGTCCTATCTAAGTAGCTTTTACGACCTTATTTTACTAGGTCCTAGAAAAAAAAGGTCCTATATTCCCACTTTTGTTGTAGTGAAGGAGTAGCTTTGAAATAAAATATTCCATTCTTGTAAACAAGTATTGATCCATTATTAAAACTGAAATCAAAACCATCATTAAATAAAGCATCAAATGATATATTGTTTCTTGCCATTTCGGCACTGTAGCAAACATTAGACAAAACAATGCATAAACCAGAATCAAAAGTGAGCTTATATTCTCCAATCATATCAACAGAGGCAACGTTCTTATTCCCCATGATTAGATTGAGCTCTCCGGTCTTCAGCTTCCTACTTCTTGTGAGTCCCTGCACATTTGTATAAATGTGAGTACCACATCCTGTGTCCAATACCCAGGAATTAGAAATAGTAGTATTGTTTAGTTCAATCATGAACAAACCTGAAGGTACGGTGACTCTCTCAGCCCATAGTTCATTAAGTTCCTTCAAGTACTTGGTACAATTGTGCCTCCAGTGTCCTTTATCCCCACAATGAAAGCATATTGCTTCTTCAGGAGACTTTGTTTGCGGGATCTTTGAAGTAGAAGAGTTAGCAATGCCCTTAGGTTTAGGTTTGAAGTTGGACATACCAACCTTACCCTTGCCCTTGTTCTTGCCATTTGCTTTGTTTTTCTTCTTCTTGATCCCACTTTCACGAATGGCTAGGACGGTAGTTGCGGCTTTAGCTTTGACCATGTTAGCCTCAGTGGTTTTCAACATGCCATGGAGCTCCATGATTGTTTTCCCCATATTGTTCATATTATAGTTCATAATGAATCCTTCATATGCACTAGTCAGCGAGTTCAGGATAAAATTCGTTGCAAGCTCTTGACTTATGAAAAAACCAAGGCGCTCCAGCCAGTCTATGTACCCTTGCATTTGTAGTACATGGACACTAACGCTACTTCTTGTTGCCATTTTGCAAGATACGAGAGCTTTCACAGTGTCAAACCTTTCTTGTTTTGCTTGTTGTTGGAACATGTCCTTTAGTTGGTTAAGCATGTCGTACGACCCTAAGCTCTCCATGCCCTTTTGGAGCTCTGGAGACATGGTCGCCAACATCAAGCATGCTACCTCATTAGACTCGGAACGCCATTTTTCAAACTCGTCCCTAGCTGCTTGAGTAGCTCTCAATTCGGGTTCTGCCGGTAAGGTTTCCTCAATTGCACTGATCTTTCCTTCCATCCTAAGAGCAATTCTTAGGTTACGAAGCTAGTCCATGTAGTTCAAGCCCGTAAGCTTGTCCTTTTCGAGGAGCCCTTTAAGGCAGAAATTAGTGATTGATGACGGAGTAGGATTTGTGTTTGTTGCAGACATCTATCATATTTTTAAAGTAAGTTGTATTAGTTAGTTTGATACGTTTAATCCTTGTTAAGATAATTACCCAAGTGTGTTCAATATTCAAACAATTATAATTAACAAGGCTAAGATCCATATTTCACTTATGGTAACGACAAGTTTACCGGGGATCGCCAATCATAAGCTATTTAGGTAGGTAACTATATTACCAATTTCATCCATTATGAAATTCTTAGGTTCAGCGGGATTTAGTGATAATCAATTCTTTCACTTGGCATGTTTAATCCCTTCTACGCTAATCCTTCCTCGTGGCGGGTTTGCTGCGAACCACGATTTCAGATTGTAAACCGTCCGTGATAGATACACGTGAAATCCGGCCCAAGACTCTCGGGTATCGCGAAATTCACCTCACCCTTCCCATCACCTAATTTAAGTCCGGCCCAAGACTCTCGGATATCGCGAACTCTAACAGGTAGAAGGTTCGAATGTGTGTACTACTCATGGGTAGCGTAAAGTTTACATTTAAAACGGGGTTTTGTTTTCTTTTAGCAAAAGTAGTTTATTCCATTTTAAAACATTTTCTAATTATGTATTGCGTGTTGCGTTTGTTAAACTAATTTTAACCAAACCATTTTAAGTGATTATTGTCTTTTGTTTCTATACTAATTTTCTAGCTAGCATGGCATAGACAAATAAGAACACAATAATAATCATGACACGCAATTATCGGTAGTATGCCTCGAGTCCCATGCGTTTTTCCGGTAAGCCAACATACGGAAAAACTTGGTCAACTAGGGACATAACCTTGTGTGAGAATTGGCTCCCACTAAAACCGCCATCTCCATTATATGCTCGGATGAGCCGCCTTGTGAACATCGTCTTCTTGATTCCAATCTTGGTTGCATTATTTTACAGAATAACTATTCTATTTTCTATACTACTACAAATACAATATGAAAAAGAAATACGACATGCAAGTCGTTTAATAATTATTACATTCATCCCGAATAAATAAGAAAGACGACATGCAAGGCGTTTAATAAATTATTACATTCATCCCAAATAAATAATAAATTAAATCACACAACCAAACATTCACACAAGGGTCTTATAGAGGCAAATACTACCAATTTCATACAACAATCATATGCATTACAAATGGAGTGCCAAACATCCATTTTATGAAACATGTTTCGATAAGGATTGATTTAAACAACACTTAATGGCACATAACAAATATCAATCCTTGTTTACATAACTTATGTATGTAAACCCACTTCATATTTTGTAAGTATGGTTTTCATGCCAAAACCATCCAAACAAACATATTAAGTGAATTAAAACGTGTTGGAGATTTATCCACTTTAACAAAGCATAAAGTCTAAAATTAACAATTTTAATTTTCTCATTTCATGTAAAATATGAATATAATTTATGTACTTTATTTTCCTAAACTTTGAATCACTTTTAATCAACATGCAAGTTACCTTATCAAATTTTCGGATTTTGACAAATTTATACATGCAACTTCAGATGGCCATATCTTACTCATTTCTAGTCCGTTTTCGATGAATTTATTTTTCAAATTTAAGTTCTTTCAGTTAGCTTTCAAATGCAATTGGTCTCATACAATAATATTGAGTTTAAAGCCCCGAAACAGTCCATCAAAGACGGACTGTCCAAGCTGAAAAAAATTTCTTAAATGAAAAAAATTAGTTTAACCCATTTTACATTTTGCCAAAATCCAAGATTCAAATTAGTATTTAGGAAATATAAAACATAAATCATGATACTTGTTTTGCATGTTTGTTATGCATGATCATCTCCAAGAATCATGCACAACGCATCCATCAAAACTTAATATCATAAGAAAAGTTTGCTAAAACTTGTACAAGATGGCTCGGATACCACTGTTGGAGTATGATACAAATTCAAAGCGAGCAGAAGCATTTTTAAAACTTTACAAAATCATACTCTTCCATGGATCATTGTACAAAACTTTAATAGACAAAACAAATTAATGAAATCGAACAAGAGAAGATTAGATTATAACCTTTGTAGCCTTCTGAAGATCGAATTTGAAAACCCAAAGATGAGTTCCTCTAAACGGTAGACACCCAAAGTTCCAACCTTGCTTCGATCTATACCTTCTACTTAACGGATCTTTTCTTCTTCCTTATTTCCACCAAAACCCAATTATATATTTCAAGTATTTTGGTTACTTGAAAATGAGAAAGAAAAATAGCATTTTTGTATGTGTGTTTTGTATCTTTTGTAACTACACATTTCCAATACCAAGACTTGGTTTTATATATTACATAATTAATACAATAATACATCTAGTACAAATATAATAAATAAATAAAGATTTGGAAAGATTTGCAAAATCAAATCTTTATATAAAATAAGATTTACAAAATCAAATCATATTTTATAAATCAAATCAAATCTTATATCTTATATAAAATATGATTTGCAAAATCTAATCAAATCTCTACATATTTAGATTTGTAAGTATATGTATACACATAAAAAAAACTTACTTAATTTATTAAACCATTAACTAATGATTAATAAATTAATTTCCGATTAGAAGGTATATCAAACAATTTACGATTGGCCTTTGTGTGTGACCGAATAGGATAAATGGACTTTTATTATTTAATGTCATGGGCATATCTTCGGAATATATGTACCACGGTCAAACCACGGTCGAACCGTAGCCAACCCGAGAACATATTTTCAACATAAAATAGAACTACCCACTCTTTATCCAACGTGCACGCTACTAGCCGATAGACAATTTCCCAATGATACTACTGCTTCTCCACAATAATAGGCCAAATAAAAGGACTACTTTTTTTTTCCGGCAAAAAAATATGATATTATTAATATAGGTAGATATATTCACTAAAGCAATGAAGAATATCGAAAAAATATACAATGACCGAGACTAGCTCGATCAAGAGTACAAAGTAACGAAATTACAAAAAAACCATTGAAGGTTAAAAGAACAACGTGAATGGATTTTGATCCCAAACAAAGGTTGGATTCCATGGCAAAAGCTAAGATTAGCCGTCAAAAATCTTTCTTTGAGCCAACACAACTCTAACCGGAAAGCTTTTACGAATTGCTAGCCAATAAATAGCATAATCTTGGAAGGGAAATTATTACTCCAAATGACTTTTGGCTAAACCAGAGGATGAGCTCGATAAAATAAGCAAAACTATTAGGATCTATTGCCTCATGTAACGACCCAAAAACTCTTTACGAGAAAACACGCCTTTAAAAAAAAAAAATCACGAACAGTTTCTGCCTGACCATATGCACGTCGCGCATATGGGTGCGCGGCATGCACTATAATGTAAAACCATTCTAGAAGTTAACATCAGACCTGACCACCAGCAATTGGCCATATGCGCGACGCGCACTAAAGCTGGAAAGTCACTGCAGCCCATTTTAACACATGTCAAACCATTTTTACCCAAACCAAGTTTAACCACACCCAACCAATACAACACTTGTCAAACATTAATTATTCGGGGTTTTAATCGACAAAAGTGTAATATAATCTTCGGGACTCCAACGACCCGTTAAATACATTAAAGTGGCGATTTCGACCCAAATGAGTTTAATTTTCAAATAAACTACGAGCATGATGGTTGGGGATAAACTACTCAATCCTAGGTCGAATCCAAAAAGTAATCCAAGCAAGCAACAAAAGGGGAAATAATCTAAATCCCGAGCATACCCTGGCCACGTCCACTTCCGAACCTAAAAAAATGTAAACAACGAGAGGGTAAGCTAATTGCTTAGTGAATGCAATACTTATACACATACATACATAATTAAATCACTTGCATACACCTACACAAACAACGCATAACATTAGAAAAACACAATAAACGAATAATCAAACGTGCAATGCTAATAAAAATCACATAACCCAATATACAAAATTTTGACGTTCGACTCGATGGTGGCCGACGAAGAGCGGTAGGTCAAATACGTTAACCACTCACGACCCATCGCAACACGTACGTGGCCGACGAAGAGCGGTAGGTCAAATACATTAACCACTCACCACTACACACCATGAGACCGACGAAAAGTGCAACCGAACCGTTAACACTTACCTTATTCACAAGGATGGCCGACGAAAAGCGAAACCGCTTACCATCCTACGATAAGTGGCCAACGAAGAGCGAATCCTCACGACTAACACTCACCACTTACCCCAACTCACACATGTGGCCAACAAAGAGCGATAGGTCAAACGTTAATCGCTCACCACATGCCCCCATTCCTAATTGTGGTCGACAAAGAGTCAATCCTTCCGAATATCACTTACCACATAACGCAAACCAAATACAGCTAACGAAGAGCTATCCATATGGATATCACTCACTATATCTTCCCAACCCAATTGTGGCCCACGAAAAGCATATCCTACCGGATAACACTTGCAACGTTGCACGTAAGCAACCAAATTATATACGTACACGTATAAATATTTCACTCACCTCGGTTACAAGAAAGGCAACTCCCACTTGAGCTCCTAATCGTCCAAATGTAAATCACCTAAGTAATTCACAAACAAATAAGCTAAACACTCTAGCTTATGCCCAGAATATCGTATGTGCAATTTTGACCTATTTGCACTTACTTTCCTTTGACTAAGTCAAATCTCGCCCAAATCACCCATAATCATAATTAACTAGTGATTATGTTCTAACACCACATTATACCCAATGTTTCATTATCAAAACACGTACTTGCATCATTTTGACACCAAACCCATTTTGACCTAATCTCAAGTCAAAACACCGATTTTGCAAGCTTACACCTTTAATCACTTATAACCTAAGTTTACTAGTGATTTTAACACTAAAACATGATTATCAACTAATTAATTTCATCATCAACCCAAAACCACCAACAATGGTCATCAACACCATTTACTAGCTTAATCACCCATTTATCAACTAGTGGATTTTACTCAAGAACACCCAAGTCAAAACCCCAATTATGAACAACAATCAAACTATGAAAACTTGGAGTTAGAACTTACCACAACAACTAACACGTAGCTAGGAGCGAGATGAACAACTTCAATACTCAGACCTTTGATCGATTCAAGGTTCTTCCTCCTTTTCTCAAGCTTTCTCACTCTTCTCTCTCTCTCTCTAGAACTTGAGGTTGAAGATGAGAGGATAAGGTTGGTGAGGATAAGGTTGAATGAGCTCAACCTTGTCCATTTGTGGCTTAAAATCGGCCACCAAAGTGTAATTACCAAAATGCCCTTTTTAATTTCTTTAAATAAAACCAGTCTACCAGCTGGTTATACGCGGCACGCGCCCCTTTGTGCGGCGCGGGCCCCTTTGCGCGGCGCGCGTTTCTGCTGAAACAAAATTCGGGTCTTACACCTCACGAAGTCTTTCATTTGGAAAACTTACGGCATTAAAATCTTCCAAAAAAAACTAACGGTCCCAGCCAAATTATGAGATATTTGGAAAGTTGCAACCAAACCAACAAATTGTACTTGGAAGAGATCTTGCCCATTAACTTATGCAAAGGGCGGCCCAATAGAGAAACCAATAGTTGACAAAAAAAAAAAAACACACGTCACACGTGTGAACTAGATCCTGCTCTCTTGTTGCATACTGTAGCTATCAACGCAGTTAACCAATGATACATGTAGAGCTAGAAAAATTGGACTTGAAAGAAAATGACCATAGATCCCACCATACAACCTCTCAACTTTTTTTCGAGGCCGCGGATATTCCAGGAGGCTAGCCTCATGGTTTTGATTCTTTGACGGGGGTCTCGTCATTCACCATGTTCTTCATTATTTCGTTGAAATTCTGTAATTCCTCTTTATAAGTCAGTTTTTTGCCGCCAAATTGTTAACCATCATTCTTACTTTTTTTGAATTTTGATTCATTCCCTACTACGTGATTAATTTCACTTTCCGTATCAAAAAAGTCTGAGATATTTGGCACATGATCAACCCAACTTTCAGCTATGGTTTTAGATTTTTTTCTGCTTTCGTCACTCTTGGACTCAATGAAGGGTACTTGATTGCCGTCAATATTAGAGGTACAACGTGCACGAATTTTTTCACATGAATTCTTGTAATTGTAACCAAAACATTGATCTTTGTCGTGGCTTTTGCTTGATTCTGCAACTTTGGAGGCAAACAAATCCACATTGTTGGAGTATGAAGAGATATATGTTGTATTCTTTTTTTGGATTGTGTTTTGAAGTGAAATGGTTTTTTGGTAATATTTGTTCAAGGATAGGATAGTCATTTGCATCCAAATTAAAAGGTTTACCTTGAAGAGAGGGAAGGTCAGCCAAAAGAACCTTGTCCCCTATTTCCATATTTTCTTGTACAACATCTTTACTTTTAGAAAAAAACAGAGACCTTTTTATCTCCTCTGCTTCTTTTTCTTTTTCTATGAAAATGGCTTTTGTAACTTTCTCCAATGAAAAGTGTACCTCTTTAGGATTGGTTACTTCATCTGGTTTGTTTACTTTAACAGGTGATACAAAGTTAAAATCTTCACTGATAACGTTAACTTCACCGATAACGTTAACTTCACCCTCTTCGAGTGTACCTTCCGGTAAAGAGTATTGAGATTTCGGCAAAATTGATTTTTTATTTTGTATTTTTTTTCCCTTTGCTCTTCTAAAGCTTTGAAAGTGTACTGTAGAGCCTCGTTGTATTCTGCAATGGTTTCGTCGGTCACGATTTTGAAGGATTCATTGAGGTGAAACTTGTAACGACTCAGCCCGTTAAACAACGCAAAACTTTTTTTTTTTTAATTCTGACAGACCTGGCCTGACAGGCTTAACCCGCGGCGCGGGAAATCTGGCCGCGGCGCGGCCTAACAAAAACTCAGATTGTCTGAACCATCCAAACCCTCGAGGTTTACATGTTTTAAGGACTCCAATACAAGTACTTGACCACCGGGCTTCATTCGCCCATTTACAAACCCCAAAAAAATATAAGTTTCGACCGACAAGTTTAAATACCAAACAAGACATGAGCATGGTGTTTAGGGTTAAACTACCCAAACCTACGCCGAACTTCAAAAGCAATTCACTAGCATAATCATATAGGGAGCCCGCTAGTCCAAACGAATGCCCTTGCCTTTATTCACGCCGGAGCCTAAAAAGGTAAACAACGAGAGGGTAAGCATAACGCTTAGTGAATGCAATAATTATACATCCACATATATAACCCATCTATTTGCAATCGCATACACCAAATACCTCATACGAACTTGTAACTCAAATAGCATATCATCATATTCATAATGCTAACATGTAACGACCCAACCCTCGTTATACCAAAAACATGACCCAAAAAAAATTTTGTGAGTCAATACATCTGGACGGCGTCCAGTATTGAAGGCTAGGACGACGTCCAGAAGATCTGGACGACGTCCAAATGAACTACATAATTCTATTCCCCGTGTCCAACTTATGTTAGCGGAAAACCCGCTTCCCGATACTTTCAAACGATACAACTTTTACAACATGTCAATATATGTAAAACTAAAGGATTTCCAAGATAAAAACAAGTTTTACAACACCGGACCCACAACGGTCCGTCTTACGAATTTCGTTCAAAAATACAAGTTTCGACCATAAGAGTTTAAATTCCAAACAACACCTAGAGCATGGTGTTTGGGGTTAAACTACCCAAATCTTGGTCAAACTTCAAAAAGCTAACTTTCAAGAGCGTCCCCTATCCAAAATAAGCGGGAGGCCCCTAATTCAAACGAACACTCTTACCTTTGTTCACGCCGGAACCTAAAAAGAGTAAACAACGAGAGGGTAAGCAAAGTTTAGTGAGTGCAACAATTATACATACACATATATAACCCATCTATTTGCCAACACACCCACAAAATACCTCATACGAATTTATAACTCAAATAGCATGCCATCAAACTCATAATACTTACTACTCGTACAATATCATAACACCTCATTAGCATATTCTCAACACAATACATATAGCATGCTAAACAATAATCAACAACTTAATATGGGTAACCATAACGCTATGGTGCTACCGGCTCGTGGTTCACACCATACGTAATGCTATGACGCTACCGGCTCTTTGGTTCACTTCACTACGCATTTGAGTCATACTCCTTTATAGTGCTACCGGCTCGTGGTTCACACTTCATTTTATAGTGCTACCGGCTCGTGGTTCACCCTTCATTTTATAGTGCTACCGGCTCGTGGTTCACACTTCATTTTATAGTGCTACCGGCTCGTGGTTCACACTTGATGCTACCGGCTCGTGGTTCACATCATGATACTCGTCACATACATGCTATGGTACTACCGGCTCGTTGATTCATACCATAACATTCACAAATAAATACGTCATATACATACACGCATTATTATTCCACTCACCTTAACGCCTTTGGTGAGATAATCAAGCTCGCAACCTTCAACGCGACGTACCTATTACATTATGCGTATAATCAATCATACAATCAAGTTGGTCAACCAACTTACTTATCACTCTAGTGTCATTTGACTCATGGTGCAAACGTGACCCATTTGCACCCTTAGGTCCAACATTTGGTCAACTCCGCCCAAAACCCTAGCACTAGCCAATTTCGGTCTTAATATACCTTTTAACACAAGGTCATCGCCTTTTCACACCCATTAACCAACTTAGGTCATCAAAGACTCCTTTGACCCATTTCAAGGTTAACACACCTATTTGGGTCACCACCATACCCAAATAACACCTACTTACTCAATATTTAGGTGTGCTAGTAATTAACTAACCAATTAAGACTCTTAAACACATTTATCATTTCAAAACCCTAGGTTAGTCATCTTTGAGTTCTCATGACCCAATCTTACCCAAAAACCCCCAAATCACAAACAAAAGGGTTTGATGTTCATCACTAACCCAAACCCTAACCCTTAAACTAATTTAAAGTAAGGAAGTCAAGATTTGGACTTACCACCACAATCAAAATGT